>NC_036458.1:17774797-18439217 GCF_002775205.1 Xiphophorus maculatus | reverse complement strand
TTTGTTTCTCTCTCTCTCTTTCTCTGCAAACTTCAGAGCCGAACTGGGCTGTCAATAGATTTGGATGTGTGCAAAAGAAACCATTTGAATTAGCAGCATAATGTCAGTTTGGGGAAAAACATTTACCAGTAGCACAAACATTTATCCCTCTAATCATTCCTCTGAAACAAATAAATCATTACCACTTTCAACAAATATCTTTGTTTTAAAGTTTCTGGTAGTTTCCAAGTCGTAATCAATGACTTCCTGTTTCCAGGTGTGATGCTCTGTACATAATGTTGGTTTAGTTTGTGGTCAGTAGACTGAATCGGAAACTAAGCTAATTTTGCTGCCGCCGCCACGCAGTGTCAAACGCCTCGCTGTTAAAATGCAGCATGTCTTGTGTTTTGCCACGTCTCCACAACAACCGTGATAAATAATCTACTTCTGTTTTCTCCTCCTGTTAAAACCATATTTATGCGGAGTTTGCCAAACTCTACAGGGACTTTAACTGGAACTGTGTGCTTTAAAGAGACAAATTTTAGGCAGAAAACACTCCAGGTGTGTTTGGCTACTCCTGAGTCCTTTTAACTAAAGTGTTTCTCTTCCTAAGGCACTAGGAACCCTGTTAGACCGCACGGCATCACAAACTCTCTGAGATTTGGCTCAGTGTCCAAAACATTTAACCAAATCAAGACAGAAAACAGTTCCTCAGACACAAATTCAACTTAGGAGAAGATGCTAAAAGAGAGGAACCAGAACTCTGGTTGAATAATAGAGACGGTTACAAAGAGGAACGGTCAAACATTTCTCTCTGGATGCTCCGACTGTGAAATTTTAAAGAATAAGTTTTGAGCTATTGACAAAAAAGTTGTCCCTGAAGCATTACCTGCTGGAGAACCAACAGTTACAACACTACTGATTAATTTTTTCACCACTGAATAAATGTACTCAAAGTAAAACCTTTACTGCTTCGATCACTGGTGCGTAAAGTCTTAAAATAACTGTGACTTTTTTTCTTTTTTGTAAAAAAAAAAAGACTTTATGCACCAATGATCGAAGCAGGTGAGTTACATGAACTCCAAGATGGCCGGCACTTCCTGTTTCTTCTGCAGTTAAAATTAGCAGGATATAAATGACTCTCTCTCCACTCCTCTGCCTCTCCTAGAGAGGCGGTTTCCGAAGCCCTCGGGGGGGAACTCATCATGCGACGAGGACAGTAATGACCGCCTGTCTCCACGTCAGTCAGAAAGCCGGGAGCGTCCTCTGGGCATTCAACCTTCAGCAGAGAAACCGGCCGGCAGCGACCTCGCCTCTCCAACTGAGGTACGGTCACTCCTACAGGAGTGGGCATGTGGATTGGACGTAGACGATATCCTGACAGGTTTCACCGCACGGATCCGACCGTGGATACTCGGCTCAAATGCATTTAGTGTTATGCGTCCAGAACCCTTTTTTTTCTCTCTCTCTCTCTCTCAAAGTTTTAACCAGAACTTTCCGTCTGTAACCACCCATCAGGTTCCTCCGTCAGTTCTTCCTTTTCACCTCTCCTCCATTCGTCCAAACTCCTCTGTGCAGAGGACTTTTGGAGTCCCTCAAATTAAGGTAAGATGCATAAAAAAGCACGAAAAACTGAGCTTCATGAGTGTCTGAGTAAAACTTACTTGTCTTGTGTTTTTTAGTCCCAGCGCCTCTCCACCCAGAAACACAAGACAGAAAAAGCCAGCGCACCAAAGGTAGGTGTTGTCGCTTTGGTTTTGGAGGGAGAATCTTGTGACGCTGAATGAACGGGCTCCCCTCTAGATAAAGAAGCTGAAGTACCATCAGTACATTCCTCCTGACAAGAAGGGAGATGCCGGGCCTCTTCTCGATCTGGACTCCTCCCACGCCAAGATCCTCCAGCAGCAGCAGTTCTTCCTCCAGCTTCAGATCCTCAGTCAGCAGCAGCACAGCTACCACGCCCGGCTGCCCGCGTAAGCGTACAGTTCTTACGGATCCGTGAATCAGCCTTCTGTGGAGGTTTCATGTTTGACTTTCTGGATCACCGACAGGGATCGGGACCCGCCTCCTTCATCCTCTCCGTCCAACTTGACCTCCACTTCCTTCCCACCTGACTCCTCTCCTCGCATCCACATAGGTCCAAGTTCTGGGACAAAAGTCTCATCGCTCCGTCCGAATCTGGACGAAATGAAGGTTCGTTCATCCCCAGTTTTTTTTTTTTTTTTTGTTGCTTTTATGGCCGTGTCTTGTCTAGTGGTGTAGCAATCCAACTTATCTGAGTCCCAACTAGAAACCTAACAGATTTCCCTTCGCATGTGGAGCGTTATATCCTGATATATCTTTAAAAGAAAAAGGTTTCGATTTTGCTTTAGATTAAAGTAAGTAAATGTACAAATGAATGAGTGAATAAATAAAAAATTCATTCCCAATATTTTGCGTATTAAACTTTTTTTTTTTTTCCCAGGGGGAAATGATTGTAAAACAACTTTAATGATAGTTTCTATTATTTTTTTCAGAAACGCTAAAATTCAGATTTTCTGGCACACAACAGACTTCTAATAAAATATTAATATCAATAAATCATATTAATAATAGTTCCAACAGGGCTTGAGGTCAACAGATAGCTTATTTTTCATGGTAGAACAGACGATTATTTTCATTTTAAATAATTCAAAAAGTTTTTCATTTTACTCCATGCGCTGGCAGCAAATCAGCCCCTATGCATGATGCTGCCACCACCATGCTGGAACATTGGATTTATGATCCAGGTTTATCAATCCCTTAAAGAACAATTTGTCTACAGTCACTGTGTTTGTGCGCAGCCCAAATTTAGAGTAAAATGTGGCGATAAACATCATCTAGACATCTAAAGCAAACAGGAAATAAATGTTTTTGTACAGTTTTCATTGGTTTGAAAGCAGCAAAACAGCCCCACAGCCTGACGCTGCCACCACCGTGTCTGACAGTGTGGGACGTGTTTCTTTCCTGAGGTCACGCGTCGGCTTCCTTCAATCGATTTAGGTGGATTCTGCTTCTGTGAAGTGTGTGTGTAAACGTCTGACTGGTGCTTGGCACACACATTCATTGAAAACAACTTTAATATAAAAGCAGACATGAACAAGAGAGACACTTTATGGGAAAACTCAGGTAAGCTGGAGACCAGCAAGAAACACAAGTGAATCAGAAGAACCGCAGAAACGAAAGAAAGCAACAAAATAATTGTATTTAAGCAATCCAGGCTTATTGAGACTGAATGGAGGAAAAAACTGACCCTCATTTCGAGGTGAAACTTCATTAAAGTAAACAGAAACTGAAGCTTGGAACAAGTTTTTCCCCATAAAATATAGCCCCAGCGACAGTGACAGATTATTCTTCCTTGCTCTAATTCTTTTTCAGCTGTCACCTTTTCCCCTCTCCCTTCATCTATCTCGCTTTCTCCTCGCTTCCCTCCCTCATTCTCGATTTGTCCTTTACTCCGTCCGCCGCCAGGTCGCAGAACTGAAGTGTGAGTTGAAGCTGCGCAGGTTGCCCGTCTCTGGCACCAGGAAGGATCTCATCGAGAGGCTGAGGACGTACCAGGAACTCTGCAGTACCGCCTCTCCAACAGCAGGGGGACCCAGCGAGCCAGAGCCGGGAAGAGCACGACCGCGCTCCAAAACAGGTGAACCAGGGTTTATTCTTCACAGTTTACACCGCTGTTGAGCATAAATAAGACTAAATTAGCTCGAATCTTTCTGTATTGGCGCTGCAGGCGGCAGTTTCGGTGCCAGTGAGCCGTCGCCTCAGCGGCTCTTGAGGTGTGACGGGCCCGGCCTGCCGAACGGCGCGAATCCAGCAGAAATCGGCTTCAACTCTGACCCACTGGGAGAACTGGTCAGACATGAAACATTCACTGTTCAAATCATTTCACTTTCAAGATGAGCTGTGTCACAAACGTTGTGTGTGCTGATCAAGATTACTTCATTTCATGTCCATGTTTCCGCTGGATTCAGTTCGAAATGGCTTTAGACTTTCAAGTTCAAGTGTCGCGGAAAATGTTTCAAAACCAGATTCAGACTACATGTGTATTTTTAATGCTACGAGCGTGTCAGAAAACACTATTCAAGCAAGCCTATTTGAAGGATAAAGAAAGAAAAGAGTAATTCTCCCCTAAACTTAATAACTGCTTAGTGGTGGCAAAGGCTGCCATCAAGCGTTTCCAATAACCAGCAATGGATGTGGAAGAATTTTACTCCCCTCTTCTTTGCAAAATGGTTTCAGTTCAGCCATACTGGAAACCTTTGAAGGATGAACGACACGTTTAAGGTGAAACTTCCTAAAGTCTGACATTTTTAAGCCATTCTGATGTGAACTTGTTGGTGGATTTCGGATCACTGTGTTGGCATAATGGTCAACACTTCAGCTGACAGATATTCATGTTTCTGTCCATAACAATGGGGCGTTCCTGTCCATCAACGCTGCTATTTAACTCCCACCTCCATGTTTTGCTATTAGTATGATGTTCGGTCCTGAAATGCCTTGTCAGTCCACAGAACATTTCCCCAAATTTATTCGCTGGATCTCTATTTTCTTTTTGGTCAGTAGAAGTCTTGACCTTGGATCTCTCTCCATTTTACCAAGCTTTTATTTAATCATGAATTTTGATCTTAACTGAAGCAAACGAAGCCTGCAATGCTTTAAATATTCTTCTGGCATATTTTGTTGATGATCATTGAAGCAGCTTTTGAAGGCCGGTCACTCCTGGGCAGGTTCACCGCTGCTCCATGCGTTCTCCGTTTGTAGATAATCTCTCTTACTGTGGTGAACCGGAGATGTTACACATTTGTATCCCTTTCCAGACTAATGCTTGTCAGGGATTTTGTTTTTCTCATCTGATGATGATTTGGGGGATTTTTGAGAGATGTTAACCTCAAACAGCCCAGGCTCAGACAGCGACCAGGACTGGGTGTGGTGAGTGAAACAGCAAACTGACTGCGGTCAGTCACAGCTACGTCATTATTTAAGGAGCGGGGCAATTCACTTTTCTGTGTAAGTTGGTTCGAATGCTATTTTCTCCCTAAATACACAGTTTTGCATCTTTTTTTCCTCATCTAAAATTTATTGATGATCTGAAACTTTGAAGTGTGACAAGACAAAGAAGAAAACTGTAGGAAGAATTTGTAAGGAAGTAAATCCTTGCTGCAGCTCTTTCCACGTTTTTAATGCTTCTCCAACAATTTAATTGGGTTTCCCACTCAGATTTGGCATTGCATTAAGGCCGACGAAAGTGATTAATCATTATGGCAACTCTTAGTGTGTGGGATGCATTAGGCAGCATGTTAAACGTGCAAAATTATAATGGATAGACAGCACTGATATCAGTCAAAGTGATCCCCGGAAGGAACGGTGATGAACCGGAGAAGGCTCGTACGCCTTACGTGTCGTATATGAATAATTTACGGGAGTATCACCAGCGCTTCATTTCATTCTCTCTGCAGATGAGCTCTCCTGCCTCTGATCCCAGCCTTCGGCCGCTCACCACGGCTCTGGCGTCTGCTGCCGTCAAACAGGAGCGCCGACGCTCCGGCCCGGCGCCTTGTCGCTTCTCCTTAAAGTCTACCTCTCTGCAGGAACGCAGCTCGGTCTCTTCTGCGGCCCCCGCTATTACCGCGGCAACTCCTCCTGCGACTGTTGACAAAGACAGAATGCTGCAGGAGAAAGATAAGCAGATTGCGGAGCTCACCAGGATGCTGTTGCAGAATCACAGGTTGGTGGAGGAGCTGAGAATGCAGCTGGGAAACAGTAACCGAGACGCTCCGGAGGCGCACGTTCTCAAAAGAGTGAAGGAGGAACCTCCCGATAGGTCAACAAGTCCTTCTCTAGTCGTTCTCAGTGAAGAGGAGGTTATAGCCATCAAGAAGGAAACCGTGGAGGAAGAGATAGCATCCAAGATGCCGCTGCAGGCGTCTAGCCCAACTCAACAGCCTCACAGTCAGACGCATCCTCAGCTCCAGCAGAAGCAGGTTTGCCTGCAGGACTCTGCTCGACAGCTGGCTCAGCAACAGGCCATCAGTAGGCTGCTGCTGATGCAGCGTAACACTAAGAAGCCGCAGCACGCCGCTCAAAGCGTCAACGAGGCGCCGGAAGCCCACCGAAAACCCCGTCCGCAGAAGCAAAGGAGATCTCAGAAACGGCACCTACAGACGCAGTCTGAGCAGCGTCGCCCCCAGCTGGAGAAAATGAGGCCGGAGCGACAGGTTCTGCTGAGGAAACAAGAGAGCGTCGCCAAGAAGCACCAGCAGCAGAACAACAAACTGCAACCTGTCCAGACGCAGAACAGGATGCATCCGCAGCAGCAGCAGGTAGGAGTAGAGAAGAAGAACCTCACGTACTTCACGTTACGGACAATCGCAACACGGATTTTAGACAATCACCACCTCGGACTCTGTTTTTTTCCTTTAGATAGTTTGGCTTGATTACAAGGTTCTGCATTCTCCACACAAGTACAGAACATCAAAAGATGTATTCAGACTTTCCCTTCGTCCCGCAGGATCTTCTGAGCAACGGCTCCCGCCCAGCCGTGGTCGGTGACAGCAAGAGGAAGCCCATCCTGATTCCTTTGACCAATCACATTACTGGAGACCGAGGAAAGGCGTCAAATCCCGACTTACCTCAGGTGCGTCGAACGACCTCTGCAATCATTTGTTTACTAGATGACGTGTATCTACAGTCAAATTTCAGTGAAGACAGTTGATGCAACACCTCAAACTCTTTGACCTTTTTTTCATGGTTGGTTATGTTATAAACTCAGATTTTATGTGCGATACAAACACAAGGTGGCATCTGATTGTAGTGGAAGAAAAGTGGTTTTCAAATGGTGTTTGTATTCAGCACCCAGAGTTCATATTTGGTCGAACCAGCCGTCCTTTGGGAATTGTCCCACACGGGTTTTAACATTTTAAGACTCTTTGTGGTCTTACCAGAAATTCTTGGTCACATCTGGCCAGAACACCTTCGTTTGTTTGTTGCGTCCCCAACACGGCTTGTGGCATGAATACAAGATGCAAAATATTACCGGCTTTTGCAAAACTTGTGAGAATTTTCTATGTGTTTTTGTTGTTGTTGTTGGAAAAAACATCACCATTAAAACACCCAAGTTTAACCAGCAAGCACAGCATCTTAACGATTTCCTCGAAGATCCGTCTGGAACCGAACCACAGAGTTCCTGAATCCATTCTCTTGTTGCCTGCGCAATAAAAGAAAATTCGAACAGCTTGTTAATGCGCCGCGGTGAAATAAGAGCGTAAGGAAACTGCCGTCGTCAGTCTGATTGCTGTGAAATTAATGGCCTATGCCGTTTGAAACAATAGCAGCAGTGCTTGAGAAGTGTCTGACACTGGCCTGATGCTGATTATTTTTACCCTGCTAATTACCCTAACAGCATCCTCCATTACTATGATTAATGGTGTTGAGAGATGAGGAACAAAGACTTCATCACATCTTGGTCCGCAGAGGCTCTACAAGCGTCCCCGGCTGGCTTAAAAACATCCGGATTTAATGTGAAGTGGCGCTTTACGCGGAACACGTCGACTGTTTTTCTCCTTCGTTGGTTTTTGACTGTCATAAAGTAGCAGAATTAGATTTGAATGTGCAGATTAGGACTTTTAAAGCCCACAAACGGTATTAGAACACCTGGTAAAGATATGTAGAAGGACATAAGTGAACTTATTTACTGCATTAGTGAAATGTCACACACTGAAAATTTAGGAAAAAAATAAGCATTTAATTTGAGAACATTTATTCACGGGGGTTCCATTTGGAAAACCCGGCGCTGCAGGTGGACAGGTTGAGCAACCAGCAAGTTAAAAAAAAAAATTAAAAGTTGGCCGAAAATGTGAAAATAAGACGAGGTAATTATGTGTTATTGGAAAACATTATCAACAATTTCTAAACACCAACAAAAAGAAATCGTCAAAAAGGCATACATTTAAAAAAAATACAATTAAAATTAGTATCAATTATTTGCAATTCAGTTGTTCCATCCTAATTAAAAGTGTCCAAAATCATTTTCTCCTTATCCACGATTTGTCACTTTTATTTGCTGAAGTGGTTGCCATGTGAACCGGTAAAGACAGGAAGTGGTGAATAAAAAGTCTTCTTGTGTTCACATACTGACCTTACCATGTTGCCATTGTGTTTCACCAAAGTGACTCTTTATCCCGTCACTGCTATGGGTTTATTAAAAAAAAAAATCTATAGTGATTAAATGAACAATTCTCAGCCTGGTGGGGGAGCAAGGAAAGCCTGGTGGCCCACCAGGCTTATAAAACACTGGGAGAAGCTCTGATTCACTGAAGGGGAGATAATTGTTTTGATTTTAACCACACCAACAGGTTAGTGTTTCTGTAAAACTGGAATCAGCTGATTAGTGCTTAAAATCTCCTGCTATGGAAGATCCTTCCTGCCCACAGCATCACTCATTCACAACGACTCTTCCAAGACACTTGAATGACACAATTTCATTTCTCTTTCAGAGAAATAAAGTCTGTTTGAATTAAATATGAACGTATTAAACACTTCTCCAACTGATTTACTAATCATCCTAATTATTTTTTGCTGCAATTTCTTTTCAATTCGCCGTTCTTCTTGATGTACGCTGAATGCTGCGATTTAAAATATGAGCCGACTTCTTCTAGTTTCCTGCTCGTTTATTTATATGTCAAACATTTTCCTACAAGCATTTAAAGGCAGCCAAATTAAGTAAAAAAAAAAAAAAACAAATTCTGTTTTATCTTCTTAATCTAACTCGCTTTCTTTAAAGTTCTTTAATGACACGCCGTCGTTAAAGAACAAGACTGAGGCGTGTCAGGAACGCGTGGAGCTGCAGGAAGCAGCGGCCCATCGTCCGTCAGCGCCACGCAGGCTGCAGAGTCCTCAAACATGGAAAAACTCCCCTTCACCTTTCTGTCAAACTGTAAGCAACCTGAACATTCATCTAGATTGTCACTGCAGATTTTACCTCTCTCTCTCTTTATATATATATATATATATACATATTTTTTATTTCCCTGATGTATTGTGACCTACAGGAGATGTTTCCAGGTCTGGATGTCTTGTTGAGTCCTCTGTCGTCAGATTCGGTCGACACGGCAGCCTCGCCGTCTCACGATAAAGTATGACAATGTTTTGAAGTCTAACTGTGTAGTTTTCTAAGTCACGCTTAGGTTTCACAGTCAGTTGTATGATTTTGATTTCATATAACTATTTTTAGTCATTCGATGGTAAAATCTGCTGTTCTCTCTCTGTCGTCAGCTGAGAGACGAGGATTTCATCGACCTCATCCTGCAGACTGGAGGTACAGTCCGTGGACCGTCTAGAATAAATAATGATCTTTTCTAGCTCTATAATAAAACTCAATAATTACCATTTAAAATTTAATGACTAATATAACAATTCCACAAAGTGGGGAAAAACTCCCCCGTATTACAATTGCAGCTTCAAGTTGCTGCATCTTAGAATCACTTGCATGAGTTTTGCGTCTCGTGCAAGACTGTTAATCCCTCATTTGGAAATGGAAAGAAGTACATAAAAGGCACAAATCCATGAAAACACATCGTTTCACCGAAGCTGAGAGGTCAGCCAAAGAAGAAGTTACGAAGGCCACCATGACTCTGGAGGAGCTGCAGAGCTCCACAGCTCAGGTTGGAGAATGAGTCTGCAACACGAGGATTAGTCCTGCTCTCTACGAATCTGGCCTTGGTGGAAACGTGTCAAAAATGAACGCCATAAGAAGTCATGTTGGCAGCAGAGCTTTAGTTTATCTAATATTGTCTGACAATCTCATAGGCAACACTTCACTTTTTCTTTGAAAACGTTGCACCGTTGTGCTGTTCACTTCTCATGAAACCCCATCAAACACATTGATGCACGTTGTTGTAAAGCTGTAAATCATAGAAAAAAGGTTAAGATATGTGAATAATTTTGTAAGTCATTGTAAGAAGGTTTTCCTTTTTGCCTTCAGAAACACCTGACACACTGAAAGACGCCAGAGACTTCTCGTTTTCTTCACCTCGCCCGTCACCGCTCCACCTCCTGTTGTCACCGCCCAACTCCCCCATCAGTGCTGCGCTACAACACGACTCTCCTCTGCAGCCCTGGACTCCAGCCAAAGGCTTGGATTATAAGCAACACTTCGATCTGTGTGGCGGCGGACGCCTGGAGGACTTTCTGGAAGGTATCCCTGGGAAGCCTCTCCATGGGGTGGAACCAGGTAGCCTCCTCACTTTGTTTGATGACCAAATTATGTGCACCACCTGCATCCTGGAACCAGCTGCCGTGGATTCCTCGGACAGGGAACGGAGCGCGGACCGTAAGGAATGGCTGGGCTTCCCCGTGGGAGGAGAGAGCGAATGGGAAACGTCCACACTGGTCCCCCGAACGCCCCCGAGTGTGTTCTCAGCAGACTTCCTGGACTGTTCCGACCTTCACATGGACTGGGACTCTTGAATGTAGCTGGAAACAGTCAAAAAAGCAACTCAAAGTTTAGTCTATGCCTGACTTTTCAGGATTTAAACCAAGCACAAAGTCTGTGTCATTTTTTATTCTGCCATATTCAGTCTTAAACCATTTTCACATTTATTTATTTTGTTGACTTGCTAATACGTCTCAGGCTGGTCCTACAGATGGAAACCTAGTAGATAGTTGGACACTGGAAAGGTTTATGTGCCTTTAGCACATATACCTTGTGCTCAAGGCTAGTGGCACTGCTAGTGCCAGTGGTGGGTACTGCTAGCTTAAAAGTTAGCTGCACTAACCCTAAACCACTAATCATAAACGTTAGCTGCGCTCACACTAAAGCAACATAGTGTCTGGCAGAAGCTAAAGCTAAAGCATTAAAGCCAGTAATTGCTTGCACTGTGTCAGGTTGCGCTTCAAGAAGTGATTTTCTGAAACAGACCAGTCACTCGTGGTTTCAGTGTTGAGCATTGCTAACTCTGTTAGCAGATTGTGGCCAATTGCCCACAGCAGGGCTTTGGTCAGAAAGCACACCTGACATCAATGGATTTTTAATGCATTCTGGGTAGAGTTATGGTTATGGTGCGTTCACACCAAACACATTTTGTGCGTCTAGTTTATATTCAAAGTCTAAGTGGAGGTGTGTCGAGGGCCCGGCGATTTGAAACGTTTGAAGAATTTGAGCATCCAACACGTCCGACAACAGAAAACAACGGCTCGAGCGTCCACCCCGACACGCCCCAACATAGACTGTGAATGTAAACCTGACGCACAGAACTCTAGGTGTAGAGTGAAATGTTAAGCGTCTGCATTCAGAGTCCACACGCGTTGAACCTGAAGCGTTGGACGCGTTTGGTGTGAACGCGCCGTTTGCTGCACCGCGTTAACGGTGGAGAACATTAGGAGAGGAAATGGAAGGCCTGCGTAAGCGGTCTTTGCGGACTTCAGAGTAAGAGCGTGACTATAGACGTCTTCTTGAAAAGAAATCTAAACAGACAATAACCAAAAGCTCAACACAGACGTCAAATTTTATTCCAGCAAAGATTCACAAAACAGCCAAGTAAATTAGCACCTTGGAATTTATTTGGAAAAATTTAATTTAGGAGAAGCTAATAACATTGGAGCCTTGCAGCAGAACTTTGCTTAATATGCACATTGTAAATGTGCAGCTGAATGACAATAAAGTCTATAATTGCACAAGACGTTTAGCAATAACGCAAAAGTGCCGAGTGAAAAATGTTGGCCTGCTGTAGGCGGATTAGCAGAAGTGTGCCCACCCACTCGCTCTGATTTTTAGTCAGGCATCGACTTGAATCCACAGCCTGTTGCGTCACACAGACAAATGAGTTTCAAACGCAGACTCCTTTTCTGTTTACACTTAAGAGTACGAACAATTAGCGCGTAAGGGGAGCCAAGAAATATCTTTGTAGTTTTTGCACATTCCCAACAAATTAAGGCTGCAGGATTGATCTAACCCTAATTTTACAGATCTCTTCTAAACATTTGAGATATTTGTTGTGCAAGACATTCATACCAACCTTTTGTTAAAGGCTCAAAAGCGATATTAAACAGATTTTATTTCTTTTTTTTTTAAAAAAGGGGGGGGGAAGCAAAGTATGAAGCCTACAGGTTTATTTGTCTTGATATTGCATGTCCAAAGCATTGTATTATTAACACAATATTTCTTAGACTATTTTTTAAAGCATTCTTTTACACTGTGATGAAATTTGTGACGTAGCTTGAATGTAACCACGTGGAAATCTCACTACTCCGTCTTCCGGGAGCAGCACATGCACACTGAAGCCTAAGTGTGTGTGTGACATTTACACACACACACACTGTAAATTACTGTGTTTATTGTTGTTGTGAAAAAGGCACCACGGCAATGGCAAATTAGATTGATCGTGACGTCAATAAATTCCTACTGAATGAATAAATGAATAATCAGGAGTATCTTTAATCAACAGACTGGAATCGGTGCAAAATAATAACTTCTGCGTCAAAGTTCCTTTGAGTTCATTTGCTGTAAAAAAAAAAAATGCATCAAAAGGAAATTACAATTTACTTGCAGTTCATTTTTGTGTGTTTAATTTTTAAAAAAATATCTCATATTTGATAAAAATCCATCCACCCAAACTGTTGTTTTAGCTTCACCTCTGGGTTGTATAAAGGGAAGATTTGTGACCCAGAGATGCGCAAGTTCATATACAGGCACCACACACAAAGTAATTAACCGACATACACACACACACACACACACACACACACACACGTAACCCTGGAAGCAGCGTTCTCATGTTGGATGCAGCTTAGAGGGAGTCTCGCTATTAAACAGCCTGGAGTGATTCTGCAGATGCTTTGATGAGTCTCAGCGCTGCAGCGGGAGGTCTGCCTGCGATGCGCATCAACATACGCAAAACACAAAGAGGAGGTCATTCTTGAACACAGAAAACACACATAGATGTGTTTTTGTGAAATTCCCACAGATGAAAATAGGTTAGTGGATCAAGCATAATCTTTATAGTGTGGAGAACTCTATGAAGGCAGAGTGGATGTTAAAGGGCGGGGTTATCCATCCTGGCTTTGTGCTTGTAATGACGACTAAAGTCCTTCAAATCGGAGCAAAACGTGATGAATAAGTGTTTTGTTTTGCATTTGTTTCTGTTGAATGTAATTACGGAAAGGTTGCAGGTTTGGATTTTTTGTTTTTACTTTAAGGTGCGATGCCTTCAAGCTCGCTCAAACGGTCGACTCAAGCCACGCTCACACACTTTGCAGAACTTACCAAGCAGACACTGACCGATTCAGACGGCCTACTTGGTGCCGCAAAGCGTCCTGCCGCACTCTGCTTTTCATGCGGCGCTGCATCCAGCTTCAGTTTTGCGTTCCTTTTACTTATATCTGCTCGAAAGCATGCAATCCTTCTAACATCTGTTGCTTTTAAAAGCGCTTTTATAGAAAGTTTCACATCTGAAGACTGAATGTGTAGCTTGCACACGGCAAACGCTAAGCGTGAAAAATGATCGAACTAGTAAAAATGTGCGTCTTGTGGAGATATTTTCTGCGCTTCTCAAGGTGTGTTCAGCTGCTTATTCTTTGCTCACTTAAGCGAAACACCTTTAAGACTGTGGCTGATGCAACATGTACTCTGAAAACACACCTTACATCGGTTTCTTCTACAGAATATCGTCCTCTGTCATTTAATCACTAACTTGCCCCAATCTCAATCCAAAACTCATCATAACTCGCAGAGCAAGAGAGTTAAGACTTGCTTTGATTGGAAAAAAGGGGCATTCGAGAAATGGACGCCACGAAAGACTGCAAGGATGTAAAAAAGAAAAAAAATCCCCATCAAACACAGCAAAGGGAAAATTACCATTGCATGTGGGTTTGTGAAGAAGCTTTTTCAGCTTTATTAGAGTCTTCTCTCAATCCCACGTCATTGTTTACTGCCCTTTGACCCTCGATGCTCAGAAAATCTTTCGTCCATCGTCTCCTGTTCTTGTCTGAGATCCAACATGAAACGATCTCGTCCACGAACGCCTCAAACATCATTGTAACACGGGGCGGCACCCGAGCAATCGCACTGGGAACAGGCTTGATCTTGTGCCGAGAATTTTGACACGGTTCTCCATTTGGGTGTAAAAAAAAAAAATATTTGAAAGTCCTTAAAGCAATCTGGCTGACCCACAATCCCACATCACATCCCACAAAATGCCCCCAGGGTCACAGCTGTAAGCCTTTTAAGAAAACCGAACCCCGTCGGTAACTCAATGATAGTAAAAAAATCTGTCCCACTGTTGCATCATAAGCAGTGAATGATTTCATTTTTGTTTTATAACCTGCCTCAGACTTGGTGAGATGAGTCACATGTTCCAGGACTTATAATAGTTTGGCTAATATTAACAACCAGTGCAATTAAGATTGTTCATATATATATATATATATATATATATATATATATATATATATATATATGTATGTATAGTGTGAAAGTCTCAGTCTACAGTCTACAAAGAGGCTGAAATGAATTCAGGGTAAGAGTCTCTGCTCTGAAGAAAAGACGCGGGGAAATGAGGCGGGAAAAATGAACGGCGGAGAAATAGAAGAGATGAAAGGAAGAGGAGCCACGGGACGCGCGCGCTCTCCGTAACGTCCTGAAGGTCGAGGCGCGAGGCGGTCCCTGCTGCTGAGGACGGATGACGCGCTAAACCAGGAGCCCCGTCGCGCGGCGGCACGCGCGTACCGCCGCGCGGCGGGGCTCACGTGCTCGCAGGAGCGAAGCGGCGGATTTCAGCTCCAGCTGCATGTGCGAACAAAATCGCAGCGGCTGCCTGTCAGATGCAGGCGACGAGTGGGGAAAACATGTCGTGTGCAGCGACACGCAGGCGAGCAGCAAGACAAAAACAAAACAGCAACACAGGACTGCTTTCATGTGTTAACTGCTTAACTGCTGGGTGGAAGTGAGCTGCAGCAGGACAGACTTTAAAGGGGCGAAATTGTGTAAAATTGACTTTTTTGAGTTTTACGTCTTGTTATATTATTCCATCATCAAAACCACACCTGGAGTGTTGCTTTGACTCTTTCATGTTTGTGAAATTAATGAAAGATTGCCTAAATGTCTCGTGGCAAACCATTCAGCTTTGGAAAACAATTGGGGGGACGAAGCTCCGTCTCAGAGTTGCACTTTCCACCTTACAGAGCAGCCCTCACTCTTGACTCTCCCACTCAGCTCCTTCAGACTAGCCAGCAGCAATTAGCAAACACCTGGTGGAGCTAGCTACGCCTCTGTAGAGCTCGTTATGCAGGCCACTTCTCAGTGAAACGCTGGTAAAAACATTGCTAAAGGGTTAGTAGAGGAGTCGCGTTGTGATGACAGAGTTTTGGAAAGAGGAGGACTTTCTTAAAGCGACAGAGACCCAATTACAAGGCGCTGAATTACAAGATCAGTTATAGAAATGGACTTTTTTTTGTCTGACTTTAAATACCTTTTTTCTTTCAGGTTATGACTATTTATTTGTTTGCAAATCACTGTTCATTTTTGTGTAACACTAGTATGAGTGAAGCTCCTGGATTTCTCTGAGTTTGCTCTTTGACACGCTGGGAACCCGTCCAGGTGTTACAGTCCCTCTTGCCCTGGTCATCTGGAGCAGAACCCTGGAGCCCTGAATCAGAGAAAAGCTGCATATATCATGGGTTGAAGAGTGTTTAGGTAACCCTTCAGGTGAACGTCTCCGTGAAGCTCAAGAACAACGTGTTAGAGTGATATATTGCAGTCTGTCCACTGGGATGGAAAATGTCTCACCTTGAAACCTCTATACTGACACATCTATGAGTCCTTGAACGTGAAGCCTAATTAATCATCACCTGGGATGACAAAAATGGCAGCTAATGTGGGTGTAGAGGTGAATAAAGGAGATAAAGAATAAAACACGTTATGTACTGTAAGAAAGTCTCATCTAGTATCATCCAATCAGCTGGTCGCAACATGTCAACTTCCCAAATGCACTGATTTCCAAATAACATATAGCAATCAGTTCCAGTTAGGGATTCTAGCATAAAATATTCATAAAAAATCATTTTTCCAAATCCGACCGCACACTGGAGCTTGAAGCGCCCGCAACGCGTCGCACTACAAACCTTACGTCGAAAATCAATGTGTCGACATCCCACCAAAAGTAACACGATAAAGTTAACCTGTCCCCGTTTTTGCACAAAGTTTCTGGGGTGCCTGTCACTTTAAATTGTTGCCAATTTGTAGCAAGGTAAATATGAAGAAGTCGCATGAATGTTTGTCGGAATAGAGGAAGCTGTTTTGATAATTAAGTCAGCCCCGCGGCGTGGGAGAGCGCGGGAACAAACAGAAGAACGTGTGTAGGAAGAAAACAACGCGAACGGCGAGAGCGCGTTGAACTCCTTCTCACCACTGGCGCTCGGTTCTGAGAAAGTTGGGAGGGGTGCAGTGTGAGAGGGGGGAATGTCAGAGCTGTAAAGACGAAGCGAGAGGGGGGAACAGAAATAGCTGAGGCCCATTATCGTCACCTCCACCTGTCTGGCTGTCACACCTCTAATTACCGCTGCGAATAGCATGCAATGTGAACGTGCATGTGTGTGAGTGCAGAAGTTTGCCTTTGTGTGGATCAGAGTTGCTTCTTTTTTTTCTTTGTAAAGGTTGCATGTTGAGTCACTGTATTTCGTTGCTCATACTTTTTGTTTATCTCTCTCTCTCTGTGTGTGTGAGTGGAGATTATAGCTTTCCTGTTAACCACCTAGCAGCAGGAGGCAGCCTGCTGAGAGAAGCTTAAGATAAATCAAATCCTTCCTGTAATGTGACAGCAACATTTCCGTGGGACCACTATCACTACTAAACTGTTGAATTTCCTTCTCTGAGCTTGTGTGTGTGTGTGGGCGTGTGTGTGTTTGCGTGGTAAAGTCAGACTCCGGGGGAAGGTACGCAAACACAATCTTGACCACAGATGTTTTGCAGAAGGATGCAATGAGTTTGTGGAAGAACGGCGCGTCGCTGATGTAGGTCAGGAGAACTGCAAAGTTCTCCGACTTGAGCTTCAAACCAGATGCGACCAGAGTTGTGATGCAGCGGCACAGTGTCGGCCCACCCCCTCATCCAAACGCACACACACGCACGACTCCAGGCAAGGGGATGCACGCTGTCACACACACACGCCCTCCCCCCACACACACACAGGTAGAGCATTTGAATCTGGGTCATTCACGAAGTGGAAACATTACTGACCTTTTGCCGCAAACAGGTATGTCTTCATAAATCAGAATATCACAGACAAGTAGCATTATTTCACATATTCAATTGGGGGGAAGAAAGAAAGTTGTGTGTTTTATTGAGGAAAAGCTAGATATTTACATATGTTGTATAAGAAAATAGACAAATAATCTTTTCTACAAATTATGACACCAATGCCCGGCAGTCATACGGATCAGGGTTCTGTGTCCCAGACATGAACGTCATTTTGGTATAAAACAGGCAACACAATAGAAACAAACTTACAACTAACCTTGCTAGTTGCTAGTAAGACTGAGTCTTTATCTACACTGGCGACAAAAGTCCAGTTCCAACCACGAGTTGAAAGAAGTCGTTACTCCAAACGAAACGTAAAAAGCCAAACTGTAGTTTGCCGATATTTTCTGAGATGGAAAAAAAACTTCTTCTTTTTTTTTTCATGTCCACACATGTCTAACCAAAACTGAATGTTTGGTTATATTGATCATATTTATAATTTGAGAAGCCTGGGAACACCATAGCAACTGTGAAGCATAGGGGTGGCAGCATCATGATTAGTTGCAGGAGTGGGCAATTCACAAAATAGATAAGGAGGATTGTCAAGAAGGCAGCTGTCAGAGCAACATCTCAGCAAAACCATGGACTAATTACCTCCAGGTGTTTTTTGTTTCTTTTTACAAATTATGCTAAGTAAAAAAAACAGGAAAACAAAGCCTACCCTGTGATCTGTAGGAGGTGGAGGATGGAGAGTCCCAGGTTCAGGTGGGTGTGTCAGATTTCCAGAGGAGGAGCAGGAGAATCAACAACGTTTGCTTAATTTCTACTCTTCTGTGAGACGTTTGGACTTGGATGTTACTGTTTAACCCTCCTGCAGTCTCAGCGTGAAGCTCAGGAACAGCACAGCAGATGTCACGGTCGGCCACCCGGGTGACCCGTCAGCTCTTCAGTTCGCGAAACCACAAAAAAAAGCTCATGTACCGGCGACCCAGCCAGAACCGCACATACAGTACAAAGCTCAGTCGGGGTTCACTCGAACCCTCTTAGAACTACGGGAGCATTCAAACTCTGCTCATTCATTTTTAGCTTACAAAGAAAAAAGCACCAAGCTGCCAAATAAGCAAAAGTAAACAGACCAATAACATTCAGGCTTCGACGTGCTCACCCCCCACAGACTCACACAGATGTGCTCTACGTACAAGATGTTTGGACACAATACGTCTTTTTTTCACCACGATTTTAAAGAGGGTTAGATAATAAAACAAATCCAATGAGTAATAATTTTTCTTTTAAAGGAAAATCTCAAGGTACGCACACAACGCGTACAGCCGTACAGCAGCAGGCGCTACTGGTGTTAAGTGCCTGGAATACATGAATAAACTAGTCAGTAGGCTGACGTGTCTGTATTAAAAGTCTTTTTTTCCTTCAATTTGAAAGTGAATCTTGGCTTTTTGTAAACCGTAAGCTATCGTCATAGACATTAATAAAAAGAAAAACTTTAAATGTGTGCCTATCTTATTTATATCAGGCACACGCTTCACTCTGCACTAAAAAAAATGAACTGTTTGATTGTTTTCTAATTTTTTGAGATGAGCATGTACTAAACAAATTGGCAGCGGGTGTGATGTGGAACACACAGCGTGAGGAAGAAAATGAGGACCCGCTCTGTCCTCCCTCGACCTCCGTGTCCCCTCCGCTGGAACTCTTTTATGTTCCCGCAACCTTGTCATCAATCTCCGAGTCGGGGCTCCGTGTGTAAACTGCAGAGGCAGCATCATATGGCGCCTGACAGCTTCCATACTTTGTGCCTCTGCTCAACGAAACTGCTGAACCGCCGCCAAAGAGCGGAGAGAGACGGCGAGCGGCGCCTCTGCGTCCGGGGTTCACCATCTGTTTATGCCTCTGAGCACTTCGTCTCGTCCGGGTCTTTGTCAGGTTTACGTTTGATGTCATAAGGCTTTGTGTCCGTCTTAAAAGGTCGATTTTTTTTTTTTTATCCATTCAACATTTTCTGCATGCGTAGTTCAAGTGTGATTGAGTTTAAAATGACAACCTGAGTGCCAGATGAGGTCATTTCCCCGTCTGAGAGCAGAACTCACCAGGTTCAGATTATCCCAAAGCATCAAATGAGCCCAAGATCATCACACTGCCACCGCCGTGTTTGATTGTTGATGTGATATTCTGTTTTTTTTTTTCTGAAATCCTGTTTGTTTTGTGCCAGATGTAATGGCGTGCATATTTTGAAAAAGTTATACTTCTGGTTTCATCAAACCACTGAATATTTTTTATCAAAGTCTTTCCCTGGCAAATGTGAAATGGACATTTTAGTTATTACTGAGAATAATAATGATTTTTTTTATTTAATAATTACCTGTATGTAACAGCAGGAAACACGTATTTACATCCGAGCTCACATCAGGTAAACCCCTGGACACATCAAACTGGTATTTTTCCAGTTCACTCCCTCCGCCCCCACGTTTCACGTGACAACAGTTGGCGGGCTGTAAGATCCACGACTGCGATGCAGGTGTTGCCTGACCTGCCTTCTGCTAACTGGAGCACAAGGTGCCCTAAAATACAGCAACACAGAGGGGAGCAACCAAGAAATTCAATCAAACTCCTACGATCAGCAACGTTTAGGAAAACAGAAACCTGCAGGAGGTTGACGTCGTCCTTAAGAATGGAAAAAAGTATTTTACTGGAAGCAAAACGTAGAAGTATTGGTCATGAGCAGCTTATTGTTGTGATTACAGATAGTTGTCAATATTTTTAACAAATAAAATCAAATCACTGGAGGTTTTTTGTTTGCAATGAATCATTGTAAAAATGAAAGAGGATCCCATAAAACAAAAAAAATAAATAAGATAAAATCAGATAGTTTGTGTAGTATATTAGTATATTAGAGGCGTCTCCAATTTACGGTAATACACCAGCAGCTGAGGTTGCCACAATTTTACTCCTTTCCCCATCCCCCCGTACTTATATGGTAAAATTCTGGCAACCACAGCTGTCAATAGTTTACCATAAATTAGAGATGTTTTTTTGTTTCTATTTTTTTTTTTTTTTTTTTTTTTTTTACAGTGCAGGACCATTGTTGGCTCAAATCCTTACCAAGGTGCATCTGCATGGCTCTTTCAGATGCATATGTTTGTTTTTGACAGGTTACTCGGTCTTCCTGCAAAAAAAATAAATAAATAAAAAATAAAATAAAATAAAAACCATGCATGAAAGTTAAATGGCTTCTGGAAATTAAGCAGGACAAAGTCGGCGTGCTAAAAAAAAAAAAGAAAACGGTTTGTCTCATCGTCAGAGTACAAGGTGGATTTCTGCACGAGGCTTCTGCTGGCCTATAATCTGCTCTGCTTTATTAATTCAAACACAAACCTCAAGTCTACTTTCACATTCGGTAATTGCCTAAATAATCAGAATTAGCGCAAAGGTTAAAGCGACGCGCAGTCTTATTAGCGAGACAAACGCGGCGTTCGTTTCTACCCTTGTCGCAGTTTGTTTCACGGCTCTCGTCTTATCATGCTGTCCACATTTCCAGCAAAGCCCCTTTGGAGACACGCAACCTTTTGTGCTTTCAGGGCAGCCCGCCGCAAGTTAAGTCAGGACTGCAGCCACAGAATGATAAGAGTGTCCGTTACGCGCTCTGCATGCCCGCACCGTCTGGCCTGATCAATGGGAGGGCTGCTGTCCTCTCACCCCCTCTCTGTCGAGCAGGTTGGGCGGTAGCTGCGATACTCGCTAAGAGTAAAGATCAAGGTAGGGAGCTTATCCTCCTCCTGTTCAGCAAATGCATATTTCCCCCCATGACAACAGATTCAAGGTGGAGCTCAAAATTATTTTCCCTCTTATCTCTGCTTTCTCTCTCTCTCTCTCTCTTTTTTTTTTGCTGCCAAAACTTTTAAGTCCTACCTACAGAGCTTTTACGGGCTTTTGAGTGTGTGGATGTTCAAACATTTGCTTTTTTTTTTTTTTTTTAAAGGCAAATTTGACTAAATGTGCAAGACACGTTCTCACTAAACGTGACATTTGTTAGAAAGAAAAAAAAGAAAAAAGAGTGCACCCAATCTGCTCGTGTTTTCGTCACCTGATTTGTCCACATTCTTCCGGCCAGAGGTGGGATGTGTTCGCTTGGTGCGTGGATAGTTGGCCAAGCAGTTGAGCAAGAGAAGCAACCGCCTCCCCCCGGCTCTAAGAGTCTGTTGCTCTCAGTCAAACAGACTTACTAAGATGTGGTGGCAGCTCTGCCTAACACAGCCTGCACTTTCCTAGGATGAAGGAGTTACTTTTTAAGATCTCAGAGGTTATTTTTCAGAAGGTCTTAGGTTTTTTGGGGGGGGGGGGTTTGTTTGTTTTTTTCCCCCCAGAATTTGTTGCCTGGTAAGTTCCTGGAAAGTAAACGATCCGGTGAGTTCTTTGAAAGTGCCGGGTAAGTTCACCGAAGTCGCAGCAACGCTCATGCTAAGTTATAAAAGTACTTGGGGAATTCCAACAATAAGTTCCAGAAAAGTGTCTTACAGGAGTTGAGTTTCCATTACCGGTGCGTACAAAACTTTGTCGAAATTACGCTAATGTAAAAAAAAAATATATATATATTGTAATTGCGGTGCTTTTATTAATAAACAAACATGATTAAAATCACACGTGAATAATTTTGTCATTTAAAACCATGCAGCGCCATCATCCTCCTTCCACTTCCTGTTGTCTTCTCCATCGTTTCCGCCAGTGGTAACATCCTGTTGTTGACCACAGGACTGTGCGTTTGAAAAAAAATGTGTTTCTGTTAAAGTTTTGCGAAGCACTCTCATTTTGATACATCCTAGCGCGGAAACGTCTTATAAAAAAAAACAAAAAAACTTTTTTTTTCAAAATTGGAGTGGTTTCCATTAGATAGATTTATTTTCTTAACTCCAATGCGATACTTTGTTATTATTATTTTTCCAAGTTGTTCCTGGCTTGGTTAGCCCTCTCTTGAACTCTCTTGTGAATTTGGAAAGTATGACCAAGAAAACTCACAATCAACCTAAAAAAAAATAAATCTCACTGGAGTTATAATAGGTGGGGATTTCATGTGGAGTTTTGCGTGCAGGTAACTAAAAGGTTTTGTTTTCCTGCGTAAAATGTTTTTGATCCTCCCACAGCAGCGCCGAAACGCTTCTCTAATGACTGCGACAAGAGCACTGTCCGGTATCGGAGCAGTATTTACCTCTGCAGCACATGAGGCGAACAGGGTCATCGAAAAAGCTTTCCACGCTCGCTGCCTTTATAGTTTTCCAGCATGGACCACATTGATTCCCGATACATGTGTCAGCAGACGCAGGGATTTGTGCCACGCAGCAGCAGCAGCAGACTGTTGAAGCAGAGAGCCAGAGACGAAGCACAGTGTGAAGCATGCAGTGTGGCATGCGAATGTGCAGCATCGGTGTGATGCAACAAATCGACACGCAGCGGCGTTTTCGCTTCGATTAGTGTGCAGGATTGTTGCGTCACCACAAAACGCTGCGTGCTTTAGAGCCGTCGGAGCAATATGAGGGGAATGCCTGTAAACGTTAGCTTTCCTACTTGCTAGCTAAAGGCTAAGGCCGTTTTCCTACTTATAGGTTTTATTTTGGCCTTACTGACATAAAATAAAATTTAAAAAAAAGAAAAGAAAAAGAAAAAACTGGGGCGTGCCGTGATGGCGCAGGGGATAGACCCATGTTTGGAGGCCTTGAGTCCTGGCCAGGTCGCGGGTTCGACTCCCAGACCTGGCGACATTTGCCGCATGTCTTCCCTTTTCCTGTCAGCCTACTTCCAAACAAATAAGGGACACTATGTAAACAATAAGACAAATAAAAAAAAACTTAAATCCCATTTATCAGTGTGTCTCTGTGACGTCTTTCACCCTCCAAAGAATCCCCTATTGAACAATGACTGATGTTAGCTTATTTTCAGGCGGTATAACTAGCGAGTGTTTTCCCGCGGCAATACTTTCCTGTTCCCAATTCCCAGTGATGCATTCATGTTTTTTGGGTTTTTTTGCAACCTTATCTTGGCACATTGACGTCGCAGCGAAGAACATGAGCAGACCGATCATTTTGGTTTGCAAACTTACAGTGAGGTGTTGGTCAAATGTCTCGGTGACGGGTTTTATGACGGACTGGAAAAAACCCATCCAGGCATCACTCGGCCTCTAGAGGGAAAACACCTGCCTCTGTGTAATCCTGAACGCGATAAAGTGTGTATGGAAAATGCATTTAGTCCAATCAGGAAGTGCATCGTGTATATTTGAAATATTTAGTCTACTGTGGCGGCAGCAAAGCATTCGTTCATCTCTTTGCCCTGTAGGACTGTTGGCGTTTTGGATAAAGTACCTTTTGTTCTTCAACTGTAATCAGCTGCTTTTTTCCTATACACCTTTGAGCGTTTTTCCGCGTCTTTCTCCAAACATAAATAAAAATAATAAATGAATAGGCTAAATGACGTCGACACAGGTGAAATTTGGGACGACCGAACCAAAACGCTTGTGCCAACGACATATCTGAGTCGAGAACAGACGAGGGTGAGCCATAAACCGCAGAGAAGAAACGTCCAGCTGGGCCGCGGACACGGTGTTCTCTCTGCAATCAGCCGGAAAAGGTCACGCGTGCTGTGGCGCGAGAGACGGGGAATAGCAAAGGAAGGTAGCGGCACGCTGAGGGGAGAGAAAGCTGACATTTTACTTCCAGGTATTGTTTGTAAAAAGCCTCGAGGAATCCGCTTTTGTCGTTTCATCTGGAGCAAAAAGAAGATGAGATACAAACCGCAATACCACCTAATAGACGCACTGAAACAAAACAAAACAAATACAGATTAGACCAGCAAGCTGTAAACTCTACTCGCTTTCCTTTAAATGCGCGGCAAAGAAGGGGCATTAATTCCTGCTGCCGTAAAGATAAATGTGATTAAATCTTTTGTTGGCTCTAGTGGCCTTTATTTGAAAGTAGTTTGACAGGAAACAGGGTAATCAGAGAGGGGGAAGACATGCGGCAAACGTCGCCAGGCCGGGAATCGAACCTACGACCACCGCTACAATGACCAAGGCCCCAACGTGGGTCATGCTTTGCCCCTGCGCCACCACAGCACCCCAAATGTGATTATATCTAATGGGATATATGGTTATCTAAGATTATTACTGCTCTTATTTCAAAGTGAAGAATGGCTCGCGTTGTATTTTACCCGTCATTACAAAAACAGAAATTCAGGAACCGAACATCAGTAAAACGGCGATTTTGTCCCATCAGCAGATTTTCCACGCGTCACCTTCAAAACCACAGATTGAGGAGAATGTTCTCCAACTGTTTGTAATTAGCTACCCGTTTCATTTCTGCTTATGCCAGGGCTTTCCAAAACCAGCGCCGGCACTGAGATGCAGACAGAACAACACACAAAACGACAACCAGTTTATTGGATGCGAATCGACAAGCAAGAAAAGCGAACATGTTCCTGTCGGTGTTTGCATTTATTTTTTTTATTTTTTTCCCCTTCCCTTCCCCACCTGTGCCCGGACGGAGGCTGAGAAAACGCTGACGCAGTTCGGGTACCTGAGTGAAGTTGCACTCAGGTGGTCCATCACGGATCAGAGGCTGCAGGAAACGTGAGAGAAGACAAACCAAGACAACGTGAAAGCATTGCGAGAGGGAATACAACAACAAGCCGCTCAGTTTATCTCGCTAATTCACTGCAAATCCTAACATGATATAGCAAAAATCTGCTCTTCCACAAACAAACCATCGAAAATCCAGACAGATTAAAAGACGTTAAAAAGCACACAAAGCTTCTGATTCAGAAAGTGTAGAGCACATGTCACTGTTTGAAGCTTGTAAGGAATCCACTCCCAGCTTTTGCCACCACCCTATTGGCACCTTTCCTGATTTCAACCAAGCAGCAGTAGAAGAAGAATGTGGCATTTATGAGTGCAAAACTGCTCTATATAAATGATCAAAACAAGACAAAAAAAAAACAAACCAAGTTGTTAGTTAACAAACCCAAGAAGTAAGAAAATAGGCACCCCAGCATAATTTTTCATTTTGTATCTTTAATTTCTCATCGTAATAAGTTCTGTAGTGTTATTTCAGTCAGTCCGTGCAATTCTACACATGGCCGCTAGGGGCGCTGACGCGTTGGTGACCAAGAAAAGATTGAGCACACCAGAAGAATAAATCTTCCTGTTGAAGGTAAAAGGAGCTCAACGTGTGGGTCTCGTCTTTTCTACATCGCAGGTAAGTAAAAATGTATTTTGATGCATAAATGTTTTGTCCTTTAAGAGTTTAAGACGTTATAGACTCGAGAGTCAACTGGTGGGTCACTTTGTACAGCTTTGGATGGACATTGTGTAGAAAACGGGACGTATTTCTGGAGGCTAACTAATGCTAATGCTAGCGAACATTGTACACGTGTTGAGCTGAGAAACAGCTGAAGGACTAGAGATTGAGTTCATTTTGAACTTATTGTATTTTTCACTTTTGAAATGGTAAAATATATTTTTCTGGTGTCTTTTCTTTATGGGTTATTTCAATAACACAGAAACAATGTTGTTGTCAAACTCAATGAGTAAATGGTTGCATGAAGAGACAGTATTAACGGAGCAGTTTTTTTTTTGTGTGTAAGAGATAAAATACTGTAATGTTGTTAAAACAGTGGATACAGTTAAAAGCTACATTGCTTAAATATTAAAGTATATGTTGTGCAGAATAAAAATTGTAAAAGCTATTAAAATAGTTAAAAGCAAATCCATATATTTTTGACAGTTAAAAATACAAAAGGTCTGAGGAAAAGGAACAAGACATTTGAGTTAAAACAAAGTTAATTGGTTTGGATAATTAAAAGCTATCTAAAGTATTTTGTCATTCAATAAAATTCATGATGGAGCATGTTAAAATAATTCTCGTTCGGTTTCAAGGGATATTGCAGTCATTTGTAATGTACTGAATCGAAGGGTTATTTGTTGAAGTTATACAGTGATACCTGAAATATTTGATATGAAGTATTGCATATGTAGTGTTGTATATGGAGTATGGTCATCATGAGAAGAATAAATCTTCCTGTTGAAGGTAAAAGGAGCTCAACGTGTGTGCCTCGTCTTTTCTATATCGCAGCATCGCACGTTGAGGGAAGATCATCTGCTACATTACCCTCAGCCATCCGAGGTTGCAGGGTAACAGCAGCACTTTATTTGAAGGGGTTTGCACAAGACTGTCAGGACTCTGTCATAAACATGACATAACCCCTGTTATGAACATGAAAGAGTCTTTATGAATCTTTATGACTGTTGTCATGAAGTGTCATTTGGTAAATCATGACACTTTTGATGTAAAGTTGCATTAAAAGTCCATTAAAAGTGCCAACTTTGCATTGAAGTGTACACATTTACAAAATAATGCAAAGTTGGCGCTTTTAATGGACTTTTAATGCAACTTTTAAAGCAACCTTTCATTACAAGTGTCATTATTTACTGAATGACACTTCGGGGTAGCAGTCATAAACATTCATAAAGACTTCTTCGTGTTCATGATGTGGCAGAATGAACATTAGAAATAATTACACCGCCTCCCCTTTCTTACTTTATTTAAGACATCCGTTTGACTATAGAAATTATTTTTTAGTTGCACTTCTATTCGGACTGAAGCATTAGACTGTAGTTGCAGCAGCTCGCCACCAGTGGGCGCACTCCTGACTCAGCGAGCCGATCAGCGCTCACTGTCGCTCTTGTCTGAGTTTTCAACAATATAAGAACCTGCGAAAATCCCACTGATTAATTATTAAGTGTGCAACAATGACAGGTATTATACCATATTTATGACAGCATCATGTCAGTCTTACAAACACCCATTCAAATAAAGTGTTGCCAATTAAATACATGGAAAGCTGGAAAGACCAGGCATATTTTGGCCTTACTTGAAAACAAGCTTGATCTAAAATCGAAGTAAATTTAACTACGCGTTTTGTGGCAACTGGTTTAACAAAATACCTAAATCTAATTTGGATAACTAGAATGGAACCCTTGACTTCTTCAGTAGGATACAAATCAGGGATAAGGGTTCCTAACACAGAGCCCTGTGGAACCCCACACGAGACACGGTCATCAAGATCTAAAGCCTTGATGGTTTACTAAAGTCTTGGCGTGCAACCAATGTTGTTTAGTTGTTTTTTTAAAAAACAAAAGTATTATTATTTATCTTAGCACGTATAATTTTTAGAGTAAAAATTTTGCATAGCTTTGGTTGAGAGAGCACCAAGCTTTGCAACCTGGCTTTTGGATTTTAAGAACTGGTGAAGTCTGCCTTTGGGTGTAGCAGCATCGGCGAGGCGTTGCCACACACATTGCCGTCAACGCAGCAACTGATTCCTCGTGCTGACTTCAGCAACATTTAAGTTTCAGTTTGACTTTGTGCATCTTTGTTTATTCTGTTGTAGAAACAGAAACATGACTCTTTGTTTAATAATTTAAGAGTATTGCACAGAGCAACGTTAAGATGGGAAACCTTGGGTAACTGACATTTATGTAGACAAGATATTACAGCTCAACAAATCAGGGAAAACTACTCACTGACAGCATGAGAAGCATCATAAAGAACCTGACGGCTCTAAAATCTCCAGATCTTGGCATGGCAGAAATGCCTTTGAACAAAACGACTTATTTAAAAGTTTCATCTCATGTCACACAAGATCTAAAAGAATCTGCTTTCAGCAGACAACAAATGTCCTCAGATTCTGTTCTGATGTTCTGATGGCGCAGGAGTTTTCATGGCTTAGCTTTTTCACGTTTGAGACTGTAAGCTGAAACGTTAGGGATGAATTCTCTTGAGATCGCAAAGACTGACCCAAATTTCTCAGCAATCCAGTCACTTTAAGCGCGTTGGATCCGGGATAGCGGCCTGGAGCGAGATGGAGACGATGGGAGATTGCCAAGACAAATGGATGAGAACTAAGAGTTGTGTAATCTGCCGGAGAGATAAGAGGGTGTTAGGCCGAGGAAGAATAAAGTGAGAAAATAGGTGAGACTCTATATTTAGCCGAGGAGCTTCTGTTTGGAAACTTGCAGAAGGTGGAGGATCTGTTGAGAAAAGAAAAACCCTTTATGATACGTCACAATTAGCGCAGAACAGATCAAATTCCTACCACTTGATGCCCAGGAGAGCGTCCGCCAGCTCCGTCTCATGACTAGGACTCATTACATTAATGTGATCATTATTCAGACATTGACCTTATCAGCTGGTGATTTATTGCTGACTACCCTGCAGTATTATTATCATCATCCCTTCCAGCCTCGTCGAGTTGGGCCGCGGTATCTCTGTATCAAATTAGAATCACTTTGTCATTAGAGTCTCTGTTTGCAATATTGCAGGAGGAGGCGGGTCATAACACAAACATTCCCAACAGGTTCTGTTTTCTACTTTTCAGGCCTGCAAACTTCATATTCATACTTTTTTATTTTTTAAAGCTGCAGATTGTTGTCAAAGTTGTCCAAGTATCCAAAAATATTGGAAATCCAACCCTGAATTTAAACTCCCTAGAAGTGTGTAAAAAAACGTCATACTGTCTGGTGAAAAGATGTTGTTTTGGGATGTGAAAATCTGGGGCACCATCAATTGCCAATAATAATACTGATATTACAGCCAATAACCAACATTTACCCAAATTACACATATTT
Organism: Xiphophorus maculatus; assembly: GCF_002775205.1. Taxonomy (NCBI): domain Eukaryota; kingdom Metazoa; phylum Chordata; class Actinopteri; order Cyprinodontiformes; family Poeciliidae; genus Xiphophorus; species Xiphophorus maculatus. Next base: position 18,410,313 of record NC_036458.1, on the reverse strand, counting down.
TAAATATTTCCCTACATTTTAGACTGCATGGAAGCGACCTCGCATTGCATTTCTGCTTCAGTTAATCACCACATAATCCTGCGCTGCATCTCTGTCACTGTAACATGACTGTAAAAATACCCAACACTCTCTTCTTAGAACACAAACATGGCAAAAATATGGAAATGAACAACAAAGATAGAAAAATAAACAGGTCCAGGTTTACCCATCGGCCGAGGCTGATGCTCGTGTATTTTGCATCCTGAGTGTTTTTGCTGTAAAGCGCTTGCAAAGTTAAGACTTAATTTGGATACCTAAGTCATGCAACAGATCAAAATGTTGGTGTTTAAAAGTTTAAAAAAAGAAAAATTGGGCACAATTGGTCAGAAATATGATGGTGACAATTTGTCAGAAACAATGTAACAAAATCGTTAAATTTAGAATCTGAAATGAAATGGATTGGTGGAAATTAAGACTGGAAGGGGTTTGATGCGAATTAGCAACAACCGTCTTCAGGCGTAGAAAGTCCACACTTTTTACAAAGAAGACAATAGGGGGCATTGATAATGATAATCCACACCCACTAAAAAGATAAACCCTTGATTGTCAGTATTAAGTGTCTGGGAAAGTAAAGATCAAAAATCATGCAGTAGGAGGTGGAATGAAACTCTGACTGTGACAATGAAATTAATGTAACTGGATGTGATCTGGCCCTGTTTTGCTCTCAAAGTGCCGTGGGAGGACTTTCGATGGGATTCGGTGCTACATAAATTGAATCGCACTGAAGAGCCAGCCAGAATAGAAATTAAGAGATATAAAACAACACACGTCTGAGCCTGAAGGCAGGAAATACACTGCTGGTTCTAACACTCGGGTTGTTTTTTTTCTGGTTCTCACCCCGACGCTTACTGCTCGCGTTGATGATCCATCTACAAGGAGAAGAACTGTAGCCTGAGGCAAAAGTGAGCTGCACAGTATGTTGTTGCTTTCTTTTGAAACAATTATCCTAACAAATGAAGTGAATGAGGCCTGCGTCTGGTCTCCTATTTATAGCATGTTTGCACATACTGCAAGCTAAATATGATAAATACTTATGTAAGTAATGTAGTTGGTTCCTTTTTTTCTCGTCTCAGACGGTTGGACACCATGTTGTTGTTGTTGTTGTTTTTTCCTTTAGTTTCCATAGTAATTGAGTGCCACTGATCCTGTTGTGGCATGAAGGGCAGACGGTTCACTGCTTCCTAAAGAAGATGAAAACAGACAACAGTCTCAGCTCCCTGACCCCGACATGGGGGATGCTTCAGCCAAGCGGGGCCTTAAAGGACAAAAACGTCAGAAAGCTTACACGTGATCAGTCACTGGGTTACACAAGATGTGGATCTTGAGCAATCAGAAACGATAGCAGTAGCAACTCAGAAGCAGAAATTTGTCAATTATTTGTTATATTTGTTAAGTGATATAATGGTAATGGCAAACATAATAATGCACGTTCTTAAAGATCGGCAAACCTAAAATTCTAATGAACGTTTAACACTGGAGCTGGGAGACATTTTAAATACCCCAAATAAATAAACAAAATAAACAGAAGTCTTCAGTTTGGACAATTTTATGTACAATGACTTCAACATGCATTTTATTTATCATTAAGTTTTTTGGGTTGTTTTTTTTTTTAGTTTGTTTTAAATTATCATGCAAATAATTGATTTATTGATTACTGTGACAGGTTTAGTCGAGGAAAACTATTTCAGCCTTATCCAAGGTGTGGAATGAAAACACAACACAGATTCAAGACACCTCCTACTGTTGGGTGATTCGAGAAACGGGCTCAAACAGTACCTCATTGTCAATTAACAGGATAACGTTTGGACTGTAACAAACTGCCAAGTCTTGGGGGACCTCTGCTCACGCCGCTTTGGCATCGTCTTGAAACTGCCTTTGGAGGTCTGATTAATTCACATTCTGTCGCTAATTAATTTTCCACCCCTAATTAAGCCAGAAGGCACCTTCTTCCCACACAGCCCTCTCCGTCCCTTGGCGTTTCTTCTTTTTGCTGCTCCTCGGTCTTTCCGCTTCGGACGCTTTTTATCCAGGAGCTCCTCCAACGAGCTGTAGCGGCACACGTTCCCTGCAGCATCTTCACGGCGGCCAGCTGATACCTTGACTGTGTTTTGGTGCCCTCAGGATTATGTGCAATATCTTAACGGCTATTTATACCTTTAAATGATTCCTCCAACAGGATGTTATTAACATGATGTCAGATGTAATCACGCTCGATAAATCCCAAAGCAACACTACACAGGTAATGGCAATAAATGTCAATTACGGGAGAAAAAAAATGGCCTCCTTCAAGTGCATGCATGTTTTTATGCATCGGGATATGTAGGGACTGAAATTGAACAAAAACATATTTTACCTTTCTGCCGCAGATTAAACAGAAACAAAAGAAAGTGTGAAAAACACTGAAAGCCAAATGAGTCGTGTTAAAAAAAACAACAACCGTGTTTTCTGGTTACCATAGCACTGCTGGAGTCCTCGCCTGCTTGGTTCTCCTGTCATTGTAGAACAACCCACGTTTAAACTGGATCTTTGACTTTAAAATAATTTGGCACACATATAATCCGAAGTAATAGCTTCTGTGTCTGCAAAGTAAGCCCAAATGATCATCATCCTTCCACCACTGTGCCTCGACAGCTTGTGGGACAAAACAAATCCATCAGAACCAGCACTGCGCATTGTTGTCTGTAATTTAATCTCATCTGTCCGAAGGATGTAAATGCAGAACAATTCCCTTTGAAATGTGAAACCCTTACGCCATGCTGCTGTATTTGTTGAAAAATTTTCTTCTGATAATACAAAGTGAAATCTTCTACTTGCAAAATAAATCAGCGTAGTTAGCCATGGAACGAGCTCAGCAACATAAGTTGACTTTCTTTCACTTTGTTAGCAAAAACCACAGCTTTCAGTTCGCTGCCGGACCGGCTTGTGTTTACGCCACCGGGATCTCCGGTACATGAAGAATCAGACGCAGGCGGCGTGTCGTGGACTTAATTGTCACCTGTTGACATTTAATTTGCAAACAGCGGTTTGCAGAGTCGTCTTACTGTATCTCTGAGGTTGCTTTGTATAGTTATCTTCAGGTGAATTTGCTGGAAATACTGAACAGTTCTAAGTGAATCCCCACGTTGGCGTTTACTCAACCGTGTGCGCGAAATCTTTAAAAACCTGCTGAATCTTATTCTTTTAAGTACATGGTGACACTTTCTAATGACCGGTTAGCATGAAGTGCTACTTGGTCTTATTAATGTCAGGGAAACAACAAGGATTGGCCGAGATTTTTACACACAACTTTTCTATTTTGGCTACATATTTGTTTAATAAAAAAAATGACAGAACGGAGAATACTCTCAAATACTGAACATCAACCCATATTTTTGATGTCCAACTGTAAAACAAACACATGACGTTGCTGTCACAGGGGGTTCGACGCAGCAGCCTGCAGATAGCGGGTGGCTTGTAGATTCATAGTTTAAAACGCGTCTGACTTTCATCTCCGGTCATATAAATTATAAAGTAACTCAGGATTTGCCACCAGCAGGCTGCTGGTGTTGGGGTCTGAAGACTGTTGTCAAACAGATTTTAATCCATTTAGTTGTTTAGATTATTTATTGGTGCTCTCTGAAATGCTTAACTATCTTCAAAACTCATGCAAGAAGCTGGTAAAATGATTTAATGGTAATTAAATCCAGGCCTTGTGAATCTTTGATCTAGAGTAAACACAAAATCTTGTGCTCCAGAGTTAAGTCAGTATCTTCTAACCCGAATTTACCTCCTCGTGTATTTTCCTTTGGGGTCTGTCCCCGCTTAGTGCTTTTGACGAAATATGCACCTAAAATATCTTTAGGGTGTTCCTTACTTTTCGAGGACTGGTGTTGAGTGTTACTTGTAGGGGGAGGAGGGACGGAGTGAACTTTTCAGAAAAGTGCTGGCATCATTATTGTGACTGCTTTTTTTTTCAGGCAGTAAATCATTTGGGGCAAAAAGAAAAAAAAATTCAGCAAGAAAATCACTCTTTCCATGTCTATCCTGAGCTGTAGGCTGTGACAGTTAGACAGAAATGATCACATTAAAAAAAAAAAAGAAAACCCCATTTGTGGGAGCAGATCACTTTGACATTAAATGCTGGTTGGACATTAATGTAGCCCCATATCCGGCTCCTGCTCCAGGTAATGAGATTCACCGTGTTGCTTACTTCTGCACATTACCTGACGATGCTGTTCCTGCTGGACTGAACCATAACAAGCAGACATGTTAGTACCACAGCCAGCATTTGGAACATTTTGGGGAGGGGAAAAAATCAACCTAACACACTTGGAACATAAAAAAACAGTAATGTATTGAGTATACAATGGGAATATAACACCAAAATATCACAATGAAAAAAATAAATGCATTTTATGCCATTGAAAGTTTTAATCAGCAAGGAACCACCCACAGTGAGTTTGTTTAGTCATCATTCAGCAGACTTGTAATCACTGCGATAGATTCTCATAGTAAACGAACTTCTTGAGCGTAAGAAGTGCTTTGATGTGCGTTAAACATCCATCTACTTGCGTCAATAACAATTATGAAGATGAAGGTGATAATGAAGGATTGAGCTAAAGAGTCTCCTCGAGCGATAATGTGATTGGAGAAAAGACAAAGTAAAGAGTCGCACAGCACCGCTGACTGCAGTTCAGATAAGTATTTATGGTGATGGTGGAACATTTAGCTATTAGTCATAAAGAGACAAACAAAAGATTGTGTCAAGTGCTTCCCTGATGCTGCGATTACTTCTGCATGCAAGAGCTGTTAAATATGGTGCAACTATTGGGGTGGTCTTTGCTGAGTTCATCAAATAATTGATTTATTTAACTTTGCTTTCAAGGGATTTGGAGAAAAACCTGAATCGATTGACAAAACAACGCAAAAGAAATTTCGACAGCCTTATTTTTCTTTATTGGAATTGTAGAGAGATCAAAATAAAACTGTGAACAATTGTGAAGTGATGCATACTACAAAATAAAGAACAGCAGCTTCAGAGTAAGAGTATGTTGTATCTTTAGAGGTCGCTGCAGAAGTAAATAATCTATTTACCATTAATTGAATTTAGTCTAATTTCCAGCAGCTAAAGAAACATCATGAAGGACAAGGAGCAGGTCAGGAGCAAAGTTGAGGAGACGTAGGGAAGCTGAGGAGAAAGCGCTCTAGGTCAACGTGGAGTGGCAGTAAAACTGGACGCACCATCCCCGCAGTTAAACACGGTAACGCCTATGGTGCGGTATTAGGGCCAAACGTAGGGCTGCTATAACACCGATGGTGGCTAAAAAGAATATTCAAAGCTCAAGACTGCAGGAAATTTTATGTGACTGTAATGAAAGACAAAATATTTTCTAGTCATAATAACCAGATGTGCCTATAAACGTGGGGTATTTACATTTACAAAGAGCAAAGCTTTAATTTAGTGCCGCTAACGCTAACATCTGTGTCTGTCTGCATGGTTTCTGCCTGCTGCGTCCAGCCTCTTTTGATCCATTGTGGATGACGTTCAGAAACGGTCAAATGCCCCCTTTTCTGTTAGATTAATGGACCCTGATATGTGTTTGTTCAAAGAGCATCTTAGTTAGCCTGGAGGTAAAAGCCACGCAGGGCGAAACCGAAATGTCTAAGTGTTGGATTCTTGTAGTGCATGTCAGTTTTACAGCGTAGCATTATCATGCAATTATACAGACAGGTAATACTTCTGTATACCTGTCTGTATAATATATTTGGCAGGTATAGTGGTGTGTAATTTTAAGTCTGTTCATTGTAAAATGTATTTAATCTTAAAAATAAATCCTCATAATCACATAGACTAGACCACAATACTTTTCCAGAAATGATATTCTAATTTAAAAAAATTGTTACTCATGAACTGTAAGCCATAATAATCAAATATGTGTATAAAAATAAATGTTTGAAATATGCCAAGGTTTTTGTAACACTATTTGAAATGGTGTGCATAAGACACTGGTATAAATATGACTTAACATCTGTTTTGAACAGTTTTTATGAATGTTTATGACTATTATCATGAAGTGTCATTCGGTAAATAATGGCACTTTTAATGCTAAGTTTCTTTAAAAATTGCATTAGAAGTGCCAACTTTGCAGTGTTTAGTAAATAGTGTCACTTTAATTCAACGTTGGCACTTTCAATGCAATTTTTAAAGCAACTTTGCATTCAAAGTGTCATTATTTACCTAATGACACTTCATGATAACAGTCATAAACATTAATAAAGACTCTTTCATGTTCATGACAGGTTGTTGTGTCGTGTTTGAGTCTTATGCAAAACCCGTCAAAGTGTTACCAAACTTTTTAATACACTTTTTCTTTTATTTGAATTACTAAAACAGTGTAATTTTCATGATCAAGATGCAGCAACCTATATAATCAACATTAAGCCTTACAAAGTGGAAAAATTGATTTTCCTGGAAAAGATCACGTTCAGATTGTTGGAGACAGGAAAAAGTTTTGGTCACGACTTGTGCAAAGGGAACCATTACCTGCGGCCCAAGTTTACGCACCAAACGGGCATATTAGTGGGAACAATTGTTCTCCTCAATGCTTTTTTTTTTTCCTTTTGAGGAAACAAAGCTTAGAGAAAACTTGTCGAGAGGTTGAATTTCTCACGCTCGAACAACCGAAGCTGTCTTTTGGACGGACTCGCTACCCGTAATTGCTGGACAACAACGAGAAGAAAGACACGTCTCATCTAATGCCGCTCACTGACTTCAGATAAATGCAAAAATATGTAGCCCTGATCTCCTAATTACACACAAACTCAGGACTCTTTCATTGAATTATGAATATCAAAACCCTCCGAATAAACATTTGACGGAATCCATGAATTATTTTGCCTTCATTTTTTAATATTTTAGAGTGCATTAAGCATTCCTAAAAGTGAAAGGGCGCTGGTACAACTCGGGCGTCGCCAGCAGCTTCCGCGGCGTTCGCTTTGAAGACGGGGCGAAGCTCTGATTGCTGCGCTGCTATCTCAGCATCGCCATTAACGATTTGGACGAGGATCATTTCCCTCCAACCAGGCCGCCGTCCTGTTTGCGTCAGACATTTTACCTGCCGTGAAACATCAGATTTCCGCTGGTTTGTCGTCCTCACAAAAGATTAAAGGTGTCCTAGGGGCGTGTTGTGACGCAGGAAATTGACTGCATAGGTTAGATTTGGCTTCTCGGAGTGAGATAAGGTGATAAATATAGATTTGGATAAACAGCTTGGGGTGGTTAGAGAGAGAGAGAGAGGAAACCTATCCCGATGTCATCGGCAGCCCTGGATGAGATATGAGTCATCCGCATGTTTCGGAGCCTCTGAGATGAAAACATCAGTCCTAAACTAGGCTAATCCACTAAACCCAAGTGATTCTAATTGAGCGGTGCCCACGTCGCGCGAGCTCAAGAAAGGCAGAGAGCTGCGTGCGCAGATCGCTGAAACAGAGGAAGAGATTAATTAAAAGGGACCATACGTGCTGAAACGCATGTGAGCTGCGGCCCTGACCTTACACAGCGCGCGCGGCTTATTAAGCATGTTAAATTGAAGGCTTAACATCCGCGCGTGCGCGCGCGCGCACGTCCCGGAGCGGCAGTCGACTGGATTTCACAAATCCGCTTTGTGTCACTAAAGTTTTGCAGAGGAAAGTGAGCAAAAGAGCAACTGAGAGCAAGTTGGTGTCTGCGTCGACCGGGGTTTAATTTTTGTTTTTTCTCTCTCTCTCTCTCTCTCTCTCTCTCTCTCTCTCTCTCTCTCTCTCTCTCTCTCTCTCTCTCTCTCTCTCTCTCTCTATCTTAGCTGGGGATGCCCCAGTCAACGACCCGCTGAGGCCCAGACTCCATTCAGATGTCGGACCGCAGAGTTCCTCTCAGCAGCGGTTCAACGTGCCCAGCGCCAGAAACGCCAAAGGTGGCTCATTTACAATTGATTTCTGTTTTTTTCTTTTTCAAATTTTACCTATAAATGATATGTTCTTCCTATAGTGTTGTATAAAGTGTGCAATTTAGACCCTCTGACAAAAGAGGTCTGGCCCACAGATAGATACAATCATGTAAAGAATGTCATAATTGAGTGGGTAAAAGTTTTATTCAGTTGACAAAAATGTAAGAGTCTTCCTCTGCAGCTGGATTTGTTTTTTCATTTTACAAAACTTAGTTTCAATCAAAACTGATTGTTGTATTTCTACACGCACACCTTCACCCTGTGATTAAATTAAGTATGCATTTTTTTTGTGAGACTATGATTTTAAATACGTTTACATAATTAACTAGCTTATTACTTCCTTGAGTTAATTTAATTAATTAACTAGCAGTTGTCCTTGACATACTATTTGTCTTTGTAATTGAAAGAAAAGACAGATATGCAATAGTGTCAGTCGGCTAAAAGAACTTTTTGTTTGAACGTTATAAAATTGAATGACTATGGTTTCAGCTGCTTTCTGCGCTGCTCTCCCAATGGTTGCTATGAGAGATTAAATGATTTAGAAAAAATGAGTTTGATTTAGGTCAAACTCATTTTTGTTTTGGGCCAAGTCAAGATCGCAAATGCTCTTAAAGGGCCAGTTGTGCCAGAATGTATTGATAAAACTTGTTAAACTGTTAAAATATCATTGAATTCTTAAAATTATATAATAATATTGAACACCTTTTCAGTCCCTCCAGGATTTTGATTCTTTTTGCGATTTTGTGCAATAAAATTCAAAGTGTTTGTGGCACTAATGTGGAAATATTTGCACTTATTTATGACGATAAATGTGACTTTTTAATACTCGCTGAATAGATCAAAAACTATAATCTGACATCAATTAAGGCTGAGGCAGCTGTTTGGTACAAGAAAGAAAACTTTTGACAATTTTTGAGAAAAATCTGCTATAAACTCCCAAATATGTATTGGCGCAAAAAAAATTTGTTGATTTTATGTGAATTTTCACAATAATTCTCAAGAATCTTAAGGGACTGATTGATATAATTTGGCAGTAAACAGATAGAAACTGCATTAATTTGATTGATAAAATAAAAACAAGGGATTTCTTTTAATATCATGTCCTTCCTTCCGTATAGCATAGCTCACCGTAAAATTTGTAATAGAGTTTTTCCAAATAAATGAGACCAGTTTCATTTAAAGCGCACAGAGTTTAAATGAAACATGCAGCAAATGTGGCATGCTCACATTTGCTGTATCATCTACTTTGGACTAACACAAAAATCAAAGACACAACAACAGGTATTAAGAGCAGAGTTTTGAATCTGGGTCGGGTGAGTAGTTTTCCTGCCTATCTTTATGTATCGCTCACTTCTGCTCACAGTCTGGGTTCTTTTTCACTGTGGTTTGGTTTGTGAGCCACAAGTGAGGGCAGATCTCATCAGTGACCCAGTGAGTCACCTCACCATGCCTGACACTCACACACACACACATACACCCACACACACACACACACACACTACACAGTGGATAGCTGTGGAGAGAACTGACCCTGTAACACGAGGAAATAATAATGTGGACGATAGTAGAGAAGAAGAAACGTGTCCATTTATAGAAATCATATACAGATTGTCATATTGAGTGGATAACATTTTTATTTAGTTGACAAACGTATAAGATTCTTCCTCTGCAGCTGGATTTCTTCTTTTTACAAAACTCAATTTCACTCAAAACTGATTTTTATTTTTACGCGCACACCTTCATCTGTCCCTACTGTCCTCATGTAGCTACTTCCTTTTCCTGCCCGCTTGTGTTCAAGCTGAAGAAATGTGTCACTGACAGCATCTACAGTATGAAAACAAAGGAGAACCACACAGCCTGGAAAATAAGCAACTCAGAGTTGGAGCGACAAGTGTGGGTGAAGTCAGACATGAAAATGCAATATGATAACAGAAATGGTTTGAGGTAGAAGTGAAGACGGAAGATGACGGCGATGACTTTTCATGGTTTTACTCCTTATTGATTTAGTTTATCGAATCTATATTCTTGTTTATGGTTTTGATGGCTTCCTTTGCTTTCGAGTATTTGTAAGACGTGCTTCTTGCTCTCGGGTTATTGGTTCCTAAACATCACGTCTGCTCTTTGTCTTTGTCCCTACATTAGGGATAGTGAAATATTTTTTGTTTTTCTCTTCGTTGTATATGTGCTTTCTTTATTCTTGTTCTTCCGCTGCATGATTTTGGCTCGGTTCGTGCCAGATGTATTGCAACAAACACACAAACAGATGCACAGCTTTGACATATACTCTAAAAAACATTCCCAAATTAGTTAAAGGGTTGTATGTTCATGTAAATTATTTGTCACAATTAAGAATTCAACGTTAATATAACAAAAAAGCAGGTAGAATCTCTTTAACATTTTTTTTATTTGAGCACAAGCATGTAATAAACGAGCCCCATTTGAGTTACTTGTGTTACTTACGCTATGTGTTAAACAAATTTAATCTGATGATAATCTGTCAATTTTTATGATGTTATACCAGTGAGGCATCATTAACTTATTTGACTGGTTTTAGGTGGCAGTTTTCTCCTGAAAGACTGGAATGTCACGAACTAATGAACACAGATTATTCAGGTACATAACTCTGTGCGCTTTATTCAACCTAAAAACTTACATAACAGCAACACAAGATTTGGCTTTATAAATAGAGTGTTTAATACTTTATTTTCAAAAGGTGCTTCTTATTCTCACCAGAAGACATGTTATATCTGACTGAATATTGCATAGGTGCATTTGTTTTAGCTTTCTTCGGGAACAGAAATATTTTCAGGCAAATTTGGCTAGTGCTACATTAGGCTAGGCTCCACACAGCCAGAGGAAACAAGTGCTTTCTCTGACTTCAAATCAGATGGACGGCACAATGGAAAAGTCTTTGCAGGTCTGAAACCTAAACTTTTTAAAACCTCGAGATATCTCGATACCAGTACCTAGCAAATACGCTGAACAAAAATATAAACGCCCCATGTCAAATATAAGAGTTTTATTAACATTTGTGTTACCCAATTTATAGAGAAACTCAAACTATATTTACAGTAATTACTGATCTCCATATCGGCATTTAGAACATCGTGGTGTGGCCATTTGTAGCGGATTGACAGTCCTTTGAACATGATAGGGATCAGGTTGAGGAATATGATCTTGACCAAGTTGGCTTCTCGTAGGCGTAGGTGTGGCGTGGTGCGTCTGTTGTGCAGAGCAACAGTCTCATCAGCTGTGTGTGTCACCGGTCTTAGCCGATCCCACAGATGGACGAGCCGGATGTGGCGATCTTGTGCTGGACTGGTCACACGTGGCCGACGGGGATGAGGTCGATTTGCAGTAGTGCCAATTTGTTGGAAACAAACTCTTGAACAGCCGATGGTCCGATAACGGACATTGAGCCGCGCAGCTACGGCTCTGGTGGACGTTCCTGCATCCAACATGCCAATGTCACGCTCCCGCATATTGAAACATCTGGCATTATGACTTGTGAGAACATTTTACATTTTAGGGTGGCCTTTTATTGTTTCCCAGTCCAAGGATTGTCCAGTTGCTGCTCACTTTGTCTGATCGGCCATTGAACATGCCCCACCCATGCACTGAGTAAAAAAAACTACTCACCCAGTAATGCTCACTGACAGCAAGATGGGTCAAAAATTATACACAAATCAAGAGAAATATTAACCTTTGTACAGTAAAATGTCAGCAAATGCACATTTACAGTTGTTAGCGCCACATGGCAACAATATTTGACAAAGGGCTTTTATATTATTGTTCAGCAAACATGTTTCTGACCGAAATGCTAAGGCACTTGAGGAGGGAGAATGTGTGCTATCAAATCAGTTTAGAGGAAATAGAGATGTCTATTTCCACCTGTTCTCTCCACCATCCATCTTTTCCCCGGCATCGCCTCGTCGTTCTCTCCTCCCCCATCTTCCGTTCTGGACGACACTTATACGCCCCACTTCTCGGAAACGGCAGACTTTCATTCAGAACTCGTCTGGTTTTATTATTTTTTATATAAACCTTTGACCTTCGATTAATTAGGCACGATGTGCAAAGGCCACTTAAAAGCAAGTCGGGAGGGAGGGTGAGGATTAGCCGATTCGCGGCTCGTACATTAAGTCTGCCGCGAAGTCACGGCGGCGCGTGTTTGCGTGCCATCTTAAGAGTGCTGGTGGATGTATCCTTGACATAACTCCTGATGCGCTTTGCCAAGGATTTTAAGTAAATCAAGGCTGAGAGGTTTGGACTGAGTAAAATACACCAAGGGGATATGAGCTGTGGGCTTACGGGGAAAGAAAACCAAAAATAAATAAATTTAGAAGGACTCTCTAGAGGAAGTCGAAGGAAACTGGGCAAACAAACAATGGAAACGGGAGAGATAAAAGGAATGCTTTTTGCTAAACTATGCTAAATTAAAATGGAAAAATTCCAAGGTCTTCTTGTTCTTTAAACAAGAACCTCGCACTATAATTCTGCATATCTTCTGAAGGCTATTATCTACCGTCTGCTGCGGTTTTCTCATAATGACTCCCTTCCTGTATTCTTATGTCGCTCTCCCTTGAGATGACTTCCTCTCTACCTGTCTGAACTCTTTCCTATCCACTTCCCTTCTGCCAGCCCTCCAGCATCTCCTTTTCCCCGTAGTTATTCCCCTGCTCCTTAATCCTCCTCCCTTCCCTGCCATAATTCCTCTCCCGTTTCCCTCTTTGCTTCTTTCTGTCAAAATCTCTCTAGTTCCCTCCCTCTCTTTGGCAGACTCTGTCCTCTTCTCTCCTCCCCTCCTCTCACTTCGCTCCCTACCTTCCTCTCTTCTCCTCTCTGCTTTCCCCATCGCCTCCTTTCCATCCATCCATCCATCTTTCACTCGTTTTTTTTCTTCCCCCTTCTAAATCAGTCCTAATAGCCCGCAGTGCCGCACATGCTCCAGACGTGCTTGCAGAGGTACTGGCACATTCATTACGCAGAGGCACAAACACGCATCGCACGTGGATGCAGGGGCACGCGCACACACGCACGCTAGCTCGCTCGAGCTGACCTGACGCTCAGTCAGCACCGATGTTCTTATATGTCAAACTGACAGTCGCATGCGGGAGAGATGTAAAATTAAAGGGAGAAAAGGGGAGAAAATGGAGACGCAGTGCAACAAACGGACTGCAATGTGGGATGAGCGAAAAGTAAATGGAGACGAACGAGATACTGTGAGGAAAAAAAATGGTTCATGGATTGAATCTATAATCAAACACTGAACAGCAGGGGCAGAACAGCGAGCTAACAAGACGATACGCAATGCTGAGTTTGTGTTTTTTCCCCCCCACAAAATATAAATGTTTCACACATCAGAGTTCAAAAGAATATGTAATTAATAGGGTTTTTTTTTTTTCAAAAAATGTGTTTGTGTACTTCTAAAAATACTCAATTCTGTGTTCTCTGGAATGAAAGGAAAACACTTTACTAATATTTTTTGATAAACTAAGAATCTGATGAATTTTTGTGGGGTTTTTTTTTTTACTATTTTTTTTATTGTGTTTGTTTATTATTATTATTATTATTATTATTATTATTATTATTATTATTATTATTATTATTATTATTATTATTTTACCCGTTTAGTTTAGCGCTGACAGGAAGCTCTAAAGCAGATGCTAACTTCAGCGTTACTAGCGCTTCTTACCAGTTGGTGGCGGTAATGCTCACCCAACGTTTTTTGCCAACCGTTAATAAATTTCAAGAAGAAGAAGAAGCGTTACTAGCGGCTAGCTTGTAGCATTGATCGACATACTGAGCAGCTTTTATTTTGCAGCAGCAAAACAAGGGAACTCCGGGACTTGTTCCTTTCTAAATCAAGTGTATGTATTAAATCTTTCTTGTTTTCTGATTTTCATTTTATTACTACAAGAATTGGCTCTGAAGACCAAAAACTAGCATCTTGAAGTTTTGTCCTCAAGATTCAGTGTCAATTGTGGAATTTTAAGGTTAGGGCTTGACCAATAAAAAGGTTTGATTTTGAACAAGAGAGGACAAAATTTAACCAATAGGGGCAGATGATACACTGTATTGGTAGCGGCTAACCGTTAGCCTGTCAAAGTCTTCTCAAAGTGCTTACTCTTGTATCTTGTCTCGGTTCTGGGTCACCCTGTAGCTATTTCATGCCCACAGAGAGAACTTTCTTGGCTTTTCTTACTTTCCAACATATTTAACATGTTTACTAGATTTCTGTTTCTCTTAGTTGTCCCTTTTGGTTATACATTGAGATAAAAAAAATCTACTAGTAAAAATGGAACAAACAAAGGTAGTTTATAAGAATATGTGTGCCCTTGTTGTCTCCAGAAACAATCAGATGGACCCAGGGCCACCGCCGTCATAGACAGAAGAGCTAGTATTTAACTTTTTGAAGATATTGTAAAGAGTCAACTAACTATGAACTGTCTGAAAATTGGGTGTGATTTGATTCGTAGCCAGTAACATTTTCTGTGGGAGACATTTTATGTTATTTTGTACTCCACAAAGTCTGACACAAACGGATCAAATCGGAAAAGTTACTTCACTGTAAATGGACAGATATAGCAGTCAGTTTGCTGCTACGTCTTTTTCCCCCCACTTGGTTTCCCCAAATGCTGCCAGATAAAACTGAAAGCGGTGGAGGCTTCGTCAATGTAGTCATTTCCTCTTCTACTTCAAACAGAATGTCAGGCTTAAACTACATGGCAACTAGATAGGGTTTCATTTTTATTTAAATTCTTCCATTTTGATGGAAAAATGTCAATATTTAAAAATTTGGAGATCTCTTTCCACCCCTAATGTAACTAAGTAGCAAAAAAAAAAAAAATCTGAGAAAAGAAGGTGCCTGTGACATATAATGAGCGAGAGAGGAAGAGAGTGAAAAGGGAGAGTCAACAAGCCAAGGACGTGCCCATTTATGCACAAAAGGCACTTGCTTGAATGCGTGAATGTGTGTGAGTGCAAGAGAGAGACACCATGAGGGAGGGCAGGAGTGAGCCAGAGAGGGAGGAGAGACTCGGAAACAGGGAGGAGGGAGAGAAACGGAGCGATTGCGTGAGATACTGACAGCCAGTCCTGCCACGGAACGGCAGCAGCAGCAGCAGCGGCAGGAGAGCGAGCATCGCTAGCGGACGGGACACACACGCTCCGAGCGGACCGAGGATTTAAGGGGAAAACACGCCGACGAGGAAGCGACGACAAAAGGGAGAGGATGGAATAAAGCAAAACAAAAAAACAAACAAAAAAAATTGCTTCTGTGAGCGCCTCACACTTCTGTTTGGAGCATCCCACAAGCAGAGCACCAGTGAAAACACATACATATGATATATATATAAAATTCCTATACATATATATCAAATTATGCCTGTTTTCAAAGAAGCTGCAGCCGGACAACGACTGAATTGACATCAAAAAGCTTCAAAAAAATTGGGAGATAATATGCAGCGTTTTGCTTAAAAACTGTTGCATATTAAACCTTTGTTGTTATTTTTTTTTTTTTCCTGTTTTTTTTTTTCCAATAGGGGGGTGAAAATGGAGGCAAAAATAGAACAATTCTATAACTGGAAACTGAGTAGTCGATGTGAGATTGTCTCAAAAGCGCTTTTGCTGTGCCGTGTCCTGCATTTCCATTTGGGCTTCTTTTGAAAACGGGATATTATTGTTTCTTTCTCTGCCCTTGGTGCCACGCTGCCGTCGGCTGTCGCGTCTCCACTTGTCTCTGTCGTCCGCTCGGGCTGGGCTAGCTTTGTTCCAGGAAGGCTCCTGAGAGGGCTCTGCTGAAAGTGCAGAGGGCAGTCCGCGGGATCCATGACCCCACGGTGATATTTCCTCCAGCAGCGGCACAAAACAAACCAAAACAAAACAAGTCTTCCCAGGTCTTAAGAGGAAAGGGTGAGAGACGGAAAGAGGTGGAAACGTCAAAGGAATGATGTGATGGAGGGAAGATTAGGATAAGAGCATGTAATGAAAATAAAAAGTGAAAGGGGAGGGAAAACAAAACCACTGAAGAAGAAGAGGAAGCCATGATCCACCGCGAAATGGACGAATAATTTTAACCCGTTAATCTTTTCTTCCGTTCATGGAGCAGATCCAAGACGACAAAATAATAGCTTCAGTACAAGAACCCTTCTTACTCTCTTCCCCCTCTCACATCACCTGTGCACTTGCAGGGCAGAGCTGAGTCGGCTGAAAGCCAAGAGTGGAGTCCTGGGTCTGTCAGAGGCCCCTGGTTCTGAGGAGAGGAGGGATTTCAGGGGAGCAGCAGCAGCTCTGCGTGCGGCCGGCGCCAAAAGCCATTGGACTCCTGTGTGTGTGCCACTTAAAAAGCTCCAGACTGATACTGTCAGTGTCCTGTCATCAGGGAGTTGAGCTCTTTTTGTGGATGCGTGCGTGTGGAAGCATGGATGTGCACGAGTGAGAGATAACAAGCCTCAGGTGCACTTCTGGACGGCGATCACCACAGGAATCGAGCCTGGACTGATCCGCCAAAGATACTTCACAGCTGCTGATACCTGTTGGGCTCTGTGGCTGAAAATAGAAAAGCAGCAGATCAGTTAATAAAGACGTCAGCGGCCGAGAGAGCGGAGGGGGGAGGGGGTGGGGGAGTAACATCTACCAAAGTGGACTACATTGGTGCCAAAAACATGGCCACCGCGAAAATAAAAAAGCTCCTTTTCAACTGTGACATTGAGAGAAGCAGGATGATGGATGCAAGTTAAGACCTGTGACGGAGATATTAAATTTTTTTTTCTTCCTTTCTGGACGCCTGAACCGATTTGACTTCAGTGCTGAGGTGACATCCACTCAGGGATATGAGTCTATGTTTGGAGTGAAAGCCCTTCCATGTGGAAACCTTCACTAGCTGCAAGTTTGAATTTGCTGTGCCCACCAGCACCGTTAGGAACCTACAGTTCTCACGTTTCACGGATTATTCATCCACTCTGTAGGAGTTCATTGCTGAAAATGCCGGGGGAAAGTTCATTCGTATGTAATCCATCCTCCTAAATTGGATCCTTCTCCCCGAGGGTTTGGATTTGTCTACAACCGCCTCTGCTGTCTGCCGGAGACTTCGATGGCTTTGTAAAAGGTAATTTCTGTGGTGTTTTTCTTTTTTATTAACTTTGGTAAATAAACATGCTGACAAGCTCAATGAAATGTTCCGGATTCACTGTTGGCCAGTCAATGTAAATCAGTGTCTACGGGGGTATTGATAAGTGCCAAAACATAAATAAAACACAACTTTAAGTTCTGTGAACAAACTAAATTCAGTTCAGTTCGTCTTTATAGCTCCAATGTTTGGTGATATCAAATTCATTGAGAAATGACATAACTTCAACTTTAGTTCGTCTCAATCCGTTCCGACTAACTCAAACGCAATACACTTGATTTTAGATCTGCATCCATTTGAAATCTGTGGCTGATTTCTGATGCCGTTTCACCTGCAAACACCCATCTGATTCCGATTCTGATTTCCGAAACACTAGGAGTGATTTTGTTCAGCCTTTAGTGGACGAGCGTTAATTATTTACTTCAAGAGCAGAGGCGACGTCACACTGTGTGCAAAAGAACAAAGTCGCTATTTTAAAACACAGGATAGAGTTCATATTTTAGGCAGTTTTTTTTTCACCTTACACTTGCAATTGAGGCAGTTAAACACAGAAATCACAAATGGGAACAACTGTTTCTGAGTTTATTTCTAAAACTATTTTGACTCGTATTTAACTTTATAACAGCCAGATGTTCAAAAGGATGAAACATAGCACGTTTGCTGTAATACACTTGTTCAATGTGATGAAAGTGCTGTGGAAAACAAAGAATTTTCACATCTGGAAGACATGACAACCACATTTGCAAAAGTACAAAATGGCGAAATGACCCCCCCTCCCTCCCCCCAAAAAACCCTTCCTGTTTAATAGCATAAACTGCTAACTGCTATCCTAAACATAAGTAGTCGTCATGGGTTCTTTAAAAATACAAATGGAGACAAATGTTTGTGCTGTAAAGATTACACCAAATTACATACATAGCACCTTCAATAGTTATGTAACTATAGGTAACTATGTAACTGTAGGTATTTAATATGAAACTTTGAGCAAAGAGCCATAGTTAGGCATAACTCAGACTGCTAGCTCGTAGCAAAGTACTTCCAGTGTAATTATTGTATGCTTAGAATATGCACTAATTGGTATTAATAATAATAATATCATAATAATAATTATAATAATATCAGACCTCAATTGATTTTAAACAATTTCTCAACAACCGTTTACAAGAGGTTACATGTTATGTGGAAGATGGTTGAATTTTCTTTCCTCAACACCGACTTCCACACCAGAGTGTTGAGCTTAGCACAACCTAGTAGGGTTTAGATTTGGCGCACCCACAGGTTGGTTGGAAGAAGATCAAATGCATTGGGTTATTTTTATCCAGTCACTATCCCATCATTTGTTTTAGTTAATAAATGTCATATAAAGTGGTGTAAAGAACTTTAAGACTGACTTAAATCAATGTAATCATTTGCTCGTTCATGTAATACTCTGTTCTGATTATGTACAATGCAAATCTCATTAATTGTCAACATACTGATCTGTCTTCTGTTTAAAAAGAGATATTTAATTGTCTTTTGTTGTTTGTTCAACTGCAGGAGCTTTTTGGTCTTCTATTATCGGTCCCTGTCCGAACTGAGACGCTGCAAGACTCTGGAGTAAGTCCATCATGACCGCTCCAATGTGTTTGCTCATGTTGAACTTTTCACTAGCCATGTTACTGGGCCTGACCACCCTGAGTGGACTGAGCTCATGCCCGTCAGGACAAGTTTCAGCGCAGGTCTCTTCCAACAACCAGAGCACAGATTCGTCTGTGTTACCAGAGGCGGCACTGGCAACACCAACGCCGGACCCGGAGCTACAGACGGATTCAACCAGTGGGAACCGCTGCTGGGGGTACTATGACGTCATGGGCCAGTGGGACCCGCCATTTAACTGCAACGCAGGCATCTACCTGTTCTGTTGCGGTTCCTGCTTCTACCGCTTCTGCTGCCAGTTCAGAGTCCACAGTCTGGACCAGACCTCCTGTTCCAACTACGACACACCCGTGTGGGCAAACACCGGGAAACCGGGGCTGCCAGTCACGGAGGTCCACCAGGAACCGGATCGAGATCGGACCCACATGATCGTTTACATTATCTGTGGGGTGGTGGCCATCATGGTGCTGGTGGGGATTTTCACAAAACTCGGACTGGAGAAGAGTCAGGGAGGTCAAACGGACATGACAAACTCAAGGTAAGACCGGAAAACGAAGGGTGGATGATTGAATTTAGGAATAATATTCGGCAGAAATATGTTCAACAGCAAGTTATTGCTGTCCTAGCCTGCAAAGGCAATTGATGAGAGTCCTCTGGTTCAGTTTCTTTAGAACATCATTGGCAAAAATACCAGGAACGTTTCCTTAGCTGATGTATTACCAGTCTCTATATTTTGTCTCTTCATTGGAGTGAATATTTGGCTAACAAAATGACTGGAATAAAAAAATGCAATGAGTCGAATAAAAGTGAAAAGAAAAGTTTTTAAAACACCAGACAACCTACTGGATTTAAATCTTGGGGTGTTTTCACACCCGAGAGTCCAGTAGACTTGGTCCGATTTGGGACCAAAATTGCAACATTTGTTACATTTTCAGCTGCTGTGGTTCGCATTCACACTGAATGTGTCAAACGATCCAAACTAACTTAAAAACCCATTCCGCCCGTTTCAGAGTTCACTTCAGCCGGACCAAGACAGAGGTTTTTAGCCGGATAAGAGTTGCTTTTTTAGTCCGTTTTGGAATTCAAATTTGCATTCACACTACCCAAATCAATCGGACTTTCTTGACAAACGAATTAAGAGTCTGATTAAAGCGGACTAAACAAGGCTGGTTTAGGAATTCATTCCTAATCACATATGAATCCAAAATCCAAACATCACCAATGACAAGATTCAATTCATACCGGATGAGTGAGCTATTTCAAAGCAGTGGTGCTATTGAGGGAATAATGAGAAATGGCTCAGAAGCCAATGTTATTTCATGCTCTGCATTTCTTTTATTAGGTGTCAAAATGCCAAAAGGCTCTACCAAAATTAAAAATGTGACACAAGTACTGATTGTCAGAACTTTATTATGATACCATCAAACACAAAGTTTGAAGACTGAGACTGGTAAATTTCTGCCAGACGATTGGTATACCAACCGGATACAATCGCAGAAGCAGACAGAGAGACATTCAATTCAGTTTGGCAAAACGATGATTTCAGCACAGAAGTGAACTAATGGTGAGGGGAGGAGCTTCGGGAATTTGCTGCACAAGGCTTGCTGCGATACGTCTGTTCTGGTGGTGCAGTTTCACATTGACGGCTGATTGATTGCTCTGACACAACTATGACTGTGGCAACGTGTGGGCTCCAGAGAGCAATGAGCAAAGTGAGGGTAGTTTTTAGGAAGGGTGGAATATTGAGCTGATCTGACTGGAAAGCAGCCAGTGGCTAGTACAGAGAGCAGGGCAGAGCGTGTTTGTTTGTGTGAGAGTGAGACAAAAGCCCGAAAGAGGAAAACAGAAAACGGAAAAAGGAGAGTGAAAGTAAGGCACTCTAGGTGTTACTGGGTGTTACCTGTGAGCTGACCAAGCCAGCTAGACGGAGATAGACGTTTTTCCAGTCAAAACTACTCTGAGTCACCATCAACATTATGAAAACTGACCTCTCTTGGCCTTATTTTAATGCCTCATTTATTTATTTACATTTTTGTGAAACTACCCCATAGGGGATGATGAAAGAGAGTGCGAATATGTTCCTACCCGGGACATTTTTCACATTGCAACTACAATGTGACATACTGTATAAGGTATTTGGATTTTATGTGACAGATCAACTCAAAGTTGTACATAAGTAAAATAAAGAAAAAGTATACATCCACGCGAGTTTTGCTGCAACCATGTCTGCCAATCCTTTGGGTTATGGCTGCACCAGCATTGCACATCTAGAGACTGAAACTTCAGTAAATTCTTTGAAAAATGTCTCAAGTTCATGCGGGCTGGACAGAGAGCATGTGAACATCAATCTTCAAGTCTCTCTGCTGAATAGTTGGATTTAGTTCTGAACTTTAACTGGACCTCCCTAGCAAAGGAATATGCCATCCATCCATCCATTTTCTGGTCACCCTTTGTCCCTAATGGGGTCGGGAGGGTTGCTGGTGCCTATCTCCAGCTACGTTCCGGGCGGGAGGCGGGGTGCACCCTGGACAGGTCGCCAGTCTGTCACAGGGCAACACAAAGACATACAGGACAAACAACCATTCACACACACACACACACACACACACACACACACACACACACACACACACACACACACACACACACACACACACACACACACACACACACACACACTCATCTCTAGGGAGAATTTAGATAGACCAATTAACCTAACAGTCATGTTTTTTTTTGGACTGTGGGAGGAAGCCGGAGTAAAGGAATATGCTTCTATCTAATCCTTTTTGTTGCTGTTGTAGCTCTGGCTGTATGTTGAGTGTTGTTGTCCTGCTGGAAGATAAACCTCCAACCGACCAACTCTCATTTGCATTCTGCACATTTGCAGCTTCCAACTGGTTTTCTTCCTGCACTGTCATGCTATTAGTGCAACTCATATCCCCATCTTTGTCATTCTTGCTCTTCAGAGAGGGAGTGTCCAACAAATATTTGTTGACAGATTCTCCTACCTCTTGGCTTCTTCTTTGAATAACTTGGTTTGACTTTTGCAATGGATTTTATTTAGAGGTATTCCAGCAGAGGGACTAAAAAGAGGTACTTTATTTTGTAAAAATAAGTCCTATATCTGGATTTCACTGTGGTGTATGTCTTATAAACACAAACCAGAATTAGCATATATTTTAAACAAGAACTAAAACAAAAATATGTACACACTTTGGGTCTCTTTCTTACACACAATATGCCTTTTGGTCATTATTGTGTAAATACAGGTTTGAAATGACATAGGCTAAACTGTAGTGAATACGCTCCTATTTTTATTTTAATATTTTTACTCTAAAATGGGACAAGGGTCGCTGAGGGAGTAATAGGCACAAAACGGGAGAGATGAGAAAAATAAACACATTATTAGAAAGAGTAAGGCAGAGAGAACAGAGGGCTGAAAGGAAGTGACACATGAGACAAGCTCATTTTACAACCCAGTAGACAACCACAACTGTTTATTTTATATCTGCCAAAATGTGTGTTGGCGTGCGTGAGGGTGTGTGGGGGGGTGTTTGCGTGCGGGGGTGTGTGTGTGTGTGTGTGTGAGACATAGAGGAGATGGAGACAATGACACGAGTGCTAACCACTTTAACGATGTGGAGGCTCTGTTGGAGCGTAAAGAAGTGACAGAAGGACAAAAGGAGAAAGTCATCCAAGATAGTTGAAGGTTTTGGTAAACATGGGCTCGGCTTGTGTCATTCAGTCAATTTTCCGCTGAGAGGAATCATGGGTGGCATTTTACTCTTTCCCTAACAAAGTCTACCTTTGCGTGCCTTGAAAATAGTGAAAATTTTGTCTTAAATTCAAGAGACTGCCTCCAAACAGGTGGTTAGTAATCCACTGGTCTTTGTAGCCCTCAGGGTGGCAATGCAACAGGTGTGCTACAAACAGGGTAATTATTATTTATTCACTTCCTGGCAATTTTTTTCTGAATGTAATTCAAGTTCAGTGAAGTGTGTCAATGTTTCCTTTCACACAGGGCAAGTTTTCCCCAGACAAAAACAGCGTGCAATTTGACAAATGTGGCAAAACGAGCTAGCAGGACTGAGTTCCAGAGGACACAAATAAAGACATCTGGACTCTAGTGTCTTGCAGGCAGTTGCCAAATCAGACAGTTTATTGTGTAAGAATCATTAGACCAACAGACATGGATCATGCCATGTCACTTCTTTAGCTCTACCAACTCTCCATAAATGTGTCAGGGACTTATTTGTCAGCAAATAAGTGGATTATCAATACCAGATGCACGTATTTACTGATTAGGAAGTCGAACTTTGGGACAATGGTACTTGACTGTCGATTGGCTGGGATTCGCAAAGTAGCCAATCAAGGAGTGCCAGTTATTTTCCTTGACCGTAGAATACCTCTAAACGTTTTGACTTCTGTCAGGATCATAATATGGGTGAGTTTAGGCTGAAATGTGTGTTCCTGTATGCACATCTAACCCCAACGCATAAAAAGGTGGTAGCACCAATGAATGTTTTGGGTGGGCAGTCACCTAAGCATGCACATTATGTACACTTAACACTAAAATGAAGCATTTGTTTACTGCTTTACTTTTTTCTCTCTCTCAAGCTCTAGGCACGTGATAGAATAATAACTCTTTCAGCAACAAAAATATAATGCATCTTCTCACTGAATTATAGTTTTGCGCATATTTATTTATGTACGGGAACATTTCAGAGGCTCTAAGAGAGAAAAAAATCTTCTGGTGACGAATAGCTTGCAAATCATCCATTTTCTAACACCCTTGTCCCTTAGAGGGGTCAGGAGGGTTGCTGGTGTCTATCTCCAGCTAACGTTCCGGGTGAGAGGCGGGGGTCACCCTGGACAGGTCGCCAGTCTGTCGCAGGGCAACACAGAGACAGACCGGACAAACAACCATACACACATGGTTGAATTTGGAGAGACCAATTTACCTGACAGTCATGTTTCTGGACTGTGGGAGGAAGCCGGAGAACCTGGAGAGAACCCACCATACACAGGGAGAACATGCAAACTCCGTGCAGAAAGACCCTGGGCCAGGAATCGAACCCAGGACTTTCTTGCTGCAAGGCAACAGTGCTACCAACTGGGCTACTGTGCAGCCCACAACTTGCAAATCATAATAGTCGTAATATAAAATCACAAATGGACATTTGAGGGGGGTCAGAATTTCTTTTCTGACCGAGTTAAGACCCTTTTGTGGCGCTGCACTGGGGCGACTACGACATATGGAGTGATCATGCACCACCAGGCCCACTACAGGCACACAGTTACTTCAGGGTGGAATTACAAAAAACAGATTGTGCTGTTGATAAAATTATGCCGAACAGATGTGTAGCCACTCTTTGGGAATTTTTGGCGACAGGATTGTGAAACAAGCCCTTTAACAGAATCTTGGCTTTAGGGGAAGAAACAACACAAGGCTGAGGGACGGGGCGCAAGCTGCCCGTTGGTTCATGCCACAGCCAAAACAAATAACCTTGAGCCACAAGTCAGCAGCGCGACCATCAAACTCCACCGTTTCTAGCGAGAGAAAATGTTGTGGTTTATGCTGGGTTTTGATAGCTTGCACCCCTGTCAGCGTAAAACCAGCATTACAGATCTTCCTCATGTTATAAGTCAATTCCACCCTGAACACAACTAAGTCACAGTTTTTAAGCATAAAGTGTCTTAGAGACACATTTGTTCCACACATTCACGTTCAAAGTCAATACTGATAAGAACCGGATTAGAAGTCTGATCCATTTAGCGGTTTTTTTCTTCTTTTTTTAATTCATGTGTCATCACAGCTGTCCTTTTTTGCTGTGGAGAACTATAGACATTTTAATACCACCCCAGAGGGCTTTTAAATCCCTGGGTCAGGTTCCGGTCTCTCAGGTCTTCAAGCCACTGCCTCTCTGACAAACTTTCTACCGAAGTCGAAGCTGACATATAATTTGAGCTCACTTTTATGCTGAAGACTTTTGGCACCGTTATCTTCTTCTTGGATGACCAGTGTGTTATGCTTTAATTCTTGAGTTCTGCATCTCTGATATACTTTGGTATTGATTTGTTTCATTTTTTCCCTTTTACTCTGGTTTTGCTCTGCAAGCCACAAAACCCCTTTAAATTTAAACTAATTGAACTTTAAATGTGTTTGCACCTACAAAGCAAACAAATGTGAATAAATTAATTTCACCAAGATGTTTAATTATCCCATAAAGGACACAAAAAGTTATTGGATGTTGTTTTTCATGTTTTTCTTTCAAGGCAACCATCTTAGGTAGAGCAAGGATCTGTTTTTTATTTTTATATTGGCAGATCAGGTAACCACTTAAGCCCTAAATGAATGTAATAAATTGAAATGTGCTCTTACACACACCTACACACACACCTTCAGACAGCATCTTCAGCAGCGCTCATTCACTTTTACAAGCCAAATACCACTTATCATAAATAATTTCACTAAGGAGCGATGTGTTCAAGGGCACACGCGATTAAATGTCCCACCTGGGACCTAAACAACCGTTTCCGTCAGCCGTTTTATTTCTTTAGTGCACTGTGTTTCATCAGCAGTGCTTTCTACTTGCTTTATTGTTCAGATGCGGAGGTACTTTTCATCATCACCTGTGGCAGACGTTTGGAGCAGAGAGATAAACAAGCGCAGAGAGCTCAGCTTTCTCGTGATGCTCTTTGAACGGCGGCCTGGCGGAATTAGCGTTTTAGAGTGAGCTTTGTTTTATTATTACATATGTGTGGGTGGATGGAGGTTACACGTTACGCTGTGACACTTGACGATAATGTTGTCAACAACCTCACTATCACTTAGAACAGGAGTAAAAAAATAAAGATGCATTGTGATAAATAGATGTTATCTTTTTTGAAGGGTTTGAGAGTTTTTACTTTAAAATTTCTAATCAATGTTGTAAAAGTCCACTTGCATTTAAAAAAGTATTTTCATGCGTTTAATTCTTTCCAACTACACAACCTTGTTACTATCATACCATCCATACACTGTTGCATATCTGCCTAATGTTTCAATAGACAAAAGATGAGTTGATTTAAGTGAATAATGCTCTAGCATTGGGTTTTTATGCATAAACTTTACCACAAATATCTTAAGCTCCAGCTAAATCTGGAATTGCTCAGTTTTTTTTGTAACGTGCCTAAAAATTCTTTGAAATATTTCCTGCTTCTTGTCAATGTTTAAGACTACGAAAAGTTTAGGCAGCATTCTGGCATGATTCATGCTAATCTCATGCCATGCTACTCAGACACTTTGTCTACACCAGTGAAGTTGACCTTATCAGGGCAAGCCAGGAAACAGGGAAATTGTTTCCCCTTTTTATGACCACTTGAGGGCGCTCAAAGACTCTATATAGACCATTAAACTTTCATCCCTAGATTTTAGACATGAAGAAAAAAAACGTAAAAAGAGGCAACGTAAAGGCAAAATATGTCAGTTCTGTGCCGACTCAAAATTTTAGTCCATATTCTTTAGATGTGGCAAGTCTTCCTTTTTTACGACCACATTGTGTGCATAATATACAAAATGTGTTTTGTTAATATACCAACATGCATGAAAAACATTAGCTACCACACATAATCTGCTTTAGATAAAATATTACAATACCAGAAAGTCCTTAAAAAGAGTTAGAAGTTCTTCTGACTAAGCTGAAAATGTGTTCATTTTTTATTAGCTGGATAGCAAGCATCTGAAATAATTTTTAAAAAAATACTTGAATTAGCATAGCAATGACAAAGTGATAAAGTTTGAACAACTTAAAACTGCTGCCAATGTTAAATTTCTGTGAAGAACTGGAATATTCTCATGTAGGTTTTAAACCAAGGTTCAAAATCCTATTCCAGACATTTTTATTCATATGTTGAGTTGTGATTGTAACTCCAATCCAGGGAGAATGAATAGTGTTATAATTGAGTCATTCCTGTTATATTTGTCTTGTCAAATTATTAGTGTTGCATTTGCGATCATATTCAATCGACTCTATTATTTAAAAGGTGATTAATTTCAGTAAATGAATGCACAAAGTTAGACACGTCACAGAGATTAACAACTACACACAGCCTGATGTTTTCAAAACTTTATTTTTGTTAATTATGATGACTTCCAGCAAACGGCTAAGGAAAACATGACATTTAAGATGATATTACATCAGACCAACAAAAGAAATAATTTCATACTGAAAAATGGTGCAAGTACATGGTGCAACTTAGTACAAGTTGAACTGGTCAAACAGGCTTTTTTTTTTTTTTTTTTTGCCAGTATCCCAGTCAGAAGAGACGGCTTGAGCTCAGAACCTTTAAGGCATTCATTTGTAACCAGTTACTATTCATTAGCCTAGCTTAAAGACAACATAGATTTTTGTCTTTCATCTGGGTTGGGCAGAATTTAGAGACTGACCACTAAGAGTACTTTCTTAGAGTACATTCGTGTATCTACACACTCCCAGTGCTAATGCATTCACACACTGATCGGTAGAAAACATGGGGTGCCCAAAGCGGGCAGCTGGAGTCAAACTCTCAACCTTCTGATTGCAGGATGAATACGCCATCAAATGAGCTACGGCTGCCCCCTCTTTCCTTCTCCACATTCAGAACAACCATTTCAGATTGCCAATTATTTCCCTTTTCATTTCTTGGCAGGTCCTTTCTGTCCACTCCTAACAGTCTCATGAATTAAACATGGCAAAAATCAAGCTGAACAAATCCACAATAAACAGCCAGACTTATATATATATATATAAATAAATTACACAACTTTTCACAGAAATGCTGGAAGTATTGAGGACATTGAAAGAGTTGAACTGTGTGGAAAAGGGCAACAGGTTTTAAAAAAAATACATTGAATAAATTCATATAGCAAGTAACACAAATAAGGAAATCTGCTTTAGGGAGATAAGAATACAATGAACATTCAGGAGAGCAATGTCAATAATTTATATTGTATGCTTTACATTATTACTTAATCTAAATTTGAAAACTTGTCCATTCCTTGCATGACAAAAATCTTTGTTGCTTTGCAAAAAGAAACTTTCTTCTGAAACATATAAAATATAATGTGCTGTGTAAAATATGCCATTTTAACATGATTATTGCTCACTGTACTATTCTGTGTTATTTTACCACTGGAAGCACTGCACATATTTTCATCTGCATCCTCTTATAATTCAATTTACAACCCTTTCTCTCATCACCCTTTGCTAGCTAAAAAAATCTATAAAATCATTATTATCATCATCATCATCATCAAAAAAAGAAAAAATTGTGTTTTCAGCCTTCTTTTTCCAATATTTAAATTTTTCTTTTAAAAAAAAGGTCAAGAAAATGCTGTTTAAAACCCCTTAACCTGCAACGGAACGCCTGCATGCTGTTTTTCAATTCTATTTTCTGGAGGTGAAGGTTAAGGGGTTAACATGTGTAAAAAAGAAACAAAAAAAATCACTACACTTCCTGTTATGCTCTCAGATTATTGACATCACACAGTTGAATAAATTGCTATTACTGAGTAACAGTGGGTTTAATTCTGAGCTGCCGAGAGCAAGCTAGTCATTTTTGCCTTTAACTTGGAGACTCCGAAGGAGTTTCCTTTCTGGGAGGGAGGCATTCTGAAACAAAGAGAATACATTCCCATTTATTATGCTCAATGTACTCTGCTAACTTGTTTTTAGAGTGCGCTCACTTTATTGACCATGCCAGTTTCAGAGCCTCTTTACGGGTTGGTATATTTGGCCGTTTACGTGAACATAAACTCCGGGAACATGCCGTCCAAAACACGGGCTCCATTTTCACTCCACTGATCCTGCTAATGGTCTTGTTCCAGCGCAGACTGATGCTTGTTCCAAGTCTTTCTGACAGGAAATCAACTGCTTTCATAGCTGTTGGCTGGAGCGCACAATAGCAAGCATTCTGTCTGTCTGTCTGTCTGTCTGTTCTCATTCTACGTTTTCAATGTACATCATGTTTTATTCTTGATTTATTTCATTTTTTTTTGTAAATCTGCATCTGCTGCATCTCCCGTCTGAGAGAATGCTTCGTAGTAATCACCTCCCAGCTGTTATTTCCAAACGAGAACATTTCAACTTCGGCCCAGATCATATTTGCTCTCTTCAATTGGTGCAGATGCTAATAACCACTCCCGAGCCAATGCGTTTAAGCTCTGGCGTTGTCTCCGAAGAGAGACGAGACAAAGAGGAGCCAGATGAGCAGAGACGAGGGGAAACCAAGAGGAACGGGATGATGATGCAGCGGAGAGGAATTCATTTTAGTTTGGTTGTCTCTTTCATCTTCCACCCGTCGTCTTTTTCGTGTTCGGTTTGCTTTTCATATTCCCACGCCTGCGCTTGTTGCACTCCCTGTTGGCCTCCCGTTGTGTTGATCTCATTCCTTTTCCCCACCCGGATTTCTCCTTTGTTCTTCCACGCGACCCGATTTCTGATCTCGCTGTACTTTATGAATAAAAACCTTCTGAAAAACGAAACCTTAAATCAAAGGAAGTCCCGCTGACCCTATTATTTATTAGCCCAAAGCACTTAAGCACAATAAAACACTTAAACGTCGTGACAACCCACGAAGTCCGAGGCCGGTATTTAAATAATTCCTTTGCCTTTATTTGGACAGTACGGTGATTCATCTTTTTCTCCTAACAGTTCAGAGTCAGACAGAGGAGAAAACATGGTGCATTAAGGAAAAACAAGGATATTTTCTACATGTTTCCAGGAGAGCCCTATTGTCATTCTGTACTTTAAGCAAAACAGAATGTGCTTTTGCAACAAAAAATAAACTTTCTCTGCAAATACGATGAGAATTAGAATGATTAAATATTAATCTTTTTTTTTTTTTTGCAGCAATGGGAAAAAGAGGAGTTTGCTATCGTTGAAGTGACCTGGAGTGAAAAACTAAACCTGCTGAATGGCTTGCCTCAGTCTATTTTTTTTTTTTTATCGAATCAATTAATTGTATATTTGTATAATCAATTATATAATGCATAAGATAATTATATAATTTCTAAGGTTTTCGTATTGAAACAAGGAAGGAGCTTAATCAGAGATTGGACGAATCGTTCCACAATCCTTCAAAAAACTTTTGATCAGGAACTTGAGGTGAAAACAGGACTTAACTTTTTTCAGATGTTCCTAAAAGGCAGCTGGTTTTGCAGCAAGTAAACAATACACAAATAAGATGAGGAAATAAAACCAAGAGTGCAGTTATAGTATACAAAGCAATACAGAAAAACAAACAAAAAGACGATATTCAAAAGCACTTAAAATCAAACATGCAATCCAGTTACTTTAGATTTCGCTGCTAAAGAGTTCAGATAATGAGCTTTGTTTACCACCTGTAACATTACTGCATGTTTTCACTATTCTAGACAGCGAGTTTTTGGCCCTAACGTTGACGTTGCCATACCGACAGATCAAAGGAACAATAAAGCAGGCCATTTTTGTGAAATACCTAATTATAACAATATTTACTGTCATTTAGTTCCAAATCATCCTTATTCTGCTTCGTCCGAGATTTGAAAGACACATTAAATTGTCATTTATTTGTTAAACCGCTCAAAGGAAAATGTAATTTGACCAAATATGTTGCTGAGGTATTGGCGATGTGTAGGAACACTGACAGTGTGTTGAGATTGTTGTACCAGTTGTGTAGAGGTGTAAGAAAAACTCTTGGTACCAAATTTTAAAACCTTCTCATGTTGACGGCAGCTCAGGTTTTCAAAACATACTGGGATAAAGACAGCACTTAATCGTACATCATGAGATATATCCTAAACCTAGACTTATGTACTTCTAGGTTTATGGTGCTCTATGTGGACAGAGAGAGTTTGAAAAGAAAAGAACCAAAATGTAAAGCTAGACTAAACTCCCAGACCATGACAGCTTCCTCTGCATGCTGGTTATGCAACGCGGCTGCGGAAAGCGCCGGGCTTACATCATCGACATCACAACTGTATCATTTTCTCATCTGCTAAACTCTGGCTGCCCAAACATCGCTTTTCGCCTCTGGCATTTCAGTCTTCAAACTCCTATAAATCACAACCTGAACCACGGATGTGCCGTACTCAACAACAACAATTGAGAACTTGATCTATGAAGCACCAAAATAAGGAAAATGAAGACTTTTTCTTCTCAGTCTTAAATTTGTGGCCAAACATATTCGAATGCATTTCACAAACACAGAAAGGGTGTTGATCCAACGAGGGACCTGTTGTTGTTCAGCCTGGCGAATGGCAACGAGATCCGAGAAACACGCCGTTTGCGTCAGAACCAGTCAAAGCCTCCATTAGTGTGAATTTTGCTGTGGACACGCCAAAACGCACATATGCACAGTCATATTTGGCAGCTGTCACCCAATCGATATCGTTCCAATTATACTGATGCTGTATCAACATTTCAATGTCAGCGTGACGCAACACGAATGCCTGCCAAGAGGAAGCCAGCCACTGTGAGGAAGGAAAGAAAGGAAGAGAGAACGAAGGAGGGGAGGGAGGAAGGAAATAAAGGAAAGTTGATGAAGGAGTAAGCATAAGAACGATGAGAGGGGAGAAGACTTTGACGGCGTGCCCTTGAGCCGGAGTGAAAACAATATAACATTCCCCGAGGGAGGCAGTGAAGTAACACGGAGCCAATTGTAAATGACAGGAGAAGTGAGATTTCTCATTTCTACGTGGCAGCCGTGATGGTCAAAATGCGATACGCCTTATCATCCAGTCCTCCCTCTCTCCTGTCATCTCATTTTTAATTCATCACCTCCATC
The DNA here is from genome assembly GCF_002775205.1 of Xiphophorus maculatus. Taxonomy (NCBI): domain Eukaryota; kingdom Metazoa; phylum Chordata; class Actinopteri; order Cyprinodontiformes; family Poeciliidae; genus Xiphophorus; species Xiphophorus maculatus. The sequence continues at coordinate 18,378,759 of NC_036458.1, read as the reverse complement.
CCTGCTTCACACTCCTTCCGTTTCCTCCTCTGCCGTATCCCTCATAAACTCTTCAACACGTCTGCCACCTCTGCCGTTTGACCTAAAGTTGGTGAAATGTAACATTTCAAATCACCGGAGCGGATAATGACATCCAGTGTCTCCAAAGTTGTGGTTTTCCTAAACGCCCAGACTTGCCTCAAATGTCGACACTCCTTCCACTTGATCCCGACTTGTCCGGTTGATCAAACCGATTACCCCCGACGACGATCGGAGGCGCCACCTCTCAGCTCACAGACGCACGCTCGGCACTGCGGGCTCCAAGGCAAGCTGTGCCGAAGAGCGAAACAGACGTTTAAATGCCGTTTCCGCTATATGAACCGATAACACCCGAAAACACAGAGAACAGACGGAGGGGAGTAATTGCAGTAAAAGACAAGAGATAATTTTGTAGCGGTTATGTTAAGGCTGCGGCATGTTCAGCTTTTCAAGAGCTAGTGAGCAGAAAGGCTGTTTGCTTAACGGTGTTTGATACATTAACAATATATTACTGAAAGTAATCGCTCATCTGACGCTACACGTGTAAATAATGTTACGTTAATAATCCAGATGTTGGTTATGTGTGTTTTTCCACGCCACCCTCATTCGTCCATGTCTTTATTCACCTGCCTTTGTTTCACTGAGGCGCAGACATATTGAAACAGGAAGTGGTCATCATCTTAATTTTCCTCTTCAGAACAGATTAATGTTATTTCTAAAAAAGGGTAGTCATTGATAAATTGCTATATTTGATCACATGAATTAAATTGGCAATCTGTATCTATATATAAAATAAATGTTTTTTCAATATATTTTAAAGGTTTGAATTCATTAGGTAATTTGACTGGGAATTCTATTAGTTGAATTAAATATATTAAAACCTGAAAAATATATATATATATGTTTTTTAGTTTTTTCTTTCTGTGAGAAAATACATAATTCTATGCTGCTGCTGCCATGTCTCATTTAACACACCCTAACATCCGATTGGTTAACCTGCCCTGCAACTCAGCAGAAGACCAATCACCTGTCTAATGATTTTGTTTTGTAATTTCAAAAAATTATAATAAACAAGTAAATTAAAGAAGTATTTTCTACCTTTATTTCTTCAAGATAAAGGTAGATTGATTGCATCTCCAGTTGCATAACAATTTTCACATTTGTAAATAGCAATTTAGGGCTTTGTTATGTGATCGAATTATGTCACCAATGGCTTTCCGTACAGCTGACTGGTGTGGAAGCTTTTCATATTATCACTAGAACTACCAAAGATTCCCAAAATGGGAATCTTCCTCTAGGTACCAGAGAGGGGCCAGTTTGGCCCTCCAAGAGAGGGTGTGAAGAGGCGCCTTTGTTATGTGAATAAGGCCATTACTGACGCACTCCAAGGACAATCAGCGTGAAAGTTGATGTAGTGAGTTTGGCTCTCCTCCCCCCTGCTGGTCCCTCAGGCTATGGTCACATCTACAGGGATGCTAATTAGACCATTCAGAGTCGTCAGTTTGGCCACATTTGGATGCTAATAACCCAGTTTGGCCCTCTCTCGGTAGTTCTAGGAAGATACCCAATTTGGCCCCTCTTGGTAGAGATAGGAATTTCTCAAAATCCTGGTAGTCCTAGTGATTATAGGCTATTGTTTATGTTACATGTTTAGATTTGAGCTCCAAATGTCATGAACCAAACCTTTCTTTAGTAGTTGTGATTCTACAACAGCATCTTCTTTTCGTCCACAGCGGCTCACCTCCAGTCGCAAATCCTCCGCGGGCGCCCCCTAATGGGGTCCGCGGGGTACTGCATGTAAACGACCGTTTATTTACAGTGACGTCAGCTCGAAGTGCGACACTACAGCTAGCTTACCAAAGGATTGTATTAAAAGTAATAATGGAAAACTGGCTTACAACCGGGTCACTAAAAAGAAAAACTGCAGATACTGGTGGAAAGAAAACAACTCCAGGACTACTTATAATCAGAGGAAGCTAAGTTATAGCTGCTGAGTGTAGCAGCAGCTATAACTTAGCTGTGACTGCAAGTCGCTAGTGTGTCCTTCACTTGATAATGAATGATGCTCTGCTTCCAGGTTAACATCTACTGTTATTTTTATAAAAAATATAAAATTAAATAAATACATTTGATATAAATGGGTTAATTATTTTTTATATTAAATTGTGCAGAAAATGATTTTTTTGTTTCTGTTAAAGCAACCGAAGTCTATTTTTCTTTAATCGTGCTTCCCTAATCACAAATAGCCCTAGAACAATTTAGGCGACATCCAACAGCCTCCAAACTTTACTTATATTCAAGGTTTTATTCATGATAATGGCTGGAGGACCAAATCCTGGGACAATTGTCTAGTATCTCCCCCCCTGTTGGCGGCTGTGCAAAGAGGCACATCCATGCATCCATTTTCAGTGCATTTGTAAAACTTTTCCTAGTTGTGGAAGATGTTTGATTGATCCAAAACCTTTGGATCAATATCTTGCTGAACATGAAATTGTTCATGAACAATCCAGTGAAATATGAATAGAATTTTCCTGCCATACTTTAGTACACAAATCCATCCATCTTTTACCTTCCTGCCTGTGTTTTGCCTGCTGAACTTGTCTTCAGCTCAACACTGTTTTTCTTCCATCTCTGGCAGTAGAAAACATTTTTTTTTTAGCAGTTCCCCCCCCTGTTGTCAGTCCTCCAAAACATCTAAGAGCTCAGTTGGAAAAAAAGGGGCTGAGCAGCCAGCAGGTTGCACCACACTTTGAACGCTGCGCCGTAACACACTGTTAAGGATCAGAATGACAGAAAAATGGGATTTTCTTCCGCACTGCAATGGTGTGTTTCTGTTTGGTGGAATGTAGAGCATACCAAGTTCTATTTTCATCGTCTCGCCTTCTTTCTTCTTAAAGTTCCCCGCTCGTGTTTGTTTGTTGTTATCTGCTACTGCATCAGAAAAAAGCTTTTTACATTTCATTGCCTGTTTTGTACATTCAGGAAATGTTGGTATGTTGGTACGATCTTAATACGTTCCTCTAATAGGCTAGAAATGCTTATAAATGTATTATATTGTCAAACCCCCTCCCTTTTTTGAACCAAACTTTTACTATTGTCACTGTTGTTGACTGTTGTTAACAACTGTTGTTGTTGTCTATGGTTTTAGTGAATGTTTGCACCAAAAACAATAAGTCCTGATAATACTTGCTCTTTTGGGTTTTTTTACATCTACAAGATCATGTCAGGTGGTTTAGAGGTTCTGTTTTTCTGGGTTTGTTGTTCCTCTTTTAGACCTATTGTTGACTAATGGAAGTATAAATCCAAGAAATATCATAAAATCTGACAATTTGTGCATTTAATATTACATATGTGTACCGTTCACAGTGGCAGAGATGTAAATATAATGCGTCTTTTCTGCTTTTTTTTTTTTCTGTCATCCTGGCTGTGATGAGGCCCAACTCTCCCTCAGACCGACAGCAAAGAGACGCGATCGCAGTGCAGTGTGACATTAATCACTAAAAAAATATGTCAAATTGTTTTATGAAGCAGGGTTAGTGTGTTAATTTCTATCCAATTAGTAATCATTTTAATTGCAATGAGAACTCATTATGAGCCATGTTAACCAACCACAAGCTGAGCAGGTCAACAGAGAGAGGAATAAAGCTAACGCCAGAAAATCCCCTGTGTCTGAATGTGCTGAATCAGCTAGTCTTTCAGAAAAAAATGATAAAACTCTGTGTGTTTAAAGTTTTTGAAGCCAAAGAAGATTTCCCAGAACTCTCCAGGGGAACAAAATATCAGTTTTTGTAAAAAAAAGAAAAAAAAGATATATATATATATGATAATAGTGGGAAATATGAAATAGTGGATAAGAACACAATTGGCAATGCATAAAATGTGAATTTTAAGTTGATGTCTGAAGAGTTTTATTTTACAAAGTAGGTCTATTTCATTTTATGTTAAAAAAGACATAAGTGGTACTATTTTCAGTACCACTTATGCCATTAACTATTTAAATAGATTTATATAGGGCAGTGAATGATTTAGATACAACCGGAAGTACTTACATAAACAAATAAATGCATCAATTCTTATGAGAGATTTTTGTAAATATAAACTACAAAATTTTAAACTCGAAATCAAGGCTTAAAATTTCCCCAGTTTTTATAAACAGGGCAGCAACCAAGATACAGTTTGATAGATTTCTAGTCCGCTTGAATCGAAAGAATAAGTCAGAATTTTTATTTTATTTTTTTCAACTGTAAGCGAAAAAAGTTTATATTGTGTGGTAATAAATTTTGATACATATTCCAATTGCGCTTGAATGCACCACAGAAGCACAGCTCTTGTCAGATGAATTGGTCTCGAGGCATTTGGGGCTGGTTAAATTTTACAAGCAGCTGGATTTGCACTTTCGCCTATTTTTACTCCACGTTTGGCACAGCGTTGCCTCAGGTGAGTGATAAAGATCAATAGAGTGCGTTAAGCACCTTGTTCCTGGTGAAAAACACCCATACAGCTTCGTTTTTGGACCCTCTTTTATCGCCCCATTGTCACTGTTGCTGAATGAGAACTTTTAATCTTCCTAAATAACCAACTTTACCGATAGCTGCAAGTCATCGCTGCTGCTTCTTTTTCTTTTCTATTGTGGCGGCTCGCAAGCAACTTTAAGGTGCATACTGCCAGCTACTGTACACGAGCGTGTAGCGTTCTCTGTGCTTTCAGTTTGTGTCGCGTTTTAAACGGGTGGAGTGGAACTCGGACGCACAGAAACGTTCCACATAGTTTTAGTATTAAAACAACAGTGTATTAAGAACTTTTTTAAATTAATTTGCTCTGTCAACCACACCTACTGAAGTAAACGGTGGAAGCTAATGCTGTAATATTGACAAAATGTTTGGTTTGTGGAGGTTAGCTAATCAGAATTTGGCTGATTGACACGCAATGCTAACAGCTACTTCGTGATAAGCTCTAGCCCCGGAAATATGAAATACTTTAATGGGCTCTTTGCACCTCAGCTTCCGCGTTCGGGGAAAAGCGGCTCAATCGTTTCCGATCTATTGAAAAAGGCTCTTTCCACTGGGTGCTTGCAGGGCTTGTCCAAGGTAACAATTAATGATGAACATCAATCTGAAGCCCCGACAAGTAAGCTGGAGAAAGGTTTTAAGATGTTCGCCTCATTATACACAGATACGAAGGTGAGTTTTACTTTCTTTAAACTTTGTGGCTAACATTAGCTTTAGCTTATGCTAGACATTTTTCTTGTAAAAATGTGCTATTTAAGTATCTAAACATTTTTCATCCATTCTAATGGACAATGTTTTTACTTTGTTTTCAGTACCTGCGTTTATTGTCGTTAGTGTCAGAGACCAAGTAACGGGGGATTTTACAGTTCGGGCTTTTTGCTTCAGAAGCCTGAGGAACAACAAGCCCATAGCTTAACAGTAGAGCAGCTCTGGTCTCGGAGTTCTAGTTCAGCTGACTGTTCAGGTTCAAAGTTGTTGCTTTTAGAAAAATATGGCCGTGTTCCTTAAGGTCTCTGTGTTATTTCGCTTTATTAGTTTTGCATGTTTCTTGTGAAGCAGGACGGTGTTTACAGCAGTGTGTACAGTACAGGCGGATCAGTAGCTCGGCTGTCTGGCTCTGGTCTGCTCTCTCCTTCCCATAAACTCTCTTTCAGGCTGAATACAGAAGTGATTCCATGGAAATAACACAGGAGGCTCCTTTACCTTCTTCTTTAGGCTGAAGAAGTTGATCCGGAGTGAAGTGAAGGCTGTAAACTTTGCTGTGCGGCGTTAGCTTTAACTGGTAGCGACGAATATTTACAAGCCATCGTCTTCTTAATTCAGGACCGTTTGGAAATCCATGAAAACTTAAAAGCCTATTATATTAGGAAGACAGCAATGTTCATAGCATTGTTTTATTTGCGTCTGAAATAAGACTTTGTCTTTTCTAGCTGTCATGGTAACTCAAAGCGGAAAAAGGAGAGACGCATTTGCGCATGCGGTTGTGACGTCAGCGCGGCAGGTGCAAAGAGCCCATTGACCATGAAATAATTTGATATGATATTAACATAAACCACAATTAATTACAATTTTCATCATAATTCAAATAGCTAAAAGTCTTCTTCTCGACACAGGCTGTTTTTTAGAAAAGCGGAAACCAAAAAAAAAAGTTGAGCCTTCAAAATGGACTTAAAACATGATGGAATATCACAGGATGTTGTGCTCACTGTAAGTTTGACTACAGTGCCACATCACTTTAACACTTACCAACACACCGCAGTGAGAAATCAAAGAGTTACATAAAAAAAGAAAATAAAGGAGATGGTTGCAGGGACGCTACAAGTGTGCGCACGCTTGCGTGTGTGTGACTGTAAGTGAATCAGAGGGCAGTTTGTCATGTTGCTGCTCCACAGCCCTGATCCGAGCTGACAGGTGAAGCTAAGCGCAGCTAAACAGCACACATAACAGAGAGGATGAGAGAGGCGGAGGCAGGCAGGAGGCTGTGGAGATAAGGGGAGTCAGAATAAGGGAGGGAAAACATAAAGGATGGGAAACAGAGAAAGGGAGATGAGAAATGAGGGATGAACAAAAAGTCAGTGTGAGAAATAGAGGGATAGGGTAATAGCTGTCAGAGTTAGAGAGCCATTAAAAAGAGAAACACACAGAGGAGAGAGGAAAACAAGAAGGCATGATGGAAAGAGAGAGAGAAAGCATTTTAACAGTAGCAAAAAAAAAAAGCCTGGGAATGGCGGGAAGCTGGATTAGCTGCTGAAAGAGACTGGTTAATTGACATTTTATCAAAAGAGAGAACTGGGCGAGTTAATTTTTCATACCATTGCGCCATTAATCTACAAACGTCTCGACTCCCATCTTTGTAAAGTCTTTTGCCCTTTCCTGACTTGTTTCCTCCGTGGGAATTTTGCTACAGATTTTTCTTTTCAGTTAAAACATCTCACTTTAGGACATTCTCAAGTCGGGAAGATGTCAGCAGAGATTTATCGGACAGGAAGAGAAAAGCAGTGCCTTTTAAAACACTCATTTTGTCATTTAACTACCGCAGACTTTACTGGGTTTTATTCAGTTTGGCAGACCAGTAAAATAGTGCATGATTGGAGGAAATATATATATATATATTTTAATTGACAAAAAAACAAACTACTGATGGAGAAAGAAAGAGAACTTATCCAGCATTATAAATAAAAACATGCAAAACGTCTCCCCACAAACAAACATGGTTTTGTTGTTTGTTTTTTTCTGGTCTATTCTTAGTGAAAAGTGCACTTTAATATTGGACGAAAGTGCTTCTGTCAAACCAAATTGTTGCCTCTCGAGTTAAAGAGAGAGAAGTAGGGGCAACAACACAGAGCGATGAGCAAAAGCAAGGCGTGGGTGCTGAAATCAAATTAATCGAAAAGGAGGTGAGATCAAATCTCTCCACAGTAAAATTTTTATAATATCCTCAGGATCGCCTGCCTCCTCAAACCCATCAAGCTGCAGTTTATATCGAGGTTTCCATTTTACGCCCTAATGGGAGCTGCTCCTACCGCATGGTGTGGGCTGAGGATGTTGATTGCTGCGCAGATTGCAAAGAAGATTGTTATGAATGTTTGATCGGAATATGAATATATGAATATGTTGTTTATCTTGACATGATATGGACATCAAGATGAACACCACACTGTTACAACGCAATGTGAAGTCATTACAGTCCATTCATTACATTTACAAAGTCTAAAATTTGAAAATCCCAATTTTAGACCTTAAAAGTCTTAAACTTAGTGAGTTATTTGTTAGTTTTAAAGTATTTTAAATGTATCTTAAATTTATTTGCCCATTTATCACAACTACAACCAAAAACCGGACGCAGCCAATCAGCTCTTTTGTTATTGGCAAGTCCACATTGCTTTACGGTACGAAGAAGTGACGTAACTAGCATAGGATAATAATAAATTCAACAACGCTTGGGCTCAAGCAAACAGATTTTTTGCTGTTTGTTTGATAGGAAACATTGATCAAGATAATCTGATGCCTACATCACAGTGATTCTGAATTGCAACACTTGGCTTGGTTGAAGCCCACTGCTGCCATAAAACTGGGAACGTTGGGTGTTGGTCAGTGAAGTTGCGTTCATAGACGTTGCTGCTGAGAATGACCTGAAACAGACGACAGCTGTCAGTCAGTTCTGCTGCTGTGATCCCGTCGGCCCCAGGTCCAGTACTCCCGCTCTGCCTCGTAGAGACAACAGCTCTGCATCTGCTGTTAGCAACCTTCAGGTCAGGGCTTACGTTACGACTGGAGGTTCTCTGGATTCTCCACATTTCTCAGGAACACCACTGCTGTGACACAAATAATGAAATTGGAGGCTTGTTCAAAACCATGTTTTCAGAGCTCAGACAGCTGAAAGTAATTTGAAGTTTGTAAACGATCAAACTTGCGTACACGACCCGCTTTGGACTAGCAGACTTTATCAGAAGAGAACTCATTTCTGATTGATTCATCTGAATGTTTTAGACTTTGTCTGTGCTTCTGATTGGATGTTATTTCTCTGTTTAAGACATTTCTCATTGGGACTAATTTCTCATCTCTTAAAAAAAGTGCTCTCTGAAAACAGCTCCACTTTCTCTCTTATCCTGTCCTTCTCTCCCTCTACTTGACGCTGCTCAAGGACCTGCTGCAGGACCCTAAAATCACTTTACTGCTATTGCAAAGCCTCATTTTAAATGCAGTCATTCACTACTGAAGCAACACTAAACTCCTAGGAAGAAACATGGCAAATGCTAAATACAAAAACAGTACACACACGTGAGCCATGTTCAGCATCTGCCCTGCTTAAAAAATGACTTTGAACAGCAGTGTTAAAATCTGTTCATTTAAAAAAAAACATTTAACTTAATGCGCAGAAATTGTGCAGAGTTTGACCATTTTTGGTAAAGCTTGTTAATTAGCTCCTAATGAATCTTCCCCAGGAAAACAAAAGCTGGCCCTGGTTATTTAGGTCAGTTTCCCCTGTAAAGTAAGACCACTATCTTTTATTTGTTTGTTTTTTTAGCAACGTTTTAGCACACTGTTGGTATCTAACTTATGGTTACCACGTCTCCATGACAACCATCAGATGCCAACTTGTTGCTTTTCTGTCCTACATCTAAACAAGTGAATTTGCTTTTTTCGTCACGATCCGACCTGATGACCTTACATTCGGGTCGGAACATTGCCGTTCTAGTAACCCGAGAGCTTTGCCATTCAGCTCGGCTCTTTCTTCGGTATAAAGGACCGGAGGAGAAAGACTGCAGACAAAACCTCAATCCCTCGATCCATCTGCTGCTCCATCCTGTCATCGATGATGAATAATACAACAAGGAAAGTTGAACTCAACCCCGACCCAGAGAGACAGGCCCCCTTTGTACGGTTCACAGCCATGGACTCAGATTTTCAGCATAGATTCTTCACGCATATCTTTGGCCCATCAACACAAACTGACCACTGCGGCTGTTGAAATGCTATGCGACGTAAAAGAACAAGACTTTTACAAATTAAGCCATGTACAGTGTGATATGAATATGATTACTCATCAGCAATTTATTGGCCAATGTACTCTGATGCTGATTGTATTGACTCTTTTATCTGACTCGGTTGAAATGTGTGTGCTCAACCAGGAGTCAAGGTCACGACCCCTTTTACCTCTTTGTGTTGTAAGTCAAAAGCTGCAAAGTTTGGCAGCCACTGATCTAGGTAGTAGAGTTGTAAGGTTGTTTTTTAAAAAGAAAATATTCAAGTATGACAGAAATCTCCCTAAACCTTGTGGGAGATTATTTTATGAATACTTACTTTTAAGCTACATTTACAGAAAAATGACATTGTGCATCACCAAACAAACTTTATATCCACGAGTAATGTGGCAATGGCAGCCTTGACCTCTGGGGTTACCCGTTTTCAGGTGGAAGCTTCAGAGGTCAGCTTTGGCCATAAAACACTAATTAAGCATATTTTTTATGTGTCTTAAAATAGAACAAAAGAACGACTTTCTGAAAGGCAAAAGTTTTGGGATGACCTAGCCAGAAAATCCGACAGGAAATCTGTGGAATCACCTGAGGGCTTGAGACGAGATCCTCAGAACCTGAGAGATTACAAAGTTAAGACATGGGATAATAACAGAGTCCTATCAAAGAAGACCACATGATGAAATTAAATCAAAAGGTGCTTTATCAAAGTACTGGTTAATGTCTGTGCACCCTCAGGCAATTCCTTTAAGAACCAGTTTTAACCCTTGCTTGCTGTCTTGGGTGATTGAAGTACCACAATTTAAAGGATTCACCAGAAAATTTAAGGAAACTTACTTGAGGTTCTTCTTGAGGTCATTTTAACAAAAGAAGTGATAATGGAAGACTAAAAAAAAACTTTTCCCCTAAAACAATATGTGAAGACGACAAAAACTTGGGACACCAGCACGATGAAAGGCAGGTGAAAGTTGATCGGATTCGGGATATATTGACAACCTTGACCCATCCAGCTGCTTCTCACACACTTCCTTTACAAAAAAGGTAAAAAATAGCCAAGATTACTTTTAATGTACTCAAATGCCTGTGCATGTGTAATTGTGTTTCTAACTTTATGACAAATGAGGAACAAGAACTGGCAGTGAGAGTTTTGTATCCATTAGCGTATTACAGCACGTTGTCAGAGTGTCCTTGCATTGACTGTACTGTGGTGGGGTGTGTGGGGGTGTGTGTGTGTGTGGGCGCCTGGCTTTGTGTGTAACTCCTGTGATAAATGACATGCCGTGAGAAGCTGTGATGTTTATGCAGACTGTAAAAGTTTGAGCTGAATGCAGAGTGAAGGAGGAATTTGTGAACGCGTGTTGAACGCAGGTTGACTGGCTGACTGCTGTCTGTACTTTGGTATTGCATCAAATTAATTAGGCTGTGTCAAATAAAGCTCTGAGTTGTTTTGTTACGGCGAGTGAGCCAAACACTTTTAATAGTTACGGTCAATTTTGTATTAAATGAAAGACGAAATGAAAAATACAAACTGACAAAGGCCAGCATGAGGTTTTCACTGTGATGAGCTTGTCTAAAAATCCCACAGCGTCAATCCTCAGATGGAACGCTAATGCATAATGCACCAGAGGTAGGGGAACAGTAACTTTTTCTCTACATTAAACTTATGTATGAATTCAAGATTTTACATTTCTCAAAATAATCCAAACCAAATTCAACTGAAAATACTTTATAAACCCAAAACAAAATCAGATTGTTGTAGTAATTCAAACTATCCAAGTTTCTTCAGAGGGTTGTTGGAGATGCTGATGGCTGTGGGCAGGATGGATCTCCTGTAGAGGTCAGTAATACTGCACTTATAAGGAGTCCTCTGGCTGAAGACATTTGTTGTTCAGTCTTGTGAAGTTTGTAATTTTCTAAAAGGTTTTTATGAAGAATCCTTCTTTGCACAATAAGATGTTCCTCAGTAGCTTCAACCTTCTTTATGAACTCCTTCAGTCCAGGCTCTGATCTAAACAGATGGTAGCAGAAAGATCACACTCTCAACAACCTACTTCTAGAAGATATGCTCACCTGTAGTCCAGGTGAACACCAAGGTATTTCTATCCCTCGACCACCTCCATTTCTTCCCCCATGATGGAAACAGAACAGGGAAAGGGAAGTGTACAAAGTGAAAAGGAATGATGAGAGTACAGTGCCCTGTGGTGCTCCTGTTCTGATGACAACCTGGTTAGAGACTCAGTCCTTCAGTCTCTAAAGTTGTAGTCCATTTCTCAAACCTGTTGATCCAGGTTTAGTTAGCTATTAGGTGTGTGTGAGTTGTTGTTTGCGCCTCTATGTTTCCCCGTGATGGACTGTCGAACTGGCCTTTCACCCAATGACAGCTTGAGATACAGATTTATCCACTATGGCCTTCGCTCCCTCTGCAAGTGATGGATGTTCCTACAGTAGCCCAGACAAACCAAATACTGAGAACGGGTTTAAAGTTAGGATGTAAAAGCAAACTATCACTACCACTGCAGCTGTAGAATACTGGTAATATTTTATTTGAAGGGTTGAGGATGAGGCAGACATGACACTGCCATGAAGATGATGGAGTCCTCATGAATGTTTATTACTGTTGTCATGAAGTGTCATTCAGTAAATAATGGCATTTTCAATGCATAGTTTACACTTTTAATGGACTTTTAATGCAGGTTTTAATGCAACTTTGCATTGAAAGTGTCTTTATATACCAAGTAATGCAATTTTGACACTTTTTAATGCCCTTTTATTAATTAAAAATGTCATTATTTATTAAATAACTCTTCATGGTAACAGTCAAACATTTATGAAAACGCCTTAAGTCTTAAGTTTATGACAGCGTCACGTCAATCTTACGCACACCCCTTCAAATAAAGTGTTACCAAAATCCCTTTAACAATAAACTTAGCCTCATATGATTATTGAACCATAGAAAATATGCGTCCTACGAAGCGAAACTAAGCATCTGCACACCGCGTTCAGGCGTCAAACGCGTTAATCTGCTTTCTAATGAAGCTATTTCCATGTGAACGGGTTTATCATGTCGCCAACCGACCACCCGCATCGCCTTAAAAGGCGCGTGGCGCTTCCCATCACGGACAAATCACCGGCCACGTCCCAGCGCTCGCCCATCTAGCATCAGGAACAAGCCACGCTCAGATTCGCCTACCCATCCAAGCTGTGCTCGCCAGGCTGTGTGTCTCATCACCCTGAGCAAACTGGCATTGCCGCTGCCATGTGTCAGCGCCAGAGGTGGAGATGCAAGGTCACCAACTGCACAAAAGCATACCCCACTACACAACATCTGTTCCAGCCTGTCACTGTGCACACATTGGGGCGAGCTGCGGCGCTTCCAATTCATCAGAGCTGCCCACAGCGTGACATATTTACAGTGCTCGAGAAGTGGAGATGCCGCAGTGGTGTCAAGGGGATGCATGTACAAAAAGACACCATGGGGTTCTTTGTTTTATGTTGAAGTGATGAATGGTGGCGACGTGGAACCGCCAGAGTGAAATGAAAACAGCAGTCCTGCAGAATACTGTATAAAAGTAGCACTAAACCTGCAGTGTGTAACTTTTATAAAATACATATATAGTTTTAACATGTTTGTTGAAACCGTCACTGTGCTGACAGTATGGTATGAGACAGATAATCTTCTCCCAGTGCTAACTAGAAACAACCAATCAGAGTCAGGAGGCAGGTCTTAATGCTGTTAAGTTGTGAATGCTAACGTTGGTTAGCATAGCCACCTATGACGGAGGATAAACGGTTTTCCTCTAACCATAAGTTGTTTCTCCACCATTAGCACATTGAGGAGTGAGTACATGAGATTGACTGACAGCACTAAGCCCCGCCTCCTGGCTCTGATTGGTTGTTTTTGGTCCATAGCGGTGCATTTCTTCAGACAGCAATAGTAGCTCGAGGGAGGAGGTGGTGGAGATTGAGCTTTTCACAGATTATTTGTCTCATTATGCTGTCACATCATGTTGACAGTTTTAACAATACAAAGCATTTTTTTATACAAGTGACATACTGCAGCTTTAATTTATGTCATAACTCAAAGAGCAGTAGAGAAAATCTTCAGCCAGCTCTAAGGGTGAAGTTTTCGACACATGCAGGCCTTCTCAAATATTACAACCCAAACATTATGGACCCAAACAGAAAAAAACATTAATAATCCCATAACCCCACAAATAACTGCGTTGTGTTCAGTTTGACAGGAGGCTGTATTAAATATGTGCTACAAACTCCCACGAGTGGTCCAAGTTATTTCAGCGGTATCAGAAATCTGACAGAGCCGATCCATATCGCCGTGTCTAAATCCAACGTCATGATGGATGAAAGCCGAGACCTCTGCATGCCGAGCTCCTGAAGAAGCTTTGTCAAAAGCATCGCGCCACGACGACGGATGTCCCGCTGACGAGTGTGTGCGAATACGCACGCCTGCGCGCGTCAGTGTATTCATGCGTGGGTTATGTGTGCGTCACGTCGGTGAATGTTTGAGAACAAATCCCTTGAGGAGTGTGAATCTGTATCTGTGTGTGTGTAAAAAAAAGAAAGAAAAGAAAAGAAGAAAACCCAAAAAAAGAAAAGAAAATGGAAAATATAACCCAAAATAATGAGAGCAAGCAGTGACTCAGACTGTGACATATGGTATTTTCTGTGACATCATCTTTTGCAGCACTACAGCACTGAGATCCTGCCAGCGACTGGTTCATGCAGCTTCCAGGATGAAGGCTGCAAATATCTTTTTTTTTTAGGTCTTCTGTATTTCATCCACGCCCATGCTTTGAATATGAAACCAAATTACTCAGCACATCCGGAGTCACCCTTAAAATTTTTACTTTCAATGAAACATCTCAAAAGCCCAACTTATTTTTAAACAAAGGCAATACGTAAAGATAAAATGTGCTGTTAAAAGAAAGACGAAAATCTGAAAATGTTGGAACTATCTTGGAAATATTTATTGATCACTGATTTATGTATTTAAAGGGGAGTGTTATGTGTTTTCCAGGGACATGGTGCCGTTTTATAGCATAATCAGGTAACTATGTCACCTTCAGTTATCATAAAAATGCAGAATATATAAACCAACTTAAAGGAAATTAGATTTTGCATCATATCTGGTTCTTTGATATTAAAGTAATCACATCAGAACATGATATAAAGTTTAAAAAAAAGTCAATTTTGCATTATGTCCTTTCAACGTACATTGGTGGAAAAAAATGAGATGCCAGAGATATAAGTGATATAAAAGACAAAATGAAATAATTGTAGATATTTCTGTCCAAATAAATACGATGTATACTGTGTTCAATGTAAGTGTGAAACAAACTCATTAGAGGAAAAACCAAAGGGCCCGAGCAATCTGGTTGCATACCCTTTGTTGAAGCACCTTTTGATTTAGTTTCAACATTTCAGCATTCAAAAAGACTTATATTGTAGTGGGGCTCGGATGAAAAGGATCTCTTTGTACAAAGGTATCAGTAAGGAGATGGATACACAAAAGATCTCACAGCCATATAGAGACACCATTACTTTTGGCATTACTTTTGATTTAATTTGACTGATAAAATAAAAATATTTAAGCACACAGCTGTTAACTTGAAGTTGTGTTTATGTGGGCCTCCAGAGTCCACATAAATAGCTTTGGCTGGTTTGAATTGGCCCGTGAGCCTTCAGTTTGACACACGTGCCCTCAGCCTTTTTGTTGTTAACCTGTATTGGTTGATAATGGACAATATTCCAGAAAGAAAGAGAGAAGTACAACCATCTATTGTCTATACCTGATTGTCATTGGGTGATTCGTGGTACATCCTAGATAGGTCACCAGTCCATCACTTGACAACGCAAAGACATATGGGACAAAAAACTACAACGTTAGTGAATAGTTCCTTAATATTGATGAAAATGTACTGGTTCCATTGGCAGATCATTTTACATATAACAAGACATTTTGTCCATATTACAAGTGAAATAATCAGCCAATGAAACCAGTACATTTTTCTTTAAATCAGTATTAAGGGACTATATTTACTTTTTTTTTAAAAAAGCTCATATATTTTACTGAAAAGTTACTTGTAAACTAGTTTTACCTTGTTTCAAGTGGAGGTAGATATTTGTACTAGAAACTATATCAAAAATACTTGGTAAGATTTTGTGTTTTTGCAGTGCATGGTTTATTCATGCTGCGTACAGTATATCTTTAGTTTAACTTACTCGATTTTTAGCAAATTATAGTTAAAAAAAATCTCGCAACAATTACTAATAAGAGACATTTTTCGTCCATTCTTGCGATGAACATTGGAATGAGTGCAATGCGAGGTTGTACAACCCTACACACCCACACACTCGTATGAGCTGATGAGAGATTGCAACGAGCACAAACAGGACTTGGCATTGCAGGCACTCAGCGATGCCAAGGGACATTATTTGGCAGCTGTCAGCTCTAATAGGGGAATAGCAGGGTGGGAGACGGTTTCAGGCCCTCCACCAAGTCTGCATGGGTGCACTATCTGGCAGCGTTAGCGGTGGGTGTGTCTGTGCGCACGCACTATCAAGACGCCAGAGACGATTGTGAGTCAGGGACTGCCTTACCAGATCACTTGTTTTATCACACCACCCGTTTAGCATTGTGTGTTTTCTCTGTCTGTGTGCAATGTGTGTGTGTGTGTGTAGTGTCAAGTAGATGTTTACTTATGCTCGTCATTTGTGTGAAGCTTGTATTAATTGTATTGTTTTTAATTAACCATTTTTTGAGATTATTTAATTTGACAACAAAAATGTAAAAAAACAATTTTTGCACTTTAAACATTTTTAAAACATTTTTAGCAATCCTGTTTACTAACAAAAAGACACGTCAAGTGTAGACTTTAGATAAAACTCAACGACTACATGAAGCAGGGATGGAAAACGCACACACACACACACACACACGCTGAGCAAACCCTGTTTCTGCCTTCTCCGATAAGTGCCCAAGCTTTTTCTTTTTTGCATTAAAGTTTGAACTGCTGCCTAAGTTGCAGCAGCTTTGAAATAACAATGAACTTTAACTTAATTTACATAACAAGCAGCTTTTGAGGACAGAAAATGCAGCTCACAGCAGCCAACATAAAAGGGGTATGGAAATCCTACAGACTGTAATCATATTTCACATAAAGCATTTAAAGAAAAAGCACGTTATGTAAAATTCAAGAGAAAGAAAAAAGTGGATATATACATACATTCTGATCATGGTGATGCTTTCTGTTTTTTGTGGTCTAATTAATATTTGATCAATAGAAACGGAGGGAAAGCTGCTGCCACATGGTGAGGAAGTTACAAGCTCTCTCTCTTCAGATTCCACTTTCCGAGCCCCGCAGGGGGTTTCATTTGTAAAACCGCTGGGACCCACACACACACACCCACACACACACCTACTATGTAAATCCCACCCGAGAGAATTATCGGGTGAGTCACCCCATTGTGGCGTTGCTTATCTCCCTCCAGGCACGGCAATGGATCTGTGTGTGTGTGTGTGAATGCCCGTCCATATATGCCTTTAGGTTTTGTGGAGGCTGATTTGGCGAGAACAGCTGTAGGTGGCAATGTAGTGTCGCGATGCAATTATCCAGCATCAGCAGCTCAGACAGCGGGGTTTCATCGCCTTGCAAGGCTTCATGGGCCCCTGGAATCGTCTGCGGGGGGCCTTGTAGTGTAAACTAACCTGCTGTGACAGTGAGGAGTGATTCAGCTACAAGCTGCTGCAAGACAGACCCGGGATCTGTTTGTGTGTATGAGTGGGTCTCTGTAGAACAATCCAGAACATCTTGTTTTTATTTTTTAGCATCAGAAGCTCTCTGACAATTGGAAGCAATGGAGCAAATTCAATTATGCAACCAAGACTAAGAATCTGCGAGTTGGACTTTGTAGCCCTGTTAGCTTCTTCACTCAGGAAGAACAACGTTTTCCCGAAGCAAGGGTTGTGTAACTTTGTCCAAAGAATTAGGGTTACTGCAAAATATCTGAGTTAATTGTACATCCACTTTCCAGGCAGATCAAGTGAGCAGAGAAATGTCTGCAACTGACATTTAAACAAAAAACAGTTTGTCACAAATTCTTTTGAAAAGAGTCATCAGACGATGTTGTCTCGTCTGATGACTTGAAATTGACCTCTGTCTCTTTAAGAGCCTCCTACGTTCTCTGACACTCGCTCTTCAGCTCTTCACCATGCTTCTCCGTGTGATGGACTGAGAAGTAGTTTGTCGCACACTCACGGTTCTGCTAGGTGTCTACTAATTGCTGCTGCCGCTAGTCTACAGGGAGCTGCGTGGCGGAAGACGAGGTTCTTCATGAGCTTTGGGTGAATAGGCAGCACATTGTACTAGCAAGCGTTTAGGCAGCACCCGATCAGTTGCCGTGGGAGATTCGAGGATTGATCCCCGTCTAAAATAAGTTATCTCATCTGTCTTCACTGTTGCTATTTGTGGAAAAACCCCAGACAAAGAACCTCCAGCCAAACACCTTCACCGTCTAGCCGAACATGTTTCACCTCAGAGAAGTTTTATGCAGCGTGAATATTAATGTACTTCAGCAGCTAATCCGTCCCCCTCCTGTAAACGACTGAATGATCACTAATTGTGCTTGACTGAAAAGATTTCTTGCTGCTAAACAATTGCCTCTGTCTGAAGCAATTTCCACAGATATTAATCTGCTTCACCGCTTGTTCTCAGTCGGTGGGCTCCACAGGCCTTTTTATGTCTCTTATTAAATACACAACAACTCTCTTTATTTATTTATTTATTTATTTGCAATTTGATTAAACATATTAGTCGGGGAAATCTCATTAACATCTGTTAGTATAACATATTTTGTTATTATGATGCAAATAGCAAATTTCACTGGGAAATTTTGTCATATGATGGTTTAATAATGTCATCTTGTCCCAGGAGAGTTTTTATTTCTTTTTCTTTTTTTTAAGGTTTTAGGTTTAATTAAAAGTTGAGAAAATCTCATATTTCTTTCTAAATACAGAAGACTGTAGTAATGTATGATTGAAAGTTACTGCAGCAGGATGGATTCCTTTTTGTCAAACCACGTAGCGAAATCTGCTAAGGCACTTGGCAATTTAATCAGCAAATGAAATCAGGAATAGAGTTACGCTGAGGCTTGCAGTACAAATGTGAAACTATGAGCCTAACTTTGGACCTGAGTTGATGTTGTACATGTGTTTGCTGCATTAAATGGAAGAAGAAAAAAAAAATCAAACATGCAATATGATTTTGACCACTTTGGGATTAGTCAAAGTAGAGAGTAGAGTCATTTGGAATCAGCGATGATCATAAGTGATAAAGTCATTGTACATCTGTCAAAAAAAAAGATGGAAGACATAATAAGTACGGATTATTTCCCACCCATCAAATCTACCTGCGCAAAGGTCTGAACATCAGCCACTGTCGCTTTTTGCTCTGCCTTGAGAAAGGTTGGAAAAATGTTAAGATATGAAAAATAAAAGACAAAAATAAAACATTTTTTGTTTAGTTTAGTTGTTTGAACAGCAAAGCCCTAAATGTTTTATATTTCAGAGCACTAGCTCATGTGCACACTTTTATTTGGTACTGTTTACTGTCTACCTGCATCTTTGAAAGAAGTCTAAACCACCAGGTACGTATTATACATTCTGTAATCGAGGATCACTGCTTACAGAAAACGCACTAGAAGAGCAAAAATCTGTTGTTCATTCATGTGTTTATTTTAAACAGACTCGTCCCAAATCCGTTTTATTCACAAATGTATCTTTGTTACTAGGTGCAAAGGCTAACCAAACATTTTGTGGGGCAAAATTCAAAAAACCTACATTCAGAAAAAGAAAAGTGTGTGAGTGTGTCTTATGGACATATTGATAGCTGTGCTGCACGTTTTTGTTATTTGAAATGCTGCATGTTAGCAATTCATAGAGCCAGATTCTCCTCACCACAGAGGCTGGGCAAGTTCTCTTCTTAATATCTGCTTTTGCTTTGCATCACTTTTCTGCATTTCAGTTATACATTAGTTCTCATACAACTCAACGCAACAATTGTGTAAAGGTATAAAAAAGTGTGATTGTCTATGGAAGCAGAAGGTAGAAACTTTTTGAAATGAAAATAAATACATAAATCCCTGATGAAATACCTGCAGATACGCCAGATATGATTGTGCTGTCTGAACTCTTAAGGCAGGTGTATAGGGCTCTGATCTCCTCAGAATCCCCTTCATCACATTGAAGGCTGCTAATTTCTCAGGTTAGAGTCGTGTATTTCAGAGCATCCTCAATGAGGGAGAGAAAAAAGCAGAAAGATGGAGAAGAAATAGAAAGTGGGCCGAAGGACTTGCAGACCAGAAACAGTGACGAGGTTCTCAGAGACGTTAATGTTTGAGAGAGAAAAAAAAACCTCTGTATAGATTTAACTTAAGTTATAAAGCCTGCGCTTTCACCCAACGTAACAAGAGAAAATCAACACGAGTGTGACACAGATTTAGGAAACCAACAAAGATAAAGGCTTCGTGACGATAAAATCAAAAGCGGAGGAGATAACGAGAGCGTGGCAATGAGTCAGACTTGCAAAGTTGCAGAGATTGAAACAGATAAGAAAAGCGTAGAAGATGATTTCAAGGAGATGCAAAGGATAGAGAACAACATTTGCTGAATAATACGGTACTTTTAAACATGGAAGACAAAGACTAGAAAGTTGGAGTTGAAGGCGCAAGGTGCTGTAGTTATTTAAAAACAGGACTGGTTGAAAAAAAAGGAGAAATTGGATGAAAGATAAAAGTGAAAATATCATGAGTATTTCTTGTAGCAACCAGCTTTTTCAGGCGTTGCATAGTAAAAGTTGTAGCATTTGTGTTTTGCCTGAAATTGCAGCATTCATATTTCTAAAGTTGTTGTTGTTTTTTTTATTTATTTCTCTGTATTTTATGTAGTGTTTTTATATGCGTCATGGATTTTGAAAGGGTAGTAACTTAGCCTGCTTGTTTTCCCTGATTCTCATTACCCAACAGACATTTTGCTATTAACGTACACACTATTACTAAGTAATGGCAGCTAGCATGTTAATATTAGCATATTACTTTATGCTAATAAATGAGAAAATGCACTGGTCAAAGTCTGGAAATAGGAAATTGTTTTGCAGACATTATCTGGGTTGTGTGGATGCATTGTATGGGTATTTACATTATGGTCAGCTAATATACAAATATTAACATATTAGCTTAAGGCAGGGGTGCCCAAAGTCGGTCCACGAGGGTCGGCATCCTGCATGTTTTAGTTCTCTCCCTGGTTGTACCAACAACCTTTTCAGCTTGTCAATGTTCTTCTTAGGCCTCTAACGATCCATCATTTGATCCAGGTGCGTTAAACCAGGGAGAGACTAAAACATGCAGGATGTCGGCCCTCGAGGACTGACTTTGGGGACCCCTGGCTTAAGGAAATTGTTGCTCTATGTTGTCCTTAGAAGGCCGTGTTGCAGTTCCTCCATTTAGTACTTTGATTTTTTAAAATAATTGCTTTCCCCTAATGTTAATTTTATCCAATATACATTAGCATTTAAATTGCCATTAGCTAATGAAGTCAACTTGCAAGCATTAGCAAGTAAGTTAGCATTATATCATTATATCACCACGTAATATAGAGTGGTGCGGACAGCAGAGAGGATCATCGGGGCCCCCCTTCCCTCCATTCAGGACATTTCATCCCAGCGATGCGTGTCCCGAGGCCGAAACATCGTCAGTGACCCCTCACACCCCCACCATGGACTGTTCTCCCTGCTGCCCTCTAAAGAGGTTCCGCAGCATCCGGTGCAGGTCCACCAGGTTCCGAAACAGCTTTTTCCCACTTGCCACCAGACTGCTGAACTCTTAACTGGACTGCACTCAAAAACTGGCCTCCACTTCATACCTTGCACATGTACATAGATAAATAACTTCTATTTTACTGTCATTCCTGCACTTTATATTTTATATTCATATTTATATTCATATTTTATACTGTATTTTATTTTATTCTGGAGTAACCTCACAACATTGGAACCTCAAAACATTGTCCTGAGCCGTATGCAACGAAATTTCTTTCTGTATACACCCTGTGCATGCAAAATGACAATAAAGTCAGTCTCAGTCTAAGTCTATTAACTGAGAAGGAGAACAATGTATGGCATGGTACATGTGGCATAAACTGCGGCAGTTTATATAGATATTTGAGGGGCATACTGTACGGCGCGTCAATACCCTAATTCCTCTACAATTGGACAATCCTTGTAGTAGCAATTTTCTCTTGCTGATTTCACCTGCTGCCAAAGTTACCTAATGTATCTTATATATGTATATTTTTTTCAGATCTGTTCTTGTTACTCAGCTTTGCTCGTCTTCCCCAGCGGAGCTTTGATTTCTAATAAATGTTCTCCCAAATGTTAATTCGCGCGAGAGACGTTCTGCTGAGTTCTGTTTTTTTCCAGCAGTGTTCCCATTTTTATTCCCAGCGAAAAACTGAGTCCCTCCGGTGGTTGTGCACCTCGACTGAAGCAGCTGAGGGCTGCTTTAATGGCTCTTAAACTGTGAGCAGAATGTCAAGGGAGGGAAAAGAAATACCTTTTAAATTAGATTTTCCAAACCTGTTATGTTTGTTTTTCGGCTATAAAATATGGATTTGAGTCGGTGCTGGCAGTACTCTAGTGGGGACACTTTGGACAAACAGTACCACAGGGAATGTTTGCAGAGTCAAAATAGCACTTTCACAATGTCAGTCAATGACTACCTGCAAAATATGTTAACTCTTGCTTGTAGTGTGGACAAAATGTATGTACCGTCACAAAACTGTAGAGGAGCCAGAGAGTAAAAATGGTTCTAGGAGGAGAACTGTTGGGCAAAATGTACACTTTGTGTGTGTTTATGCTTCCATTTGGGGTTATCTGCTTCTAAAAACAACCAAAGTACTAAAAAATAAACCCAAAAACACTCCGATGGCATTAAATCCATGTTTTTGGTGTCTGGAAAACGAGCCGTTTCAAAAACCTCCCAATTGACAGCCACTGTGCCGTTACCTGGCAACCCAAGCAGAGTTAGAGCATATTTGTTCAGCTGGTTTTATCACTGTATGCACTGTACAATGGCTGCTGGAAAAGACTTACCATTCAGAAACCACTTGCTGCATTCTTGTCGGTTGTGCAGCAGGCTCCACTTCTGCTTTTCAAAGATGTACGGTTGCAGATATACACTTCTGTCTGCAGTCATTTTCATGTGCGAGTGTAAACATTCAGTTAGGGGGGCATGGCCAGCAGCAGCTTATTTGGATTTAAAGTGACAAGAGCTCAAAATAGGCAGAACACCAGACTAAAATGTCATTATCTG
The DNA here is from genome assembly GCF_002775205.1 of Xiphophorus maculatus. Lineage (NCBI taxonomy): Eukaryota > Metazoa > Chordata > Actinopteri > Cyprinodontiformes > Poeciliidae > Xiphophorus > Xiphophorus maculatus. The sequence continues at coordinate 18,355,874 of NC_036458.1, read as the reverse complement.
AGAATGATTTCCTGCATTTCAGGAGCACGTCTATTCCAGCCTTTCTAATGCTGCACAAAAAAACCAAAAACAAAACATCACTCTGACTGACGTCGGTTTCTTTCTTCTTTTTTTGTTTTGGACTGAAAAATGCCTGCAGAGAGCCGCGAGAAAAATACAGCAGCGAGAGTGAAGACAATCGACAAGAGAGGAATCTGGGAAGGAAGATGGAGGATTTTATTTAGACTTGACAGACCTCCATGAATTTATTCTTTTTGTTGGGTAGGTCTGAAACTTAAAATCACAAATCTGTCAATACCACTATAAACACAAACTCTTTACCCAGTCATGCCTACTAGCATTTGAATTGCAAGTACATCACTTATAAGATGTAACAATTAGCTGGAGCATTTTTAAGATTTATGCCTTGGGTCAAACATTTTTGGTTTGCATTCAGTAGACAATAGTTTACTGAAATTTTGGTCCATTCTTCCTCACACAACAGGTTTAACTAATTCAGGTTTTTAAGCAGTCTTGCTCACACAAACTTTTTACCTCGGCCAACAAGACATTTATGGGATTCAGATCACAGCTATATAATGACCTCTACAAAATACTGACTTTGTTTTCTTTCCTTTTTTGTTTATGTCATTTTCCATTTAGAAGAACCATTTGCGCCCAAAGTTGAACTCTCTGGCAGAGATGTTGAGATGTTGCTTTAATGTTTTTCAATGATCTCCTTCCATAAAACCATCTGTTTTATGAAATATACCAGTCACTCCTGTGACACATCATGACACTGCCACCCTCGTACTTCACAGCTTCCTTTTTGTCAGACCACAAAAACATGTTCAAAAGTTAATAATGTTGTGTTGTGGATTAACGTATTAGAGCAGTGGTGTCACACTCATCTTCCTTTTGGGCCAAGTCAAGGTCATGAATGTTCTTAAAGGGCCGGTTGCGTCAGAATGTGATGATTAAATCCGTTAAACTGTTAAAATATAAATAAATTCAGAGGGCCACATAAAAAGCAATGGTGGGCTGGATTTGGCCCCCGGGCCTTGAGTTTGACACATGTGGATTAGTGGCTCAGTAAATACTTTGGTCCTTATCCTGGCATTTAGCAAAACTGAATAATTTTAACTGACCTAAACTTGGAAAACTTTAGTCTGACATGTGAAACAGAGAGAGAGAATTTTTTTCTTTTTTATGCAGTTTATGTAAATATGTAGTTTCTGCTGCAACACACGCCACACTTCCTCGTAATGCCGCTTCTTACCGTCCGCAGCGTTGGATTCCAACACAGCGCTGTGCTAATGTCTTTATCCTCACCGCTCCAATAAGCGCACACACCACTATTTCACAGCATGCTAATCAAAAGAGAATTGCTCTAATGCATGTTAGAAAGCCTGCTGACGATTTCAACTGTGAGATTAACGGCGAGGAAATATTCATGGCTCCTCTTGATGGCAGCGCTCGGGTCACAGCTGTTTTCCTGGGCATGTCGCTATAATTTCCTTGTCGACAGATTGACGGGGGTTTCTTATTTTTTTCTTTCGTTTTGTTTGTTTTTTAACAAAAGAACAACTGAATAAAGCTGTGTTTGTTTGTTGGTTTTTTTATTTAGCCGTGAGGAAAAATTACCAATCTCTTTGCTCTGCTCCGCTATTTGCTTTTAGTCCAAGAGATATACACAAAAACGAGCATAGAAGTCAATATATATGATAAAAATTAAATCACTGTAAGGCAAAACAGATTATTTTCTGGTATATTCATCACTTCTTCAACATTTTTTGAGAATCCATATGCAGGAATTGTAATAAGTTCATTGGATTCTAAAGTAACATTTATTCTGCCCAGTTAGAGCGAAGTCAACCCGGCGACTTCTGTCGACTTTGATTTGTTGTTCTTCTTTGCTCCCAAAGAGTTAAATCGGCAGGCCTCTTCCTGCCTGTGCTCCAGTTTTGCAATGCCATCAGAACTTGTTCAAAGGCTTCAAAAAAAAAAAAAAAAACCCGAAAAGATGATAAGAGGAGACGTTGTCCTACATATATATTTATTTTCTGTAAATGATTGGCACTCCCTGCTGGCAAGCAACCAAAGACTAGTCTTTTTCATCCTCTGTTCCGAGCAGTTTCTCTCTCTTTTATTAATGTGAATAATCCTTTTGAAACATACCGTTTCATAATGTGTCAACATCAAAACGTTGCTGTTTTTCCCTCTTTTCCCCTATTTTTCATGAATTTGCTATGTCCTATCGCAACCCGTTCTGTTGTTGAAGCAATCCTAGTTCATTTCAGCACTTACTTCCTTTGCTCTTCCTGTGGTGCTTTGTTTTTGTTTTTGTTTGTTTTGGTGTAAATTCACTCAAATGGGAAAGAATCCAAAGACGTTCCCAAGACAATTTATCTGAAGTGTTTTTCTTCCTTCTTTCAGGACTCTGACGGAGCTTCTGAAGCAGCCGGGGGAGGCAGGAGCTGTGGATGGAGCTGGAATTCATCATCCCATCGGGACGAACGGCATCACGGCCAGAACCATGCGCACCAACAATGGTAGGGTTTTTTTTTGTATTTATGGACAATAATTGAAGTGATAAAGGCAATTAAACAGCATCCATAAGCATCAGTCTGAATTGGAAACTCATACCAAGAGCGCTGGTCTGTGTTAAATCTGTTTCACAAACCTTAAATTTTAAATGAATCAGAGTCCTTCTATCAGAGTCTGTCATGCTACATACCATAAAAAAGTTGCAATGAAAATAGCTCAACCCTGTCATTGAATATAAGCAGGCGCTCTAATAACACAAAAAGTCCTTTTCAGTTCAACAAATACATCAACACCTCAGGAACGAAGAACTATTTTACATTTTATGCCACTCTCTGTTGTGTCGTTGAGGAAATGTTTCTTCGAAATGCCTTTGCTGAGTCTCTTTATGCCATTTCAAATTGGAAACCTCCATCATGGCTACGGCCTCCCGGCAGATTAGGCACATCGATCTCGGGCTGGTTGGAGGGAGAATGAATGCAATTGCTCCCTCCATTCGTCTTTGAATTGTCAATTTTCACCGTCTACTTTTCCTTTCACAGCAAATTTTGAATGTGTCATTTAAAATACAAATTCCAATCAGGCTTCCTTTAGATGAGGAAGTAACGAATAGCAAGCGTCTCTCTAAAAAAAATGTGTGGCAGCGGTATTGTCCGAGTGACTCTGTGACATGGTTGTCATGGAGATGAAAGCCCACACTGCTGTGGTACATCTAGTGGACTATGGGGGAATTTTTCTGCCATAATTCGATAGCACACATTTTCAGTCTGAAAGCAGGATTATATGTCTTTTGTTCTCAAAACCTGTAATGTTTACTCAAACCTCTCTCCTCGCGCTCTTGCAGAACTCTGCTCGCTTACAAAACATTCTCTGCTTGCTTTTGGAACCGCCTTTTGGCACCGTCGCCTGGCAACCTCTCAGCCAATAGAATGAAAGTGTTGCACTGGGTGCATTTGTTTCTTTCTAGTGGGTGTGCCTGTGTGGTTACTATCGATTGTAGCAACCTGCGCCACCCACTGGATGTAGGGAGTTGGTTGAGTGAACAAACTCCTGCCAAAGATCAGTAGCTGTTAGCGATCAGTAGCACACTGCTGGCGGATGGTTAGTGTAACATATGGAGCAGAAAGCTGAGGCCGTTGTTTCGTCCTATATCCAGTGGGTGGCGCAGGTTGCTACAATCGATAGTAGCCATACAGGCACACCCTCTAAAAGGAAATTAATGCACCCAGTACAACACTTTCATTCTATTGGATAAGAGGTTGCCAGGCGATAGAGCAATTTTTGTTCCAGAAGCAAGCAGAAAACGTTTGGTAGGAGAGCTAAGCGTCTGAGCAGAGACTGTGTCTGAGCGCAAGGAGAAGTTTTGAGTACAATCATTGCAAGTTTTGAGAAGAAAGACATGAAGTTCTGCTTTCAAAATAAAAACGTAAGCAAAAGTATTAAAAGTTTTGAGGCCAAAAGACTTGAAATTCTGCTCTCAGACTGAAAATGTGTGCTCTCAAAATATGGCAGAAAAATTTGGCCATAGAGGAGCGCCTTGGTGTGGAATATATAGATACACAAATATGCCGCTTTTGGCAGTTGCACATAATCAAAATGGCATCATTAAATTGTTGTGAACCTTTTTACAGTAATACACATAATTATGAGTGAGGTTGCAATGATAATCAAAAGTTTAAATCCTTCTCAAAAGGAATCACAAAATCTGAAACAAAGACAACAATAATATCTTTTTGACATCTGCAGCTACAATATTAAGTCAGACTGTGTTTTTGTTAAGGCCTGGTTGTGCCTCTCATTTGCCCAAGTGATTTGAAAACATTTTGTCACCTTGGAACCACAAAATTTGGGGACTTTTATCAGGATTTTCAGCAACAAACCAGCACATAGCAGTGTAAATTTAGCTCAGAATTTTAGCAACGTAGTTCAACTTCAGTTTCATTTGGACTTTGTCTGAGCAGCAGTTAGATTCTCAAATGGGTTTTGACTGGACCTTGATAACAAATAAAGTACATTTTCACACAGCAGTTTTGTGCCAAACTACTGGCTTTTTTCAACAGTTGCATTCACTCATGTTCCCTAACAAAGAGTAAGAAAAGCTGAATTGAAATGAAATTAAAACTGCATTTCATTTTCCTTCTGTGCCATAGTTTTGCACTACTTTGTGTTGGTCTGGTATCTAAGATATCAAAAACACAGAAATGCGTGGTTCCAATGTGACGTAATGGGAAAGATTTCAAGAAAAATACCTTCACGAGGTGGTTTGTGTGAGGGAGAAAGAACAATGATCTATTTTTTTCCCATCTTCACAACTCATGGCTGTGGTGTATTTCTTACAAAATGGCTTTCTGAGCTGGTAAAGGTTCATGAATCAACCTGATGGAGAACATATAGCGTAGGAACAACTTCGTGGACGGCAGAAGATCTGCAATAATTTTAAAAAAGTAACTAATCTGATCATTTGTTGGCGTCTGGCGGCGCCGCATGACACTGCATGCTCTTTAAATAATCTCAGAGTCGCAACGGGGAAACTCGCTGACAGGACAGACACTTATTCCCTCTGACGCCCTTTATTTACATGATTGATCACCACGGACCCCATGAATGCACGAAAGTGTTTACAATTCTAGGAAACGCTCCCCTTGACACCGACTCGCGTTGCACTCAATCATCACTTCTTCCTGCCCCCTCGTCCACTCACACACAAACAAACAAACAAAAACACACACACACACACGCACACACACACAGAGAGAGAGATGCGTCTTCTGCGGCTGAGGAAGAGCGGCGGACACGCAGGTCATATTTAATTAAGATGTAATTAGCGGCTCCGGCTCCAGACCCACAGAGGGATAACTGTGTGACCCATCTGTCTCCATCTTCCTGTTGATGCTTTGACCACCAGACACACACACACACACACACACTCAATATAACCCCCTGATTCTTCTGCGAATTGAGGCTTAAATTAGTGGGCTTTATTTTCCGACGGCTCATATGTAACAAACCCGATGGCGTGTTCAGAGGACAAACACCCCGCCGTCTCACAGTTGTGCACTTCATAAGTTTGGCTTGTATCAATATGTGATAGATACATAAATGCCTCCACACTTGAGAGTTTTTCCATCTGAGCCAGCAGAGAAGCTGGTGGATGCTAAAAAACCTGCTGCATTTTTTCTTTTCTTTTTTTTTTTTTTTTTGTCGCTTTAAGACACATACACACGGTACTGAAAGTGATGTTTTATTCGCTCTGCTCAGGTTCAGATGTAAATGATCCAAGCCTTTATTTCCCATCTTAGCAAACTCATGCGTTTGCGCATACAATGTTTATCTTCGCTGAGGAGGGGAGGGAGCAAAGATAAGACCAAAAAAAAAGGAAAGACTTCCACTTTCATCCTCCCACACATGATTAAAACAAGAATTTGGCCTCATTTTCACCTCTCTCTCTCTGCTCATTAACACCGCTCGTTCTTCTGTTGTGCCTTTTCCTTTCCTCTGTTTCTTTCTTTCTCTTGAATTCTTCCTTTTGGCTCTTCTTACCTCTCCTGTCGCACATTAAAGAACATCGGTTTTGTTCTTTTATGTTCTGCATTCTTGGAATTTAAGCACAAGTTGCCCTGAGAGCCAAACCCTCTGCAGCTCGAGATAATGCGTGCAAGCAGTCAAAACAGGACGACTGAGACACATTGCCGACCGTTACAGCCTCGCTACTAAACGGAGTCGGCTGCACAAAAATATATTCAGAAATTTGCAAAACTATATTTGGGCTACAGAATCATAATATTTTCTTTTGTGCTCTGTAAGAGTTGCATGAGTGATTAAAAAAGTGATTGACTCATAAATCTAATAATAATCGGTTTAACTTGACTTGTTGGTCAGGAAGAATATTTGTGTCCAGGTTTGATTGAGCTTTCTCGTTTGAATCTGTCAAGCTTTGTTCAAAATGCTCAATTGTTTTTCCATTTTTCCTCTGCAGAAACAAAATATAAATCAATGTCTCATAAATCCCACAGTGCGTTTTAAAGCTTCTCTTTTCTGTGCAGAGAAAAAACAGAGTACAGGTTTGCCCGGTCTAAGCGTTTCAAATTTAGAATCTTTGAAAAAGTGAAATATTTCTTTATTTCGGTGGCACAGAAGAGTCTGCAGTTCAGTTACCCAGGTCAGCACTTGCATGTTGCTTGGGTGTTTGAGTTTTGCTCAACAGAGCTTGCCATACTCTGTTAATTAGTATTGCTTTAAATGTTTTCCCGTACATTCCCATCCGTCTCTTTACTGATCTGCTCTTTGTGCTTTTAGATTTTATGTTGTTTCTTATGCTATTCATTGAGTCCTGGTTCAACGTCTTTGTGAAGCTGAACCAGGACATGTGGTTACAGTCTGACCCGACAGACTCTTCTGAAGAACTGAACGTATTGTTAACTGTTAGCCATAATCAGCTAAATAAACAGAAATCCTTAAAATATATAAAATAGTCTATATGAGTTTTTCACTTCAAGTTGAAATATTGCGATAAATTTACTTTTTTAATGATTTTCTAATGGATGCACTTATGTTTAATTTGGATTTTAAGCCACTTTTACGGTGCCTGAGTGTGTTTGGAGGACACCTGCAGGTCATTTGAGCATATTCTAATGATCAATAAGAATACTAAATAATGAAGAGAAGCTGTGAAATTAAGGATAAACAGGGCAGACATATGGAGGGGACTGTTTATCCACGTGTGACAACCGCTAGGATCAGATGAAGATGTCCTCATCCTGCTGTGTCAGCCGTCATATAATCACCTCTTAATTAAACACATTTAATCTGCCAGGCCACTTAGGTCACTTATTGAGAGGGAGTCGAGGAAGCTTTGGGGCGTGGGGATCCATGTTTACAAGTTGGACTTAAATTATAGTGATAAAAAAAAGAATGTTTTTGAATAAATTACACATTGTTTGATTTTAATACCACAGGTTAAGAAAGCGCAGTCAACTGCCAGAAGCAATTTAACAAAAATTGTAAAAAAAGAAAAGAAATAAAGCAAAACTGAGCATTTTATGTAAGATGGATTACACATGGAAAAGATCATCAGCTGAAAATCCATTTATTAGTCCGCCCATGCTTAAGATTCTGTGTGATACCGCCAGACGGAAAAAGGGAGATACAAAAGTGTGACGAGTGTCTGAAAATTGTGCCTTACATGAGCTGAATGGCCAGAATCAAGATTTATTTTAGATGCTTCTTGTTTTACTTCTTCTTTGCTAAGAACGAGGCAAGTTCAGTCACTCGACGAGAGCAGAGCTTCCGATTCAATTCGGTTTATTTATGCGGCAGCAATTTCTGGAAAAGAAACTCTCAAGACAAACAGATCTAGTTCATATCAAGATATATCTAGTCAGTTTAACAATTTCATCTGTTGGATTGGCGATGAAGCAATCGCTTATCCTCAAGATGCATGTGGCGACAGTGGAAAGGAAAACCCCGTTTTAACGTAACGGTGGTCTTTGTAAGCCGAAACCCAACATTTCCCAACATCCTGAAAGACGCACTCATCACTGCATGACATGTTGAGCAACACGGAGTGATGAGACCGAAGGGCCTAGACGGCAAACTCAGTCATGTATATTTTTTCTGAATACATACTTTTGAAGATTTAAAAGATGCACGCTTCTTCACATTTGGTAACCTTACAACCACAAACTTTAGCTCTTTGTTGCATTTCACTTCTCCTACTCAAAGTGGTGCCTTGATTTGGAACGGCAATCTGAGAAGTGTGGCGTGTGCTTGCTTTCAGTCCCCTTTACTCTAATATTGCTGTAGTGCGCTGTACGTGGTAGAAGACTTAAATCAGGGGCAGAAAAATCACCTTCCAACAGAATGGGAACGCTAAACAGATCAGGGCATGTGTCAGAATGGCTCAGTCAAAGTCCGGTTGAGCTCTTCTGTTCACAGAAGCATCTACTCCAACTGGGATTTAGCTGAATAATGGGCAAAGCAAATCAGATCGAACAAAAACCCAAATCTGAAATCTAAGTTCTAATGTATTCACAGTGTTATCCTTACAATATCAGTTTGTATATTTGATATAGGAGTTGATGCAATAAACGAACAAGTTGTTAGGTTTTTTTTTTGTCTTCTTGCGTTTCCTCCCTAAAAATATTCCTCCTTATCTAGCCTGCACACATTCCTCTGATGACAAATAGTTTCATTTTTAATGCAGGTGCGTTTCAGTGGCGCAGAAAAGGTGGACTAAGAGACAGAAATGAGTCAGACTGGCCGGGAGGACGAGGGGGGGTTGGCGAGGTCTGATCCGACGATTCGTTTGGTGAAATGGAAAAGTCTTTGTGTGGATCGAGGACAAAGAACCTGAGGAGAAGATTGAGGAACAGATAGAAATCACGCTCGGGAAAATCGAAGAGCGAGAACAAGTAACAAATTAGCATTTAAATTTGTCCGAATAAGCCGAGCGCTGACGCATTGGCAGTGTTTTTTGTTGTTTTTTTGCCATGTTCTTCACAACTTGGCAGCTATTCTCATAACTATATAGAGTTTATTAATTTTTTTTCTCTAAATTGCATACGCATTTTACTCCACGCAGCAAATCCGCAATTTTAATCAGCTAGTACTCGAGACTGAGAACGATTATAGCTCTGAAACGAGCTCAATCCTTTCAAGAACTGATCGTTTTGCCGAAATGTGCATTAAAATATGTGAGCAAACGCGGTTATGCTAATATCCAGACAAGTCCAAACGTGCAAACTTCCTTTTCCTCATAACATCACCAAACCAAATCTGCATGTGTTCATAGAGACCGTATTTCCACAGCTGACATGTTTTTTTTTCTTTTTTCTGCTCTTGCTGAGGTAAATTGCTGTAAAATACTGTAACAACAACATATTTTTGTGTGAAACAACTCTAAAGCGTTATATTGCCGAGGTAAGCGCTGCTTCAAATCACACATTTTTCTCTGATTTATCTAATTCTCTGACACTGCAATAGGAGCAGCGGGTATTTTGGGGCTCAACTGTATTTGTTGAAGTCACTTAAAACCAAAGTGGGATGAGATTTGTTTTCCAAATCAGACCACAGATATTGCAAACTGTCTTTTTTTCTCTCTCTCGATGGAACGTATGTTTAAACGGGACCTGTATTAAGAAAAATAATCCTTATCCAACATATTCCGCTCGCTGGGATTTCTCATAAACAGATTTTAATCGAGGGTTAACAAAATCTTTGTGGTTTCTAAGCGGCTGAACAAAGACGGGAGAAGGCAGGAACTTTTAATGAACGAGGCTGAGAAAAACAGGGAGTGGTGCAGAGGTCGCTGTAGGTTTTCCTGGAGAAAGGAAAACCTACAACGAGACTTTTGGAGGGGTTTCTTCTCTCAGAACAGATTTACGTTATTCTGTTCTCGCAGAACTCGGCCCGAATCTGAAATCGAGCAACTTTTGTGCAATCTGGAAGAGAAAGACCTAAATCAAAATGTAAAAGAGGGAAAGATTGTGACACCTTGTGGCACAAGATGTGATATTCTAATACCACATTTCTCACCAAAAACAAGTTTGCCTGGTTGCTTATGTGACAGTGTTTGGTGATCAAATGGGCCGTTTGCTCCCAACACCGTCTCAGAGTGGCTCGGCTCGGCTTTTGCGGTTTTTATAACCCTTTTTCACTAGTAACAGTTACGTACTGTCAGGCCCTTTTCCTAAAACCTACTTTTCTGGGGTTTCAAGTGGATAGAGTCGGGTTGAAAATGTCATGTCAAAAGATTATTGATCCCCGATTGGCTAGGGGGATAGAGTTATTGGTTGCGAGAGGGACTCCATTAGAATAATCCAATCCGTCATTTATAAAAGCAGCACATTTGGGCTGTTTAAGGGCAGAATGTGCATCATAGCTGCCTTTTAGATTTGACTTTCCTTAAAAATGGTTTCTGTTAGATCAAGTGATTTAGCACCAACAAATCTTCCAGGCATATTTACTATTTGATCCTGTTTTTGTCTTTGGTTGATGTGATGAAATCCAGAAAAAATACCTTAGCAACTACTTTTTAGATTCCTATTCTCCCAACCCAGAAAAGGAATTAGACCAGAGGATATTTACTTATACTTATCTACCAACCCTGAATAGGAGTATCTAGTTTGTTTACTTTAGATCAACATTATTAGCTTTTTTTTCTTCTTTTGCTCTTTTCTTTGGTTTGTTATTTTGTTTGTATTTCCTTTTAAAGCACTTTGTATTGCCTTGTTGCTGACAATGTGCTATATAAATAAAATTGCCTTTACCTTTTACACCCTATTGTTGAAATTCGTGATAATTTTTTCGTTTTAGTGCTTCTACTTTTGTATTTTTGACGTTTAATCTGGCAGCATATGTGCTAGATTGTAGGATTTTAGACTTCCAGCATCGACTCACTGACTGTCATCCTGATTTTGGTAACAATTCATGATGACTAGTTAGCCTCGGGTTGGATAATTCTAAACTGATTACAGATTGTTTAAACAAAGATTGAGATTAAAGTCTTAATTATGAATAATAATTCAAAAGAAAACTAAGACTTTTTTGTTTTCCCACAAAATATTGCTAAACTCTCATCTCATGTCTGGAAGCATCGTTACATCGCTGCAAGAGAGACAGAGGAAGACAGGACTGATCCAAAGAGAAGAGACGACATGCAGCTAGGGGACAGCTGGTCAGCTGGTCAGCTGCGTTTTCTCCACGCCTACAGTGTGGAGCGCTGCCCTGAGGACAGCTACCTTACTATACACACACACACACACTGCATTTATAGCAACATATTAAAACGCCTGGAGTTGTGGAATCCATTGTTTGAATGATACTTAAGTGAGTAGATTGCTTTCTTCCAATGGCTTACTCTTATGCTTATGCACATTCCTGACTATCCATGTAGGTTTCTCTTTCCACAGTAGAGGAGGTTGTTAGGAAATGAATAAAAGTTAACTGGAGAGACAACAGAAATGACCACATGTGTAAACTGTACAGGAATTTTAAAAAAACAGATGGCAGGACGGAGAACAGAAATAAAACTGGGAATAAAGACGGAGAACAGGGAGGTCCACCAAGTCCCACTGAAAGATGCAGAACAAGGCGTTGGTCGTCTACACATCGGTAAAAGAATATTTAATTTCTCCTGAAAACTGGATCCAATAACTTTGATTTAAACCGATGCTCACCTATGCTTTTTGTTTTCGTTATTGTAACGGATACCATTGATGTGTCCCGATTTACAACGATGTCGTGAACACTGGCTCTGTGTGACCTTGAGATCACGGGCAGCTCCATCCATCGTCTGCACCTTGCAGGGTCACGGCGGGCCTGATGCCTACCGCCAGCGGTCATTGGACAAGAGACGGAGGACAGCCTGGACAGGCTACCAGTCCACCACAGGGCAACACAGAGACACACAGGACAGACAGTCATGCACACACACACTCACACCTAAAAAAAATTTAGAGACACCAAATAACTTCACTGAAGGCGAGAACCCACTCATGCACAGGGAGAACATGCAAACTCCATGCAGAAAGACCCCAGGCCAGGATTTGACACAAAGAACTTACTTTGCTCCAGTAAATAAAAAAAAGAAACACACTAGGGGTTGAACGACTACATATTTTTTAAGGTCGACTACATCATGATAATAGTCGAGTCGATGTCGACTAGTCGCGGTGACGTCATAGTGACGTAAGCGCAAAAACCCTTCACAACTACTTGGAGGCTTTATTAGCTATTTTCACGGCAAATATTGACCCCCCCCCCCCACACACACACACTCTCTCCCCTTCTCCTGCTTTTACTAAGTCTATTATGGAGATTCTTCGTGAGCAGCGGGGAAAAGTTTGTTGCACAAAGTCGGGTCTGACTTTTTTTTTCTAAACACCGGCTGATGCTGATGATCTCTGGATAGTTACTATAGGAGTCAAATTATCACACTGACTACATGGTGCTTTTGGAACATCACAAGCCAAACCTGTTATGAACGGATCCCGTTTGGTTACAGCTGAATTCAACGAAACCACCTGCTTCTCCTCCGCCCGATGCGCGGCAGGAAGTTCTGCTGACTCAGCAGATTGAACGATTTAAGATATTTTCTAGTCAACGTCAACATGATAAAAGTCGAGTCGATGTCGAGTTGACTAGTCGTTGTGACGTCATAGCAACGCAAGACGCAAAGCTTTGGAGTAACGTAGAGGCTTTATTACCCGTTTTCACGGAAAAATACGGCATTTACACAGAACAGCAACAAGTGAAACAACAAAACATCGGGATAGTTTATGATAAATAATAAGTTGCTGGGAAACCAACATTCAAAAGGAAACGCACATCTTTTAGATGGCATGTAAAAACAATAAAAAGAGGTGGCACGGGGGCGGGGGGGTAAATAAAGTTCACTCGCTGTCAGTATTCTCTTCACTAAGAGTTGTTGGGGTTTTTCTTGGTTGACATGTAGGAAAACAAGGGCATCAACATGAGCCGGATGAAGGCTTGCCCGCTTCCTCGTAATGGTATTCCCAGCGAGAGAGAAAATCCTCTCGCTGGGAGTGCTGGTTGCCGGAACAGCTAAATATTTTTAATATTTAAATATTTTAAATTTTTTCGTGACAAAGACACTCGCGAGCCGGCTAAGTGACATCCTTAGCGGGAAGGGGGCGAGTTTTAGACGGCTCCTGTTTTGTAGTGGACTGCAGCTGCAACTCCATCTCCTTTTAAAAACACTGTAAAACCACAAATATGCATCCATCTACATATCATTTAAACTAATGTATTAACTTATTTTTCTTGTGTCTTGTGACGTATACTGTGCTGTCAGATCAGCACAGGCTGTAACCACCGGCAATCACATGACTGCGACTAGTCGACATGAAATGTAAAAACTCCCGAGACGTCCTAGAGTCGACTAGTCGACTAATCGACTAATTGGTTCAACCCCTAAAACACACAAATGTTTGAATTGAATGAAATTTCCTTTCACTTCGTTAAATTAATCATTTCTTGTGACCTCCTATTGAGCACATTTGACCATAAGATCTGCTTATATTTGAAAATATTTTCAGTCTGCTCAGATGCTCCATTGTGATGCTTGAGGCTAAAGAGGTGAAAGTGATTATTACTCAGAATGTGTCGTTTCCATATGCATAAAACAAAACAGTTTTAACGGTGACATGGACGTTAGATTTCATGCATTATTTGCTTTAGATATGTGCGCATATTTTAATTCCCGTCTGAATATGCAAACCCCAGCATGCTATAAAAATGGCGAGCTAAACGGGGTGAAGCAACAAACATAAATGAATCAGTACATTGTGTTCAGGCTATATTCTATTCATAAAACATTCTCATTACATTAATGCGTCTCCAGCTCTGTAACGCGTCAGTTGTCCCAAACGGTTAACCCGCAAAGAAGCGACCGATCTGAGCGAAAAGGGAGGACGACTTTTCCACTAAGTATCTGCTTCCTCTCCTACTGGAGGTCTTCTTCTGAACAAACGGAAGGATTTGCGTTTGTGGAGCGGGGTTTTGTGCGGCTAAATCTGCGAGAAAGCATAAGTGGAAGCAAAAGGGAGCAGAGGGGAAAGGGTTAGAAATAAACGGGGGCAAAGGGAAAGGTGCAGAAAGGATGAATAGCGGCGGAATCCAAACAAGAGAACGAGCGCCGTGGGAGCCTGCAGAACGAGTGTAAAGGGAAAGGACGTGCCTAAAAGCTGGAAGACAGCGTGCACGTGTGTGTGTGTGTGTGTGTGTGTGTGTACAAGTATCTGTGTCAGAGAGACCATTTGTTTACATCTCTGCATCCCTGATTTCCGTGGATTGTTATCACAGTGCCACATGGGGCCAGTGCCAATTATATCCATACTGAGCTCGTCAGTCACGCGCCAGAGACAGACGGAGTAGAAACAGAAAATAGATGGCTAGGGATTTATTAATGTGGGTGTCTTTATTAATATCACAATAAAAACAAAGTCGAGTCGGTGTTCGCACAAACGGATCCCTTGGCGAGCAGCTCTTCTGCCACCCCACCAACCACTTATAACACATTAAACGATGTCAGGTCTTGCCAAAAACACATAAACTAACGTACGGCAACAAGTGAGGGACGCCCGCTCAAAACTCCAGAGTGACAACGTCACTCTCACTCCACATGCATGAAAATGATTAAAAAAAACCCTTCCAAACACAACCCAGCAGATAAGTTGTATTTCATATAGACTCATGTCGCCCTGGGCAACTGCCCACATCCCAGGCAGGAAGAGGGGAGGGATGCGAAGAGGATTTTGGGAAATCATCTAAATACTGAGGCTGCATTAAAAACAGCTCCGACCAAAGAAAAGAATACAAAATGGTCTCCCTACGCTCAGCAGCAGGCTTATACTGCTTATACATACAGTTTATATTAAAGCAATAGAAAACGTGTTCCAGAAGTTATTTTAAGTGTGGGCCCATTCAAATATCACACAAAAAAATGTTAGGAAACCATGTTTTGTTTTCCCTTTGCTTCAAAAATAATGCTAGAAAGAAAAAAATCACTTTGAGAGGAGGTTCAGTTTCTGTAAATTAAAAATCTACAAAGACATTTTTTTCTTCTTAAGAGCCTTTGTCAGTATTTGTTTTATTTATGTGTAATATAACACTTCGGTGTGTTGTTTCTTTTTCTCACACTGAAGTGCACTGAGCTGTGAGACGCAGATAAAATACAGTAAGTTGGAAAACGCATCAGCAGCTCATAAGCTTGAATTTGAGGTAAATCAAACATCTGATGCAGGTTTTTTCATATCACTGCTTAGCTTTTTAGAAGTGATAGAACAACAGCTCAGGCCATCTCTCTTTCTTTACTTTAGCATTTAGTAGATAATTATTTGAAGCCTTACTGACCTGAAGCCAGCTTTGCTTATTATGGCAACACTGGCTTTTGAGTTCATGAATATCCTACAAGGTTATTTTATGTTTCAGTTTTAT
Organism: Xiphophorus maculatus; assembly: GCF_002775205.1. Taxonomy (NCBI): domain Eukaryota; kingdom Metazoa; phylum Chordata; class Actinopteri; order Cyprinodontiformes; family Poeciliidae; genus Xiphophorus; species Xiphophorus maculatus. Next base: position 18,340,394 of record NC_036458.1, on the reverse strand, counting down.
ATCAGACATTGGTTTTCCCATACCAAACATCAAGTGGATTAGAAAACTCTCTTCTACTGCTGGGCAACATGTTCAGTATAAATCTGGCTGGTCATTCAGTTCTCCAGAAACTTCATTGATCGATCAGTAATCCTCATCTTAGCTCCGTCCTCCTCTGTTCTCTCTCATTAGCTGCAATTCTTCTCTGATCTTGGCTCATGTTTCTTTTCAGCTTCCTCACTGTTTTTTTTTCTTTAAAGACAAAAACGTCTGTAGTTGCGGAAATGTCGATGTCGATCGTAAGCTCATTCAACGAACCAAAACTCTGACGCTTTAATTTCAGCACTCTGTTCTCTTGCTCTGATCTTCTGAAAGTCAACCGAGTCACCGAGGGAAAACATCCAAAATAAGCTCACTGATAAGTCAGGACTGTGGTAGATTACAGCAACAATGGACATCCGATATAATTAAAATGAGAGCAAAGAGCAAAAAAACAGAGTTGGACAGCTAAGCTGGGATTGTTTGACTGGAAATGTTTGTTCATATCAAAATGTAAACAACACGTTGGCAGACGGATGTCATTGTTGGGATCACCTGAGGTTTCCCTTTATACAATCTCTTTCACATCAAATGATGTCAGGAGAGATTTCCTGCTCATGTTCAACATATTTCAAATAATCAATAACTCTTTAAACTCACTAAGATGAAATCCACATATCTGCTGACGTCTAAACACAAGGAGCAAACACAGCTTTTCTCAAATTCTTGTCCTTGCCAAAACAAAACGAAAATGGTCCAATCAGATTTAAGAAACGGTGAAAGTCTGCATATGGTTGATGTGCTGCGCACCATTCCTGTGACACACTTCCTGCTCGGTGGATCTTAGATAGGCAGTGGCTGGGCTATTTTTAAATAAAAACTAACATTTCTTCAGGACTCGTTTTGGATAATGGTGTGTTGAAGCTTCTTAAAGTTTTCTCCATGAAGTATCAGAAGGCCAAACAGAATTAAGAAGAGTATTGAAAGGTCTTATCCATTGGCATTCATTCTTTAACTTCTGGCTGAAGATGTTACTTCAGTGTTTCCACAAAATGCTCTTTGACTTGATTTTTTTTTTTTTATCAGTTCCTCATTCGGCAAAACACCCTCCGGGCTTGACGCTGCCACCTCCATGTTACACAGTCGGGCTCATGTTGTCAGGTTTGCAAGTTTTCCACGTTTTTGTCGTAATTTAGATTCACTTTTATTTTAATCAGCCCACAGGACATGTGTCCAAAACTTAAGATCTTTGTTTCTAATTGGATTTCCAAACTATGCTCTGACTTTTTACGCTGTTATTGTAGAAATGACTTCTTCCTTTCTGACTGGCGTTTTAGCCCATTTCAGCACAGAACACTTTGCCTCTTTTATTGTCATATTCAGACATGCTTTAAGCCTCGAAGATTATGCTCACCTCAGTTTGATAATTAACTCTTTGATAGATAGATAGATAGATAGATAGATAGATAGATAGATAGATAGATAGATAGATAGATAGATAGATAGATAGATAGATAGATAGATAGATAGATAGATAGATAGATAGATAGATAGATAGATAGATAGATAGATAGATAGATAGATAGATAGATAGATAGATAGCATTTATTGTCATTGAACAGAATTCAACGAAATTTCCGTTGCAGCTCCCCTGCAAAAGGTCAAATATATACAGTAAAAATAAGCAAACACACAATAATAATAATAAAAACAATATATACAACTAAATTAACTAAAGGCACTCAACCACACCAAAGAAGTAGCAGCAGGTCCAATTATGGCAAAGTACAGATGATGTGACAGTGCAAAGTGCAGAACAATATGGCTGTGTGGGGGTGGGGGATATGTATGTGTGACTGCGAGGTTATGATATGTGTGGGAGTGGGGGGCGGCAGGGAGTAATGGCTCTGACGGCTGTGGGGAAGAAACTGTTTCTCAGTCTATTTGTTGTAGTCCGTATATTCCTGTACCGCTTGCCTGATGGCAGCGGCACAAACAGTCTGTGGCCCGGGTGGCTGGAATCCATGGCTATGGATCCAGCTCTCTTCTTGACCCGGTCTGTGTAAATGGAGTCCAGGTCTGGGAGGGGGCATCCCACAATGCCTTGTGCATTGTGGGATGCCCCACAATGCATGATTGGTACGATTCTGTTCCAGTTGCACAACAGGAGATGGCAAAGAAGAAATCTAAAACTGTTGAAAGTCACACTTAGCCAAAGTTAGAAATGGTTGACAAACTCGAGGATGGACGTTTTGCGAACACCCTCCCTGTCATCTACACTTGTTGCCATTTTTAATGTGGCGTGAAGCTCTATCATAACTGGGGGGGGGAGCAAGAGAGAAACCCATCTCCAACCAATCAGGATGTGAATGTCGGCTCATCGGCCTTGAAATTGCACAAGTGGTGGTTTGAGAAGCTTTTCAACCATCCTGCCAGGAACTCATGCATATGAAGCACTCGCATCCTGGCGGCTCTCTGGTGGCGCTACAGCAACAGAGTCAGAAGGGCGGCAGCTCTGGGGCATTGTATCGCTGTCGATACAATTTTGTAGGTGCTGTGAAGTGCGCAAATCTCTGTCCTCTGCTGTTTATAAAGTGAAGCTAATTCACTCGGGGGCCCGCCAGAGGACATCTATGTAACACATGTCCAGGCACGTCCACATTTACACATGAAGAGCAAAGACACTTGTTCGCCCTGGTGAAAAAATTATAAATATAAGTTTTTTTTTTTTTTAAATAGCCTGTATTCTTCTGAAATACATTTTAAGTATGTCATCAAGTGGATATACTTGTTAAAATTATATTAATAATTTACCAAAATGATACTTTGGATAATCCTTTTAAAAAATAGTCTTTGCATGTATTTGTATAAACGTGTATTTTGAATGTACATTTTAAAAATATAGTACAAATATATACAAACAGTACTTTTCTGAAGTTGTACTTTGGGTAATATTTTGAATAGGTTCTGTGTATATTTTAGTAAACCTTAATAAATCTCAACATAAATACATTTCAATAATATTTGTAAGTACTTTGTTACACAAGACATTCTAAATATATTTTAAATGTAATTTGATCACAAACATGGTACTTAAGATATACTAATCCATATTACATGAAAAGCATTATACTTAAAGTATGCAAAGTATACCTTTAGTTGTTCATAAAAAGCTAGTAGTGCAATTAGTACACTTTAAATTGTGATTTTCTACAATTACTTTTAAAATACATTAAGCACAAAATTAGTTGTGCTAAAATAGAACACTTCAAGTTAAATAATCCTGAACAAACCTGAAGTACACTGATGATTAGTCTGGCTTCAGTTATGCTCAAGTAAGATTTTATATATCTATTTTTCATAAGGGCGTGTCGGAGTGTGAGCGGGTTTGTGCATCGATCCGGCGCCGTACGGCAGGTTTTCTCCCAGTCCCAGTCCCACCGGAGCCCACTTTGTGGCTTCACCAGCCAAGCAGTCGTGACTCCCCAGCTACACAAACGTGCACAAAAAGCTGCAGCAGCAGCATCATTCACGCTCTGTACTGTGAGAGCAGATGATTCATAAACTCCAGCACAATGGAGACAAATGGGAGTAAGCGTCGGTCTGCTCCTCACTGGCCAGATAACTGTTTGTTGTGCATTAAAATGTCAAGAGATGTTAAGTGGAGGCTTTTGTTATGTCTGTCACCTTCCGCCTGCAGGCATCCGGAGGGGTCAGCTGTTATAGATTGACACATTTTTACGCATTTGACTTTAAAATGTATTTCAGTGGGTGAGCTGAGGCATGAGGACTGACCGATTCTAAACGTTAATGTGCAAAATAATTTCCTTTTGCATCTGAAACATGTAAGATCAGCCTTCCTAACTGTTTCAATGCGGGAACAAGTGGCACATCAGATACAGAAGGTTCTCTTTTCACAAAAAGAGAACTTATTTTATGAAAAGCTACGAGGAGTGAGCCACATCAAGGAGAAAATGTGGATTTTATTACGTGTCAACGTGTTTGAGCCACTGCTGGAGCTCTGATAGGCGCAGCTTGTGGTTGTACATTAAATAATAACAGAGCCCGACTGCTGCAGGCCTGGTGATGGTGTTACTGTTATAGATCGACTAACAGGGATCCGGCTGGATTTCAGCTATTCTGTTATAATCAAGTGTGACCCCTTTCAGGGAGGAATTGACTGTTTCCTGATTAATGCAATAGGTCAAAGGTAGCACTGGGGCTAAATGCCAGCATGGGAACAGTTAGACAGACAGAAAATAACTTAGTAAGACATTAAAATCTTTGAATGACTTCAACAAGTGCCCTCATTGAGGGGTTTTTACAGACCATCTGACTGATGATGACAATCCATGGTGATCTCTGTCTGCAAATTGTTTTAGAAATGTAAAAAAAATTAAGTGTCGTGAGCATTGTAGCTTAGAAGCATCATATCTACATCACACAAAATGCCAATGCTGCTAAAAATGAACATATTTTTAGCATTAATAAAGACCGAGCATAAAATGAAGGGAAACAAGTAAGGGTTGTGACTGGTGATGGAGGTTCATCGAAAACCTAGATTTAAATCAAGCTGTCTTTGTCTGTCAAATGAAACCCAACTGAGATGAGATTCTCACAGCCACTGTCCACAGAGGAGACTGAGCAGAAAATGTTTAGTTTGTGCAAGTAAAGCTGGAAGTACAGGACTCTGCAAAGTATTGACTCGACGGCTAAATGCAAACATGAAGTTTTCTGGTTTTTATTTGTGAAACAATTTGAGTACCGTCACATAATTTGACTCGGTTTCATAGCTGTAGAGCCTTTCAAGGAAGGGAAAAAAAATAAAAAACAAGGTCCGTGGAGTATTAAGATTGAGATATGTTTTAATTTGACTGATTCATGTTAGCAGGACTATGCAAATAACAGGTAATAGGGGAGAATAAGCTTTGATTGAAAAAGAAAAAACAAAGTAATGTCTCTGAAAGTTGCTCCCACAGAGAGCTTAAATTGACGCGGTTATCACTAAAGACACAGTGGCTGAGCCCGCTCTGTGTGAAGGGGTGTGTGCGTGTCCAAGCAAAGAAAAACAATGCTGTAATGCATCTGATTAAAATCCTCCTCACAACAAAAAGCCGGAGCTCTTAGAAAGCAGCAGGGGAGGTCTGGGACACACACACACACACACACACCCACACACACACATAGAGAAATGAGGAAGAGGAGAGAGCACGAGCACACACCTTCCAGAGAACAAAAAAAGTCTTCATCGTGCACGTAAAAATGACAACTCACTTGAATGACTCATAGCCTCTCCTTTAGGTGCAACACACACACACACACACACTCGCACGGTGCCACGGCACATCAAGTCAAAGTTAGAGAGCGTGTTTAACCTAATCACACTCAGCCATGCGTGATCCTCAGAGGGGGGGAGTCAGGTCTGTTATGACAGCCGATGCGCTGTGTGACGGCCGAGGGGGGTTCAGAGAGCACCGACCAGCAGGCTGCTTCCCGGGAGCGCGCAGACACACACAACCGCATGACGGCCGAGAGACGGACATGTGGGGACGGACGGACGGCCAGGGAGAAAGCTGACCCACAGTCAAACCCAACAAGTTACTAATTGTGCGATTCGTTTCGGTATCGCTGGTCCAGCTGGGGAGACGGGGCACAAAGGGGCAGTGGTGGTTCTGTCGGATCCGATCCGCACCATGTGAAAAGTCTCAGGGAACTGCTTTGTGATTCATTGTTTACCTGCGGGGAGGTAACAGTAGTATGATGGCTGTCTGAATGAGTCTGCATGAGGCCTTGGCTAATAATGCTACAGGACAGATTCCCACAGTAACAACAACAACAAAAAACATCTGGAATCGAACACGAACACTGACTCATTTTGATTATTCAGCCTTCCTACAAAAATAATACAGCGGGAAAACAAACCCGCAGCTGGCGGCATGGAAACGGAGGAGCTGAACACAGGAAGGACTTTAGACTAACTCCTTTTACCCTCTTTTTATTAATCAAAAATGACTTTTTCACAAAAATTGGACATATGAGCTATCGTATTAATGAACGAACAATGGCCAAAAGAACTGCTGTCTATTGATATCTGATACTAATGTTGCTTTTTTGGCCTATTACCAATATTTACTGATATTATGTATATTATAAATATTTCACTACCTTGAAAAAATGACCACAGTGCTAACTTCACCACCGCTTCTCTGCCTTAGCTCCCCACAACCCTGCGCTGGATCACTGTCACATGACCAGTGATGTTCAGAAGCAAACGGCAACAGGGTGGATTTAAGTATCAGTTGTTTATAATGTCCCATTTGTATTTGTCGGCCGATACGATACGTTCAAAATTTACTAATATTGGCCAATGTTATTGTGCATCCCTACTAACATCCACACTCCTTGCAATGTTTTACATTATATTTAATTAACTACCTCTAACTTAAGACCTAAACCTACAAAAACAAGGCTGGGCAAGAACAGCATTAGTCAGGGAAGCAACCAGGATTGCCATGGCAACGGTGAAGGATGTGCAGACGTCAACAGCACAGGTAGAAGAATCAGTTGGGATGCACGAGGAGGTGTTCCCCGTGGTGGAACAAGTTGTCGGCTGTATCGTGCTGTGGGGATGTTTTCTTCACGGCGAGCGTTTTAGCAGGACAGAACTGTACGCCGCGCCGTTCGTCTCCGTCCAGCAGGATCGACTCTCCGGGTTCGGCCGTGTCGGCCGTGTCGGCCGTGCGTCGGCCGTTCCATCAGTCAGTGAAACCAGCAGAAACGGAGCTTCACAGCACACGTGTATATCTGCGCGAGCCAGACAAGGTGACACACGTGTGACAAAGTGAAGCCATGAAGCGTCGCCAGGCTGCCGTGGCAGATATTTCTCATCCACCACCTGCAGGAGTGCAGATATTCCCACCCCGCTGCTTCCTGTCAGTGTCACAGACACACGTTCAGGCATTAACCACGCCGTCCGTTCAGCCAGATTAGGTAGAGCTCGGTTTTTACCTAATCTCTGTGAATTTATGAAGATTTGACATTTCAAGAAGGAGTTTGTGTCTTTTCTGGAAGGCCTTGCATCTCTAAAAACTCTCTTAAAAAGCTCAAAATCCCTCGGGTCGCATTTGGACACCTATTCAGGGACAAAGAATATGTATAATTTAACTGTCTAGTAGACCTGAAAGTGAATCGCTAGTCACTGTGTGTGTGGTGGGAGAAAGTCTGCAGTCGAAGCCCGGGTTGCTGTAGATGCGGGAATCAATTTTATTATTATTATGACATTATTATTATTATTCATGCTATTGTACACCTGCCAACATGAAAGGTTCTGGTTCTGGTCTGAAACCAAACATTCAGCTTGTATGCACCATAAATCTGGAACAAACTTACAGAAAACTGCAAAGATGCTGAAACACAGAGTTCCTTTAAATTAAGGCTTAAAAAAACACACCACCTTTTTAGAATTACCTTTGATTAGCAGCAAGGAGAACATAATTCAACAATTGACAAAATGTAGTATTTATTGGCTCTTTTTTAACTGGTGAACACGATGTTTTCACGGTGTAAAGCACTTAGAGCTGCCTTGCTGCTGAAATGTGCTACGCAACTAAATTTGACTTAATTTGGATAACACTGAGATCAGAAATTAAATACTAGCTTCTTATAGCAAAATCACAATTAATGCATTTCTAATCATGTGTAACGCGAGTTCCATAAATTATAAAGATTAAAAAAAGCCACGTTAAAAGTACAACCAAATGGGGACGCTGTGGTGCGCAGGGGTTAAGCACAAGCTACGTAAGAGACCTTGGTCCTTAATGCGGTGGTCACAGGTTTGATTCCTTTGGCCCGTCTCGTTACCTACTTTCCTGTCTTAGCACTTTCAAATAAAGGCCACCAGAGCCCTAAAAACCCTTGAAAAGGGGTTAAAATGTTGCTACAAGGTGTCAGAGGTCACAAAAAGAGAGAGAGAGAAAAAAAAGCACAATAATATACAGGAAGAGAATGAGCCAATCAGACGGGGGAATGGACCTGCATCCCGGCTCGTTGCGTGGAGAGATCTCCTCTGAGATCAGACTGAGCGTTGACGCAGCCGTCACAAAGCATCATGGTGGGGGATCAAACACAGGCCAGCGTTGGCCTCCGTGCATGAGCCGATCCCCGAGGGAGAAAACTGAGGAAGAGGAGGGGCAAACGCTCTCCACTTAATCAAAAATGTCCAGTCGCAGGCTGCCGTTCTCAGTCACTCGCCGACTCAAAGCGTTGTCGGACAGGTGGAGGTGGAGGTGTGGTGGGGGAAACACGAGAGGAAAATTGGAGCAGGGGGGGAAGAGCCAAAATATTTCAAATGAGTGTCTGTGAGTGCACAAGGCATATGTGTGTGACAGATGGAGGCAATAGGGCGGCGATGAGGTGAGAAACAAGACAGGATTCAGAGGAGAGAAAGAGACTCCACAGAAAGAGTGAAGAGGCGAGGAGAGGGATCCAACGAGGATTAGGACGTCTGCACTTGTACCCGCGCCCCAATAGGAAGCTCCCCGTCCTCGCCTGGTGTGTGCTGCGTTTTGTTTTGTCAGTGTGTCAAATGTCACTGGACAGCTTGCATGTGCCGGCCGGCTGCAGACTAAGAGAAATGTCAACCATGGTAAAAGCGCTGACGTACTTAACTACGCGTGTGTGCTATATTAAGCAGCTTGTGTTTGTCGGTGCAGAAGACGCACAGTGGCAGCGCTCAAGGAATGGCACCAGGTATATGGTGCCATTCCTTATGTCTCATATTTATGCATGCGTGAAACTGTAGCATAATTAGAACGCCATAATACCTTTATCTGCTGAATCAGCAAACCTATGGAGAAGCAGCATAAGGTTACTAAAAAGCAGAAGAGGTCAAAGGTCCAAATTTTGGGTTTAAACTCAGATATAGATTGTGTTAGTAAAATGAGTCTGAAATCATCTCTACCATGAACAGGCGCCGTCGTGCCACGCTTTTAAACCCGTTAACTATCATTTTAATGAATTGTCTAAAACTCTGGCTACACGGAGCATCTTGTCACGCTTCGTTGCCCCTCCCCTGCTTGTTGCTGAGAGGAGTCTGTCAGTCTAAAAGTAATCTGGGAGAAGGCTGCAAAACGTCTTTTCTTTTTTCACACTGATCAGAAGTAAAGTTGGCTGCCGGGAGATATTTCCTCTCGCAAAGCCAAACACGACGCATCAGCCTTCAGCAGGTGGCCACCGAAGCAGACAGCCTGACTAATTAACCAGTTTGTACATCTGCTTATGTGCGACTACGTAGGTCAGGTATAAAATGCTACATTTAGCAAGTGTTGCTTTGTGAGAGATAAAATCATTTTAATAACTAGACATAATCTAGAAATGTAATCAATAGGTTTTATTGGTTTTGCTGGTAAAGTAAATGTGATTAGGTGTTTGTAAACATTTTATACCGTATTAATGTGAAACTGGTGTGTAGTACTGTGAAAATCTAACATAAGCCCATATTTTGCTGCACCTATAATGAAGTGGTCTTTAAAATAATCCCACAGTTGGTCGAATAATCCCACATATGTGTATAACAGCTGGTGTTCTCTGTCTTTGGTCCATGTGGGCAGTTTCCCAGGGTGGCAGTGCAAAGGGGGACTCATGAGCATCTGACAAAAGTATATATACAGTATATATATCTATACACAGTACAGACCAAAGGTTTGGACACACCTTTTAATTCAATGAGTTTTCTTTATTTTCATGACTATTGACATTGTAGATTCACACTGAAGGCATCAAAACTATGAATAACACATGTGGAAATATGCACTAAACAAAAAAAGTGTAAAACAACAGAAAATACCCCTTATATTCTAGTTTCTTCAAAGTAGCAACCTTTTGCTGTGATTACTGCTTTGCACACACTCTGCATTTTCTTGATGAGCTTCAAGAGGTCGTCACCTGAAATGGTTTTCACTTCATAGGTGCCCTGTCAGGTTAAGAAGTGGGATTTCTTGCCTTATAAATAGTCATGAAAATAAAGAAAACCCATTGAATTAGAAAGTGTGTCCAAACTTTTGGTCTGTACTGTATATATATATATATATATATAACTTATATAAGATAAGTTATATATATATAAAACTTATCTTTCAGTTGTACTTTGAAAAGGTTTTCTATGGCATTTATGCACAGGCAGTCAATGCGGAGTTGGCATCACCTGCTTCCAGATCAGAATATGAGACTTTTTTACGCGCGTTCTGTGGGGCTGCGGTGTGTTTCATCCTGACCCAGAATTTCATTTTTCTCAGTTTAATTGCTCAAGGGGGCAGCTGACCACATCTTACTTTTGGGGCTCTATTAGTTTTTGTGATGCAGAAAAACAATCAAATCCTGAAAATGGACTCAGGTACATGTGGAATATTGTAGAATGCGGTAATAATATTGTTTTATAGTTTTTGCGATAGGGTTCCATATGACTGCTTATGAACCAAGTTTATGACATCTTGGTTTTTTTCTCATTTTCTACTCTCTTTTGTCTTCCTCTATTAAACTTAAACCAACTACTATGTATTCAAAGTAATACTTTAAAATCTAAAGATATTGTATATATTTAAAAATCCTAGAAATAACTCATAGAGCATTTTAACAACACTCCTCCGTCTGGAATTCAGAAAATATTTAAGTCAAGAGAGAGTAAAAGGTTTGTGGCTTTTTTTGGCGAGCTTTGAAAGAGCTTTAAAATGTAAAATTATAAAAGTTAATACAGTTATGTAGTTTGTATGTATTTACATGCATATTTAAATATAGATGTGTGTTTGTGTAATTATGTATATAAACATAATATATTTCAGTACTGTAGGCTGCTGAGTCTATAAATAGGAATTGTCTTTGGCTTCAGCTTATTCTTTTTTGTGTGTGTAAATTATTGGTCTGTAAAGTAGCGCTTTGTTTTGTCTGTGGGTGATATTTCTAATTTACCAAAACAAAGTCAATCTGAATCTAAGCAACATGCTGGACTGCACCAGCGAATGTCCGTGAAGGCTCAACAGCGTTCGGGTCGTGTGAGCTGAATAAATCATCAATTCGCAGCGTTTGCTTTGGGGATTTCTTTGTAACTGAGTTGAACGACTGCGCGAATCGTTTCGGCATCAGAGTTCCCGTCTCGCAGCTCCAGAGCAGGTTCACCTTTCGCTGCTCATCTGTCTTGTGTGACGGCGGTGAGACGGCGTGGTGTGTGAATTACCAAAGCTTAAACTAAGTCAAACAGGAAGACAAATCTTTTCTTTTTTTTTTATTGCGCTATGTTGATCTTTAGAAACAGCTAGTGTTTGTTTAAGCCCAGCTCAGAGTGTGTGAGTGTGTTTTATAGCAGACCCTCAGGCGGTTCGCTTCGCCCGCTCCATCAGCATCTGAATCACACCCTTACAACATCAAAAACATGACCTTGGTTTGTTCAGGCTCGACCCTGCTGTGTTGGACACCTAGCTATTTAGGAAGTAGTGAATGATGCTCCTTTGTCTCAGCAAAAAAAGAGAAAATAAAGAAACTTAATGGTGTTCACATAAAAGGACTAGATAGCCATTGATTTTTTTTTTTACACTCCAATCACTTAACCTTGCTGAGAAACTGTCTGTAACGCCGAGGAGTCATTGTACTGAGAGTAGCTGAACAAAACGTATGCAGATCTTGATGGTGAAAAGCAAAGAAAGCCTTAAACAGTCTCAACGATGATTGTCGGCGGAGACCGTTCTTTCGTTTGTAATTTTAACGGTTTTGCTCATTAATTAAATATTTCACCTTGGCACTGAGCTGGAGGATTGCCCAGCCTCTACCGCAGTCACAAAATGTCTTTAAGTGAATGAATGTGATGCACATTTATATTTTATCTACAAGTTTTCTACGAGATTTAAGTCTCAGGACTTGGAGGACCTTCTTAAACTCTTGATTTGGGTCCTGAGAAGCATTTCTGTTTTGATTTAACGCTATGTCTCACCCTCAGTTTTCAGGTAGAAACCAATAAACTTTAAAAATGTTAAAGTTTAAAATGCTCTATATCAGAGTGTTCATGAAGCCATGCAATAGAGCTATAAGACCTTCTTCCTGTCTGATTGGTTGTTTCTGACCTGGAGCGGTGCATTTCTACGTATAGCAATAGCATCTCAATGAGGGAGTGTAGCATCTTGGTTTTTACACAGATTATCTATCTCATGTTGTCACAACATAGCGACAGTTTGAACAAATATGAAAAAAAAATAACAAAATTTTCATAAAAGCTACATAGTTCAGTTTTAAGGCACAGTAAATAAATAAGTTTATTTTTACAGACATATAGAGTAGTATTCGTCCTCTTGTGTTGTTTGAAAACCCAATATGCAGTGAAATTGTTCTCTCTTGTTGCTAAGGGGAATCAGCCTGGTCCTTGATAAAACTAGCTGCTGTAAGTTGAACATGGTTAAACTGGGATTTGGGTCATTTCCAGACCCAGAGGTTCAGAGGTAAATAGAAGAGATGCAGCATGTAGCAAAGATCAATGTGTTGGAAGAAATGGTTGGTCTTTTTCTTTTGTGTTTTTTTTTTTTGGCTTGGCATACTCCGGTCAGATTGTTTGTTTACCTTGAACAGTTTTTGTTTTTTTTTGAGCACCAAAGAGACTGAACCACATTTGTTTATTGCACCACAGTTATTGTAGAACCGTGGCTCCATTTTGTTTAGCTGTAAGTTTAAGGTTGTTCTTCAAACAGATTTTCTTCCACCAGTTTCATGTAGCTCCATCCATCTTGCTATCCGATCAGCTTACCTGAAATACAGCATGCCCGCAGCATAATACTGCCACCACCACGTTTCAAGTCCCACCATCTGACCAGAGAACCTTCTTCCACAGGTTTGCTGCGTTCCTATAGCTTGTGGAGACGCAGCAAACCAGATTACGGCTTCCTGTTAGCAATTTATTCTTTTTGCCACTTTTCAATCAAAGTTGAGATTTATTTTTGTGGGAAAAAAAACCCTTCAAAAAATGTTTTATTTTCCTTCTACTTCACATTCAAGCACAATTCTTCCAATAAAATACATTCTAATTGTAACATGACAAAATCTGAACATTTCTAGCATTATAAACACTTTGCAAGACATCAAACCCTCAATGCTATCGGTGTGCAGTGCTGCATGTTTAGATACAGATTCAGTACCATGAAAACACACGGTCCACATCACCGATACTGATACTGATACAATACTTTTTATATAAGTTTGATATATTAGCAAACTTCTGACATTTGCATGTTTTTGTTTTCTTTGAATTATCCTGTTCAAATCTAGGACAGAATTTGGACAAAGTTTATAGATGTTTGTAAAATATTTTAGTAACATATTATAATGATATCTGTGCATTTTTCCTGAACAAAGATGAAAAAAATCATTTGAGAGCAAATCAAAATTTTTTGAGGAAGAGAAACTGTAAAAGAATACAAAAATAAGAGAAAATTTCAAGAGGTAACTTGAAACTGAGGTATCAATCGCTGGCATCGATCCGATACTGACTTAGTATCGATATCATCAGTGTTTTTGGATCAATCCGCCTACCTCTACTCAATGCACTGACGGATATATTTGCACAGCGACATCCTAAAATATGACAACCGTCCTTTCAAACATAGAAGCACTTGGAGATTTTAATAAACGGGGAAGTCATACAAAAAAAAAGGAAATAAAATAAGAACAAACCGTGTCAGTGGTCGGTAATATTTTTAGTATGGCGCCCTACATTTCACACTACCTAAAAGATGACAGTGCATGGACGGAGGGGATGCGTAATTATTCAGAGCCAGACCTTTACGTGCTCTCATGCCCGCTCTCCTTGCCTATCTCTGTCTTCCTCCCCTCCCTCTCTAAGGGAGACAGACAGGGGATCCAGCTGCAGGAGCATGACAGATCCACAAATCACTGCCTTGGGGGAGCAAAGAAGGGGGTCGAGACAAAAATATTGCTGGAGGATGAGAAAGAGGAGGAGGAGGGAGAGGAGATGAGATGAGAAACTGATGAGCAACATGAGCAGATTAGTAAATAACAAGACAGTGTGGAGTGAAAAATAATTAGCGGCATCTCAAAAGCGTTTGGAGAGGTACGACAGAGTGTGCTGTCCAGCTTTTTGAACTGACGGGAGGAGGATTAAATGAGAATAAGAAACCACTTAAAGACATAAAAAAAGAGAGAACAGATTGTTTCTCTGCAAGAGAAGACAGCAGCTGGATGCAGTGATGTCGTTTTCTGTTCCTTTGTCACGCTCGTGTCAGCCATTTTTTTCCCCCTACCAAGCCATCTGCTTCCTCCTCAGTGCAGAGCTCCTCGCCATCTCTTCATCTCCCCATCGCACCCGACAAAGTCGCTCTGTTTCATGTGTTGTTTACTACTTTATATAATCCCCGCCCACCTCCACATCAATCTACACTTTGTTCCCCCCTCATCCTATCCTTCTGCAGAGCACCTTAGCAGCCAATTAACAGCGGGCATGCGCCGTCGTCGCCCCTCACCCACTTCCCCAGGTGGCCTTAGAAGTTCTGGCCCGTGCTAATCGGATGTTGGTCGAAACATTCAAGCACGGAGAAGGGCGGGAGGTGGTGGTGCAGGTTGGGACTATACGGGGGCATTTGAAGGTCAGCGCGCTCTCATCCACCTGGAGTCGCGGAGTTGCAGACGGTCTGTTGGATGGTGTGTGTGGCGTAGCATCAATCACTGTTAGACATGGTGGGTGGGCACAGCAACAAGAGATCCATGCTTTATGAAGCACAGAGAGGAGTCAAACTAAGGAGATGAAGGAAGACAGGGTTGGGAGCAGCAGCTGCATGAATGTCAAAGGCTTTGAGAGTGAGTGTACAGGGCACAAGTATGGGTGGCCCTTCTATCGTCAAGTTGCGACTACAGACGCCAATGTTTGTTTATTAGGATACAACCTGACGGACCCAAGGGAGTGTGAGTGAAAAAAATGATGCATGGTTTTCAAGATTTACACATCTAGAAACTAGATTACCGATCTTTTAAAAAGCCCAACTTACTGATTCTGATTTTGGCCGATACCAGTTTTTTGTCTGAAATGTTGCTCAATATATCAAGAAAGTTGCTGAATTGGCAACAATGGGGTGCACAATTACAATTGTAAATGTGCAAACATGACCTAGTCGGCCGGTTTGTCGGTCAAATCTCTCTCACGGGAGAAAAGAAAAGCACAGTGGTTGATTTTTAGACCTTTGCTCAGGTTGATAACATAAAAATTGGTTGATCACCAATCTCCCAAAATTAACAAAATCAGCACTGATAAATCGACTGGCTGATAAATCGGTGCAACCCTACTTGAAACTGATATTTTTTTCAAAAATAACTCAAGCTCGGTCATGCTAGCTGTTTGGTCTTTAACTGGGCCATTCTAGAAGATTAATGTTCTTATCACTTCTAGCAAGTTTTCTTCCATCTCTCCATCAACTTTGCAGATTTTCTGTCCCTGTTGAAGGAAAGGTGAAACGGATTGAGGCCTCGCTTACAGTAATCTGGACTCTGCTCTGGTCTCTTGGGGTGAAGAAATAGTTGAGCTAAAAAGTCAAGTTCTCGATTTACCAGACCATTTATGTCCCGACTCTCACCTACGGTCATGAGCCAGGGATCACGACTAAATTGACACAAGTTACTGAAAGCAGCTTCCTCCAGAGAGTGTCTAGACTCTACCTTAGAGATACGGTGAGGAACTCCCTCAACCGCTGGGAGCTCAAAGCATCGAAAGGAGTTGATTGACATGGTTCTGGCATCTGATCAGATCTCATGTGTGCCTCCATTTTGAGGTTTTTTGGGCACAACCCACTGGGCCGGACCCAGAACCCACAGACCCCCAGAATGAGTCGGAAGACGCTGCTGGTTTCCACCTGGACTTGTTGTCCCAGCAATACAATTTTGGATAAGCCGTTGGATGAAAAGTTAACCAAAGTGCTAGGCTTATGCTAGCATGCATACTCTCTGTTTTGATAGTACTTGTCAATAATTTGGCTTGTAACATCTTTCATTGTTAATCATGCTTGTTGCGTGTGGGAAAAACTTGTAAAATAAAAAGTTTATAGTTTATATATTTTCATCAACCAGGCCAACTGACATAAACACACTGGGATCAGCATCACCAATGCAGTCTCTCTCTCACTGAATATCTTTAAGCATGAACAACGCCTACATTGTTGAAAAACTAAATTTCTTTAGACCAGCTGGGTTTATGATTCAGCTTTGCATGTGACAAAAGGCTATGAGTTTCACAAATTGGTCACATGAAACAAAACAAAACATAACAAGGCTCTTTTGACTCACTGGCTGTCTAAAAGAGATCAAGAGTTGAGTTAATTCAAGAACTTTATTAACCGTCTAAACATTTCAAACGTCGTTTTTGGTTTGACTTGCAAATCACTACAGCTGTTTTCATTTTGTACGATAGCCGCAGTATTATGAAATACTCTAGGCTTCTAATGATTCATGTTTAGCATACAGTACGTGCATGACCTAAAAGCCTCGTTTGTGGAAGATTTTAGATTGTTTTAAAAATAAAAATCTCTTCTTGTGATTTAGCGGTTAGAAACAAGGAACACGTCATGCCCTGTTTTTACCCCTCATGGCGCCGACATTCCCAAGAGGCTGCAGCCCCCAAACCGCGCCCTCCCCTCAACCACCGCCTCACAGTTAATATTCTTGATCAGTTGCCCCTTGCCAAGTGTTGTAATGGGAGCCATTTAGTGAAGGACAATGCTGGCTGCAGAGGTTTTATGATGCTACATGAAGTCAGCAAGCTGAGTGATTCCTTTGCCGTCGCCTGGAGAATACGGATGAGGTCATTCCCACACAGGCACAGACACAAGGCCGCACTTCTGCACTAAGAAAACTTAAGCAATGGCCTTGGACGCCCTAGTATAAGCGGTGATGTATGTAAAAGAGCTCAAACACACACGCCCACACACACACACACACACACACACACACACACACACACACACACACACACACACACACACACACACACACACCCTGAGACGTTAGTGCAGCAGCGTTGTATGACATGTAACCAATGAAATGAAGTGACAGCCCTGCTGCAAAAAGCACCAACACTATGTAAGGAGGAGCAGCACAAGTACTTGATGCTCATGCATTTGCTAGCAGCCCTTATATAATATTAGGTTTATGTAACTGTGTTGAATGCTAATGTTCTCCTACAGAGCAACTCCTAATGACATTGTTCCTGTAATCCTGCTCCCACCTCATCCAGTCGGCTCCTGCTGGATTTGGGACCAGCTATGAATGATCCCATCTTACGATAGTTTCACCGATTCAGTGCCTTTTTTCAGTCTCACATGTAATGCCTTAAAAACGAAGCTGGTGTAATATTTTAAGAGCACAGCTTTAATCTTGTTCTCAGTTTTGTTCGGTGTGAGTGCAACTATGCGGCTGCAGTGTCTGTTCCAGTTGCTGGATTGTGTTTAACCTGCTGTGGCCGTCCTCTTGAATGTGGAGTTTTATTTGCTTAGCAGGTTGGAATTTTGAGGATCACCACGGATGAAGCGCGGGAAAATGGATCCGGACATTTTTCGTCTCTTGGTTTTGATTAGAGAAATAGCTGTGACAGAATTTCACAGACCTTCTTCCTCAGATGTGGTGTGCCTTACAAACATTAAAATTGACTAGTTGAACTGAACTCTGGTGCAGTTTGAATGCATATGTGAATGCAAAGTGCACCAGAGACAGCCCAAAAGGAGGAACCCGTCTACAATACAACCAAAACAAACACGCAAGCCTAACAAACATAAATTATACCGTAAAGTACATTTCTACGCACTGTAGAAACCATATTATCACTACCAAAGAAGCTAACATCCAAAGTCTCCCATGTCTCTACTCAGATGGGAACAGCCAATCAGCATCAAGGAAAAGTGCTCTTGGTTTTGCTACTTTGCAAAAGTTTTGGTTTCAGCTTCCAAAACTGCTTATTCTTTAGAAAAAAATTCAATATGCTGTACGGAAAACATCCAGCAGGTTAGAATATTCTACGCTGATTAAATTATTTAAAACACAATTCTATTTATTTTATTTTCCCACAAAATGCTGCCTAAACCTTGTATCGTCTCAAAATTAGAACCATGTTGTTCAATGACCTGGATGTATCGTTCACACTCTTCTGTAGAGACAGGGTCCATTTAAGAGGTCGGTTGCAGTCGTTATCTGTTAGTAATGTATCATCAGGTATCACACTGTGTATATGCGTGTGTGTGTGTGCGTGTGTGTGTGTGTGTGTGTAGGGGTGTGCGTTTTTAGATATGTCTAAAACCAACAAAGAAATGTCTGGTTATTAGTTCTCGGACAGGTCGGCATGTATTTTTCTTTCCCCTCAGCGACTCATGCTCATTATAAAAGAAGCAGCCATTTGTGTGATGAGTGTATCTGTGCGCTTATGTATTTAGCAATGCTTTGTTTTTCCATTTAGAGGGAAGTATTACAAATAGATAACTCAGCTCATTGTAAACATAACCCCACACGTAGAACTACTGCTGTCGTTATCCATCGCACATCAAATTAGACCAACCAGAGGATTATGCTTGTGTAATAATGTCCTTGAGTATGTATACCACACACACACGCCCACACACTAAGCAAATACTTGACTGCTTTGTATTGCTTTTATATCAAGCTTCAGACTCCAAACTTCTCTCTCCCCAAATCTTTTGCATCAGGCTTAAAACTTACTAGGTCATCACATCTCTTCCCTTCCTTTTCCTCCCTTTGAGTCATCCAAGCTCTTTCTTCTCCTCCGTTTCTTCTCTTCCGCTGCCCTCGCTCCTTCTTTATTGCATTGCATCAAAGGTCTTTCCTATAATATTTCACAGAGGGGCTAATATGCGTAGCCCCTGCCCTTTCCTTTACTCTGCATGCATACATAAATAATTAAGTTAATGCATGACTCTCCTCCGTCACACAACCTGGCAAAGCACGCGTGTGTGTTTTTCTCTGTCCTTGTCCACGCGTGTATTCCCCCTTTTTAACCTTCGCCTACGAGTAATACTCAAAAGTTGATTGGCTTCGCAAACCTACGCAGACTTCCTTTCATTATTAAAGAAATTTGAAAAAGTGCAGGTAAAAGATTCATCTCTCTAAAATGATGGATCTCTGCTCATTAAGAATTTATCATTCCTGCAAACTAATAAACTACTAATGAACCACAAATGAAGCTTCCCTCTCTTTAATCAGCCTGCAGATAATTAAATTAGCCACTTTTGTTGATCCTTCCAAGATGCTTAAATCAGTCTGAGATAGTGTTGCTGTGCTGACAGAGACTTTTTTTCCCTACTCTTTTTAATTGGAGCAACAAAACATGAAACAGGCCTGAGATCTTGTTTGCAAAGATCATGCTTTGTGCTAAAAAAGAGCAACAGGACGACTGTTTTTATGGGCTGCGATCACACTGCAGGTCTTGATGCTCAATTCATTTTTTTTGGTTGAAATCCATTTTTGTGTGTGTGCGTATGTGTGGTCGTTCATGCTGCTAAATGATGCGACTGCAGTCAGACTTTTGTGTGGACAGTTTATGACCTCAAAGTGACCCGAATGCACATCAGCGTACTGTTTACAGAAGTAATAATGGACGCCGTCATCTTTGGATCATTTTTAATGTTTATTCAGAAAATTGGGAGCTGATAGGAATGTGACAAAATCATAACAAGACAATAAAGAAAGCACAACGAATGCAGAATTATGACACGCCTCACGGCACTGGTGTAAAGGTTGGGTTGGCGACATTGTTCAGACGCTGCAGACGCTTTGGAAAACTATTGGATGCGTTTCTGATTTAGTACCACATATGGAAGTGGCTCAAATCTGATTTTTTGGGGGGGCTGAAAAAATCAGGATTGGGCCAATTAGACTACCTTGAAATGTGTCAAATCTGGGCAAAAACAATCGGATTTGGGTCGCATTCGCCTGCTGTGCATCATTTAAATATTTGGACTGTGAGTCAACACGTGTAATTGCCCTGGGGGTAAATCAGTCAGCAGAAATGTTTGATCATTCTTTCTTGCTAAATTGCTCAAACTCTGTCAGACTAGATAAAGAACAAATGAAAATATCAGCCACAGATTTTCAGTTGAATTTAGGTCTATGTCCACCCCAGTCCTAAGTCTTTTGCTGCCACTAACAAAGTGTCTCTGATGCATGTTAGCATGTAAGTTTATACTTTTTGAAGCCCCTGTGCTCATATTTAAGCCAATGTAGAAACTTTAGGTTGTCTAGAGGACTGATGCTAGATATGACTCAGGTGAAGGAGAATACTTAGAGAAATGGTGAAGAGTTTCACCTTCTCAGATTAGATACCAGATGTGATGTAACTGGTAGTGGGCTGCTCCTGTTGCGGGCGCCGAGCCGATGCTCGCAGATTAGTAAATGCAAATAGAAGAAGGCCCGGGAGCTGCTTGGCTCAGCCGCTGTGATGAAAGGGCATGTTCGGCTCTCGGATGAGTTTAGTAACTCACTGGTTCTCCAAGTTTAGAAGGAAAGAGTATACCTGTATATGTACTCACACAGACCAGCACAATCACTTGGCGCCAGGCAGGTTGCTCTGAATCGTTTAAAGAAAATGAGAAGCTTGTCTGGAGGGAATTTGCTGAGATCTAAAAGGTGACAGTGAATAATAGTAACACTCCTGCAGGTGTTACACGGTTTTAATTGGGTTACTTATGCTTTCTCCATCCATTATCTAAATATCTACAAATTATTGTAGGTCACTTTTGTTTAAATGGAACAGTGAGGAAGCCTTTTAAAAATATGTCAAAACTTAGCAGGCACAAAGTTATTATTTATCTCGAGTGTGACTTCATTTCTGTTTTAGAAAAACAGTACCAAGTCTAAAGATCCATTAAAATCCAGTGCAATATGGCCGTTTTTAAGCACTTTCATCGTGTCAGATTTGTTCCACAAAACCCTGATGATGAAGGCTTGTCCCCAAATTGGCAAGAGCTAAATAGAAGACGAACAAAACTGCATTTATTCAATCATAATATATGAACAAATGGAAACCATGTGTAAAATTCTCACAGGTTGCCTGGTTTGTTACTCTTTATCTAATTAGTGCTGGGCACAAATGAGATTTAAAGCTGCAAACTGTTAGCTGAATGCTAACATCTGGTTCCACTGAATGTGCACTGGTAAGAGTTTTAGGACAAACGTTTGTTTTATTTTTTTTAATGCAGTGATGGTTTGAGAATGTCTTCCTTGAGAGTAAATTGTTTGCTGTGTGTGTGTGTAACATGTTAGTTTTCCAGTTTCACCACACACTCTCAGTTGGATTTAGGTCCAGGCCCTTGGGCCTTGAGTTTGACACATGTGCGCTAACAGATTTTTTTTTCCAATATTGTCTGTATTTAGTTCTTCCTGTGAACTTTGACCTGCTTCCCTGAAACCTCTGTTACTGTAACAAAAGCCACAGAAGAGAATCAAGAGTAAACAGGTGGGATGAATTCACTGCAAGCTAAAGTGGTGGTGCAGTCGAAATGCTAACTAGCATGAGACACCAGTTAGCAACATTTAGCAAGTCTAGAGGAGAAAAAAGCTCATAAAAAATTCAAATAAGAATCCTAACTTGTTATCTTTGGACTAAACTTAGTTAAAACTTCTTCATTGTAGTTAAAACTTCTAAAAATTTGCACTCTGAGAAAGGAGTAATTTACATGAAATCTAAGCTAGCTCCTGTAGCATGAAATCAAACCCTGCTATCCCCTTTGGAGAATCTTGCCGTTTTTCATCTGGTCGGGTTTTCTTTACGTAACCATTATGTAAAAGAAAAAGGCAACTCTTTTTAATGCAGAGTAAACCAAATAATTACTAGGAAGTAAACGGAGTGCAGCAGCAAACTTTAAAAGTGCCAGCTGCTATTCTAATAATAAACCTAAGAGGTGCTATATCTTTCATTCTGCTAACTTTTTTTTTTTTTTTCAGTATGAGCACAGGAGTTGCAAAATCTCCCCCTTTTAGTGCCGCTCTGTTTTACATCCCTCCCTTCATCTCTATGATTCTGCCGTTTATTATTCCGTTTCTCCTTCATTTGGAGCTCAGTGTGCGCTTCTCAGCTATCTATCCAGTGGAAGAAAAAAACATTGCCCAGTTTTTACTGCTATCTGACTGAGAGCATGCGCGAGGGGGACTGCACGGCGGTTTACTGCATTGTGCGGAAATGCTGACTAGCAGGACTCTGTTTGAAATGTGTGGGATAGAGACAGAAAATAATGGCCTATTTGGGGGCTTAGCCTTCATTTACTCAGCAAATGGAGTGAGTGAGAGAGGAGGAGGAGGAGGAGAAGAATGGAGACGGTACTGAAATAGAGACTGCGGCGTAAAACTCCACGCTCTGACATGCCATTTAGCACCAGTAAGGCCGATTCATTAGAGCATGTAAATAACCGGAGCTTCGAATTATACCGACTGACAAAAACAATTACAGACCAAGTTAAGCACCCAGAACAAATTGTCCAATTCTCGTGTAATTTGGTAAACACAGAGATAACCAATTGGCATGTTAATGCTTGAATTTGTAAGGAGAAAGTGGTCGGGAGTCGATGTTTCAAAGGAGAATTCAATGATTAGAACACAAATTCATATTCTCGTCCCCGAGGGAATAAAGTTAATAACAGCTACGGTTCAATCCATAAGTTGTCAAACACCAAACAAAAAGATACACACACCTTTTTTTTTCTCACTGTTTGAATCAGGCCAACCTTTAAGGTCAGTTGCCAAAATGATTTCTTTGGGTTTTTTAATGAAGCGCCAACATGTGCTTCAAAGACGTCGTAGTTTGAGAAAAATACTACACACGCCCTCACACACAATTCGCTTCACGAGTCAGCAACAGATGGCCCCTTTTTCATTCACAAAGAG
The DNA here is from genome assembly GCF_002775205.1 of Xiphophorus maculatus. Lineage (NCBI taxonomy): Eukaryota > Metazoa > Chordata > Actinopteri > Cyprinodontiformes > Poeciliidae > Xiphophorus > Xiphophorus maculatus. Next base: position 18,317,462 of record NC_036458.1, on the reverse strand, counting down.
AATTATAAGATGAGTTTCAGGAATAAATAGGTGAGCAGGAAAAGATAAAAAGAGACAGATCAGAGGCGATGTAGAAATCTGCTCATTCTTTGTGTGTCTGTGCTTGATTTGGAAAAGGAGGACGTTTTCTTTAGACAAACTTCAAACTTGTAGTGCTTTGAAATATGCGTAAAGACATTAAAAAAAAATGGAACAGGTCCATATGTTTCAGTCATGCCGCCCACACTGAAGAAGCTGCCCTATGCAATAAATAATCAAAGAAAGATTTGGACAATGTTTTTGTGAACCAACGTTTCTATTTCTGGTCGTTTTATCAACAGAAAACAGACTCAGATTAGTCAATTTATGAAAGATTTTCTGGCAACACTCTGAAAAAGACACATATAAAATAATTTTTTTTTCTCCTTACAAACTTCATTTAATGCACATTTGAGATAAAAACCTCAACTAATAGCAAATCAACAATTACTAGGAATGAAAACCAAGATGGCTAAAACCACATTCCTCTGTGAGAATTTCAAAAGTCAACAAGTACAATCGTTCACAAGATGTAGTACACAATTTTATTTATTAAAGGAAAAAACCTCGCCCTGTGAAGAAGGGGGCAAACATTAATTATGCCACCCATAATTAATGTTTTTTTGTGACTTTATAGATCCATTTCCTTCACCACACTGAGGCCTGATCACTGCCTGCAACCAGAACCAAAGTGAATTTGACTGAAAAATCTCAACATATTATTCCGAACTGAGAACTAACTTTACTCAACATTGTATGTGAGAAGGTAAGAAAAAACTACAGGGGTCAGTGTGTTAACAAGCGACGAACATAACGTGCCATATGAATGACATCACAGTGCGTCAGGTTTCCCAAATGGTCATTGAATGACAGCCTTTCTTGATCTAAAATTGTCCAGCCCTACAGGTGTCTGCAGTGTAAAACACCAGGATGCAACAGAAATAGCAAACCAACACATCCCCTTACTCAAACTTTATTTATCATATCGACTTTTAAGGCAGTTTAACTTCTAACTTCTCGTAAAGTTAACAGCTTACACTCTTGAGTTTTGGATTTTAACAGTTAATGACTTATTACTACATGAGTGAAGTTGCCCCCCCACCTTCTTCAAATCAGACAAAATTGGTGTCAAATGTTTGTGCAGCAAAACGTTTTGTTTGTGCTGCTATCGTTTTAAAGATATTAAGAAATGTTTCCAGAGGTCATGAAAGGTCAACCAGTCCCCCCGCCCCGCCCTCTTCACATCAGACAAAATTTGTGTCAATCAACTTTACTATGTTTGTGCAGCAATTTTTTTTTGTTTGTGCTGCTTTGGCTTTGAAGATCTTAATAAAATTTCAAAGGTCATTTTGATTTTGTGGGGGCTGGTTGACCTTTTGACCTTTAAACTTTCATTAATATCTTCAAAGCCAAAGCAGCGCAAACAAAAATGTTTGCTGCTCAAACGTAGTCGAGTTGATTGACACCAATCTTGTCTGGTTTGAAGAAGCAGGTGGGCTGCGGGGTGACCTTTCATGACCTCTAGAAACATTTCTTAATAACTTTAAATTGAAAATCTTTGCTGCACAAACGTTTTGTCTGATTTGAATTTGAACTTCACTCAGGTCTTCAGGTCTTATTACTTGGGATATTATAATTAAATATAAATAAATATTTTGAGTTGTAATTATTATTTCATAGAGATTTAGTTATTATTCGTTTCAGAAACTATCTGTTCAGATCCCATAATGCTTCCCATGAGAAACAGAAGACGTTTGGTTAGCTAAAGATGGAGGTTTGTCTTTCTGAGAAAGATTTTTTCTTCTTCTCTTTGCTTCCACATTGTCGTGAATCATAACTATGACGTTTGATTTGTTCACCAAAGTTCATCTTGACAATTGATCTGGCACCTTCTCGTTCTTGGATTTGACTAAAAATACGACGTACACGGCAAACAACTTTAATTACTTTCGAGCAGAGTGCAGTTTATAAATCAAGCTGTTACATGTAAAGAGACAAAATAATCCAAGTTTGTAAAAAAGGAAACAAAAGAAAGAAAGTAAGTAGAGTTATAAGGGAACTCCATCCTTTGTTTTCAGGATTTCACAGAATACTCAATGTATTAAACAACACCGCACTATTTTTTTTTCCTTCTCTGTGACTCCTACCTCTTTGCATCTATTTTCCTTTCTTCCTCGTTTTATCAGCGTGTACTTGTGTGTGTGTGTGTGTGTGTGTGTGTGTGTGTGTGTGTGTGTGTGTGTGTGTGTGTGTGTGTGTGAGGCGGGGGGGTGCGTGTGTGAGTGTGTGACTGCAGTCATGTCAGAGTAAGGCCGGCTGAAGCCCTTACAGCAGTCAGCCTCTTTGATGTTGAGCCCTGCCGAATTAGGCCATCACCCAGCGGTGCTCTGCAGACTGCCTGCACCCGCACGCCGTCTCTCGCACACAAACACACACGCACACACAATCAAGGTACACACATACCAACCAAAACAAATGCATCCTGGCAGGAAAGCGCGCACATGGAAAATAAAAGTTCCTGTGCCGCTGTTCACACAGGAGCCGTGGACACACACACTCTGCAAAGCCTCGGATGATGTGCTCAGAAATCAACGTCCACAAACATTTCATCGCTCTCAACCAACGCTACACAACCATCTTCTCCGGCACGCGCCTCTTTAATAAACATAAATGTAAATCCTTACGAGTGCCTCCCCTCTGAGGCTTCTGCACAACGGCGCGTCGAAGAAACAACGCGCACACCGCCGAACGCGCATGCAGGCGAAATGTAGGACAATCAGAGAGAATTTATTCAGACTCGCAGGAATACAGGCGAGAATGTGTTCCCTTTTTGGGAATCGGTCGCCTTGGACAGCTTCCTGAACCAGCAGGTCATACTGTATGAAATGGACAAAACACCATTTTTGCTGGCTGTCGCCCTCCGTTATTTACCGGAGAGTTGGAGTAAATAGGTAAAAAGGCAGCGATATGTTCTGTAAGGAATCCCAGTCAAAGTCTCTTAGCAAAAAGCACAAAACAGAAATTAAAACCTATTTAAAGGCAAAATGAGGCAGATATTTTTTAACACATTTCACATTTATCACATGGCAGCCACACGCTTTGACTAATTTTAATGTTACATCATGCGATAGATCAGAAGTAAGAGAAAAATTACGATGGCAAAACCTGCAAAGGCGTTCACCGAAACTGACAGGCCGGGTGAGGAAGCAGCCGAGAGGCTGACGGTTACTCTGGAGGAGCTGCACCACTGAAAATACAGTTTTGTAACCATGAGCCTCATGGTGTGGAGAAGCTTTTCTTCAGTAGCTAAATGGAAGTTGGTGAGAGTTGATGGGAAGAAATCCTGGGAAACAATAACCTTGAGATTGGGGAAATGGTTCACCTTCAAGCAGGACATCTGGTTAGCATTACAAAGGCGTAGATAAAAGAATTATTTGTGTTGCAATGGCCTAATTAAAGTCTAAATCCAATCATGAATCTGTGGCAATATATCCAGCTTGTAGAGACAAACTGACTGAAATAAATTATGTAAAAAGCAGGAACATTAGTAAATATCTCTGAATGATAATGGTGTCAAACTCCAGGGCTGTCATCAAGTCTGGAGCAGAATCCACATGAAACGATGCAAACTGCATCGTCCTCATACGTCCTCTGACCTTCTGGCTGCAGCTGTGTTTGAGCTCATGCGTAAAATAGTTTTGTGTCCCATTGAAAAGGAACATATAAAAATGCTGTGATGACATTTCATATGTTTTATATATATATATAGTTTGCTCGTTTTTACTTAATCACCCAGCTGTTGTTGCCAAATATGATCTGAAATGACCTATTCTGAGTCCCTGGACAAAATAAACTTTGAATTTGGATTTAAATCAAGTGTTAACACAAGATTTTGATTTTTGTAAAAAAAAAAAATTTAAAAATTGAAAATATAAACTAACTTAATCTCTGTAGACATGGACCAGAGTGAGATTTCATACTATGATCATGTTGAGGTACTAAACACATAAAAAGATTTAAAACAACAACATAACATGATCTAGTTGGTTGTATTTAAAAAGGTTCCAACCAGCTTGGAGTTTGTCAAACTGTGTTTTTAACAAGTGACTTTGAAAACACCCCTAAAACTGACTTTCTTTCTTCTTTTTTTTTTGAGGTAGTGAGAAAAAATAAATGTCAGAGTGACAAAAACAACCAGATAGAGTCAACCTGTTTTACTTTAACACTGGTCACTGGGACTTTCTGCAGAAATCTCTCTAAACTGACTAAACCAGAGAAATGGTAGGAGGTAAAAGTTTTAGTTTTAAAATTTTACCTTTGCAATAGGTCTTTATATCTTGATACCCGTAGCTTCCCCAAGTCTATTTTTTTAATCAGTCATTATGAAACTAGTCATCGTTCTAAATGAAAAAGAAATAAAAGATGTATCATTCAAACGTCATATTCGCTGTTCTGCTAAATACTTATTTGTTTTGAATTGCCCTGCAGAATGAGAGTCTGAAAATCCCATTTAGCAGAGAAAGATAAGGCTGGTCAGCGCATTACAGCATCTATGCTGTAATAAACAAACTCTGTCTCTGGTGGCCTGGAACAGCCCTCTGGTCAAACTGGAGACTGGCCAAGGACCTTTCCATCAATTCACTGCTGTTTTTTTTTTTTATTTCTCTCTCTCTGTCTATCTGTGCTTTTAGTTTTCTCTGTTTTTCACTCCCTCTGTCTATTTCTTTCTCTGCGTCCACTTAATTGTTTCCACTATTGCCTCTCTAGTATGAAGACGTGGTGCGGGACGGCCTAAGGAGCTGAAACTACTACTTAAATGTTACGTAATCGCCACAGAATAGCATAAAACGCCACCAACACTACCTTAGCTCAGAGAAAGTTGCCCGACTTCACATTTCTGTCCGAGTAAGGAGAGCAGGTGCTCGTCACCGAAGACAAAAGCCATCTCGGACTTTTCTCGGGAACGCATGCAGCCGGGCCTCCCCTGCACGCCGCGCCACACACTGCGTGTCGCTGCTGCATACCAATTACACGGGGAAGTGAAGATCTATTTATAATTCAATCAGTCAGCACTGGTGTCACATTCCTCGCTCTCTGGCTTTCTCCCTGCCTCTCCGTCCCATTTCCCAACTCGCCTGATTCTCCACCGATGCTTTTCGGTTTGGAGCGCTTGTTTGTGCGCCAGAGTCTGAGTCTGCAACGCCATAACCTGCTGGGAGCAGATTTATTTACGTGTAATTGTTGTGGAGATGATATGAGAGAGAAGCCTGGAGCCAATTTAAGGTTAAAGTTAAAGACTTGGTTGTCTTCTTCTGATCAACATCTGCCAGCTTTTTGAATCTGTTGGCTTAAAAGCAAACTCAAACCCTTTTTTTTTCGTTTGTTTTGGTTACTCAGTCCTCGGTTAAACATGTACCAATATGGCCTCTGGTCTACTTAACACTACTGGTTTAGGGTTTCAGTTTAATCCAATGAATTAGGATTTTAACTTGTGTTCATTAGAGAAACACTTGGTCAAAAAAGAAGAAAGTGTCACTGCGGTGGTTGGTTTTTGCAAACATTAGTAAATAGCAAATAGTAGCATGCATGTCAAAACAGTTTGTGTCCAGGATGTGTGGGGTCTGCAGAGATGTTAGTTGCTCTTTTCCTGACCCAAGACCTGTACCAGTCCTGGACGGTCAGCTGTGACGATCCTCTCTGTATCCTATATATATGCTATTAAGTAGAGCTGTTGTAAAAGAATATTTTCGTACTCAATTATTTTTACGATTAATGGAGTAATCAGATCTCTGTCTCTCTCTGTCTCTCTTTGCCGTTATGCTGCTAGCGCTGAGCAACAACTCGTAGGCAGAAGTAAGAGCGCTGCCCAACACAAATGATGATCCGACTGCAACGCGGTGCGCTAAATAATAACACACAGTTTAACGAAGCTTCGAGGCAGATACATTTTCCTCAAGGAATTTTAATAATCAAGGTACTCAAATCATTCGAGGAATCGTTACAGCCCTACTATTAAGGCAACCAAATATAGAATAATTCATTACCTGGATTATAAAACAAATCATATTCAGGTTCAAATGAATTTGTTTTATTCATTTTCTATGCATTCAGAATCTCGCCTGTCAAGGGGTATCTTTTCTCTTCACCAATTCTCGTTTGCAGTCTCACTCTTTCCCTGTTTTAATCACCTTTCACATCAATTTCATCAACCTGAATTTACTTTCACTTAGTTGACAAATTGATGTAACTGAGGACAATAAAAAAAATGTTATACCTGCACTCTATGTTTTTTCTTTGCATTAAATTTGGTGCAAACTTGATTTTTCCTCTTTTTTTTTTAAATAAAAAAATCCTCAGCAGTGCTTTGAGGTCATGATGTACCAGCTTCTTTCTTTATTTTTCTCAAAGCTCTTGCTTCCTTGTGAGAAAATGACTCACTCTATTTTCTCTCTTTCTGTCTGTCTCTCTTTTAGATCACAACCACTTGAACAATGCAGCTCTATCCCCGCTGGGACCGGCCATGGCCTTGTCTCACCCTCACAACAACCTGGGAATTGGCTTCAATAAGTACACCTCGCTCAAGGCCGTAGGTGAGTTGACCTCCACAGAAACACCGACAAGCATCCGCTCCGACTGCACTGAAAGCGGCAAATCTTTCCATCTGCACCATTTGGATACATTTGTGGATGCTAACGAATGCAGCTACTGATGTAAGACAGAACAAGGAATGCAGAAAAGGTGGGACGGAGTGAAAATCGGAGAAAGCCTCCTTTTATAGTAACGGGTGTCATCGTGGGTCATCATTCATTTCTGAATGCTCAGTCTGATGCCTGACTTTCATATTGCAAAGGATTATTGCAGTCATGATGTGAATATTGTGACTCAATTCACCTGTTCACAAGAAAAAATATTCCAGCATCCTGGTTTTATTACCTGCCTGGTTTTAAATACACAATAATTCCACCTGCTGGAGTTTGCTCTAGCTCTTTCCTACAGAACAACAGTGGAGAGCTTTCAATTGAATTTAAGCTTGTGCGTCGCTCCAAACACTGCCACCTGCTGGTCAACAAGTGCAAGTAACAGTCAACAATCAAGCAAAAATGTCTTCAGCAGCTCGAGGACATTTAGGATACAAACTACTGGTAAAATATATATTGATGACATCAATCATCAAACGACTAATATCACAGTTGGCCCCGCCTGTTGGCTCTTCAGTATTCAGGGATTCACCTACTTTCAGCTTTTTCTGGTGAACGTAGCTATAAATTTGCCTATTAGCTGTTTTATTTTAGCTGGTTGAGGCTGAACTACGCAGGCGCAATGCTACTTGAGACGCTATTGGCTGACGTTTGCAAAGCAGCCAATCACGGAGCGACATTCGTTTTACTTGTTGCCGATTGGCTATACTCCAAAGAGCAGAGATGAGTAGACGTTAGCTTTTACTCGGGACTGTATATAACCGACGTCTATAAGGTTTATTTAGTGTTTGAGGCTGTTATGCAACAACAAAGACTCTCCAGTTAGAGGCTTCTTCAGATTCGTTGTATCCTTCCTGCCCACAGCGAGGTGTGCATTTTTATTGGGTGTATGTAAACTTCTGGTTTCAACTGTACATATTCTACTAAGATGTATGTGTATTTTATTTAAGATTTAGGTTTATTTATCCCCTAGCTTGACTGAGAGATCTGTTGTTGTAAAATTAAACGTAAAACTGATCCTCAAAAATACAATTTGCCTCCTAATTTGTCTACACAGAGCACAACGCTAAAATACCTGTTTTTAAAAAAATCTAAATAGGAACATTTAAAAGTAAAATCAGTTTCCAGAATTTCACATCTTCAGCTTCACCCAGATTATGCTTTTGCAGTAAAAGTTAAAATTTTTTTTATGATCACCAGATCAGACCTCAACTCTGCCCAGCATCAACATAAACACCTCGGCTCACACCGACTCGATACATGAAACCTTTTTCATGCATTTCATGTGTGCAGATAGAAAAAGCACTCTTCGTCTGATCACTGCAGACAGAGGAGGGCGTTGCGACAAAGATGGGGAAGGACAGCCTGACACATGTATGTGTGCTGCTCAACATGAGAGCGCCCATAAGAGCAGGAGAGAAATACATGAGCTGCAGAACCCAGCGAGTCGGGGACAACACGGCTCGGAAGGGCAAACTAATAACTCTGTTTATTAACAGAAGTAAGAATAACACAGAAGTGCAATTAAAGCAGCAAGTAGGAAGGAGGGAAGGGGAAGAAAGACCACTGTGAGCGGCGGCTGAGGAGAAAACAGACGTTCCCATCTCATTATTCTGCTCTGAGTGAAAAACAAAGGCTGATTGCAGCTGCAGCAGAGAACCAACCACTCCAAAAGGAGCGTCAGACACATTTCACCCAAAAACACTTCAAAGTAACAAATCCCTCACACACCGAGGTGCAATATGCTCCGTTCTCGCTCTCTCAATTTCTAAGTACTGAGTCTCGGTTTGAGGACTTGCATGCTCCTCTGTTTGCTACCTGCTCTTAGCAGAACAATGTTACAAATATAAGGACAGACAAGACAGTGGGGGGTTTTATTGTGTCATAAGCCTTATGCATTACTTTGTATATTTTTTATTTTGTTTTAATATTCATCTTATCAAGAATACAGACATATTTGAAGAATGAAACATACCCATGCCAGTAGGTGATGTTAAAGCTTAGCAAAATGAAAAGTCTATGCATTTTTAATTAATTTTAACACCATTCATAATTTCGTACTTCTCATTAAGCAGGAGTCTAGAGTTGGATTTAGGATCATTTTCTATCCATTACATTTTCTTGTCATGTTTTTCAGTGGCGCTTATCTTGCATGTCACAGCTACAGTTCATTATACTTTGTGTACTCTATTTTTTTTTAAAGCAAAAGTTCATCAGGATTTTAGTCATGGTTTTAAATATGGAACCTGTAAAATACAAACTGGATGGATGAAATGCCTTTTGAATTTTGACAAAAGGTGCAAATTCATCAGGAGAAATTAGTTTAGCTAAATATTCACGTTAGTGCCAACTTGATGACTGTGGCTTCTTTTTTAATTTAATTTTTACTTGTCCACAAAACATTTCCATCACAAATAATTCAAGTGTGAAATAAATGGAATAATTTTTACCAAAGAAGTTTTATGTTAAACCAGATTTTAGCTAAGTGTTTAGGGAAACTATACTTTAAACTGTTTTTGTTTTAACAAATAAAGTTTTCACAAATCAAAAAGTGGGTTTTAAAACCAGTATAGATCTTTTTTTTCAGTGCAAATGGGAGTTATAAAACAGTTGTCAACATTAGCATTGTTAGCAGGTGACGCTAACAATGCTAACTAGCTATGAACAGTAGCTGACAGGACTTTTGTCAACCTAACCAAAAGGAAATCTTTATTAGTCCATCTCTGTCTTAATAACAAACTCCCAAGAAGTACTTCCTTGAATACTTCAAAATAAGAGTCTCAGACATAGCTTCCTGATGCAAAGCTTGAGACATTCACCGTTTTATCCCAGATTTAATTGTGTTTGTTCCCCAGCAATCTTTTTTACATTCAGTCAAGAAGTTTGTTTCTGAAATTAGGTTGGTGGGTTTTTTAAGATAACTGAGTTTATTAACTTTGAAAAGAAAACATAATTTGTGATTATATACACATTTTATTTAGAAGTTACAGGTCAACACTTTGCACCTTTCTCAATAATCAATGAAAACGGTTTTGTTGAGACTGGAAGGCCTCCTTTCATTCATCCTAATTCATATTCTTTATCAGATTCATGCGGCATGACCCCGAAACGTAAATATTACTTCTGTAAAAAAAAATTATTTTAAACCCAAATCTGCCTGAAGGACCAACCAAATATATATGCTTACTTATATTTCTTTTGGTCGATACAAATCAACTTTAAATATGCTTTTTGTACTGTTTATTCCTAAAACAACTTCTTTTTTTTAAACAGTTTTTCAACACAATAGAAAATAAAGGAATTTGATCAATATCTTTTAAACAGCCAAACTGACCAGCATTTTCTCCGCATTTTCCGTTGCTGCAGTTTCTTTCCTCCAACAAAAAACTGTCAGCAAATTACAGCGATAAGAAGCAGCAAATTCTCCCCATTCATCTTTTCACACCTGCTTATCGGCTCCCTCACTGGGTAATAAACAAGCCACTGGGTCCAGAGATCCTCACTGTGCACACAAAGTCATGGCTAGGGCACAAAACAGTCTGGATGGGACAGCTGACCGTTTGCCAGGTGAAACAGCAGGTCCTGTGGACTCAGCTCTTTTGAAATCTTTTTTAATATAACACGGTTGGCCGGCGGCAACGCAGATTAATCCTAATCAGAGTTGAGAGAAAGCAGGCTTCGAGATATGTCAACCCAGGTTTAATTTTAGGCAGAGCTCTGTTGACGATAGTCTGGATGTAAATCAGAAGGCCTCGCAAAATCAATTTGGTGTCAGGCATTTGTGAGAATAAAAGACATAAGGAGATTTTGGCCTGCTGTTTGGTTGATCGCGCTTTGGCCAAATCTCACTTTAATGCTACTTTGAAAAAGTCCTTGAGAAGTTAACGCATCAGTGGCAGAGCTGCAACTCTTTCAAAAAGAAACAAAAGAAAAACTTTTCTTCCAAAAGTGGTCCATCAGCTCTTACGGTTGAATGTGGAACAGCTCACTCAACCTTTCAGCCAGAGAGAAAAGTCGGCAGCAGCATAAAGCTCAGTGGACTGCTTCCCATAAGTATTCATGAGAAGCGTGATTATGCTTTTCAGGTCTTGGCGATAAAGATGTCTGTTTAAAATCGAAACTCTCTCAACTGTGACTTACCACTCAGGCGCGTTACAGTTCTTATTGATAAGTTTTGATTAACCAGATTACAATTAAATTTAGCTCTGAAGGCGCTGAGAGCTAAATTTAAAGCATATCCGCAAATAGGAGGATTAGGAATCATACCAGGAAGTTATGTGACAACGAAGCTTTGCCAGAAGAAAACCACGGGACCTTGGCACAAGCAAATTTAATATACCTATGTTAATTAAAGAAGTAAGATGAGAGCAGGTGTGCTGGCAGCCAGAAAATGCAGGATAATTGGTTGCAGAGGAAGTGAGAAAGTAGAATGAAGAATCCAAATACCAACGTAGAGTTTAGAAGCCATAGCTGTGGGATCAACATGTTTGTTTTTATTTATCAACATCATGACTTTATAGCTGTGCAGGCACGTTTGAGACACGCCGACGTGTGTTATTGATCAAACTTCTGTAAGGAAACAAGCGATTGTTTTAGTAGTGCAGCCCTGTTTGTGGCTGACCCAAAGCACCAACAACTGAATAACAGGTTGCAGTTTGAAGCCTCTTGAGTTGCTGCAGGAAGTATTGTTTTTTTCTCTCTCTCTCTCTGCCTCGGGTCCTGAGAAACTTTGGTTTCCAAAGGAACCAGAAATCATTAAACACAGTGTTGTTGAGAGTGGTGGGGGAAGTTTTCCAAAAAATTTTTATCTTTGATTAGTGATTTTTATTGCTTATTTTTCAACTTTCCATTTCTTCTTGACCTGTGCAGCACTTTGGTTACCTTTGGTTTTTTTAAAACTTCTTTGTGAATGAACGAGTGAATCGACTGTAGCAAGCTTTTTTAAAAACTTTTTGGAAACTTTGACAATTTATAATAGGCTTCTAAAAATATATATTAACAGGGAACGTATGCAGAACAGACATTGTAAACAAACATCTGCTGAGTAATAATCACATTCTGCATACAGAAAATGATTTGAACATAAAGTGAAGTTACTCTGCATGATGTTACCACAATGTTATTAATTAGCATTTTACAGATGAGGCACTCTTAGAATAGCTCCTTTAGCATAATGTACTGCATTGCAATTAGTCCAAAGCAGAGTGTGTTGTAAACCTCTGAAATTCCTTCTGCGGCTCCAGCTAATGCATGTATAATGCAGTGGCTCAGACTGAACCCTGGGGCATTGTTTTAGGCTACCACTGGAAAGAGAGCCCTAGCTGGTGCTAAAGAAGAGCAGAAAATATGTGAAACACGACGTCGAAAACAAAACAGATTCAGATTCAGGTTGACCAGATGGGAGATTCTCTGGACTGAAGAGGACGTTGAGTAATCCTGTCACAGTGAATCGTGCCGCCGGCTCTGCCCGGTGACAACATGTGTGGAAACACTTAAGTGGACAGCAACAGCAGTTGTTGTTTGAAGGGAGGGTCTGTTTAATTCATTATCCTTGTGCTGTCCCAGATTTTCTAACAGCAGCGCGCTGCCAGTTCACCTTCAACAGGAACCACAGCAGTTCGCAGCTCTGCTCACACAGATTAAACGTGAAATCGTTCATTTTTCACCAGCTAAACACGAAGCCGTGCACCAATCTGCAGGACCGATCTCATCCAGCCTTTGGCAGCTTATTTGCAATCTGTACAGTTTTCTTGTAGAAACTTTATTGTAACTTAGTTTTATTTTCATCAGGGCTTCACTAGTTTACAATGATTTTATATATATATATATAGTATATGTATATCCTGCTTCAACTGACACAAAGAAAGATGAGTCTCAAATTTTGATTGAGAATTTGCTTATTGAGATTATGTTTTTATTTGTGACTACTTTCAGTGCGACTACGAGGTGTGTGCTTGATAAAATTCTGATTCTTGACTTAATTATGACATCATCTGTGCTGTTTCAATACTTAAATCTATTATGGTCAGAAGTTACAGGAAACACTGTCACTCGTTTGTCTTTTTCAGGAAGAAAGTAGAGCGATCTGCAACAGGACATTTCATTCTACCCATACATGATCTGGTCACCACCAGGCCGATGTTTTGTGCCGACATGATTTGAAGTGATCTATATTCTACTAATCTGTTCTAAGGAAATGTGGTTCACTCAAATAAATAATATCTCTCAGCAGGAGGTTGCTTAGAGTAGTTCTGGTTTGATCCTGGCGTCATAATCTGTAATATTTCAGAAAAATTGGGGTTGAGATGAAAGGATAGAAATATGGTGTAACGTAAAGTATTAATATAGTCATAAAGAAAGCTATATCTAAGATTTGACCATTTGTCCATTGATATAATGGCAAAGAGTTGAGGTGTAACCTCAACTCTTTGCCAATGACCGCTGGAAATAGGCACCAGCCCCATCCGTGACTCTGAGCAGACAAACGAATATAGACAATGGGTGGATGAATCGATTGACTTGACCAATTTATCAAGTCATTTATCTGTTTTCTCAACTAATATACAATGGCTTAAGAACGTGGTTAATGAAGGGTTTCTTTGTGGATACAAAATGGATCACCAATTGATTAGTTGATGACCCTCTAGAGAAGGTTCTCTGTACCTTCATCCGTTTATTATTCTGCATCAGTAATCATACTAAATGTAACCAAAGTCTTTGTTTTGTTCTTTTCCCTGTTTTTCCATCATGCAGACACAGGTATAAGAGATTACTACAAGAGCTACCCAATGGTAGATTACACCCACCGCCAATCTCCTCCAACCTTCCAGCCAATCAACTTCCACCCCAAGGACAAGCCCTTCCTGCCGCCTCCTGACGTCCACGCACCTCTTGCCATCACCATCAACGCCTCCCAGATGCCCAAGCCCAAGATCTCCAAAACCAACACGCACCCGCTCACCTCCAGCTCGGCCTTCAAAGCGTGGGACCCGAGCAAGAGCCACGTCCCGCACCCGACGGCAACCCACATGGGCATCAGCGCGCATCAGCAGCAGCACCACCCCATCCAGCAGCAGCACCACCAGACGCTGCACCAGCAGAACAGTCGGCGCCAGGCCTACTCCAACAAGAGGCAGTTCAGCATCGAGACGTTGCCCGAGCTCTTCTCGCAGCCGCTGGGCTACGGCCACTCGCCGCACATGCACCCCAAGCACAAGGGACTGGCCACCAACAGCAAGACGGAGGTGACGGTGTGAGCGAACAAAGAAACGGCGTCGAGGGGAAGCGCTCTGATATCCTTTATATCCACAGCTACCATGTTGAGTAGCAAGCAAATATCACATCTGGGATTTTTATGAACTGCATTTTCCTCAACATTTTTAACTGGAACAAAGATAACAGCGTGTGTGCGGCATTTGTATGTTTTTGAGACCACCGGATTGAAACCCCAACGGATGAGCCATGAAGGTGACGTAGCAGCAGGTGTCAGCTGTGACCCTTTGAGCCTGGCAGCTTTTCTAAATAATTGAGTGGCCACTTGGTGTGTTGACACACCTCTCTGTATTGTCTCCCTCTTGCAACTTTGCCACATTCTGCTCCACTCTGTAGCCCCTCTCCACCACGTCCAAGTGTTCAGATTCCACTCAGAGACTTTTCTTACCCTTAAACCCAAAGTCCAGACTCCGAGGCTATGAGAGAAGCCAGCAGGGAGATGTTTTTCTCTTTTTTTTTTCCCCTGAAAGTTTGGCTTCTCATCAGCTGAAACAATATCATTGGGTTGTCAGCTCTCATTGCCCTCCAGTCTTTTTAAGAGAGAGATATCAGCCTTGCAATTCATACCAGAGAGGAGGGCAGGGGATGGTGGGGGGATGGAGGAGGAGGCATTCATCTCAATCCAGAGGCAAACGCGATGAGAAGGGATCCAAACCGCGTGCAGACCCACACATGCGAAACGTGCACACACTCGTCAAATTTTACCGAGAGTTTCTGGCAATGTCAGAAAGCCTGCAGACTCCGCATCTATTCCCCTGGAGACAAAGAGAAACACGATTTTCTCTCAAAACTCTAATTCTACTAGACTTGTGAAATGAATCAGTGAGCTGTCTCATTGGAAGCTAGAGCTTGATGATGTTTATAGCTGCAAAAGAAGCGACTGATGCTTTAAAATGGGACAGAAAAGTCCAATTTGTCCAGCCAGATCATTGTGAAGAGTAGCTTCACAAACGCACCAGAGAATCCGTCAACTGCATATCTGGTGTTTCTATTTGGGTTGAGTACATTCTCTAAGATTCCCCTTGCTATTTTCAGCTCCATACATATAAAGTGCCCTGTAAAACGTATCTGTACCCCTTACAGTCAGAAGCATAAACGTTATTGTGTCAACAATTGCTAGAGAAGAAAAGGCCTATTTAAGACCAAGGAGGACAATATCCCAAGTTTTTAGCGTAGGTGGATGCGGCTGTCGACCTAAACTAAAAGACTAAGTAGGGAGAACATTAATCGAGAGAAGTGAACAAAGAGGTCCAGAGTAATTCTGAGGGATATACAGTTACCCAGAGAATCTGTAAACAGGAATACTAAATTCAGCCTCTATGGAGGAGTTGTAGGTAGAAAGTTATTCTTTAAAGAAAGCTTTAAATTTGAAATTTATTTAGGCGAATCAGATCGCCTAAATGACTTTAGAATCTGTTAGATGCTGCAAAAGACTGGGATTCAAAGTTCACCTTCCAGCTTTAACACTCTTAATATACAGCCAGAGACACAATGGTGATATAAACCAAGACATTTGTGTGTTAGAATAAATAAAGATCTAAATCCAATTCAGACTTTACCACCAAACTGATTTTTAAAGTTGCTCTCTGTCCAATTTGACTCAACTTGAGCTATTTAGCAAACGGTCAAACATTTCAGTCTCTAGAAATACAGAGGGGTAGAGTCACCGCTCCAGAAAGAACACATCAAGATTTCTGATTGGAGCATTACAAAATGTAAAAAAGCTCATGCGGTGCGAGTACTTTTTGCAAGGCTCTGCATGCATACTGGCTTCCTTACTGATTCTTAACAACATGGAGTGTTTCTGGGTGTAAAGGAGAGAAAGCACTAGAGAACAAGAACACCTTCTCCTGGATGGAGCCGTTTGATGCCAGTGTTTAGTGCTGCTGCTTGCGCTGCAGTTTGCTTCACTCCCTCTTAATGAAGTGTCTCAGCACTACACGTGAGTGACTGCTAGCACTTAAACAAATCACTAATGTAATTCATGCCTCGGATGCACACAGCTTACACATCAAGAGAGCTTACTTGGTCTGAGGCTATGCTTTCATCCAAATGGAGGAAAAACAAAATGAGAACTTTTTTCCCTCTCCTGTTCTAATGCCCGACCAGCAACTTAGATGTTCGGATTTGCAGTTTTCTAATGTGACCTAAAATCTTTTGGTTTCGTGTTGGTGCCCTAGTCGTCCTGCTGGCAGGATTTAAGGAATGCAACGTCGAGCAAGACTTGCCTCGATGTTCTGTTGGGTTGAAATCCTTCGTAAGTCCAAAACCTTCATTTCGTTTTTGTTGAGCACGCAGCACATTCGCATTCTCAACACGTCGCATGCGGATGCTTGATCACAGGCCTACTGTGTAACATTTGATGGCCCCAGAAATCCCCTAGGGCCGCTTTTCAGTGCGCAGGGTATAGTGATTTACACCAGCAGCTCTCTGAATGAGAACAGGGGTTTGCTGCAGAGGCAATAGAAAGCAAGGAGACCCTTCTTTGGTTAGACGATTTGATAGTAAGACTATCTAGTACTATCAATTATCCAATCAATGCTTGTTCACCTTGTTCTCCGTTTGACTTATCAAGCATTGCAGTCGGTTGTAATGAAACCATTTTAAATACAGAGCCCCTCACATTTCTCGGCGCCTCTGGTAAAAAAAAGAAATCTTATGTTTTATTGTAGCAACATGATTTCAGGTGGAAAAGTGTATAAAACCCTTTAATCTGGCTTCATTTATTCAGCGAAGAAAAAATATGTTAAGAAGAAAATCGACAGTGCCCCTAAAAATCCCTCCAAACATGTATGTGATTAAAGCATCTCTAATGAATGCGTTACTATTTTTTAAGCTCCAAAAGGTACAAACATGCCACAAAGACAGTTTGAGAAGAAAAAAAAGCTAAATACATATTCAGTTCATCGTTGGATGCGGCATCTACAAGCTAATTGCTCATTTTAAAGTTAGCTAAACTCTCTTGGGACTTTAACTGGAGTCGGGTGTTTTTGTCAGACAAAACTAAAGCTGGTGTCACACCGTTGTTTCCTATCTTGCCAAGTAAGCAGACTTTTGGAACATAAAGTCTTGCCATATCTTTGATGTAAGCATTCCAGATAGCGCATGTTTATTGGGATCAAGGATGCAGAATTCAGTATGTTGCCACATTCTGTTGAGAACACTGACGTCTCGTCTCATTGTATGTTTTCTTCATATTTAAAGGTCGTCTGACTGCCAGAGAATAAAATTTCAACGCTTTTGCCCATTCAAGAGCAAATGCGTTAGTACAAATGCAAACCTCAAATATTTGGCAGTCATTCTAAGTAGAGACTTTCCCAGAGCATCAGTTTAATATTAGGGAACATCTCTGGCGACATTTGGCATTATGGATACATATTAATCTAACACAATGATTATGAGATCTAAAATTTCTACAGTGTATGTTTCTGAGGGACAATATACACTGCCACCATCAGACATGCAATTAATTTCCATGAACAAACCCAAACTGGCAGAATTAGACTTGAATTCAATGCTCCAGCAAACCTCTTGTACTTTTTGGACCTCCTTAGCCTTTTATGTCCTAAATTTAAAATCTCCGCCTGGATATTTTTGCTTATTTTAATTGTACGCAGTTCTTTAAATGTCCTGTGAGTAAATATATATTTGCCCATTTATCCATAACAACTAGAACTTTCCATATCTAGCAACTTATTTTCGCAATTTACCGTCTATTAAAAGATTGCCGCCCCTCAGATTAATTTCACTTCCTGCTACGGCGGGGGTGAAATTACCGTAGTAACCCGATATCGGCTGGAAAGTCTCCCCGTTCAGAAACCGTTGGAATTTGTCAGATTGCGCAAAGTGTGGCGGAATTACGGTACTGCAAATTTGTTTGGACTGTCGGCGCTCGGTTTAGGATTTTAGAGGATTAATTCAGGATGTCGCCTTTGATTAAAAACTATCTACAGGTGAAAACCGGACTCGTCTAATGATGTTCAAACACAGTGTTCTCGATGTTACGTGCGCCTTCCAAAAACCCTAGCTACTTAGAATTGCTTTTATTGCTCTTAGGTAGTTACTGGCTATTCACAAGTACTTTCACTCAACACTGCTTAAAAAAATACTGAAGAATGTCCTTCTGCCTGACTAACTACACAAGTACCTTTTGAATCTTTTAGAGAACTTGTCCAGCAATGACTCCTCCTCAAACCAATATTCCTAAAAAAAAAAAAATGCCTTTTTTTTTTTTTTTTTTTTTTTTAAAGCTCAAGTCCCAGTTACTGATTGAATTCACCTTCAGTTGTTATCATAAGGACAGCAGATATGCCGCAGTGGATAAGTCTGGCACATGCTTTCAGCACATCAGGCATCAAACTGCACCACTTACCATAGTCACACACTATTTAGCTCTTTTCTTTTTAATCTTTCCCTCTCTTCTCTCTTTTTGTCATTCTGTCTGCCTCTCTCTCCCACGCCATCCCCCTCCCCTCCCTGCAGACTTTCTTCTGCCGCCAGAACCTCCCTCTGTGCATCCATATCCATGAAAGGCTGAGCGATGGGTACCAAGAGCTTCTCTGGTGTTTGGTGCCCACCGCTTCGAGACGCTACGAACCATGAGAATCTCTCCTGGGTCCTCCTCGTGTGCGAGCGCCTGTGTGTTGGGAGTCGGCCATGATAGACGACAGTGTCATGGAAAGCATAGCGGGCTCCAGATTCACTCCCCGCTGAGCAGTCAGACACAAGCACGATTAAGCTTGCACAAATCCAGACTGCAACATGAAGTTGCCACGTGTTTTTCTGCATCTGGACATATGGAAATTCCACTGAAATGAAAGTGTGAGCTTTACATTTGTCTTGGGTGAAATTTCGCTCAGACAAATGAGCCGGTTTGCATTTAAAATTTAATTGAGATGCAAATGAACACGTCCAGATGAAAAAAAAGGGGGGGGGGGGAGGAATGAAGTAAAACTTTTAACAAGTGAGAATTAATTAGCAATATAACGCACGCTCCGACTGCTGCAGTGACTTCTCCACTTTACCTCTCCAAGATGTGAAAACCCTGTTAGGCAAGTCGCTGGAGTGCCGCTCGGCGCCCGCTGGCACGCCTTTGTAATAAGGGATCAGCTAAGAATGGGGGGATCATGAATACAAAAGCACCAATGGGATATGCAGGGTGTGAATATGCATCAAACGCATCTGTGCTTGTGCTCGCTCCGGCTCTGCGGCGCATTTAATGTGCCGGTTCTCCTCCGTGGCATCCCTCTTTCCTTTTGACTTTTAGTCCCAGGAGGTGCAAACACTTTTAGTGGGTCACTTCATGTGAAAAAGCTTTCTGGCCTTTAAAACCCCGACTGAGCTGTCACAAATCACTGCTAATGCAGTAGAGGAGTGGCTCCCAAACCTTTAATGACCAGCACCATCTCAGTATTAAGGTTCTGAAGCGTCGCCATGCTGACAGACGTCATAAAACAGCAACAGAAATTTACATTTTGAGTTTAAGAACAAGAGGAAAATATACTCATCTTATTTACTGTATGCTTGGTTGAAGGATTCAAGTCTGTGTATGAATAACAGATGAGATACGAATGATTTGTAAGCTCTGGACTGGCTGGTTAGCTACCCGTGATGCTAACATTAGCATCCTCTCTGTAGCATCACATTTGTGCTAAACTAAAGGGGCATGCTTCACCGTTTTTAAATACTCTGGACTGCATCATCGCTAGTTTAAATTCTTACCCCTAGATCAGGGGCGTCAAACTCATTTTCATTTTGGGCCATGTCAAAAATCTGAATGTTCTTAAAGGGCCGGTTGTGCTGGAATATTTTTGATAAAATCAGTAAAGAGCTGTTTCCCCTAGATTTTGAGATTGTTTTAGTGTACTCTTTGCAATCAAAATTACAGATTTTGTGGCGCCAATCTAGAAATGTGTGTAAGGAATTTTTAAGATATTCGCGCTAATGTACAATGTTAAATGTAAACTTTTTATTCTATCAATTACGGACTATAAAAGCAAGTCAGGCTGAGGCAGCAGTCACTTAAACTCAATGTTTTTGACCATTTTTTAGAAAATTTGCAGTAAAATCAGAAAAAACTTTAGAGATTTTTTGATTTTGCGTGAATTTTGCATATTTGTGAAAACTGGAAGGGCTTATTGATGTAATTTGGAGTCCAGAGGGACACATAAAAAGCTACGGTGGGCCAGATTTGGCCCCCGGGCCTTGAGTTTGACACCTGTGCCATAGATAATATACTAGATGATTCTAAGCTGAACAAAAAAAAACGTAATTTTTTTTTCTGAAAATACAAAAAGGGACAGTTTCTCTTTTCTAATTTTTTTTACTGGTATTCGAAACAAGTGACAGAGATAGACCAGCCTAAAATATCACATGGACTTCTCTGACATCGACTAGAATATCCTTCATAGAGTAGGCCAAAAGTACAGCCACAGTGTTGTTTTGCTTTCTACAACCCCAACAGCATTGTGTGTCGTCACTCTGGTCGTCATGGGATTGTCAGCTAGCGGTACCTGCACCGTGCTCAAGACGCTCCAGAATTTTTTCATGTTGTTTCATGATAGTGGTCTGATCCGCGAAACGCAAGCAAAACAGCGGCGTCCCGGTTTATGTTCAAAAAACTTCTGAAGACTCGGGACTTTAGAGAGCATCTCCTGCCCTACCCTCTTTCTGCACCTCTCTGTGACAGAATTTAACAAGCGGTCTTCCTTCTTAGTAGCTTATTGGTAGCTTTGATATTAACTGGATTGCCATTGTTTGTAAGTTGCTTTGGATAAAACCGTCTGCCAAATGCATAGACATGGATTGTTGCCTTCCCTCAGAATTTGCACTGATTTTACATGTTCAGTCTTTAAAATATTCTCACTGTCCTTCTCTTTGTTGTGTTTTCTGTTTAAATTAAATCATTTTAGCTGTTTATTTATTGTTTTAATCAGCATGGAAATGGTAACATCAAAATTTCCCAAAGAAAGGGTACCCAAGTATCACCCACAGCGTTTGTAGCAAAGTCTGAAAACCTTGGCATTAGAAGTTGCAAAACAAAACAAAAAAAAATGCATAAGGACAGCAAGTAAACAAGCAATACGAATCGGTAAAGCAATAACAAGCAATCACCACACTTCACCCTCTCCTCAACTTTTTGCCCATTTAGATTCCTTCTTAGAGTTTAGGGGCTTATGCCAACGAGTGTGTGGAGCTTAAACAGAGGGGAGCACTGAGCAGAAGAGGAGACTCTACAGAGGACAGAGACCGGAGTGAAAAAGATGATGAGGCTTGCATGGACACAGCAGATACGGCATTGGCTGTTTTTTTGATCCAGATTTGTCTGCAGAGTCCTGAAGCATTCATCCTGGGTTCTATCTCTTTGATGCAGTCGAGCAGTCAGCTTTATAAAAAAGGATTCTGCCGCCGCAGCTGCAAAGAATAGCGGGTATGTACTCTGATCTGCAAATGTTCACAGCGGGATCTGGACCCCCTTGTTATTCTCTTCATACTCTGACAGACCTCAAGCGCTGCAATCTTAGAACAAACAAACGGCGCTGGATGTGCGACACCGGCTCCAGGATTCGCAGTTTGAGGAGAGAAACAAGTCCTTCAGGACAAACAGAGCCTGAGGACAAGCTACCAGCAAAGTCAAAGACAACTTTTCTACATTTTTCTTGGTGCGCGTTTATCGCACGGATCAGCCGACCGTGCAAGCGCCAGCTGACTTTAACTTCTTCCTGCACTTTGGGAAATGTTGCTTCCAAGGTGCCAGAATCCCAAGAAACAATCATTCTGACATACTGGACAGAAACGGACACATTTTAGTGTTGATTTCCCTGTGGTTCAAAAGCTCTGGATTTGATTTTATTTTTTTATAATAATTATTTTGTGCGTGTGTGTGTGTGTGTGTGTGTGTGTGTGTGTGTGTGTGTGTGTGTGTGTGTGTGTGTGTGTGTGTGTGTGTGTGTGTGTGTGTCTTCAATTCAGGCTGGACATCTTTGACTACCTTCAGGCAAAGACTAAATTAAAAAACAGCTGGTGAAGCTAAGTTAATTGGACTGGAAAAAGCCTCTGCTGAGCCACAGTTTTGCCTCTGATGTGAACAATGTACAACATTCGCGCACAAGCACTCATGCACGTACAAAGGACTCACATCTACATACAAAGACCACAGTTTTGTGGAATGAAACAGGACCAAAAGCCTTGAATCAGGGGAAACTGAGTACACCTAACTGATGCTTTAACATCCAAAACAGTGGGAATGCTGAAGACTGTTTTGGATCGTCAGCTTAGAGTGAGTTTACTCAATCTCTCCTGATGAATGACAGACTATGGCGCCGCTCGCTCACCCGCGAGCAAACTGACTGTTGTTTCTGAACGTTCCTCTCCAAAAAATACACAATGCAAGTATCCTACCGAAGGTTATGTGAATGCAACCTGGTAGACATACTTGGGTATCCATGATCCTTAGCAATATGTAGACTATTGTGTACGGTTCAGTTGTTTCCTTGTCCTCTGTCAGTTTTCGTACGGTGTTTTTTCCAGGACTGAGCTCCTGTTCGAAGCATTAACACGTTAATTTGACCTATATAGAATTGACGAAGCGCTTCCAGATTTTAGACTCATGGCTGCACACCCTTCTAGATCTAGGCACCCCACCCGTCATACGTCACACAATATAACTCCAAAGGTCACAGATGATCTTTTGAATTTCATTCTATGTCATGTATACGGTACGAAGCTCGTGATCTTTGTGAGTTACATTGTTTGGTATAAACATGCACTTGTGTATTTATTGTTAAAGATATTGCATTGTATCTAAGTGCTTTGCCAACACGTTAGCTGAAAAAAAGGGAAGACTGAATTATTTCTTGTACAGATTTTGCACCTCTGGAAAATTGAAGAAAAAAAAAAAGTCATGCTTTGTTTCATGATCATTTGTACTGGGCGGCAATAGGCTGCTTTGGACTGCTATGTACTACTTGTGTATATATATATGAATGCCGTACCATTTGTCTGCTGTGAAAGTTGTTGACTACTCAGCTTATATAAGGGCTTTTTATAGATTTAAAACCAGACGGGCATCACTCTCTGTAACTCAAAAATATTCTCTGGACGTTTTGTTTTTTGTTTTGTTTGTTTTTAGAAATGAAGGGATATATGAACAAAAATTTTCATGCATACAAAAATGCTGTATAAATAAAATTTTCAACTGACTTACTGAGGTGTTTGTAGGTACTCATGTTATATTTGCCCATGTGTCATGTTTGAATAAATCGTACAAGAAACACCGTATCGATCGTACTTGCGTGGAGTGCTGCGGCTGCTTATTTTGAACCATGAAACTTTTGGCTTGTGTGAAAAATAAACCAAGTGGATACTGTTTTAAAGGGGGGTTATTATGTAAAATCACACTTTTTTGAACTTTACATCATCTTACAATGTTATTGCCTCATCGAAACATACCTGGAGTGTTGCTTTGATTCTTTCGTGCATGTTTGAGAAATCCTTGAGTCTCTCATGGCAACCATTCAGCGGTGCCTAAACGCTCATCAGTGGTCCTGATGTCGGCTATGTTCTGGGATTAGATAAGAGTCTGAGGCTCTTGACTCATCTTCCTTTCTTTGACTGATTTTACTCTAAAGGTTTAGGTTTACAAGCATCAATGTGTTGTACACTTAAATAAAAAAAATACTATTTAGTAATCCCATATACCCTATAGAAAACTTTTAGAAATATCAACAGATGGATATGTCGACAGTCTTCTGGCTGCAGAGTGAACGCTACTTGTTTGTACCAACTTCTTTAGTGAGAATTTTAGTACTGAAAAGGAGAAGATACAATACAACCATCTGGTATGTTTTGCACAAACCTCTAAAGTGGAAGTAGTTGTGTCTGACTGTTGTTGCATTAATGAGTGAGGCAAGAACTCTGAGGTTTTGCAGAAGAGCAATGCAGGCGTAGGCTTTTTAAATTGCACTATCATCGCTGGAGGGGGTAGTTTTTTTTTTAGCCTATTTTACCACCATTTCACAGCCTAGTAAAGCCAGAGAGTTAACAGCTGAAGCTGTGTCCCCCACCTTTTCCCTCAGCAGTCTATATTCAGATTTAGTAGCTCTAAAGCTGGCAAGGACATGAATATAGGATCATTCTGAGATCTATTAAATAACTTCTAACCTTGTTAATTTAAACACAGTGGAAGATAAAGGCACACATTTTAGCGGTATACCCGAGTGCCAACATGGTTTATGCATATTGTGCAGTGTAGTGATTGAGTAGAAGCTTTAGATCTGAACATATCAGCAGATATTTAAATTCAGATTTAATTTCTTTCATGATCAGATTGGAGCATCTCCACCAGTAAACATAAATATTCTTGGCCTGTGGAAAAAGTTTTATTGGCAGTTATCAGGACTCGTCTCAGACATCAGAACTCGAACGAGTCTCTTCTTTAATTGAATGCTGAAGTCAAATCAAAATGTCTCCATTACAAGGCTTAATGAAAACTAATCTCGCTGAGGACCATTTATTTTTTTTAATTATTTTTTATTTTTTAGATTAACACATTACGAGCATGAGTGACTCTCATTAATGAAAGTCATAAGGAAGATCCATCCTTTGACAAAGAGAGGTGCATTGTGGGAAGTCCTGTAATGTTTGGGTTCAGATGCCTGTAATGATGTCCTCCGTCAATCATGCAGGGAAGACCTCTGGCAGGAAATTTTACGCCTTTGAGGTAGTCAAGTTCGATCATCTTCTTTTACCAGAGACCGGAGGACTGCCTGAACTATCCAGCTAAGCTGCTAGAGCTTAGCTGCGTGTATATTTTCCTTCAGTGTCAAAGCAGGTGATTTTCTTTCTAAACTTTATAGTTTATCTGATTGCACTGGTTATCATGTAACAGGTCCCAGGCGTGAAACCAGTCGGGAGATTAAGGTTATGATGAAATTGACAAGTGGTGTGCTCTCTGCACAATATGGCGACATGTACGATACGTTTCACCTCATGATGTAGACACAAATCCCCTATAGACCATATACAGCTCTCCAAAGATGAACTGTACTGTGTGTCCTGGCAGGTCTGTGGGCATCATCTCCAGCTGCCACAGATGTCACAGTTAATCTGTGTGTCTCCAGGGTTTGGACCAAATCCATCACGGAGAGCAAAAAGCCAAATGCCACAAACCATGTCCACAACAATTCTCTCTCCATCACTCCATCGCTGTTCCTCTCCAACACATCGGCCACTTGGCTTTCGTCAACAACTCAGAGGCGGAAGTCGGAGCTCCGTGCAACGCAAGTAGTGTCCCGTCTGGAACGCGGTGCGCTAAATAATAAAACATAAATTAACAAAGCTTAGAGGCAGGTAAATTTTTCTTGAGGAATTTTAATAATCGAGGTACTCGAATCATTCGAAGAATATTTCAGCCCTAAAAAAATCCAAATTTGCTATATCTTGTTTTAAAGGTCATTCATCACATAAGACATCTTCTGAATAATATAAGCAGATTTATGATCTCCACAGTCCCCATCTCCTCTACAGAGTATTGCATTGTCTGTCAGTATATTGTTTTGGCAAAGTGCATGACCTTATAGCTCGTATTGATGCTTTGTCCTTTCATCAGATTCATTCCCTCGCACAGCAAAGCCCACACTGCGCATCAAACACCGGAAAGAAGAAAAAAGACGAAACAGGCACGTTGGGGGATTAAACATCTGGAGAAAAAGATTTCCAGACCTCAACAGTGAACCAAAACTGACACAATCTAATATATTGTGTCAGTTTTTGTGTCAGTGTTTAATAGAACATTAAATTTTTCATATATTGAAGTTATTTTTAAATGTTTAATCATTTCATTTTTCTTGGCTTGTCTGTGGCTTGTCAAACAGACTCTAGCCTCTGATTGGTTTACATCAATCAAATCAAATTTTATTTGTATAGCACATTTCAGCAGCAAGGCATTTCAAAGTGCTTTACATCATAACAAACACAGAATCACAATGCAATATAGAATCAATCATTAAGTCAAGTTCCATCAATAAATTTGTAATTAATTACATTTCAAATACAATTCTAAACAGGTGGGTTTTTAGTCGAGATTTAAAAGAAGTCAGTGTTTCAGCTGTTTTACAGTTTTCTGGAAGTTTGTTCCAAATTTGTGGTGCATAGATGCTGTAAGCTGCTTCTCCTCGTTTGGTTCTGGGGATGCAGAGCAGAACCAGAACCAGAAGACCTGAGAGGTCTGGAGGGTTGATACAACAACAGCAGATCTTTAATGTATTGTGGTGCTAAGCCGTTCAGTGATTTATAAACTAACAACAGTATTTTAAAGTCTATTCTTTGGACTACAGGGAGCCAGTGGAGGGACTTAAAAACTGGTGTTTTGTGCTCCATCTTCCTGGTTTTAGTGAGAACGCGAGCAGCAGCATTCTGGATCAGCTGCAGCTGTTTGATTGATTTGTTGGACAGACCTGTGAAGACGCTGTTGCAATAATCAATACGACTGAAGATAAACGCATGGATGAGTTTCTCTAGATCTGGCTGAGACATTAGTCCTTTAATCCTGGAAATGTTCTTCAGGTGATAGAAGGCCGACTTTGTAACTGTGCAACTTGAATGTTTATTGATGATCTGTATAGCACTTTGTCACAGCTACTGTTGTTTTAAATAAAGTAGCAGCGGTAGTAGAACAGCAACTCAGCTGTTGATGAGCACTCAAAACAAATTTATGATATAAAACAAAAATAAAACAGCCACATGTCAATTTTCCTTGCATGCGTTCTTATTCACTTTTTTCATATTTTGAAAAATGATGAGTGCTTTGATTTGTGGCCCCTTTGCTTCAGTGGTTTTGCTGCGTATCATAAATTTATTTATCTTATCCTTCAAGGTGAGTTCAGATGACAGATCTGCAGTTGAGTTGCTGTACAGGTTAAACAATCACATGTTGCAGTCAATGTGCCACGATTTACTTCATGTGAAACTATTGCATGGAAAACATGAAATACTTGAATAGATGATGAATTAGATATGATTTTTAAGTGGTAATGAAATCAAACTTAACTGCCAAGTTTGTGAATTTGTTTGAAATTAGACACATTTTCATGGGGGAAAAAAATATTTCTTTCAATGACATCTCTGGTTTTTCTCCTAGCTATGTTGCCTTATTGTAAGTATGCAGAACGTGGCAGATAGCAAATTATAAAATAGCCATTTGAAACTTCACAGCAAAATAAGTAAACAACAAAAAAAGTACATTTTGAAGTTTCTTCTAGAAATTTGCGAGGTTGTCCCCCATAAACGGCTCTCAAACTGTTCCAACCTTTAAGGTCCATTTTGTTGCTTGTGAGTTTCGATTTCCAGTTCTGACATAGCATTCCTTTAAATGCTGTGAAAATATAAATAAATTCTTTGGACATAAATCAGTGTGTTAGTTTTCTATTGAAATTTAGCTCACCTATTATCCCAGTTCTGTAAACCCATCTTTTTTTGTAGTTTGGAATCCAAATAGAGTCAGGAACAAAACTGTGCTTCCATCTTGTTTTCTGAAAAAGCTATTAGTTAATGCAGTCACAAAGTGCCTGCTGACTAGAAAGAGTAGATTACCCCTATTTATTTATTTCCCCTCTGTCGATAGGTACTTACATAGATGGCCCTATAAAGATACACTGAGCAGAAGGCGGATCTGAGGCCAATTCTGTTCCAGACGGTGTGTCCGGTGAAATGTCCTCAATCCATCCATCACTCCTCCCATCACAATGTGGATGGAGCGCTTGCATTTTACCAGCCCACCTTTATGCCTCCCACCCAGAAAAGGGATTTCAACCAACACCTGACAAAGCCTGATAAGACGACAGCTGCCACTCATTGCAGAAGATAATCACAGACTGTGTGAAGCGGAAGTGGGAAAAAAGCAAAAAGAAAACACCACCAAAAGGCAAAAACAGAAGCAGAGGAGGCGAGAGGAGGAGGGAAAAGGGCTGGAAACACTCCCTCTCTGAAGAAATACTGTCAAAAGAAGAATGAAGCCGTGCCAGATAATACCCAGAGAACAATGAGGGGGGGACAATAGACGTCTGACAGAAAAGAGAGATGACATTTCAAGCTGCATGAGGAAAGGGAGACTGATGCTCCGCTGCAGACCAATTAGAATACAACATTAGATGTGGGAAGAGGAAATAAGAGGATGTGTAAAAGGAAAAAACACGGGGGTGGGAGGATGGCTGGAAGTCTGGTGCTGCAGAAGACGGCCAGGCACAAAGCGTGAACTGAGAGAGCGTGGCGGAGGTAGAGCCAGCTAATGCAGCGGTCCGCTGGGGAGCTCGCCGCAGGAAGCTGTGGAGAGCAGGGAAAGTGCTGAGTCGGATGGTTCAGCAGGCAAACGGCTCGCCGAATATGAGTGGATTTATTTCCAGACATGAGGATCTGAAACACCGTAACTTTAACCTACCTTCATGTTATCACTTTATAACATATTCACTGCGATTCTGGACGTTATTTCATAAACCGACACAACATGACTCTGAAGATGAAGAAAAAAGCATTTTGGAAATAAAAATGAAAATCTAAAAAGTTTGACATGCATTTATGATCAGCATATACCGAAAAGGAGGTTTAGTCCCATTTCCAAAGAAAGGTGGTTTATCACACAAACCTCCATAAAATACTTTGACGTTTGTGGTTGAAACAACAAACTACGTGGCCTTATGTTGGTGTCTACGTTCAGAGTCTTCTCCAATGAGCTGAAAAATATTGAAATACTTTTTTATTGAATGTATTTTTTATAGTGAAACTACTCCCATTTATCCTGTCATGTACAATTAGACATAATCATGTGTCAAACTATCCATTCTGTTAACTGGCACAAAGTGACGAAGCAGTTACTTTCCTATGAGCATAAATCTTTTCTCACTCTCTATTATCGAGATATTTTTTTCTCTCAGTGGTAAAAAATTGTCTAAAATCACAGCAAAGGAGGTTTTTCTCCATTTCCTTCACCAGCTATTCAGATAAAAACCCACACAGCTCTCCAATAAATTTTGTATTATCTTTATGCAGAAACTGCATAATTTCAGCTTATTTTAACTACTTTATTTGGATTTTGGATTTCATGGTTTTGTTTGACCAGGTGTGATTTTTTTCTTTCCTGAATTGTCTTCCTGAGATGCCTATTATGTGAGTTGTAGCAGGACCTAGCGCAGAAATAAGCAGCTCAAACGGGAACTGATAAAAGTAATTTGAATATCTCTCTTCCTCTTGCTCTGCAATCAAAACAGCTCTTTCCACACAGCCCATCCACGCCTACACACACACACACACAAGCGCACCCCCACACGTAGATCCATCTGCAGCTCTGCAGGCCTGGCCATCAACAGCTCCATCAATCTGGTCATGTCTGCAACCAGCTGTCAGCACGCAGTCTAGAGGGCAACAAGCTGGCAAAATAGGTTTAGGTGTGTGTGGGCGGAGGTCCGTATAACTGTAAATCTGTTGCACAATTAACATGTAGCAGCTGGCGCATCAAAAACGATAATAGATTAATGAAATGCTAGAAAACTAATCATTTCTTGCAGTGTCACGACAGCATATTTTTCTTCTCGCCAATGTGCAACTGTCGAAACACAAAAATCGAATAAAGGCGCTGCCGTCCAAATGCCAGCCAACAGCGCGAGTCAGGTGGCACCGCGCCCAGATATTTCAGCAAATAAACAAACAAACTAAAACAGGCCGTGCTTATGGACCTCGACTGGCATACAGCGGTGGTTAAATGTGGTTGCACTGAGCTTGGAATCGGTTGTGGATGCGCGCACACCTCCAGGTTGGACATGCACAACAACCCAAGCGTCAAAAGAAGACCCAGGAATGTTCAGGCTGCAGTTCAAATGCAAAATTGATTAATCGTACTTTCAAATAGATGCTTTGAAAGTGCCGTGTGTTTATGATAACGAGGGAGGAGAGCAAAGAGGAAGAGAAGGAAAGAGAAAATAATATTAGTATAATAATTCTTTAAAAGTCGACATAAAAAAAAAGACTTCAGGTTAACAATTTTAAAGCAATTTCTGACTTCTTTAGGCCGAATCCTCCAAGAGAACTAAGGCCGAAGCTGCTGCTGGAGGCGCTGAAGCCTCCTGTTCAAACCTGGCCTAAATGCAGTGTGAAACGTGCCTGAACAAGTGGGATTATTTGAGAAGCTGGTGCTTCATTTTGTGTGACTATAACTTTAAAACTAGTGAGTCGGAGTTTGGATGCTGGAGTTTAAACGTCTCCCAGAAAATGCCGTCTTATCTGACTCTGCGCCATCCGACTAGAGCTGTCTTCTATCTCCACCTCTGATGTCATGTCTAACAGGAAGTTCAGCAACTTGATTTAGTCGCTCTGATCAGACTCAACTGGTGCTGCTGTCTGAACCAATATAGCACACTGACTCTCCCCCTCCAGCCAAAGTAAACCAATCCCCAGCACTGCGTTGGACTTAGTTAGATTTTGCTAATTTTTTTTTTTTTTTTTGGATAGGAGGAAGTTGGAAAGAGGCAGAGGGAGATAGAGGGATCTTTAGAATGAAGAGAAATAGGCAGAACGAAGGCAAGAGTCTGGAGAAATCCGACACGGTAAGTGAGATGGATAGACGAGGAATAAAGGTAGAGGAGCGAGATCAGGTGAAAGATTGAGAAGGAGAACGAAGGCGGTGTCCCATGGAGATCACAGCACTTCGAGATGGATGTCCTCAATCAATCTGCAGCGTCCACTGCTTCATAAACTCAATTAAAGCGGAAGCCTCCCGAGGAGGAACACTCCCATGCTCCATCTATCCATCTAAATCTCATTCTCCATCTCTTCCGCTCTGATCTGGCAGGAAATCTACTGCCTGGTGCCACTAGTTTTCTGCTGGTTGCCTCTTCAGTGGGTGCACCCTGCCTCAGTAGTCTCAGGCAATACAACAAAAGGAAATTAGAAAACATCAATGCCACTCATCTATCTTTGGCCCGGCGTCCTCCGTCAACCTCGTTTATCAGAAGTTTGTGTAACTCAGCTTTCTTTGCATTTGCACCTGTACTTTATGCCATAAAAAATACAGATTTCCTTTTTTTTTTTCAAATGTCAGCTAAGTTTCAGTACGAGCAAAAAAAAAAAAAATCTAAACTGATTACTACTTAATTAAATGTTGACATGAGCTAATCAGTGCATCCTCTTAAAAAGGGAATGGATAGAAGACGGGGAGGTAGGTGGCCACTGCACATAAATGCTGATAGATGGATTGTCCGGTCATCCAGCATAAAATGAATTAGACATAAGAAGCATTATGGGGATAAGGTGTATTCATAATGATTCTGTGTGTGGAAGCAACATACTAAAATCAGCTGAGAATCAAACATAGAGTAGATTTATGCGCTTCTGTTTTGTGCTCTTTTAAATCAACTCTTTGAACGTAACATGCTTGATTTCCAATGTCTAACTGAGGCAGTGAACCGTTCATTGTGAACCGAAGCAGGCCATTCTCTCTGTCGGCTGAAGATAAATCACAATCCTTGAGTGTCTGAAGCATTTTTTTCCCCCCTCCTCTCATACGTTACCTTTTAACTGTATTTCCTTTGAGCTTCCCTGAGTGTGTTTCCTTCACATTCAGTCTGAGGTGACCTACTGGGAGTCTGCTGTTTACATGCTAGAGCTCGGTAGAGGCTCTCCACATATACGCCATTAATTTTTTTTTATTTTTATGTCTTTCTCTGCTATGCTTTGTTTCCCGTTGCTCCTATTCAGCCAATTATTTTCCACAGATATTTCAACAAGCATCCACTGACAAAGGCCGTTATTTATGCAATGTAATGAATCATAATGGTTTGAACAAATTCAGTCAAATTAAATTTAGGTCACGATGTAATTTTTTTGTCATTGAGTGCCAGTTCTTGACTGTTGTGATGTTGTCAGACTCAAACAATGTCTTTGAAAACTATTCACAGCCCTTGATCATTTACGATTAAAAATCTACAAAGTGTGGTTTGCAGTTTTATTCTGCCCCTGTAAGTTCATAACTTTTACTGCAATTATATCTGAAAGTCTTTTGATTTATGTTTTTACTATCTCTGTATATATCTACAATCTGCTGTGTTTAATTATTTTTCTCTGTAAAGTGGCTCTAGTTCAATAAAGTTGGATGGAGAGCATATTTGAACATACATTTTAATGTCTTACCACATATTCAAATTGGATTAAGACAGAAAATTTCACCCTTACTCGCTCATACCGGTATCACTATAATACCGGTAAAAAAGAAAAGAAAAAAAACTTGCTTGGAGAAAATAAATGTTATCTTTATATGCTAATTTCATGGCGTAAATACGTCACCCCGCCATCACGCATGCAGCGATATTCAAGTTGTAAAAAAGGGAGGCAAACATGGCTGAACGTCATAAAAACAAAGAAGCAGTTGGTCAACGGGTTTACGGTCTGGACTGGACGGAATTTCACAGATTAGCTGCTATCTGCGACAAGGTAAAGATATACAGTAGCGTCTGTAGTGTTTTGGCTGCTGCGGCTTCCGTACCCGCCGTTACCTGGTTACACGGAGTTCAGCTCTGCGTCAGCTCGCGCCACTTTGAACACGGAAAGAACGAACCGATCAAACCCAGCGAAAAAACTTTCTGAAACACCAACGTCTTCCCCCCCAAAAAACTAAATTAATCGAAGCTTAATGAAAGTCCCTGAACCATCGAGCAACATGCAACAGGAGGAATATATCCTGACCGTTTTGTCAGCATCCGGTTGCCTGGAGGCGCAACGATATGAGGCTGGAACAAGCTAGCTAGCTGTAAGTAGTCAATAAGTTGAAGCTAAAACTAAAAACACTGAAAATGATCAAAGTTCCAGATCATTAGGTGTGTGCAAGCTTAATTTACTGTTTGCTGGGGGTTTTTATGCGACATATTTTGTGTTGAGCATTTTTAAAATGGGGATTTCCTTTTAAAAACATCTCTACTTTTGCAGATAATGTTTGTGTTAAAAAAAAAAAAACATGAGCGGGAAACACTTTTTAACATCTTGTAAAACTAATGTTTTGTTGAACCACAACTTTTTGTTTTGTGGTTGTCTTTACCACTTACATTATGTGGAGGCTTTATGGACATGTGTCCCATACTTCATCTTTGGCACCAGTAAGAATATATTTTTGAGTCGTTTTCGGTCGTAGAAATGGGGATTAACAGTAGTCCTCCTGTCAACAGACTCCACCATCTAAGCTCTGGATGCCAGCAGCTCCTCCGTATTTATTGTAGACCTTTTGGCTTCTCCTGTAATCAATACTCCGTCTGTCAGTTTTAGTAGACACCCAAAACTGATAGAGTTGGGTGTCCAAATCTGTCTGTTATGGGTGTTATATAGAATATAAGCGCCCTGTTAGCATTGGGGATAATAGTTTTCTGTAATCATTATTTCTACAGTATTAAATCAGGGGTGTTAGAACCAATTGACTATTTTATTTGTGTTTTATTTTTTAAAAGTTTCACTTTTCTGTGACAAAGTTAGCCAGTATTATGTATTTTACGGCACAGCGCAAATCATTATTGCGCAAACTCATATTAATCATGATTAAACTCTGCCACTCTTCATCTCTGCTTGCTCAGAGTCACTTTGAATTAATATACCACCATTAAAATCTCTCTCCGTAGCTGGAGCAGCAATTTTTACGCTCAATTACCACCATTTATCTGACTCATCTAATGCTTTTATGTTGCTTATTCACAATAACTTACCTGCTCCCTGCAGTGATTTAATCAAACAGCTCCAACATAAAGAGCAAAGTGACTGACTGATTGACTGTGTACTTATATGATCAAATGATCTTAGATTATTACGATCTAATAATACTTAAGGTGAAGTACAGATACTTCAGTAAAATGAAAACACACAAAGTTTTTCAAGCTTAAGCAGAGTAATACAGAAAATGCATTTGCAAAGCATAAACTTTACACTACTATTTAAGTTCTTTCCACAGATCAATTAACATATAATGACAAGATGATAACCCTACACACGAGACATTCCACTCAAGAGACGCTGGAGACCAAAAATATAAATAGAGCTGCGTGTGTGTAAGATGGCAAGGGATGAAACTCGGCACATACTGTATGTTAACATCGCTGCAACGTATCAACACTCTTGGTATTTCAAATATTTCATTAAAGCTACCTACATAAATGAAAAAAGGTAAATGAACATTATAATATTTTCGTATACTTTATTCATCCCTCTCAGTCCCAATCGATCAATCAATGATTATTATTGAATGTCTCCCTCAAGAGAAATCAAAGACCTAAATCATAGAAATGAGTGCTGAGTTTCTATTTGGAAATTAAACTCGGCACCAACGCTAATGCAGCTGTAGGCACTTATTTATTAATGTTGACAGTGCAGTTTCTTTGGCGGAGGGCAGTTGCGGAAATCAAACTCGTGAATCTACCATTCGCTTGTATTTTATCATGAATTGATCAACATGATGGGGTGATCTTGATCTGAGGCAAAAAGACAATAAAGCAGGATGGCAGTATAATTGTTCTTCAAATGCCCTGAAGAAATGCAAACTTTTCTTCTCTACTAGGCTCTGGTACACTAGGTGTGGATGTCACCTTTCTAAGCGGCAATTTTCGCACATTACACAAGTGAAAAGCATACATCCAACGACAGCAGTGACACGGTAAATAGTAAGGGAGAGTGTAGAGATCCAGAATCCAAGTTGTTTGAGGTCCAGTGTGAAGATATTACAGTCAGTGATCATTTCAGCTGCTGTTGGTCCGCCTTTTTTTTATCAAAGTTACCAGGAAATTGTATTACTGCCACACTGCCAAAAGTGCAGATACAAATGTCTGATTTATTGACCAAGGCAATAAATCAATTAATTGGACAGCAAGTTGCACTGACCTAAACCCATAAAGAACTTTTAGAACATTGCAAAGAGGAAGATGAAAGACACCAGACCTGACAGTGCAGAGAAAGTCTGGTGGATGCTTTGTTCAGATAGTCATTACATGCTCATACATTAGGGCTTCTGATGCATCAGTCTCATGCATGGTGGTGTAACTAACAAATGGCTTCCTATTTTTGCAAGATAGCCACCTGTCTTTTTATCATCTATCTGCCTACATAAAGATTCAACCAATAGGCCAGCTACCCCAGCTACATCTTAGAGAGGGATTCTTCCCAATCATCAGTGCTACCGTACCACAAAGCCAGGCAAAGAGGGACAGATTTCTAACACTCAGAGAAATACAGTGAAATATATTTAATTGAATTCTCAGCTTGTTTTTTTTTTTACCCAGGAGTCTTGGAATCCTAAAGATGGTTCCAGACAAACATGGGGGCTTGAAATGAGCTTCAGCGTTATTCTGCTGAGCAAACAACCGCTTGTATAGACGTACGCATCGCAGGATTAGTGGTTCACTACATTCTCATCCAGGATAGAAAGGAAATGATCTAAGATGTGTATTGGTGAAAGTATTTCACATAATGCACATAATGAAAGAAAACTATGGAGACTGCGAGTTGAAAGAAGGTGAAGAATCACTGCGAGAAAATTTTACTTTTCCCACCTGCGGGATTTCAGAATTTCGGCACCATGGCGCAGTCTTTTAACCAATTCACTCAACTCTTCGGTCTGTGTATTTGTGCACCGCAAAGAGTCTCTTTCATTGCATCCCTCCCTGCAGATGTCTTTCTCCCTCTGCGCGCCAGAGTGTGCGGTCGGATAAACTGAGAGGCTGAGTGGCTGTTGTTTTTTGAGGTCGGGTTGAGAGGATCCGACTGCTGCAACGAGCCGAGTTGGGCTCCAATTAAAACAACAACCCTTGACAGCTGCGGAATACAAAGTCGGAGATACTTGCAGCTCACAGTGTCGCCGAATCAGATTCTCTTTGTTTTTCTTCCCCCTTCCCCCCTTGTCTCTCTGCAAGAAGAAGCGTGAAATCACGCAGGTTGTTTACGGCTCCAAAAATGGTGTGACGAATGGCAGCGGAGAATGCCGCAAAACGACGAATAAGCGTGAAAAAATGTGTGGAACAATAGAAAGGGGGTCGGCGATGGGTTGAAAGCACAGTGCAAAGTTCTGGATCTCTTCTATACTTGATGTGTTTATTTATGTATGTGAGTATCCGTCCCCCTAGGTCTGTTTCCTTGTGTGTTCTGTTTGTGTCCCCGTCCTCTCATTCTCTTGACTCATCTCTCGTTTTTTTTTTCTTTCTTCTTCTTCTGTGTGCCTCTCTGTATCTTTTGCTCAGTGTGTTGTCACCGAGTCGCTCAAGGCTTTTCAGCTCATAAGTAAAAATCAACTGCTCAGCAAAGGCTCAGCTCTTTGTAGTTCCCTGGCTCTTTGCTCACATCTGAGAAGATATGCAAACTTCTCATGCACCCATGCTGCTAAATTTATCCACTTGAAACAACTGCGCTACAATTTTGCCTATTATTAAGCTATCAGAGCTGTTTCCAACCCCACTGCAGTGAACAAGGATTGCTGGGTCGTAGATTAGTGTCGAGCACGAAAGGGGGTCTCATGTAGGTTTTTGTCAGCAGGGTCCTCAACTTCCGCCAACTTCACCAGCGATAAACTTTCTTCACACAAAGCTGTTTTTGTGAAACGTATATGATGCATGTCGAGCGAGTGTGTTTCTGATTTTATATCAACTCACACTCACTGCTTTATAGGACATGCCTCGCTTATACTGGGTTAAACTCCTTTCTGTCTTCAGTAGGACCTTCATTTTTTGTTTAGTCGGCAAAAGTGCCATTTTAAGAACTCTGATAAATTTTTAGAGAAACAATATATTGTACATGAAATAAATTAGGGGTTATAAACTGAGACTTAAAGTAGGAGTAAATCTAACTAATATACATTTAGGAATATAAAAAATGTTCTTTTTAAGCTTGTGTTGACACTGGCAGCTCTTTTCTGCCTTTTCTATTTGTTTATGTTGGCAGACTAACACCATATATTTCATTTCCCCTTGGGCTCCATAAAGTATTTTTCGAATTTGAATATGGACTAAAACAGTTGCATGTTTATGGATCACAAAAGTAGCTTTGGATCAGCATAAATGAGAAACTAATTACAGAATAAACTCCAGCTCAGTTTTGGAGTGAATCTTTCATTCCTAAGATCAGCGCCAAAATGTTTTTGACTGCTTTTGGTATTACAACCTGTCCCTGAGGCAGAACTTCTTGCCTTTTCCACGCTGGTTTCAAATGGCGTGTTGACTAACTGATATCTGCTGGGACGTTCGGGGCCTTTTCATCGTCTGGTAGGATGAGTAATCATGCCAGTGGGAGAGTTGTTTACATGGAGAAGCAGCCAGTTGAGTTTGCCAGCCCTGACTATTGCGCCGGAGAAAAACCCGAATCCCCAAAGGAGTTGAAGAGAAGATGTGGGGCGAGACCAAAACAGAATTTATGGATGGGAAAGTGTCAATCTGGGATCTCTTTCATTGTGTGACATAATGGGGGGTTATTCCAATACCCTTTAATTGTTTACAGCTCTCTATTGGTCACCCAGTTCATAACTGAACTGTAAAGACTTTTAATTTACTTTAGTCAACAGTGATTAATAAGTTTAGTGCCAGATAAAAAGTGCCTTATTAACTGCCTTCTACATAAAGCTTAACCAACTAATTTATAAACTGGGTATAAATCCTATATGAGTCCTGTCTTCAAGTGTTAGCAAATTGTTTAATTCTAGTTTGAAGTGGTGAACGATATAAGATTTGTTTGTTTTTCGTGTGTGTGTGTTCCCAGAATTAGTAAAAAAAAAAAACAGCCTAAATGGTGTAATGTGTTGTCATTTTTACAAAATGTGTCATCAACAGTAAAAGAAAGTTTAAGGAAACTGGTGTAGAGGATTAGGGCAGACTGGATTTCATCATTAAAGATCTATAGTAATTATGTAAAGTGTCAGTCAGCGTGTGTGTGTTGCTGTGAATAAATAAATAAGAGTATCCCTGTGGAATAGTTCAGGTCCAAATCTGACTGCCTGGTTTAACATCAGTAGTCAGAGCACACTCCATCTGGATTTAGTTGTTGTTTCTAAGCACACTTTTTAAAAAAACCTTGTCTATAATAAGAAGCTGGAGTGGAAATCCATACTTCACTTGTCATTTTACAGGCAGCGTCAGTGAAATGTCTTTAGTTTCTTTTTTAGAATACATATTTTTGTCATCAGTGGCATTGGATCAGTTTTACAACCAAGCATAGCAATGTCATTCCCATGAATACTGCTTAATAGTTTATTTTACTTTGTGATAAATGTTTTTTTGTTTATAAAATCTGGAAGTAAATAATTAGAACATTAGTCATGGCTTTATGGCTTGTGTTTTGACCTTAGAGTCACTCCGTATAACTTATTAAGCACATAAAACTACATTTCCTTACTACTAGGAGTAGATTGTAAGAAAATACATTTGCTTGATAAAGTATGAAACTTCCCCTGGACTGCCAGAACAAAACAGCCTTATTGGGGGCAAATGGCTCCCCTTCATAATCAAAACAAGTTGAGCATGAAGGGACAGAAACTGTCTATGTAAAAACAAAAACTGCTGTACAGAAACACGACGTATTTCTAAAACCTTTAAAGCAAAAACCACCTTGATTCCTGCAAAGGAAGGATACTGCATCTTACCTCCTAAGAGCATTTGACTTGTGACAATTTGCAGTTCTGGTGGAGAAACACGACTTTGGGTTGACATCTCCAGTAACTGTAGAATATTGAGAAGGGGCACGATAACTTTTCCACTCGTTCTCTATTTCTGTGGACACTTTTACTCTAATGTTTGTAAATCTCCAAACACGTGACATTTTTAAGCATTTCATTTGAAATGATTTCCAAGTCCGTTAAATTTGTCTTTTCCCCCCTTCTCTTCTCCACCGTTCTAATGCATTACATTTTTGTTTCGTAGACTCTTTTAACTTTCAACTTGACAGCTAAAGTCGCTGTTGGAATCTTTTCCTAAAGGTCAAACAACGCAGCTTGCCCGAACAGTCAGATAGCGCACTTTTAATCTGTGGGGGGGTGTGGACAGCAACTGCCAAGGAGCCACCTATCAGTGTGTCACCTTGGCCTCATCTTTTTAAAACTCTGGCCATCTGGGGAAATCATGTGTGTGTGTCATCAATGGAGAGTTTGTCTGTGAAAGCGGACAAACCCCTCTGTCACATTTTGTGTGCATCAGTGTTGGTGTGGGGTCTCCGTCATTTGGGACACTGAATTAAAAAAAAAAATCTATAAGAAACACAAACAATTATTTATTTTACTTAAAATCTCAGAATAGATTGTGTGAATCTGTCTGTGCATGTGGGAGGTGCTGCAGGAGTTATGGGTTACATTCCTACTATTTTTAATTCGCAGTAGAGGATGTGTGACCATCTGTGTTAGTATTTTTGGACTTCTAAAATCTATGCTTTGCAGTTGAAATGGATAAGCTTCTGGTACAGATTTAAAGTAGGAAAACCATCCTGTTAGCTGTTAGCTAAGAATGCTAACCAAGACCTAAAATAATGCAAGCTAGCATTTTCCTAGATAATTGATATGTCAAACTCTCTGGTACAAAATGCAGACCTTCTGAAATTCATGTTAGTTTTGAACACAAAGTTATGATGACTCAGTTTAATATAGTACGTAGTGTATGTATGCATGTAAAATCAAAGTCATAGCATAATGCTACCATGGCTGTTCGCTTTATTGATGATTCATTCAATTATTCCACTACTCTTAGATATAATACTGATTTAGATTTATTTCACAGGACATTTTAACCAGAGGGCTCCACGTTGGCACAAACGGTACTACTGTTGCCTTGAATCCGGCCCGGAGTCGTTCTGCCTGGAGCGACAATCAAAAACGGCTGGGTGGATTTTAAACTGACTAGGAAGAGCTCTGTCGTAATAGCTTTTATCATTGTTCCAGAATTTTTATTTGTTTTTATTTTTGTCACTTTGGCCTCGCGTTCCCGGAAGAGCACATCATCTTTTAACGGAACGATTTCTACTGTCACAGCACTTCTTCTCTTAACAAATAAAGTCTCTTCGCAGCTAACACTCCTGTGTGTGCTCCTCGTCATGCATTCAATGCTTGGCATGTCACACCATTTTACCAGGTCTGAAATTTGTTCTTACAGTTTTTATCCGCACAAAGAGATCTTTTCAAACCCGCTCAACAGCATCCATGTCAGACAGAGGAGAAGGTGACAGAATCTGCTACCAGAACCCTTGCTAAAGGAATATGGTAGTTTTTATGAAAGCTGTGAAGTAAAAAAGAAAGAAAGAATGAAAGACAGCTGTTGTAAATGGGATATGTTATATTTTGTTGAAGGCACATAGAAGGTAACTAGGAATAATCATAATATCCTGATTATATTGGAAAAAGAAAAGAAGTAAAATGAATAAATATGGTATCGCACTAGGGGTGGGCATTTATTGTTTCGCATCCTATTATCAGTTATCGTGATACATTTCCTATAATATTAATTTTGATTTATTGCTGACATTGTCAGTTTCAATTAACAATGTTCAAAACCCCCCAAAAGTGTTCATATTGTCAAGATTCATCATTTTACTATTTTCTTCACCGTTTGTTGACTGTAAGCATCAGTAAATACCAACACATTGGAAAATGTAGTTACTGTGCACAGATTAGTGATACAAACGGGAATGTTTTTCAGGAGCAGACCTGGTGTTTGTGGGGCTGGAATTGCTGTGACACACAATCATAGCCAATACAGTTACCTAAAAAAATGTAATAACGTATTTCCCGTTATTACATTATAACGTTATTACAAGCCGCATCTACAAAAAAGTTGTAGATGCGGCTTACTACAAGCCGCATCTACAATTTTTTTTTTCTTCAAAAGTGGGAACATGCATATAAAAGGCGCACCGAGCTGTAAGCCGCATAGTTCAAAGCGTGGTAAAAAAAAAGTAGTGGCTTAAAGTCCGAAAAATACGGTAAATAGCACTTATCGTCACTTTCATTGCTGTCATAATAGTACCGCCAAATATTGTGATAAAACTTTAAGTACATGTCGCCTACCCGTACAGTTGCACCTTTGAAATAAACTTTTGATTGACCAATTGAGGTCAAGCATTGCACCAGTCCAGCACACAAAGAGCTCCTCCACGCAGGCAGATTTCCAGGTACATACATGTCCTCTCCAGTGCACACACTTCATCCAGATGGCCCAAGCCAAGGTCAGGCCATGCATGTGGAAATAGTGAGTGATGTGGCAGAAGTTCCTGAAGACACTTCACATGTCACTGTGTATTTATGCATCCGTGTATTTTATGCAAGGACGTGACACTTGTCCCGACTCAGACACGCGGTGCAGAGGTACAGCTCACCCGGACAGCTGGTGGTTTTATCCTTAGCTGGTTACCCGTGGAGGCAGATGACAAGTTGGGATGTAGAAGAAGAAAAAAAAAGACAGGAAGGCGTGCAGAGGTGTTCAATGAAAGGGCGGGGGTGATCAGCATCAGAAAAGATGAAAACAGAATGAGTAATACAACCGGGGAATTTTGTTTTCCTTTCCTAAACACTGAAGCAAAATGAAAATGTGGATAAAAAATATTTTATTATAACAGTCCTGCAAAACTGACACCAAGATAGAATAGAAAACCAAACACAGGTTCAGTGCTTGTTCACATGCCAAGAGGAGCAAGGACGAATCACATTACGCATATCTAAACGTTTTATGCATTTGTTCATCTGCTTCAGTTTTTTTTCAATTATCATTTTATTATTATTATGTTTACACATTTGGCTCTTTGAATATTTTATTGTGACATTCTTTTCCCAAACAGAATGAAATCTGATGACAATGCTTGGTCTGACATTTTTACATGCATACCATTTTCTTTTGCTGAGTTAAACAAAGAGGGGGGGGGGGGGGGGGGGGGATTAGGGCTGTGCGATATACAGAAAAAAATGAATCACAATTCTACTGCTGAAAACCCTAACCCATTTGTTTCTGACATATTTCTTTGACTAAATTGTAAATTGACAGAATTTTCTATTTATACTGATTAATCAAAACATTTTACACTACAGTCACAATCACTAAACATACACAAATACGTAGCTCCTCAAGGAATCAAACCCACAACCTTGCGATTGCAAAATATCTCCCCATTTTAATTTTTCACACACTAGATAATCTGACCTAATCCAAGGTCAGAAATTACCATCATGTTTTACTGGGACACGAGTGGTGGGATTTGTTCTTTAAATGCTTTTTGTATTTTCGCCAGAGAAGCTCCGCGTAGTTAGTACGATATGAATACGATCAGAGGTAAAGAAGTCGGATAAGGAGGTTTGAAAAGCAACGGAGCTTGCAGCTTATATGAAAAAAACCACCACAGGCAATCAAGAATGCCGAGAAAAAGAAGAGAAGGGAGCAAATCAGTCAGAGGAAAGGAGTGGCATGATATTCAGGGGAAAAGCAGGAAAGAGATGAATGGAGGGGAAAAAATAGAAGCATGCTTGGCAAGACTGAGGCAAGAGAGGCTGAATGGCAACGGAGATTTATATATGAAGGCAAAAGATCTAAATGGAGATGAGCTGTCGAGAGAAAAGAAGAGATAAAACGCAAAAAGCCTACTGCAACAAATTGACACTCATTCAAACTGACGCAGCAGAGATAAGTCCATGTCGGAGCAAGCATGACTGGACAAGAATAATCATCACACTTATGTAGCTTCGAACATTTAGCCAGACTCCTCTGAGACCGAACCTAATTAGATGTAGAGACAAGCATTGTGACAGCACAAGAAAGAGCCTGTTACTCAGAAAGTGCGTGTGCGCGTGTTTCTGCGTAATATTTGAACAAATATGTTTCTCTCTCTCGACAAAATGCGTGCCCAGAAATCTGGTTTAGCTCTGGATAATTTAGTAGGGTTATGCAATTCCGAACCATTTGGACTGGTTTATTTCAGCATGCCACGCTTCAGAGTTAGACTTCCACAGTCACCTCAAAGTGAACTTGACCCAGATCCTGCGCAAAGTTAATTATTCCTTTCTTAAAATGACGGGGCAAGCTTCAATAACGGTACATCAATCTGTTAATTACGGATTTAAATGCTAAACTACAAGGAAGCTGTTCCATGAATAAAACTTTCAGGAGATCTCACACTAAGTCCTTTCCTGGAAAGAATGTCCTTTCTTTTCTTTAAATACTAAAATAATGTTCATTAAAACTCCTGTGATACAAGCAGAAACAAAACTTATTTTTGAATCTTATATAAGGATTAATTTGCTACTTGAAATAATTTTAATGTGAGGTGACTCTAGATATACCGGCACATAAAATTAACATTTATCAACCAATCAAATTAGTTACATGCAATTCAGAAATAATGATATTATTAATCACACAAAGTTTGGCTGCAATAATTATTATTTCTAAGTCAAAAGACAAAAACAAACATCGTGCTAACGCCACCTCTACCTTTTCACTGGTAATGCTTAAGAAATTGAATGAAATGGGTGCAAACACCGGCAATAAAACAGTAAAGTCTTTTTACTTTACTAATGTTTTTGCTTCGTGGTTTTGCCGCCTCAGTCCCTTTCAAAGTGGAGTAACAGTCACTTTGGCTCCAACAGCGATTCTGTTTTACCATACGTTGCTCCAAAAAAAAAGTTTCACTTGAAGAAAGTCCCTGAGTGATGCTGAGCATGTCAGCGGTGTGGAAGAAATACTAAAACAAAGGTCTTTGCTGGAACTTTACACTGAAATACAGAATAAAATCTGTACTTCCTGAGGTCTACATTGCATTATACACATAGTTTAAACTCAGAGAGACGGGATGCAAAAAATCTATTACCGTGCAGACAAAAGTATCTCCAGGCAGCAGTACATTTTTTTAATTTAATTTCCCTTTGGGATGAATAAAGTCTGTTGTGCTTTTAAGATGGGGCTCAGAGCTTACCAGTCTTGTGCTCACGGTTCCTGTTATGCAATAAGTTAAGAGTAAAGTCTTCTCGCAGTTTTTGGCATGGGCAATATGTTTTGGGTCAGACGTTTTTCAATAGAGTTGAGAGCTCTTAACTAGGCAAAACATCAATTCATCCATTTTCTAACACCCTTGTCCCTAATGGGGTTCGGAGGGGTGCTGGTAAAGTGACTTTCCGGGCGAGAGGTGGGGTTCACCCTGGACAGCTCGCCAGTCTGTCGCAGGGCAACACAGAGACAGACAGGACAAACAACCATTCTAACACACACCTAGAGAGAATTTAGAAAGACCAATTAACCGGACAGTCATGTTTTTTGACTCAGGGGTGGGGGGAAGCTGGAGAACCCGGAGAAAACCCACACATGCACAGGGAGAACATGCAATCAAGAAAAACCCCGGGAATCGAACCCAGGACCTTCTTGCTGCAAGGCAACAGTGCTACCAACTGCGCCACTGTGCAGCCCACTATGCAAACCAGTTTATTCTAATACACTAGAAATGAACTGTACAGTTGCAAGAGGCTAAAAGGAACAAAGGAGTCACCCCTACGTGTCACTGAAGCATGTGTCTTCACAGCAGGAGAGATAGGTCCAATGCTAACAGCTCTGACCCGGCCTGACAGTATTCTCGAAATAGGAAAGAATGGTAACGTTTGTCAAGTCCTACAAGGACAACCATGATTTTCCAACTAGGTGAATTAAATCAACTTCGTCACGAGGAGCAAGGCCAATGTAGGCCTGTATGCATTCTTTCTTTCCTTCTTTTTGGGATGGATCAAATTGTCCATATCTGTTTGTTTTTCCATGATGGGAAGTCCACCTTTTCTAAAGTATGCTTAGTGTGAAATCTAAATACACATATTATTTATTCGTAGCAATGTA
This sequence comes from Xiphophorus maculatus, assembly GCF_002775205.1. Lineage (NCBI taxonomy): Eukaryota > Metazoa > Chordata > Actinopteri > Cyprinodontiformes > Poeciliidae > Xiphophorus > Xiphophorus maculatus. Next base: position 18,272,638 of record NC_036458.1, on the reverse strand, counting down.
GATCTAAATCCTGTTATGTCAGAACGTATGTTTATTTCACCTTATATTGTGGGTAAAACAGCAGAGTGGTTTGAGGCAATGAAAAACCAAATCCACACAAACAGGCAGAAGAAATAAACCATCTTCTGAAGTTTATTTACAGATATAAGTTTGGAGCAATGCTACACGTCCGTTTTGTGATCTTAAATCTGAAAATGGTAAATATGTTGTATAGGTTTTCTTTTCTCGTAAATCAGAAAATCAGTTTTGGCACTTATTATTTTACTGCTCGTTTGCAGGTGGACGGTTTCTGGGGAAATTATAAAAGTGAAACTACTGCCAGGTGCAACAAAAGCTCACAGGCAAATTTTTGCCTTGTTGTCCCTGAAGAGGTTTATTGTGTTCTACTAATAATAGTGTATATAAAGGGGATTACCCCGTGTCATAATGAGAACTGTTGAAGCTCAATACCCATTTTAATAATCAGACTTTTATGACAGAAATACAAAATTACCTCAGTGGATAGAAGAAGGTAAATTAAGAGGAAAGTCAAAAAGAGAGATTGTGCTTCTCCATTTGAATCTTAATAATAATAATAAAAAAAATAATAAAAAAAGATAATTAAATTTACATTTAAAATCCTGAATAATCAATAAGTCAGTTGTTCTCCACAGAGCACTTTGCTTTATGAATGAATGCAGGTTTTCTGGAGCTCCTAAGGGCCAGATCATTTAGTTGTAAGACTCTACCTTGACCTGTGATGAAGTCTATAGCTAGTGTGGCTTTTCCTGTCTTTACTATTTTCTCCTACTACTCTCCATGTATATATTATTAGCAATTCCTGCTCAAATTAAGGGTATACTCTCTTTGTTTTGTGTTTGCAATGAAAGTAGGCTTACTGTTCATCTTTCCTGTATGAATCCATTGGCAAGGCTGTTACTGCCTTTAACTTTGTGTCCCATTGAATGTCCTCCTGTCCCAGTAGTTCTGTGTTTTTCTTCTGTCTTTCCTTCCTGCCCACTCACACACTGTCGCACTCACCACTCATCCTAAACCAGGTTCTGTTCAAGAGTTCTTCCTGTTAAAAGAAAGTGGTTCCTCTCAAATAACAGGCAATGTTTGCCAATCAGAGCCAGGAGAAGTGTCTTAGCGCTGTCAAACAACCTCATGTATGCGCTGCTAAATATGGTATAGGTGGAGAAGTAACTCACCGTTACAGCATAATCGTATATCCACCGTCATCGGTGGCTATGCTAACTACCCTCAGCATAGCCACCTGCAGCAGTGAGCAAGTGGGAGGCTGTGAGCACTGCACACAAGCATGATTGACAGCAGGATTGACCCTCCTCCTGGCTCTAATTGGTTGTTTCTGACAAAACGGTGCATTTCTGCAGTTAGTGCTGAGAGCTCTGGCAGAAGAGCAACATTTTTTCCACACATTTTCTGTCTTATACGCCACAGTGACACCTTTAACAAATAGGTAAAATACATATTTTGATCAAATATACATGCTGCAGCATTAAGTCCTAGAAGATGAAATTCAATGTGAACCAGTGCTAAATAAATGGAATAAATTGAAACAAAACCTTTGGGTTTTGTTTTTTTTTCTTTGAAGGAGATATAGTGGAGTGAGCTGGATTCCATCTCTATAGGAGTAACATCTGAACCAATGCAGAAAACATCCAGCTTCATTAAATCTCCCCTCAGGTCCACAAGCAGCTCCAGTCTCTGAACTACAGAAGAAACTCTCCTGTGTGCAGCTCCTCGCGTTTCAGCATCAGGCTCCACTAATGGCTACTTCCCCGCACCACAGCAGGTTCGACAAACAATAGAAAGACGAGATTACGCTTCCCCGAGTGAAATAAAGCATTTTGTGAAAGCGAGATCCATTGGTAACACATCTCTTAGGATTGTCTGTTTAACCTCTAACTGTCAGGGGAAAAAGAGATCAAGGATGTTTTTCTGGGTTTTTTTCTGTTTGTATTTTGTGGGACACCTTGCAGCAGCTTGGAGTTATTAACTGAACAGAAGGTGAACCCTGCCACCTGGTGGACAGATAAAACATTGACAACCAACAACACAAGTGGGCTAGAAAGTCTTTCATCTTACAACACCTTATGTGAAATAATCTCGACATTTGTGTGTGTGTTCATGTACCTCCTCTATGCATGCATGACAACATGAAGTAGACTAAACAAACACAATGTTTTTGATTTGAAGACATTCAAGACATTTGACATCTACCAGGCTATAAACGTACAAAACTATTTGTAACACAAAGAAACAAACAAAACCAAGGATTTGGAGAGGCCTAGTTAAAGTTATGACTTAAATCGTATTGATATGTTGTGCTGTAATCTACATTAAAAATCTGGCAAAGAAAAACACGCTAAATTTTCTCCGCAGTGATGTAAAATGTTTATTGGTAAACACACACACAAGAAAATATGCATCCTTTCATTTGATGGATTATCTTAATTCATCAAAGTACTTGTGAATCGGCGTTTAAAACCTACTGAGAATCGCTGCCTTTGACAAGAAACGCCACAAAAGGAGTTTCAACGACCTTAACTCATAAATAGAGTTACAAAGAAATACCAAGGAAAACCAAAACCACATTACACAAACAATACAAAGTGCAGAAATATATAACACTGTTTTTTCTTAAATAAATTGGTAAACAATACCTATAAATATCTGGTGCAATCTGCAATTTCACAGGACGGATAGCAGCAAGCAACAACGTACACCGGCGGGATAAAGGGCGACTTGTTCAGTGATACATTTCAGCGGTCGGGTTGGTGTGTCAGTAAGCTGGAGAGAAGGTGGGGAATTCTCAAGTTCTCCTGGACCATTTGCATCCTGATGCAGGAGAGCAAGACTAGAAGGGCCGACCCCAGTGGCTGCTGGGACAGCGAGAGTGGAAGGTTTGTTTATTGCACGAGAACATGAAGCTTAATACTGGTTTAGACCCTCTGAGATTCTTGCTTCTCGATGCTGTGCTCGTTGTTTGTGTTCATGCAGAAAAAGGTTCTGAAAAGACCCTAAAGCCTGCCGTCTAATGAGTGTACAACGCCCCTCCCGCACTAGTTGGCACCCCTGCTAAGGATATTTAAAAAGACTAGAAACGGATTCATCTTTAATCGCAGCAGAATAATTTTACACTGGAAATGTGCCCTTTAGTTTTAGTACATTTATTCAGTGTAGAACATTTAGAAATATCCCTTAGCTATTTGTAAATCAGGAACTTTAACTACCACAACATGACAAAGGCCAAATTCTCTTCAAAATGGGAAAGGCAAAGAGAGCAGGTTTAAGAAAGGCAGATCTTGAAAAGTTTGTAAATAACAGAGTTTAGGTTTTCTCTGCTAAAGCAACAATTAAAAAGGTAAAAACAACCGGACGAAGACTCTCAGTGAGAAATATGGTAAGGGAGTTGAAAGAAGGCTGTTGCCACGTTTCCTTAGCAACCATAAGTTGTGATCTACATGCCAATCAGTCGCCTTGGAGGCATCCCAGGAAAATGGCTTCCAACCTTTACAAACGTAAAGATGTGGAGTTTGCACGACGCTGTGGCGAATTTAGTTCAGATGGGATTGTGATTAAAGATTAACTAAATGGTGAAGACAAAAACTCCTGGTGGATGAATATTTGGATAGGCACTACATGCCCACTGTGGTGCAATGGGTTGGACTATTGGACAATCTGAAATATCAGAAGATTTGAATTGAAAACCTGGTGACTTTTTTTTGGCAGAAAACTGAAATTGAGCTAACATTGGATAGTTGTGCAGAATGATGATGAAGAGAATTTGGCCACAGAAAAGGTTGATGGGAAACAAAACCATCTTTCTTCCAAGGCCATCTCAGTCCTGAGACGTAAATCCTATAAAATACAAATAAAAAACTAAATTGTGGGGCAAAGAGGATAGGATGGAACTCTGTCCAATTACCCAAAAAGGGTTCTTCAAACATAGGGGTCAAGAGTGGCTAATGGGTTTTTGCTAAAAACTCCCAATTCCCAATCGATTTCTCACATTCTTTTGAGTTTGGGAATATTTCTGCCTCAATAAAAGATTCATTTACTTCCTGTCATTTTACCCGGGGTGGCGATAAATGTGTGGACGGGCACTGTGTTCATCCCGTGTGTTATCGTGTTATACAATAAGATTGTAGAGGGTGTTGCTTTGTGAACTAGATGTGTAATTCATATTATTATATCCTATTTGTTATACAAGTACTATGTCAACTTTAAACAGCCTCATGGAGTCTGAGAGTCTAGACTGTAGTTAGGCAGAGGGGGATGAAGGCACAGAGGTGTGCTGGAGTTCAGACACACTCTGGTGACTCAAGCAGGTTATTGTTGAGAGAGCAGGAGGCCATTTTAAAGAAAACTCTTATAATGTACTGAACACAAAAAAATTGAAAAATATGGAGTCATTCATATAGAGGAAAATGTTTAGGTCAGCTGTTGTTATTATTCCTCAACAACCTATTGTGCGTCAACAAAATGAAAATATAAATCAAAAGAGATTACAGACATACAAAAAGAATTTTGATTGGACATAAACTAAAGGCTAACAAACATGAACAAGGTGCAAATATAGAAAGGTGACCGACTTAAAGTCATAATGACTTTACCAAATATTATAAATACATTTAAAGAATAAAATCCAGCGATGAAGAACATAGTCAAGTGTAATTTAACACTTAATTTTCAATGGAAAATTTGTTTCAGAGAAACGTGAAGACTTTATTATGTTATTCTTCTTTTTTTTCTGAGTAAATATCCGAATCTGTTTCCTACATTAACTGATTAAATATACTGTACATTCTAATTTTTTCTCATTTTCATATCAGACAATGACAACTTAGGCGGATTTTAAAAAAATACAGTTTCCAAATGAAAATTGTATTTATTAAGGGGAAAAAAAAAGGTTATCCAAACCAAGCCGGTTTTATGTGAAAATTGAATAGCATTGATTAAATGCTGTGTTTTTGTCTGTTTCAATTTCACAAATCGCACAAAGACCAAAAACAAGACGCGTTGCCTCTACTGTCAAATCACCGGTACGCTGTAAAATCTCGGATGTGAAAAATATTGCCCTCTGAAGTCGGTGGTCACTTATTATGCAGAAAGAATGAGAAACAAAGACAGGAAACAAAGAATTAAAAGAGATCAGCAACATTGAAAGAGACCTGCAGAACACCGGGCAGCTCCGTCAGGCGGTTAGATGTTTCTTCCACCGTTGATGACGTTGCCTCCGGGCGGGGCGATGTGAATGGAGTCGAGGATTGGTCGAAGGATTTGGCCGAACGGTCTGGAGATGGGACAAAAGAGAATTTATTTGAAATAATGATAATAAAAAATCATTTTCTGTAACAAACTAAGATCAATGACTCCGTCACAGGAATTAAAACTTTAGAATTCGTGGTTAATCATACCAGAACCCATTTAAATGTCTTGTGATTAAGTTGCAGTAAATTTTAAGAAATGCAGACTCTCTGTTTACTGATTTTAAGTGACAGAAAGTCTAGAAAGAGAGACAGAGATAAATAGAAACTGTTTGGATTTCAACCCATAACTCATATTATTTCACAACGGTCACATCCTGAGACACTTTAAATTGACTGAAATCTGAGAGATTTGTTTTACATTTACACGTTTGAAGATTAAAACCTGCATTTATGTGTCTCAAATGGACATTTACCACACACACACACACACACACACACACACACACACACACCCATTCATTGATTCATTATCTACACTGCTTATCTCTGGAGGGTCAAAGGGTGGCCAGTCTCTATCTACAGGACCAGAAAGAACATGGACACATCATGCAAAAAGAATCTGTGCTCGGAATCAAACCAGGGATCCAACTTCCAAGTTGATTTAATTTTGGCTTTTGGAAAATGTATGCTACAACATTTACGAAAACATTACCAATGGAAATCCCTAAATATATCTTTGACATGTTTACTTTCCTCACCTTTAAAGGCGCTGAAGGTGGAATTGAGCTCCTTATTTACTTCATTTTAAAAATATTCTAACTTGGGTTAGTTGGTTTAATTAATGTTTTAGAATAGACTCTCTATACTCAGCTTATCTGAATTATATTTGTTCACCTGGTTTGAATGCTGTCTTTTGCTAAACAAATATACCAATTGCTCCTGTTCTATAAAGTGAATTTAAGAAAAATCTAAACAGATTTAAACAAGTTGCAGATGTACTAATACTGTCTTGTAAACATTTTACGTATCGTAACTTTCCTAAAATAATGGCCCAAGTCAATTTGCCAAAAGTGATTTTGGCGACCAAAAAAAAAAAAAAAATCACCACTTCTTTTTTTCCAAAAGATGTCTTGGGCAAAAAGAATAAAAAATTTGGCAAAAAAAATTTCACAAGCTGTTATTTTAGGAAGGTGACAATATACAATATGTGTAAAATAGTGTGTTACATATAAATAGTTACATATAATTGGCTTTTTTAACCCTGTAAGAGAAGCTTCGGGTCCTGTCCGTAGCTGGAAGCAGATCACACTGAATCTGTGGTAAAACCTGCGTCTCAGCTGTGACTTGTGACTGAACCTAAACTGTGTCACAAGTTTAACTATTAATGACAACAAAACTCCCCTCAAACCACCATGTCATTCCAGGAAAATAAATCAGGTCTGCTTATCATAATTCAAAACCGTTTGCTTGCTCCAGTCTTATGGAAATCGTCATCACGCCTGAGTCTCGCTTCTTTGGAACCCGGTCACTCACGTGGAGAGGACCTCTGACGGCAGGTCTGTGATGTACGACGGGATGGTCCTGCCTGTCAGGAACTGGGCCACCTCGTTGGTGAACGTGTTGCAGTTGTGCTCAAACAGACGATACCTGTCGCCTCTGAACAAACAAACAAACAAAGAAAAGTTTTGAGATTTATCCTCGTGACGCTGTAGTCACGACTGAACCAAAAATAGCTTCACTGCAAAAGAGGACAGACGCCCCCAGGACCTGTACGTTGTTTCTCCGAGAGAGGAGAGGTAGTCCATAAAGATCTCCTCTGTCACTTCGGTCTCGCCCAGCTCCACCACCGTGTCCGGAGGCCCCAGCATCGTCCCTCCCTGACATAAACCACACAGAGAAAAGTGTTTTGAAACTGAAATACCACGGGAACAACACTCCACTCATTTATTTTTATTTTAGTTTTTTTCCCCTCAGGGCAAAACTAAAAGCTACTTTGTTGGATGTGTAAACACATCAATAATTAGTACAGCGGGGAAGACGGTACTTATCACAACCATAAACAACTGTAAAGTGTTAATGTCATGTGTGAACAGAATTTTTTTTCTCTCTCGTTCATTTCACTTTGCCCCTATGGGTCTCGTCTTTCTGCGCTCTTTTGAATGTTGCCATTGGATTTTATGCATCTACATTTTTTTTTATTATAACTAATGACATTATCAGCTTCAATCATGTTTTCCATGTCATATCTATGAAAGTTGGATTTTATTGGTAGCATTTAGACTCAGCATGGTAATTACATTTTTTTAGAAGCACAAAAAAGCATTAATTGATTAATTATATTTTTTGTGCAGTGTTTTTAAAAAGCTGTCAAAAAGTAGCTTTTTTCCCCATTAATATAAAAAGCAGAAGATTTACAGATTTACTCTAAAAAAAAAAAAAAAAAAAAACATTAACTGAGTGAAAAACAGTAAAACAAAAACCAAGAGAAAAACGTTATTTAAAATTAATCTCATTGTGATGGTAAGAAAAACAGAAACAATGCACAGCAAGCAAGAGGTAATGGCATTGCTTCAAAACTGCCACAGTTATGCAAAATGACATTTAAAATTTTGATGTTCAAGTTTAACATGTGCAATTAAACATAATTTGTTGCATCTCTAAATCTTAATTACAAAGCCTCGGCCGAAAGTAAGCCATCTTCTATCTTCCACGTGTAAACAAGGACTGATATTGTTGCTTAGCGGCATTTATTTGCTTCCTGGGTAAAAACCCTTCAAATAACTTCAGCTGCAAAAATTATTTTAAAAAATTTGAATTCGGTGGGGGGAAAAAAAAAAAAATTACGTTAAAGAAATGTATATTTACTTTATAATAGTTAATAACTGAATTCTCAAGGAATTCAGTTATTTCTTTACTGTATAACATTTCTCTTAGCTATTTTTTAAAATAAGAAAGACAAGAGAACATGCCATTTTGGTAAGGCAGATGTGTGTTGGTCTCCATTAGTCAGGAAATTAGACACCTGTTCATATCTACAGCGAGAGCAGTAAGTTGAAAGTTTACGATAAGCCAAGCTGTGAACAGAAAGGGCTCGGGTTTATCTTGCCACAGCCCACAGTGAGCAGGGTGACTAAAAGGGAGGGCAAAAAGTCTCTGAAGCTCACTGTTAGAAGCTGCAAATCTATCTTACCGGTGAACAGCTGGAGATGCCCTCCCCTCCAAAGAAGAACTCATCACCATATGCCACTATAGCTGTGTGCCTGCAAGAAATAAGCCTAAGTAAATCCAAGTTACAGACTGCAGAAACGTTGTAGCAATCTATCCAGATTTTGCAATGCTCTTTAAGTTACTGCCCTACATGTTGTAGTTAATACTTCAGAGCATACTGTATTTCAACGATTCCGGAAGTCAGACTCACCATATACCGTCCAGCTGTTTACCTGCAACAACAAGGAGACGATTAGTGACGACAGGAGACAGCAGACCCATTTTAACTGGTTCTGGAGAGCCCGTTTAAACCAATGACATCCCTGTTCCCATGATATAATATACAACTACTAACAGTCAGGATTTTAATAAACTGGGAAAATAATACTTAGGCCTGTAAAGTAAAAATATATTATTCACATATTGTCCCCTTTCGGCCATTCTGCCTCCGCTATTTTTTTTTTTATTATAATTATTTAATAACAACTTACCCAACATGATAGGACTAAGGCTGCGAGCCATTCCTCTTGACAGGTCGTAAATATACAGTTGAACATTGTATCGAGGTATATTTTTATCCATTACTTCAACTCTAAATTATCTGTGTTTTTTATCTCGGTTAGCTGTACTGCAGACCCTTAAACGGTACAGATGACGGGGAGGAGTTAGCAGAAGGGTGATGTCATTACGTCTGCTGACTTCCGCTTTAGCTGCTGTCAAAATAAAACTGATCGCTACAGAGAAAGAGGAGACGTTACATCGAGATTCGTTTTTAAAAGAACATGTAGTTTTACGTTGAAGGTCAATGACACAATTTTCTGTTTTACTTTAACAGTTTTTTTTTATGACTTCACACTTTTTTCAGCCTAACAGCACGATTAGGGCTCAAAGATGGTCACATGATTGTAAAGTAAAAAAAAATAAAATGATAATAATAATCGATATTCTCAGCTGACAGACGGTGGCTTTTATCTAAATTATTTTTAATTAAATCACTGCTTAAAAAGAATGGAAAATGCAATCTCAATTTAGATAGAAAACTATTTGTGTAAAAGAAACATTCCCATTTCAGAGATTGTTCTGTTTTCTAAAACAATATGCTGTTGTTGTTTCATTTCATCTTTATCATTGTTAAACTTGTCATTGGGATGTTATGTGATAGAGCAGTGGTTCTCAAACTTTTTTCAGTGATGTACCCCCTTAAAAATATATTTTTAGTCAAGTACCCCCTGACACGGGCAAAACATTTTTGGAATTAAAAAGAGGTACAGTGCTGTAAAATCACTGTCTGATTTATTAAAGCCAAACAACTTATATCAGTGAACCTGACAAATACATCCATATTGCAAATATTGCATGGTTAAACAAAAAAGAAAAACAGAAGACGGTGACCACCAGGAAGGTATAAAACCAGCCAAACCGTTTTATTTTAAAGGATATTGAAACTAAATACTGAATATAAAATTCAGTGCATGAACACACATTTATATTTTATCGAACTTTTTACAAAATAATTTTTCCCAAGACTTATTATGAGGAGCCTACTGATTTTTTAAAGATATTTTGAAAAGCTTCACGTACCCCCTGCAGTACCTCCACGTACCCCCAGGGGTACACGTACCCCCATTTGAGAACCACTGTGATAGATCATCACAAAGGGTTGCATGATTTTGAAGTAGGAGAAAAAGGATAAATGGATGGTGGAAGGTGAACCCTGCTCCAGTCTTACAATCAACTCTGACCCACTTCCATGTCCCTGCTGAAGAAAAGTCAACAGCATGATGCTGCCACCACTGTGTTTTACTTGAGCTGTGAATCTCCGCAGCTCCTCTAAGGTTACTATGGGGCTACTGGTAGTTTCTTTAACTAATTCTGTACTTTCCTTACCTGTCTATTTTAGCAACTTTTGCCCAAAATCATGTACATCTTTCTTAAAAAATAAAAGTAAATATAAAAAAAAAAACAGTTGTAACAGTTATTTGAAATGCAAAAGCAAATGGTGCTACTTTTTTGTTACTTATGTTTTTATCTTGTTCATTTCATTTTCTATAAAAGTTGCTTACTCCTGGTTTAGCTACACAGTCATTTATGATAGATTAGTATTTGGGTAATACTCAACATGAAATAGATAACATAATTCATCTGTATGGCTCCACAACTTTATGCCTGACCTGTTTGCTGTGTTCCTTGGTTATTATAAAATGAATAAAGCTTTGTTCATCTGTGTTACTTACTAAGTAACACAGATATAGACCCAATTTTCTAATTGCATTATGAAGTCAACAGGCTGCTGTAATTTAGTTAATTTAATTTGAATTAAATTTAGTATTATACTAAATTGCGTTGGGAGTGGCACGCTTTTCATACTTTTCATTTTTGATGATTTTTTTTGTGAGGAGAATGCGTAATGTTCGCTGTTCACCACTGGGGGGCGCGTCCACGTCTTGGAATCCACAACATTCTGAACCAGAGGGGGGCAGTAATGTGCTCGAACGTGTGGTGTTCAGACGTTGTCAAAACCATAAAGAAGAACAGCCACAACCCTCCTTCCTTTCGGACCAAAATAGACAGTTAAGGGTGGAGGAGCTGACATCAACTAGTCAGAAATGGCTGCTACCGGAGTTCTTCCCTTCATTAGGGGGGTAGACCTCAGTGGAAACGACTTTAAAGTAAGGATGTTTGGTTGACTTTGCCTAGTTTTATACCAGTGTTTGTTTACCCGCTGCTTTAGCTGAAGCTAATTCAAGTGTTAGAATCGGCAACAAATGGCTGAAACAGAGGCGTAGCTTAACATTAGGAGCATTGGGCGTTAGCCAGTTGTCAAAATGACAAAGTAGCATTCATGTCCGCTACTGTTGACCTCTTTATTTTTCCCTGCTAAATTGTACTTTGAAGGAAAAATTGTGACGAGCTTTCTCTCAAGTCTGTCACTTATTCAGCAATTAAGCATAGTTTGGGTCAAAGTAGCCACTTCCACCTTCACGTCACCCTGCTAATTTAGCTTTACTTTTAGCTAACTTTAGCTGTGTTGCTTCAGGGTCGCTTGTAATGAATGCGTCGATACATTTTTTATTTTTTTACTGTTGTCACAATCTAGGCCAGATATGGACCGGTTCTGCAGTTTACGTTAGATAACATGGTGCAGTTTGTTGAACCCGTCAGAGCATGTTGAGAGATTGAAATCAACCAGTGTTGTCATGACTACCGTATGTCCTGACAGCCTTTGTTTGCTCAATGATTGGCCAAAATGTCATAACTTGACCTCATTCTGTGTACTAATTAATTGAGAGGGACCGTATTGATGACAACAACAATTGCAATCAGGCGGTTTTGACGTCTGGTAGTGACTCTTCTTCCAGCACAGCAGAGAGATTTTGGCCCACTAATTCAGGCACATTTAAGGGCTTTTGAGCTTGAACGCTCTGTTTCAGGTCAATCAGCAGCATCTTGTCAAGTCTGGACTTTGACTAGGTCACTCTAAGGCTCTCATTCTTTCAAGCCATTAAGAGGTGGGCTTGCAGAGAGAGGATTATAACAAGGAGAGGGAATTTATCAGCTGCACTCTGGAGTGATTTGAAGTCCAGTGGTACCACAGGGATACAACAAAAAGTTGCAGGACACAGACCCTTAAAGCAACACGGATTGAAATATTGCAGCACACGCATCCAGAATCATTTGTGCATGTCTGGCATAAGTTAGACAGTAAAAAAAAAAGATAAAACTTTTGAAAGTACTGCGGTCAGACGAGGCCAAGTTTTAGCTCCTTGGGATCAACCTAAATTGTTTGGAAGAAGAGAAAGAACTTCATTTCCTAGAGTCAAACAAGGAAGTAGAAATTTCATGCTGTGGGGTTCTTTTTTTTTTTTTTTTTTGGAACGGGACAACTTTACCACTTTTATGTAAATAATGTCTCAGCATCCCTGAACCAGAACCTTGAAGTTGGGTCATGCAGGGGTTATGATGATGAACGAACCAGCCTCCAGAACTCAGAGCTATGGAAAATCTCAGAAGTGGGCTGAAGATATAAACTGAGAAACCTAGACTTACCTCTCGCTGCTGTACTGGCAGTTTACTTTCTGAATTTTGTTGTACCTGAAAATGTAAATCTATTAATTGTGTGTAATAGGCTTTATTTCAGATTTTGATTAGTCATTAAAATAATAAAGTCACTATTAAAACAAAAACACAGTTCATTTCCTTGCAAGTAAGCCAGGTTACGTCATCTGTGTTCTCTTGCTTCTCTGTAACAGACTATAAATACACTCCACAGATCAGCAGTGTTTATTTTTGGGTTACATATGCAGTTATTGTTTCAACGATACACAGATTTGACCTCTGTAATATCAAGAAGTCGTCACAGATTAAGCCAGGTGTTCAACTTGCTGCTTTCATTCATTCTGTCTGATCAGGTTTGAAAAGTTTCTCTGGCCTTATAGAAACTTACACTCCATATCTCCAGTTTGGTTTATTGTTTTCAAGTCAGTGCTCGTCTTAATTGTGTTTCCAGTGTTTTTTCTCCCCAACTACCCTCCCATCTCTCTCTTTGTGTCTGTCCCTGCAGGGAGGATACTTCCCTGAACACGTCAAGTGTATGAGCAGCCTGCGATGGCTGAAGCTGAACAGGACGGGACTTTGTTACCTCCCAGAGGAGCTGGCCTCTCTCCAGAAGCTGGTGAGTTATTTCAACTGATTTTGTTTAATCACCCCAAATATTTATAGCATGTTTTTTTGTTTTTTTATGCGGTATCACCGTGTTGACACTCTGATCTCTCAGTCTTTCAGTTGATGGCAGATTACCAGGTTGTGGAAGCAGAAAACATCCTAAACAGTCAGGACAGAAGTGGCTGGAAAATCACTAGACTAGATTATCTGCAGCCTCATCTTTGGGAAACAAAGGGTCTGTGGGTTAAGAAGTTGGTTATTTTTACTAAATAGATTGTTTTCCCAAAACAAAGAAGTGATCAATAAAAAATGATTAACCACCTTTTTAACAGAATTGCTCCAAACAGAGCAAATTATTTCAACTTGTTTTTATTTTATTGTTCAAAGCTCAGCTGAAACAATTGGGAGCTCTTTCCTCCCACTTTAAAAGCTTTTGCTCTTGTAGCTTAATGCAGTTATTTTATTCCTAATGGGCACTGTGAGCGTTTCTGGAGGGACGCTGCATTAAACATTTAATGCCTCGTGTTTATTGAAGAGCGCTTGAGTGCTCTATCGATCCAGTTAGACGGACAGGTTCGTTTTTCTTTCTGATCAAAGTGTCGACGTCGGTTTCCATGTTGCTCGATCGAAAGTCTTTGCAGTCCTCGAAATTGATCCCGTTTTGTCTCGTCCTAACCAAAGAACACGACTCTATGCGAGGGCAAATCATTTCGCAGTCTCTGCTGGAGCCTTATAGCTCCTCAAATGAAATATGTCTTTAAATGTTTGGTTCTTGACTGTTGCAATGTCCATGTTCTATCATAGTGAATCATAAGAAAGAATTAAATTTCATTTGTATCTGGCTATTTGAGACAAGTCACTGTAAACATGCCAGAGAAATTTTATTGCATACTTTCAGAAAATACTAAAACTTTATTTCTGTTTAACAGAAACGATCCCTGGATTTCTGAGACGGTTTAGTTTTGTCACTTTGATAATTGTTTAGTTAAAATATCACTATATTTTGTGTCCTTCCCTATTTAACTGTCTCATAATTGTTTAGTTACAGCTCAGCATATGGAGGTGCAATTAATCAAATTTGTGATTATTTTGATTTTCGAAAAAGGTCTAAATTTTTATAAAATACTAAACATCACTTCCTCTGTTACTCTCAGGATATGTAAACGTAAATAGCAGAAGTCCCTGTAAAACTCTAAATATAGTGAAATTTGTAATCAGATGGTTTGGAAGGAGCCTTGTGAGAGGCCGTATTGGTCGCTGCAGCTTCTGGTCTGTTGATGTAACGTGGCCCACTCTGCCTGGGGTCACACCTTAACGTGAAACACGTTTGAGCTACTTTCATTCTAAAATAATATATTTGTAAATGACTAATGGCAAGATTTTTAAGCAGAGCATTCCACTAAAAAAAGCTAAATGTTGTTTATTTTTGCGAGGTGTTAAATGCTGTGATGTTTTTTTCTGTGAATAAAATGAGTTTTCATACTCAATGAGTCGTCGTGACAAATAATCATGATTTTGTCTTTGACCAGGATCATGTTTCTTAATTTTTCCAACCAATTGTTTACATTTTAAACTTTTTTTTTAGCTTCTAAAATTAGTAGTCTACAAAGACAGTCTGTGTTTATTCCCTAGAGAAAGTAGATCCTTACATTTACAGACTTCCTAAATGCTGAAATTCTACATGTTTGAAAACAAACGGAGGATCAAGCTTCAAAGAATAAAACATTTAAGCTTTACGGCAACATTTAGCCTCCCTGTCTCTCTCCTCTTTCAAAAGGACCTTCTTATAACCATGTTGGCCATTACTAATTTTGTAAACGACAAGCCGGTTCAGCGCACATCAGAGACACGTACAACTTCAGAGGGGAACCTGTGGGCTGAGCCAACGTTGGATAGAGAACTATTTATTAATGAGTGCAACCTTTTTATTCTCCAATCTTCAGGAACATCTTTCAGTGAGTCACAACAGCCTGACCACCTTACATGGAGAACTTTCCAGCTTACCAAACCTACGGGTAACTAACACACACACACACCCACACACACACATTGTAGAAACTAGTCTTGTGCATTTGCCCTGTTTTCTGTTTGCTCCTGTGTGGAGTCTCACGTCTCGTCCCTGTTCAGGCCGTGGTGGCCAGAGCCAACAGCCTGAAGAACTCTGGAGTCCCAGATGACATTTTTCAGCTTGAGGACCTTTCCGTCCTGGTGCGAAACCACAACACGTTATTGGTCAGTTAACATGTACGAGTGACAATATGACTTCATTATTTTTTTTTAATTTTTTTTTTATACAGGATCTGAGTTACAACCAGCTGACGGAGATCCCCAGGGACCTGGAGAACAGCAGGAACATGCTGGTGTTGAATCTGAGCCACAACAGCATCGACTCCATTCCCAACCAGCTGTTCATCAACCTCACGGACCTGCTGTACCTGGACCTGAGCGACAACAAGCTGGACAGCCTGCCGCCCCAGATGAGGCGCCTGGTGCACCTGCAGACGCTCACTCTGAACAACAACCCGCTCATGCACGCACAGCTGCGGTAAAACACACACACACACCTTTATTTCTCTGGTGTTACGGATTCAGTGTGTGTGTGGAGCTTTTTAAGCTAAACTGCAAGCTGGCCTGTTGTGTGTTTCTGAGCAGTCAGCTGCCGGCCATGGTGGCGTTACAGACGCTTCACCTGAGGAACACGCAGAGAACGCAGAGCAACATGCCCACCAGTTTGGAGGGACTGACTAATTTGGCAGGTAACGAAGCTTTTCTGGAGCCAGTGTTTTACCCCGGGTTGTTTCAGCTGCAGGAACGGGGGGCAAAATCAGATTTCCAGGGTAGAATCTAGGAAACAACCTGGTAGGGAGGTCGTAGTTTTGGGTGTAGCTTTGAACTATAGAGGGAGTTTTGCGGTGGAAGGATCCCTATTGGCTGAATATTTATTTCAGCCGTCTTAGTTTAAATTCTCATCTAGTTTCTGCTAACTTTATAAGATAGAAGTAATTAGTATTTTTGATTGCAAGCACAGCTTTTCAACTAGAGGTGCAGCTTTCAGGCTGACGACTGATCTTTAGAAAACCCGACCTGTAGATTCAGATTTTGACCAATATCAATTTTCTTTTTATATATAAAACCACCAGTTAAGCGTCCTGAGGTTTTGTTTTCCTTGTTGATGCAAAAAGAAAATGCCAAATGCAGCACTCTAATTTTCCTAATATTATATAAAAAAATCCAAGAAAAGCAATTACTATTTATAACTGTGAGGGGAGGACAGGAAAATTGTGCCACCAGATATTTTAAGAGTTTAACTTTTCAGATTTAGGAGGGAGTTTACTCTTGTTTCAGAGTGTTACCATTTCGAAGTTATTTCTGGTGTTCCTGCAACTCCTGGAAAAGTCCAGGATTTGATGTCAGTTTCCCAGATCTGGATGAGTTCAGAAACAAGAAAATGGAGAGCAAACAAATCCACGAGCTTCCGTATTTTGTTTCTTATGTTATCCAAAAGCTCCATCTTTACATCCGTCGTCACTCTTCAGATTCATTTCACATTCAAAAGCACTTTATTGATCCCAAAGGGAAATCAGGCTATCCATAAAATTCAGCTTTCCCTCTTCTTCCTGCTTCCTTCCTGAAAAACAAAAAATAAAGTCAGGAAATTTCAGTCCACTCGCTTTGGACAAAAAAAAAAAGAAAAAGACAAAAAAACACACCAAAAAAAAACCTGAAACTAGTTTTAGTTTTGTGACAGTTACCAGTTTCCTTTAGGTTTACAGAGACTTTAGCTTCATTGCTCCCTGCTGTGGAAACGCACAGAAAACACCGCAAAGATCCTGGGAGGAAAAACATTCCGGGTCGCGTTCTGGACAAGCAACTTCAGACGTCACATTTGTACCGTTGGATAAACGTTTGCCGTTTTTCTCACCTTCGTCGAACCAGACGTGGACCTGTCCTGTAACGACCTGACCCGGGTCCCAGAGTGCCTGTATTCCCTGAGCAGCCTGAAGAGACTCAACCTGAGCAGCAACCAGATCTCTGAGCTGTCGCTGTGCATCGACCAGTGGACCCAGCTGGAGACGCTGAACCTGAGCCGAAACCAGCTCACCTCGCTGCCCGTGAGCACCGCCGCACCCGGCTCCTCGTTTTTTACGCTCCAGAGCCCAAACCGAACGGTGGTGAAACGCTTGCTTTTGTGTCTCCCGTCAGTCTGCGATCTGCAAGCTGTCCAAGCTGAAGAAGCTGTACGTGAATTCGAACAAACTGGACTTCGACGGGCTTCCGCCGGGCGTGAGCAAACTCTGCAGCCTGACGGAGTTCATGGCTGCCAACAACAACCTGGAGCTCATCCCAGAGGGCCTCTGCAGGTGCGGCGTAGACGAAAAACGCAAACACGGTGTCGTCTCAGAAATGCTGGAACGCTCTCTGAATGTTTGGTTTTGTGTTGTTTAGGTGCGACAAACTGAAGAAGTTGGTGCTGAATAAGAACCGGCTGGTGACGCTGCCGGAAACCATCCACTTCTTAACCGAGTTGGAGGTACAGTGCCGTTATAAATGACCACATTAATGGTGTTTCTATTACTGTTGACCACATTAATTTGGGTTTGATATGAAGTTAAACTGTGACACTTCATAAATGCTCTTTTATGACTGGAGAAAGCAAAAAAATACATTTGGACATTATGCTTGTAAACCAACTTCTGTCTACTAAAGCAGGAAAATGTATTGTTTAATTTTACTTTGTATATTTAGTGAAGAAATCTGTTTTTATTCAACTCACTTATGACACTTGTTTTTTTATTTTATGTTAGTGTGTAGAACCTCGTTTTGCATATTGCTTCTTAGCAATACCCTTAATAATGTCTGCCAAAAATAATATAAAACTGATAATCTTTCTTTCTTTTTAAAAATATATTTTAACTGGTTTTCTCTTTAATTTAATGCAAACGCTGCAAAAAATTTCAACATCTGAATTTTTCAGGGGTTTTTCGTCTCTCACAAATGATTTATTTCTCCGTTCGAGATGCATCTATTTTAGAGCATCTTGCTCACGTTTACCACAAAACGAGACCAACTCTCAGTGCTGACAGTAAGACTTTTCTCTTGCCGTAGGTCTTAGACGTGCGGGAGAACCCCAACCTGGTGATGCCCCCAAAGCCGGCGGACCGAGCAGCAGAGTGGTACAACATCGACTTCTCCCTCCAGAACCAGCTGCGTCTGGCCGGAGCTTCTCCTGCCGTTGTAGCCGCTGCAGGAGGAGGTGTGTGACTTTGTCTCCGACTCAAACTCTAACAAAGTTTGTGGTTTTGTTTTTTTTTTTTTTTTTCTTTGTACATTAAGGTTGTTTATGTGTTGGAAATCTTAAATCCATATCCGTTTGAGTTCAGGCGCCAGCCCCAGAGATCACCTGGCGAGGAAGATGAGGCTGAGGAGGAAGAAAGACTCGTCGCAGGACGATCAGGCGAAGCAGGTCCTGAAAGGCATGAGCGACGTCGCTCAGGAGAAGAAGAACATGGAGGTAAGAAAAACTGTCAGACGACTGTCTGTGAAAAACAAAACCTTCACCTCATTCTAATATGTTTGAATAATTCTGCAAAGCTGCAAGGTAAAGTGAATCTTCATAAATTACAATATTGTTTAAAAGTTCCTTTAAGTAATTCGATTTAAAAAAAAAACAAAACGTGTTTGCATTCAATGCTCACAGTGGCGTATTTCAAGTGTTTATTCCTGTTAATTTATATAATAACAACCCAAAAGTTCAGTTTCTCAGCATATTAAAATCTATTTCGTATTGATTTTTTTGCACAATTAAGATAAGTGACTTTATTTATATAGTTCTGTATGTTTTTCTTAGCTCGAACCATTTTGTAGTTTACTGTCTTCCGTTTCAAGGTTTGCAAACTGAAGAATCTAAAGCCATTTTTTCTGTTTATAAAAAGTTGTATTTTACCGACAGCACTGACTTTTTAATGTACATAACTTTACACAAAAAAGGTTTATATTATTAATTTAACATATTATTAGTACTGCTAACTCATTGCGTACATGTTTGACTAAAAAAAAAGATGCTTATAAAGAAATGTATGTATTTTGTAGGAAAATGGGGACTTGAAATATGGCGACCTAAAAGTCCGCCGCTGGGACAAGAGCCTGGAGAAACCTCAGCTGGATTACTCCGAGTTCTTCATGGAAGACGTGGGGCAGGTAATATTCTTTTTTTTTAAAAGTTTTGTTTTTTAGAAAATGGCCTCAAACAAAAGCTGCAGGTGAGGAAAAAAAAGAATTATTTTAGCTGCGTTTTGTGCAATAAACTTCCTTTCCTGTTTTGTCTTCCCCAGATTCCCGGAGTGTCTGTGTATCAGATCGAGAACTTCGTTCCCCTACAGGTGGACGAAGCTTTCCACGGCAAGTTCTACGAGGCGGACTGCTACATCGTCCTCAAGGTAACAGTTGGCGTCTGTTGTCCCGTTAAAAAGGAAGACGAACGGCTTGAAGGTGATTTCCGTTTGGGGTTTTCTCTTCCTGCTGACGCAGACCTTCCTGGACGACAACGGAGCGTTGAACTGGCACATCTACTACTGGATCGGTCAGGAGGCAACGCTGGACAAGAAGGCCGGCTCCGCCATCCACGCCGTCAACCTGAGGAACTTCCTGGGAGCCGAGTGCAGGACCATCCGAGAGGAGATGGGAGACGAGAGCGAGGAGTTCAGCGCTGTACGTAGAACCAGAAAGCCGACACGAGCACATTTAAGCTAAAAACTACTCCGTTAGCATAACCGCTACATGGTGTTGAGATGATTCCTGTTGGGTGCAGGTATTTAATAATGAGATCTCCTACATCGAGGGAGGAACAGCCAGTGGGTTTTACACTGTGGAGGACACACACTACACCATCAGGTGGGTCTGAAGCTGTTTTTTTAATTATTTATTTTATTCTTCCAGTTTAAAATTTTACTGGCAACTCTTCTAGAAAAAAGAAAATTCAGAAAATTGATCTGAGTTTCTAACCAGTAGATGTGAAGTGAAGAGCTACTCAGTCTGACTTTGCCCTGATGTTTAATCTCTTGTTTTTTTGTCAGGTTGTATCGAGTTTACGGCAAAAAGAACATCAAACTGGAGTCGGTGCCGGCGAAGGGCGCCTCCCTCGACCCTCGGTGAGAGACGCATCGTCGTTATTATTTCAAAACAAACGCAAACTGATGGAAGAGGGAACTTTTTAAATGGCTTTTACGTCTTCAGTTAGTGATTAGCAACAGCCGTAGGAATGGGAGGCAATCTTGCAGTTTTCTTCCTACGCTGACGGTATCCAACACCGAAGAGTGTTGCGCCTCTAACTGAAACTCTTAATTTCTGTTTTTGCAGCTTTGTGTTCCTGTTGGACACGGGGCTGGAGATCTTCATCTGGAGAGGAGCCAACGCCACGCTCGGCGGCACCACGAAGGCCAGGTGAGATAACGAGTCAGAAGAAGGTAACTCACGAGGAAAAAAAAATAGTACTTCTGTGTACCAACGCAGAGATTTGTGGTGCTCAAATCCGCCAGGCTGTTTGCTGAAAAGATCAACAAAAACGAGCGGAAAGGGAAGGCGGAGATCATGACCCTGATGCAGAACCAGGAGCCTCCGGGGTTCTGGGAGGCGCTGGGAGGACAACCAGAGGAGATCAGGAAACACGTTCCAGACGATTTCTCCCCCATCAGACCCAAACTGTACAAAGTAACTGATTCAATCACCTCCAAACTCAGGAAATGTTTTTTTTTTATTTAGCGTAGGTAACGTAGCTTTAACAAACTCCTCTCTCCTGCAGGTCGGCCTTGGTCTCGGCTACCTGGAGCTGCCTCAGATTAACTACAAGCTGTCTGTGGAGCACAAAGATCACAAAATCAAGCTGGACACCCTGCCTGAGCTCAGACTGGTGAGTTCATCTGCTGAGTCAGCGGCGGGGCAGAAGGAGAACAAACCCGGTCTGTAAATGACAAACTTTCCCCGAATCCCTCCGGCTCAGGTTCAGTCCCTGCTGGACACGAAAGGCGTTTACATCCTGGACTGCTGGTCGGACGTCTTCATCTGGATCGGCAGGAAGTCTCCGCGTCTGGTCCGGGCCGCCGCCCTGAAGCTGGGTCAGGAGGTCTGCTCCATGCTGCACAGACCCAAACACGCCTGCGTAACCCGCAACCTGGAGGGCACGGAGTGCCAGGTGAACATCTACCTGATTGTTTCTAACTATTTGATTTAGGGCCGGGCGATACAGCAAAAATAAAATGTCCAACTTTTATTTGTTTTTTATTTTTTTTGTTTTATTCTTTCATTCCAGATCCCATTACCGGTTTTAATCTTTGTTGGGTTTTTTTATTTGCTTTCTTTTCTTAAAAAAAGAGGAAATTGGCTTTTATTTGACTTATTCCTTCTGGGAGTTGTACCCCGGAGTATCAGGGTTACAAGAATTTTTGTTTATTTACAAGAATATTGTCATATTAGCAGAAAAAAAGACACAAATTTACCCAAAAAAAACTTCTTAAAATTGCAAGAAAAAAGTTTTAATGAGAAAAAAAAGCTTCGATTAGAGTTATCAGGATCTGCCATCAGCAGCTTAGTTCTTTCTTTTAAACAGACGGTTGTTTGCACAATTCTTTCAAAGTTCTGCTAATGATAATAATTTGATTCTAAAGTATTTGTATAAAGTATTTTCTGTAAAACTTCTGCCAAAGTATAATTTCACAAGATGGCTAACTTTCCCCATTTTTTATGTTGGAGTTCTCCTAAAATATCTTTAGTCTTGTATTATTTTGATTCCGTCGTACAGCTGTATTTTTATATTACTATAACTTTATTCTCTTAATAAAAAACAAATAATCTTAACCTGGCCCAAATAGTCCATTGTGGAGTTGACATGAATTCAATGTCCAAATAAAGAGAAGCTGTAAAACAAGCTTACTAGACAAGATGGCCGCCTTGGTCATGTTGAAATGACCCCAAACTATGAAAATGCATTGGTAGAAAAAAAAAATTCAAAAATTTGATGAATCGCCCAGCCCTGAATTAATGATTAATGTGACTTTCAACCCTCTGTGTGTTTTAATTCTCCTCTTTCTCGTTTTTTTTAGGTGTTTAAATCCAAGTTTAAGAACTGGGACGATGTTTTGAAGGTGGACTACACCAGAGCCGCTGAGACTGTGCAGCAAAAGGATAACCTGCAGGGCAAAGTGAGTCATCACTGGGTTTTTTTTTTTTAGTTTAATACAGACAAGACCCAATTTTTAACGCGTTCCTTGTGTTTCCTCTCAGGTGAAGAAGGACGCGGAGCAGAAGGACCAGATGAAGGCTGACCTCACGGCGCTGTTCCTCCCCCGGCAGCCCGCCATGCCCCTCACCGAGGTAAACGCCTCGCGGTTGCCAGGCTACTGCTCTGACTACTGTGTAACGATGACGGCTACAAGCTCCTCCCGTTTCTAGGCGGAGCAGCTGATGGAGGAGTGGAACGAGGATCTGGACGGCATGGAGGGCTTCGTCCTGGAGGGGAAGAAGTTCACCCGCCTTCCCGAGGAGGAGTTCGGTCACTTCTACACCCAGGACTGCTACGTCTTCCTGTGCAGGTACTCCACCCTTATCTGCTTTTTCATTCCCGCGTCGCTCTAATCCAAGGGTGTCAAACTCATTTTCGTTTTGGGCCAAACGAAAGTATTAAGTATTAAGAAGTAGCTGTCTTTGCAGTTTAAGTAGTTCCTAAAATTTAACATCTGTCCACATTATTCGGTCTTTCAAGGATTTTGCAATTTTTTTGGGGGGGGCAATAAAATCACTTTGCAATATTTACGCCTATGGGTGACATTAATTGTGACTTTCTTAATCGACCACGAACTAATAACTTGATATCAAATAAGCCTGAGGCAGCTGTGTTGTAAAAGTACAAAATACTGCCACCTACAGGTGGGAGTTAGTGGTCAGTTAAACTCAATGGTTTTGACCATTTTTGTAGAAAATTTGCAGCTATGCAAAGTGAGAAATGTGGTAATTGCAGATTTTTTTTACCTGAATTTCCACAACCACAGGAAACTGGGAGCACAGGTTGATATAATTTGACACCTGCAGTGTTGAGGGCCACACAAGAAGCTATGGTGGGCCAGATTTGGTCCCCCGGACATTGAGTTTGACACATGTGCTCTTATCTGACCGGGCCGTTTCAGATACTGGGTTCCCGTGGAGTACGAGGACGAGGACGAGGAGAAAGAGAAGAAGGACGGAGAGGCTGGCAAAGGCAGGGGAGGAGGAGGCAAGGGGGATGAGGATGAGGAGGACAAACAGCCTGAGGAAGACTTCCAGTGTGTGGTGTACTTCTGGCAGGGCCGGCAGGCGTCCAACATGGGCTGGCTCACCTTCACCTTCTCCCTGCAGAAGAAGTTTGAGAGTCTGTTCCCCGGGAAACTCAAGGCAAGAAGGATCGAACGGTTCTAGTTCCGGTTCCAAACCGGGCTCTGAGCTCTCATCTTGTTCTCGCGGTTCTAGGTGGTGCGTATGACCCAGCAGCAGGAGAACCTCAAATTCCTGTCGCACTTCAAGAGAAAGTTCATCATCCACAAAGGGAAGCGGAAACAGAACACCGACTCAGTCCAGCCGTCCCTCTATCACATCCGCACCAACGGCAGCGCGCTCTGCACCAGGTGCGCTTCCATCACCTGACTTCCTGTTGGTTTTTGTCTCCCCTCCCACTTTTATGTGTTTGTTTTCCTCTCCGTCGCTCAGGACCATCCAGATCGGTACCGACTCCAGCAATCTCAACTCCGAGTTCTGCTTCATACTGAAGGTTTGCTTTGAGATTTAAAAAATAAACGTTTGATTCCAGTTGAAGTTGAAGGGAACTGAATGATGTTTTTCTTCAGGTGCCATTCGAAAGCACGGATAACCAGGGCATCGTTTACACCTGGGTGGGCCGGGCCGCCGACCCCGACGAGGCCAAGCTGGCCGAGGACATCATGAACTCCATGTTTGACGACACCTACAGCAAACAGGTTAAACAGAGGCTCCGTGTCTATTACACATTGTAATTGATGTATTTAAATGAACATTTTCAGCCTGCTACGTCTTTATAGGGCTCCTGGATTCAAAGTGTTTTCAAAGTCTGGACAAGTATGGAATAAGAAAATGATTTGATTATCATTTTCCTTGGTTATGGTGTTCTAGAGTTATTGTGCTTCCTTACATTCTTGTTAGCTAATGTGAGATGTGTGTTGTTGCACGACAGGTGGGAAGCTACGAATCATTTGCATATAAAAAAAAAATCACCCCTCTGTTCGTCCGTCCATTTGATTTTTCCATTCTTACAGTTTAAAAAGTAAGACGTAAAAGAAAGGGAATAAATAATTTTATACTTCTTTCTAAGTCCTTTGCAAACAGATGGTTACAGAAAAAATATATATTATGGTATTTGAATGTGAATATGATTGAAATAAAACAACCAAAAACGCATTGAATTAACTTTCTGTATCAGCTATCATAAGTTTGCATTTAATGTTTAGATAAATTACTTATGCATTTAATTAAACATTTATTTATTTCATGGTACACATAATTCATCATTTAATGATGTATTTAGATAATTTTGTCGCTTTTGGCCCTCCATACTTTATAGAAAACAGAAGAAATTGGCAGAAATTGGTTTCAGTCTTTTGTGTGATGGCCTGTTTTTGTATTTTTGTTTAAAATTTTTTTAAATTTGTCGATTTAAAAACCGTAAAATCATCTGGTAGGTTATCAACGAGGGCGAGGAGCCGGAGAACTTCTTCTGGGTCGGGATCGGATCTCAGAAAGAGTACGACGAAGACGCAGAGTACATGAAATACGCACGGCTCTTCAGGTGAGAGGAGCGCAGCAGCCGCCGCCTCACTTCCTCTACAGTCAAACAGAAACCTCTCAGTGAGCACCGACCTATTCTACGACTTTTCTCCCCCCCAGGTGCTCAAACGAGAAGGGTTATTTCTCCGTGTCGGAGAAGTGCTCCGACTTCTGCCAGGACGACCTGGCCGACGACGACATCATGCTGCTGGACAACGGCAAGGAGGTGAGCGAGCTCGGCCCACAACGCAGCGTCGTCAGATCGATTGCTTCAGACGTTTCCCTAAGCATCTTTGGGTTTTTCCATTCCTCTGCAGGTTTACATGTGGGTCGGCACTCAGACCAGCCAGGTGGAGATAAAACTGAGTCTGAAAGCCTGTCAGGTGAGCAGCAGCCTCCCGGATTCTTCCGCTTTTCCCCAAACTTTAATGTTTTCTAGTTTTAATTAGGGCTGTAGCGCTACACTAATGTCACAATACGATACTCGATATTGTGCTCATAATACAATACATATCACAATATTCAGCAAACGATTCTATTCGATATGGTTTGATAAATGTTTATAGAGGGACAGAGTGATTTTGGTGACATTTTGTGACTGTTCCATACTCTTGGATTGACTTAATTGAACTGATGGTGTGATAAATGGTGTTTTTGTTTTATCTTTGTGTATTTGGTTATGCAGAAAAGGAACCTTTTTTTGTCTTATTCACTTATATTACATAATGTAATTTATCCATTTCCCTTCATTATTTAATTGGTTATTTCATTACATATAATTTTTAAAGTACATGTGCAACTGGGTAAAAAATGTCATGTGTGATAGCTGCCAGCTAATTCGTGTGGATTTGACATGAAACTCAAAGTAGGATTTAATATATCAATGCTCGTGGATGAAAAATGAATACTTTCTGAGATTATTTATTTTTTAATAAATATCTTAGAATCGATCAAATTACACAGCCCTAGTTTTAATTTAAATGACCCTGGAAGTTGTGTAACCTGATATTTTCACCTGATTTCTAAAAGTCATGTCC
This sequence comes from Xiphophorus maculatus, assembly GCF_002775205.1. Lineage (NCBI taxonomy): Eukaryota > Metazoa > Chordata > Actinopteri > Cyprinodontiformes > Poeciliidae > Xiphophorus > Xiphophorus maculatus. The sequence goes on along the minus strand of NC_036458.1, from coordinate 18,246,696 downwards.
ACGAGTGTGTGTAAACGTTTCTCCCGCTCTCCAGGTTTACATCCAGCACATGCGCGCTAAAGACTCTGAACATCCGCGGAAGCTGCGCCTGGTGCGGAAGGGAAACGAGCCTCACTGCTTCACCCGCTGCTTCCACGCCTGGGGGCCCTTCAAAGCCCCTCCCTCATAGGCCGAACACACACATCCACCCAGCCAATCCGCTGCCACGTAGGGGTTTTGCTTAAACCAGTAATCTGAGGCTCCTGTTTTTCCCTCCATCCTGCAGCCAAAACCTACCAGGATTTTAACCCAACATCCCCAAATCTTCCAGAGGAAAAAAAAAAAATCCTGGATGCTTAAAGTCTGAGAATGATGGCAAAAATAATGCAATTTTTTTTCTATGAACTTTTATTTACACAAGCTTGAATATTACTGTCAAATAAGAGAATTATCTTTTAAAATGTACAGAGGGATTTATGAAATCTAAGGGAAGGTTTTTCACCTGACATATCGTCTCTTATTGTGCTGCTTTGACTGGTTTCCAGGGGACGAGGTGCCGTTCGCTCAGCTTATCCAAGCAGTTTTAAGGCACAAATTTACTTTTTTGTTGATATTTTTCAACTTTGAGGGATTAATTGAGGAATGTCAGCCTAATACTTATTACATGTTTTTACGCTTCTTCCCCCCCCCTTTTCATTTTAAAGCGCTCTTCTCTTTAGTTTTGTCACTTTTATCGTATTAATTTCCCACTGATTCTGAATGCAAAACAGCTCTTTGCTGTGGGTGATTTTGTTTGTTGCTGTTTAGTTGTGAAAATCTAGTTTTACATCTATTTGGCCAAAGACGTTTTCTAGAGGTCAGACTGCAAGATTACGTTTTGTTTGTTTGTTTGTTTCAATGTGCAATCAGTAAAGCCTGGGAGAGGCTGAAACTAAATGACCTTACTGTATTCTTCTGTTGGAGGCGTTTTACAGCAACCAGGCTCAGATCTTCAGAAGACCAGAGTGTTTTCATCATATCACGCGCGTCTCCGTGTAAAGAGGGACTTCTGGCTCAGAGGAGTCGAATCAAGTTCACCAGATGACTGTAGTTTATCTTGTGATCGTGCGACCTGTGTAGAGTGCAGGTATTGGTCCGGGGAAGGGATCAGCTGACTGCAATATGTCTCATACTTCTTTATATTTTTATGAGATGATTTATATGCCTGTTGGCGTGTGATTCCTACACATATCCGTGTCTCTAAATGCGCGCGCACGCTCCTGATGCCACCTGCAGATGCTTTATTTATGTATTTTATATAAAATAAAAACGTCACATCAACTTTGTGTTTCTGGTCCTTTTGAAGCGTCAAGTTAGAATACAGACCAGGCTGCAATTTTCTCTCTCTGATGCATTTTAAATCTTAAAATGTTTTGACACTCAGAGAATAGATGCAGCAGCGACCAATACGGTCTCAGCCATTGTTTTACATTTTTAAGGGTTGGAATAAACTTTGCTCAAGCTATCAAAAAAAATTATATTCTCAAATCTCTGAGTACATGGGAAGAGAAGAGTAAGAGCTTTAACAGAGTAGTTAACTTCTACTAAAAATGTTTTACATGTTAAAACTGTCCTATGGAAGCCCGTTTCCGCCACTCTGTAAAAAAAAATCTCATGAGATAGTATCTCAAAAATAATGAGATACTATCTCATAATGAAATAATTTATTTTTATTTTTTTTTAACAGAGTGGCGGAAACGGGCTTCCATACTATCCTGACAGTATAATTTGAAACGGATTATATGGAGGGGAATCGACCTCTGCCGTTCCTGCCTGTGGTTCTACTGCCGTCTAGAAAGACACAGTCAGATTGAAATCAGCCAATCAGAGCCAGGAGGCGTGTCTTACAACCGTCAATGCTTCTTCACGCGCTGTTTAGTGAGCCAATGGCGGGGAAGCAACTTACCGTTACAGAAAAACTTTATCTGTCGTCATCGGTGGCTATGCTAACTAGCTTGATACAAGGATCTAATTAGAGCTTTGACACCCTCTAGTGGTTAGATACAGCCAGGTAGGCTCTATTGAGTTTATTTACTTTACATACCGGTTGCAGAAATTATATAATTTAGTTACTGCTTGACATTTTAAGTGCCGGTAAAAGTAAATTCGGACAGGAACGGTTTTAAAGAATGAACTCCATTTTGAAGTGACTCTGCTCCCTATAGATATATTGTCGATTCATGGCAGGACCAGACAATCCGTTCAATGCTGAACATTTGTGTAATCAGAGCGTCTCTCAATTTTGCATTTTCGCAGTTAAATTACTACAAACAAACGGAGGGTTTCAGAGTAAATACATTTTATTAACATTCACAATTGTTCACCAACCAAAATGCTAAACAGCTTCATTAATTCCTACAAATGGAACTGAACAACTCATCTCAGTGGTGGGATTAAAATTCTAAGCTGCGCTGCATGTAGCATGAAAAGGTTAATGAATGGGAATTCAGGACACATAAAAAAACAAAACAAAACAAAAAGGTGATTCAATGATCCTACCAGCTGAGCTACATTAGTGAAGTTGTACTCCAGGTTTTACACCTAGCTTTTGTTTGTTTTTAGGGTTCCGACCTCGTTGACCCCGCAGAGAGGTTGTAAAACATTAAAAGGGTTTAAAAACACTGCAGATGGAAGGTCACCGGCTACATGACCCACAATGCACCATTTTACACTTTACAAACTTATTGAACCACTTACATTTCCCTCACCTTTTTCCATATTTGATTCCCATTTTCTATATGAAAAAAACCATTTTACTTAAATCCTAGTTTTCAACTTGAGCAGATGATAAAAAGTTTAACTTTATTTGCTACATCAATGGTAAACATCATCTTGTGTTGGTTCCCAATGATTCCTAATAGTTTCTCCAGCTGGTTCCCTTTTAAATCAGTGTGGAATATTCCTCTTTACCCCCCAAACTATTTATTAAAATATCTAGACTTTTCTCATACAAGCATAAAAACATTCAATAGAGCAACAATCTTCACTGTATAAAACACCTATATTGTTCCAGTACTCGTTTCTTCAATGCCAACATAAACCTACTCATATCCTAGATAGCCTCAAAAAAAAAAAAAAATCAGCAGTTTTTGTTGGAATCCAGAGGAACGGAGATGCTACAACTTCCCCCCCACCAAAAAAAAAATACTTCATTTGCCTTTTTTTGTTTTAAATTTACCACACTTAAAACCTCGAACCTTCTGTTGTACTGCGATTCCATCCCATCGAGTGGCACGTTTAGCGGCAGAGCACAGCGTCCGGCTCCAACCGTGCAGAAACCTCACAAAGTTAGCCGAGTCGCATTCAGAGCGCAGAGGACGTGTCCGTTCATGACGCTACCTACGCTGGGCCTTCTGTGTCTGCATGTGTGGAGCGGGGCACTGTCGCGTTTCCAAAGTGGTTATGGGTAAACAGTTGGTTCGTCCAGCAGGAGGAATCTAGAAAACTTCCTTCCCTGCTTGTGCCAGGTCAATAAGGGATAGAGGGACAGATCCTCGGTGGCTCCATTTCAGATGTTTGTGGTCCAGCACTGAAATCCAGAGGAAACCACTCGAGTTGCTCCAGGAAGCTCTTCAACGAAACCAGAGAGAAATCATGAGTGAATATCAACGGGCTGCAGCTGAAGAAAAGACCATGAACAGACGCTTCAGAATAGAGAGTGGTGTCATTATTACCGTTCCTAACAATCCTATTAGACCACCTCCTTAACAACAAAATGGCTGCTCAAAACCAGCTTGTGACCAGCTTTACTCTGACACCCCTAAATAAAGTGCAACTCAGAAGACTTGCAACTAGTTAACACAGTCCATCTGTTTCCTGGAGGAAAACCTGAAGGGGTCAGCAAAGACTTGAGGAAGAGCTTCAACATATACAGCTACATTAGATCAAATATGTTTGTGTATTAGAGTGGCCTAGTCAAAGTCCAGACGTAAAAACAACTCACTAGGGTAGGGCTGAAACGATTCCTCGAATGATTCGAGTACCTTGATTATCAAAATTCCTCGAGGAAAATTTACCTGCCTCGAAGCTTCGTTAATTTATGTTTTAATATTTAATGCGCCGTGTTCCGGCCAGAATATTATTTGCGTTGCGCGGAGCTCTGACTTCCGCCTCTGAGTTGTTGACGAATGCTAAGTGTTAGCGGCATAACGTCCAATTTTCAAGTTCGGCCGTGGGGATTTTATTGACTGATTATATTGCCCGGGTTTTTATCGTTTTTGGGGGACCGATAGACATCCTTAAATGACTGGCGCGATGCCTGGAGTACGGCAGCTTTTCTCCTCCGGGAGCTGCTGGTTGAAAGCAAACGGCGGGAAAAGAGCTGCAGGAGTATTTATACAGGTGAGCGGATAGACTGAACAAGGCGGGCAGCTGAGTAGTTGATGGTTACAGTGTAAGTGCAGCTTTACGGACAAACCGCACAATAAATTTCATATCATCCAGGTCTGAACAAATGGGCGTATTGCTCCCCCGTTCTTACTTTCGTCCCCTGGGGATGCTCAAAAATGAAAAATTGGACTGATATTGATATCTGATAGTAACACTGGTATTATGCCAGATTTACCAATATTTTATTTTATCAATTTTTTTATCCGATTACTCGATTAATCTTAAGAATAATCGATAGATTACTCAATTACTAAAATATTTGTTTACAGCAGCTCTAGATGAGAGACACTTAAATCTTTTTATTTTCCATCAAATCTAACAAGGAAAAATTAGTAAAGCTAATAGACTCATGCCCGAAATGACTACAATTGCATCAGTGTTTTGTTTCAGTGAAGGATCGACTCAGGGAGTCTGATAACACATGCACACCACACATTTCAGATTTCTATTTGTTAGAGAAAAAAAGTTAAAAATCGTTTTTGGAGGTTGACAATCTTGAAACACAAGAGGTGATAAAAATACTTTCAAAAAACATCATTCAGCTTAGAATGCCTCTGCGGTTTGTGAGATTTTAGTCTGACCACCAGGAGGCAGTAGAGAACCAAAAATGTTTATTTTGTTTATGCCTCTCCTAAAACACAGTTCTGGATGGAAATATGGGAACGTGTGTGAGCCTCTGAGCGAACCGCTGACAGTGTCTGCCTGGATGGAAATGCAGCGCAGGAATGCGACGCTCAGACAGAACTGCTCTTAAAAGTTCGAACAAGCCGGACCGGCTCAATCACAAACAGGTGCGTGCGCCGCACGGAGCGCAAAGAAAACCTCCAGTCTGACGCATCTGTCAACAAAAGCTAATCTACAGCTTCAGTTTGTGTAAGAAGCAGCTACTCTTCACCTCTTCAGTTGATGAGGATGCCAGCGGAGCGTCCCTCTTCCTCCTTCATGTTCCTCAGGTTATTCTCGGCCTCGTCCACGGTCCTGAAACACAAAGCGCTCCCGATTGGTTTGGGGCCTCCCAAAGAAACACGAGTGGAGACTTTTGGTCCGGTGCTTACGTTAGGAAGTCCCTGACGTCCTCCACAGTGATCTCCCCGGTGGTGTCCAGGGTGAGGTCGGCGCAGCTGAGGGGGGAGTCCAGCGGCGTCTCCAGGATGGGAGAAGACAGGGTGCAGGGAGACTCCTCCGTTCGCCCTGAGAGGGAGGAATCCACACATTGGAGCAAATGATTCACTTTACATCCGGGCTGCTGATCGTGGTGTGTTGCATGTTGGGTGTAAAGGTGCGTTTCCATTACAAATGTGCGCTAAATTCTGTTGATATTCTGCTAAAGTCGGGGGAGGGGACGCAATGTCACAATTAAAATCACACGTTGAGTTTAAAAATAGTAATAAAAAAAAAATCCGCGCCATCATTCTCCTACCACTTCCTGTTGTCGTCTTTATTTTTTCTGCCAGTAGTAACATCCGGTTGTTGATCACATGACTAGTGTGATGTGAAAAAAGTTTCTACTGCAGCGCTGCGAAATGTACTAGTTTCGATAAAGCTAAAAACACACTTCGTCCTAGAGCGAAAACTTTATATCGAAAACAAATATCTTTTTAGAAAAAAAAATTATTTTATTAAGCAAATTTATTTTCGAAATATATAATTGCACAATTTTAAGATTAATGGAAATGCAGCTAAGGACGCAATCTGAAAGTTGCTGAGTGATGCTAAACCAGACTAAGCTAATTTTAACTTTTCAAACTTCTAGTTGGTCTTCATTTTAAGGCAACACCTTATAGAAACACGACTAATATTTCATTTGCAAAACAAACAGAAAAAAGCAAACCTCTGCTAGTCTGCTAAAAGTTTATAAACTTCTAAGTTTGAACTTTAAAAAAGTAATTCTAAAAGATCTCTTTCATTATTCCGATCATTTAGCAAACAAGAAAATAATTTTAGTCATCATAACTGACCTAAACTGGTTTTTATACGTCTTTTGTAAAAATGTAGCCTCAGCTGTATGTTTAAAAACAGATAATAAAGTTGTGTGTTGCATTTAGTTTGTTATTTTGCTGCACTTTAAAGCAGCTATGTTTTTTAAAAACATTTATATATATATTAATTATGATGATGAATTTTGGCTAAATGGCTAAAAACATCACTACACTCAAGCATTTAGAAAGCTAGCTCGGATAAAAATTTCAACATTAATAAACTGCTGCAAAATTGCTAAATAACGAGAAAGTGCAGGGTTAAAAACAGAAAATAAAAGAAACTGAGCCGTTTCCACAACAACCAGCGCTCCCTGCCAGAGATGGGAGAGGCAACTGGGGCATGCTCAATGGTTACCATGGAGACTGGACAGGACAAGGCCCCCCTGAGAGGCATGGTCAGGGTTTTGGAAGCTTCAGAGAGTTATTTAAAAATAAAAATGTGATAATAGATAGGAAAGAGCGAGGGGGCGGAAAGAGAACAAGAGAGGGTGCGATCAGACGTACCCTCAGCCTGACCCGTTTGGTTTCTGTGGGTCCCGTTGGCCTGCGGGTGCATTGTTGTACCATCACTGTGGACACACACACACACACAACACTTAGTTTGGCAGCTAATACAGCTAAGGCTCAGTGAGTTTAGTTTTTATTTGGTTGCAAAGCATAAAGAGAACGGCACGCTCAGCAGATTTTACCGACACCAGAGGTAAGAAAACTATTAGAGATCAACAGAAGCAAAAAGACGTTTCTGAATGGAACATGTCATTAACCTTCACAAGGTGTTTTATTAGGATAAGGACAGAGCAATCTTCAAACAGTGCCTGCTTGTTCTGAATCTGGATTGAAATTTGAAAAACACAGAAAAGAAAATAAACCATTTTCAGCGTCACTTACGCTTCTCGATCACTGAGATCGAGTCTCTACATTGCAAAATAATTTCTGTTATCAGCCTGGATGAGACCTGTCAACACTGCAGGGATGTAATTAATCCTTTAGACAAACAGAAGTAAACATTTTCAGTCCTCAGAAGAACAGGGATTCAACTAGAATCCAAAGCAAGCAACTCGGCCTCAAAGTTGGGAAAGAGGATTGGTTTCTGTTGTGTAACAGCACTCATGTTAATTACAGTTTTTATCGTTTGGGAAGTGAGCAAAGTAATTGTTTCTGTTTTGCAAGAGGAATTCGTCTTCACTGCTGCTGAATGCATGACTTCAGCTGCTCAGCAGCCTGAATATGAGAAACTATTACGGCTCAGTAACTCTCCACCACAAGGAGCATTGGCAACCATTAGTGGTTCATATCTTGGTCTTTAGATATCATTAAGAAAGACTGTTTTTTGTTTTCTTTTCTTACTTTATTATAGATGCTGACAGAGCAGAGAACTTAGAATATTTAGAAGAAAAAACAAAAAGCAAAAAATGTTGAACACCAAATAACCTGTTGGTGGATTCGCTGGTTTTGACTCGAGTTTCAGTTTTGAACTCTTGACTACTGATAGTGACCATCAGCCTACTTGAATCTTCTGGTTATGGATAATGATTCATATTTAAAGAGTCGATTTGTTTCATCACAAAACAAATAGTTCAATTTTTAACCTCTTTAGCCTCTTACATGACGCTATTAGTATAGATTGGAAGAACAGCACTGTATGTTTTTCAGAAAGCAGGTCATTACAATTACACTGTATATTTGCTATAATACTTTAAGCCTTCCTGTTATCTGCTGAAAGTCATGCGCCCTCTCTCTCTCAACTTAAATAAAAAGAACAGAAACAAGCTGGTAGACAAGTTTTAGATAAGTTGGCCTGTGACTGGAGTCAGTTAGGTTGATTTCCTGACAAACAGATATTGAGTTTAGTGGTGGGACTGAAAATGTTTTAATTGAGTTAGTTTCAGCGTCTATAAATAAACGCATTTGAATCAAAAACCATACATCACCAAAAACATTTTTAATTCAAAAATCCTTTTGCTGCCACAGGGTTGAATAAATAGAAATATGAAATGAACAACAAATATATTTATTGATCTTAGTCTTATTCAGATTAGTGCAAAGTGCTTCCAAGTGTTTCGGGAATCCAGGATCATTCATGGAACTTTTTTGAAAAAAAAAAAAACTGTTTAAAAATGTGAACTGAGGACACTGTGCTGCTGCTGCAACATGTTTAGCATTAAGCTGGTATTTCAGGCTATAATAGCTACCCTATTAGGCCAACTCCTTCTGGTACAACAATAGTCATTTCCAGCATCCCCTTACTTTATTTTGTTATTTCTAAACTTGCTATGATCCTTCCAAATATATGAAGAATTATTCCAGTAGATAAGTAAATGTTTCTTGTATTATTGATTGATTGATTAAAAGTTTATGAGCCGGGCGTGCCGGGCGTGCCGTGGTGGCGTAGTGGTTAGCACGACCCGTATTTGGAGGCCTTGAGTCCTCGATGCGGCCGTCGCGGGTTCGACTCCCGGACCCGACGATATTTGCCGCATGTCTTCCCCCCTCTCCTTCCCCGTTTCCTGTCAGCCCACTGTCATTTAAGGGACACTAGAGCCCACAAAAGACCCCCTGGAGGGGTAAAAAAAAAAAAAAAAGTTTATGAGCCAAAAGTTTCAAAGTTGCACATTTTCAGAGTGTGTTACCTGATGGCTGTGGGCTCTAGTGGTCGGTCCAGCTGAACAGAGCAGAGCGGTTCTGTTAGCATCTTGGCAGAAAGGGAAAACCTTTCATATTCTGAAGGGGAGATCAGGTAAAACCCTGCGGAAAACAACAAAACGCACGTCAACCTTTAGGGAGGAAGGAGGATTCGGCCAGACCAACTCGCTCTCTGTGCCTCTTGGATGTAAACGTGTCTGATTGTTAACCGACGAAGGATTTTTCGAAGGCTCACCCTGCCCGCTTTTGGTGAAGACACAAGATGCAATGCCACTGATGTCCTCCTTGCGGATGCAGTCGTATCGCACCTGAACACACGCAACGCACAATTAGAAGCACATGGTGAACCATCAGTGGGTGGGACACGTCGTCCTGCTTCTACCTGAGGTCGGAGGGTGGGTATGGTAAAGAGGTGCATGTCTCCGAGGTTGGTGAGGCAGACGAGTGTGTGTTCGCTGTAGTCTTCCTGAGCAGCGGAGTTGAAAAGAACTAAGGCCACTTTCCTCACGCGGCAGCCTTCGTGTGCCGTCAACTTGAACTTGGTCTTAGCGCTCACTTTAGGGAGAGAGAACACCTGCAGGAGGAAGATGGTAAAAACTGTAACCCTGGGAGTAATAAACAAGAGCTCAACTCGTCTTCCTGGCTGTACCTTGAGCTGCTCCTCTGAGGCGATGAGGACAGAGTGAGCGTTGGTCATGTCCGGAGCGATGGCGAGGTCCTGTGAGGCTTCGTACGGATCCGGTAGTGGTTTCCCTCGCCCGTCCAGGACGCTGATGGACACCACGGGCGCTCTGTGCATCAGCTGGATCTCCTTCCCCAGCACCGCCTCCACGCACGTGCCGCTCTCGCTCGCTCCTCCCCGCTCACACGCGCGGCCCGATCCCACGCCGGGGACCTCCAGAGCGTAGGCGTACACGCTGCCCGAGTTGGTGCCGGCCCAAAGCGTGGGGCCGTGGTGTGTACCTGACCCACACACACACACACACCGGGTTGAGAGTGATAAATATCTAAATACAGCAAAATTAAAAACCATTCCTACCCCAAAAACTTGTCATGTTAACAATGATCAACAACACAAAATGTTAAATGTTGCATCAAATCCCATCGACGTTATGGATCAAGATTTGAAAATTTGCTCTTCACAATCACTCTTCTTCCAATCAGACTCAGCCTGAGCAATTTAGCAAGAAAAGGGGAATAAAAATTTCAGTCTCAAAGACGTGCAAAACTGGTATCAACAATCCCTAAGAGACTTGTTGCTGTAAATCCAGCGAAAGTTGGTTCTACTGAGTATCAGCTGAATAGAAACTTACTAGTTTTTATATTTTTAAACCATTTCTGTAAAACATTGAGGTTTTGATGGGATAAAATATGAATAGGCTCAAGGGATAAGTAGTTTCCAAGACGCTCATCAACCAAATGCAGAAAAATAAATACTGAAACTATATTTTTAGAGTAAGCAAGACAAACCATCACGCAGAAATGTGTCAGCGAAGCAGAGACATCTGACCACTCCTGACAATGAGTCGTCCGCTGACCGAGGCTCGATCCGTCGTTGCACAGGAGCTACTTCCTCCTGCTCTGCCAAAGCCGCGTTGGCCTCTTGAACCTACACCAGAGACGTCGTTAGCGGTCTGCAGAGCCCGGCTCGGTCCACATGTCACAGGAGGATGTGTCTCACCTTGCTGGTAGGAGTGGTGATGGCACGTTTCTTTCCAGACACCCTGCTTTTCCGGATGCGTCTGAAGCTTTGTCGAAGGGATTTCTTTAAGGACTTGACTCTGGACAGTGGACCCTCCATCGCCAGCGAGTCGTTAGGATGCAGAGTGCACCTGAGAGAAAGTGTGGAGCAGCCATCGATTAAACTATTCAATATTTACGAGTCAAACAATAACGTAGACAAGGATGATAAAAGAAGTAGAGTGAGCCGTTTATCCCAGGATTTGTGCATTTATACAATTTCAAAGTACGTTTTCCAGCTCTTCTAGCAGTACACTTTGGAGATACAAACAATACACATGAAAAAAAATTCACTACTATAATATTTTTTTACTGTTCTGAATAATGCATTGCTATAGTATTCAACGTTCTACAGCAGTGACAAGGTCATCTAAAATAGAACAACATTTAAAACATGTCTCACACACAATACACACCCGACTGGTCAGAGAACAAAACACTAATTTAACAAAAACTCTCACAACTTCGATAACCTTGCTTAACGTAAAAATATAAATGAGCCTTTCTTTCAATTACACAGATTAATTCGGGTCATTAAGCCATTAGGAATAATAAATATTTATTACATTAAAACAATCCAGACAAATCTTGTTAACATAAATAACATTCCTGCTCAAATTAAATATACAAAGAAAGTTAGAAAACATTCTCCAAGCCTTATGGTATTTAGTAAATAGAAATAATTTTGGTTATGATAAGTGATTAAAAAAAAAAAAGACATTTTTGGTTTGGTTTAACTTCAGATAGTGAGAAAAAAAAAGTGTCTTCTGGTTTCAACGTAACGTTTTCCAAAACTGCTCAATTTGAATATCAAGCATCTTCAATGACTTTATACAGAAATTAAGCATTTTCCAAACATTGGAAATTCAAGCATTTTCAAGGACTTCAAGGACCATTATGAACCCGGTGATCCCCCAAACGTCCTCTTCCTCACCTCGCCAGCACCGTGTTTCGCCGGTGGTAGTCAAACAGGCCGAACCCGTGACTCGTCCCGAAGGCGATCAGGTTCCACTCCGTGTGCAGCGCCACCGCCGTGACCGACGCAGGCGGCAGACACTGGACCAGCACCTGCGGCTGGAAGCCCGGCGGGAAGGGCGCGGGTTTGAGACGCGCCTCCAGCCTGTCGTGGCCTTTCCAGGTGAAGCCCTCCCTGTCCTGCAGCAGGTCCACCACCGACACGTCCACCGAGTGGTCCGACAGCTCGTCGTTAAGAGCCAGGACGATCACCTGTGGAGAGACGGCTTTATTATTCTAGGGCAAACGGTTTACTCTGCATGAAGTCAACATGTCCCGTGAGCCACACTTTCAATTAGTCTAAACTGTATTTTCAAGGTTTTCTTTTGAGGTTCGACGTTTTTACTCATTTTCAGATTGTTGTACCTTGTCGTTTTGCTCCGGAGCATAAAGGGTAAAAGCTTCGATGGTGCAATAAAAGGTAATGTGATGGCTCCACATTTATCCAGCCTCACAGAGGTCGGAGCATCACAGCAGATAAACTGTCATTTCCATCATGCTAAGGGTCTTCTGGTTAGAATTCAGCAACTCCATTAGCTGGAAACACAAGTCTACCTGTCTACATGACAAAAACTGACGGCCAGATCTCATTCCATCAGTGTTTTCCTTTGCCAACAGCTTTTACTTTAGTTCATTCCGTGAGAAGGGGAGCGTAGGAAAACATTTCCAGATGACAATGACGCAGAGGACTTCAACATTTTTTCCAACTTTGAAAATAGATGCGACAAACTTAGCAAATATGAAGCCACAGGGAATGTGTGTTGTAAACAAAGCAAACAGTGTGAGACTTTTTTTTTTCCAAATAGTGTCAAACTTGAAACAATAGGAGACTCTCTAAGTGAAGCTGACGTTGTAGTTACACAGAATGAAGCTTTTTGACGATGCAGTGTACTGAACATGCTCTGTTGAAAACTGCATTTACTGATTTTTGTTTTGCAGACTTACAGTGCCTTAGAAAAAGTTGGAGAAGTGAGGTGAAAAAGCGGATGCTCACCTGGCCGGCTGTTCCAGCCACCACCAGCTTGTTGCTGTACTTGCACAGACTGATTTTCTGGATGCCGAGTCTGGGATCGTCGCTGTACGGGTCAAAGCAGCCCACCTACACAGGCAAAAATGAAAATTACTGTCATTCATTCCTGAAAAAACAAAAAAACAACAAAAAAAAAAACACTAAATAATTTTTAGGGCTGCAACTAACAATTATTATATTAACTCCTCGATTATTCTGATGATTAATCTTTTTTTTTTTTTAAATGCACGTTCTACAGATTTTACATTTAAGCACTTACACCTTTTTATGCAGTATTTCAGGATGCAAATATACAAATAATCCAATTACTTTTAGAAAAGAAAAAACTTTTTATTGCATAAAATGTTTCAGTGAAGCTAAAACCACTAGAGGAGTTTTGCCTAGAACATATTTACAGTCAAAGGTGTTTTTATCTTAAATGCAAAATATATATATTTTTCTACAGTCTTGGCTTAATTACTGCTCTGAATATGTTCGTTTTTTTCACCATATTGCCTTTTTAAAGTCTGTTGACTCCAGTTAACTATTAATAATTTACTAAATTAGTTGACGATTATTTCAATAACTGATTAATCACGATTAATCGTTTCAGCCCTACACAGTTTTGTCGTTTTTTTAATAGTGGTTTATTGCCATCTATTTATTTATTGCTAATCTTCAAATTAGCATGAAAAGTCGAGGACTTTTGATGCAAACTGAGACAAGAACCAAGTCGTCTCAATCCGATGTCAGCTGCAACCTGAACCTCCTTTCTTCCTTGTTTATTAGCAGACCCTCCACCCTTACTAAACATGCAAACATGCACATTAATCTGTCGCTCTCCCACACAGAAACAGCAGGAATTCCTACAGAATCTTTGCTCACATGGAGGCAGAGTCTCTGCAAAACAAAATGCTGGAGAAGCTGATGGCAAACACACGCAGACATGCACACAAGGAGAAAGAGAAAGAAAGAGAGAGAGCCCATAGGTCTGGTTTTTATTACAGCTGAGAAAAGAGGGAAGGTCTCTTCATCCCATATGAGGGCCACATTCCTCAACATGCAGCTCTGTTACCATGAGACCCAAGAGGAGAAATGCGAGTGTAGCGAGTTGGAAAGACGAAACAATGCAAAAGAGAAAAATAAACAAAAACCCTTCTTTAAAGTGTTCAAGCCTGTATTTTCACTATCTTCTAATCTTTGTTTCACTTGAAATACCAGATGATGTGAGCTAATCCTGCTGACACACCGATACTCGCTCACTGTCGTGTGGTGACTCATCTCCAATCTTTTACTTCCTAACTCCTGAAATTACTCACACTCCAAATATAAATCAGCTTATTTAAACCACAATCAGACTGCAACCTGTTCAAAGCCAAAGTTTTAACTACAAGAGCTGGCATCCAAACACATGAAAAGCATCCAATGGGAAAAAGAGGCCACAGACGTAGCGTTCAGGGACTGAGTTAGTTCCCACAGCTGGCAAAATTGGACCCGGCGTGTGAACCCTGAAGAGGAGACCTTGGTTGGAGTCGTTCTTTCAGTCCATACCTTCCTGAAAGGGGGCCATTCCTCCTCCTGCTGCATGTCGGTGTCGTTGCTGGAGTCGGGCGGCTCGTCGCAGTCGGTGTGGAAGACGTTGGCCGTGCCGAGCTTGTAGAGCGGCGTGAGGGCGACGCCCGACGCGTCCCAGAAGCGCACCGTCCCGTCCTCGTGCCTGGAAACGTGAGATAAATAAAATCAGAGGAAATCAAACAAAGTCATGACTGATGCCGTTTGCACCGATGAGTGTAGCTTAGCACATCAGAGGGGGGACTTTTCTAAAATAAGACAATTTCCAACTCTTTTACGCTGTCTTTTTTAAGACGAAAATGTTTCAAATGTTTTGTCTTTGATCATTTTGTGGTGATAGCTTTTCTAGCTGAATTTCGCAATTTATTTCTTTGTTCTTTCCAAAAAGAAATGCACATTTCCAGCATAGAGACGGAATCTTCTATTGTCCATTTTTAAAAAAAAAAAAAGTTCCAAAATATCAGAAGACCTTACGATGTTGATAAATGTTGGGTAAATATTGCAATGATGATATCCTCTCTCTCTCCCTCTCATATGTGCTTCCAGCATTTTGTGACTTTTTGCATTGTGGACAATCTCATGTGCAGCTGAGACACCGTCTACCTGAATAAATATTACACTAGCACTAAAAACACAAGTTTATAACACTTTGAATACATCAGAAAACAACTATTGAACTCCAACAATCCTAATATTGCACACACCGATATTGCATAAACAATATATTCACAATATGCTTGGCAGCCTTAATTTGTAGCTTAACTAAAGTAGTAACACTGACCAATCAGGTTTCTTTATGCACAAATAACCACAACAGCACAAAATATTTAACAAAATTTCATATTCAATCTGCTCAGTTTTTACTTTCTTAATAGTGGAATTATGAAACTAGTGCATGGAACATGTAAAAGTCAAAAATTCAAGACTTCCAGTATGCATGGGCTGGTTATCAGTCTCAATAATTACCAAAGCTGTAAAGCTGCCGTTTGAAAACAACTGAAATATCCCAATGTTCCTGTGGTTTGGTTTAAAGTCCTTCCAATGAGATGCAGTAGAAAGAACGAGCCAGAGCGGCCGGGGCTTTCCCCGACTTTTACAGGACAAAAGTAACACTGCCTTTCTGCCAATTCTGCTGCTGTGCACTGCCAGACAGCTGGCTGAAACAAAGCTGTTACCAGAAAACACAAACTGCCATGGAGTGCCATGTCAATGCATCAGACTCAAAATTAAAAAATACATTTTACAGATAAAATTAAAGCAGAACATTTTTCTATTTCAGCAGCAGCAGGGACTGTTTTTGTGTTGAATGGCAGCGTAAATGCTGTTTCACAGTCTGGTTTCTGATTAAATTCATCATTCCACAAAAATCTAGTACCAGACCAAGTCTAACTCCTGGCAGGAGTCACAGGTTTAACCGTCCTGACAGTCAGATCAGCGTCGGATCCAGCTCAAGGT
Source organism: Xiphophorus maculatus (assembly GCF_002775205.1). Taxonomy (NCBI): domain Eukaryota; kingdom Metazoa; phylum Chordata; class Actinopteri; order Cyprinodontiformes; family Poeciliidae; genus Xiphophorus; species Xiphophorus maculatus. The sequence goes on along the minus strand of NC_036458.1, from coordinate 18,230,877 downwards.
TCTGGCTGCTCTTGTGGTGTTCCTCCTCTTTACCATCAGAAATGGCGTGAAAAACATGCTCTTCTTATGCTGCGTGTAAAACTGAGGCTTAGTAAGTGTGTTAAAGCACAAACCCGGTCAAAAGCAGCTCTTGCTGTTTGGGTGGAGGCGCCAGATTCCTTCCTCCACATATGGGCCAGCTCTGCACAAACAGGGGAGAAAAAAAAGAAAGGAAAAGGAGTTGGGGCAAATTAGGACCCTAAAAAAAGCAGCAGTAATTGTTCGCTTACTAAATTGCCCCGAACAAATAAATGCTTTTGCTTTGTTTTCCATGTCGTCGTGACGCCAGCTCGAACATTTACTGCGGTGAACATATTCTCTACTCTTCTGCTGCCTCCAGTCTCTCTGGTTTTGCCGCACGCAGACCAACAAAGAGCAGCGATTTACCAACACAGCACCGGCAGCTGTTTGTGTCCGTCTGCATGAGTCTAATCTGCCACCGATCAAACAGCTGATCCCAGCTAAAAGACTAACGGCTAACACCTGCTATTTAAGCTAGGGACTAGGCCTGTTGCAATAAGTAATAAATCACTTAATAATTCACATTTGCATGATTTGTTTTTATCTTCTCTCTCTCTCATTTTATTTGTAGTTTCTGTTTTGTTTATTTTGTCCCAGTGAAACATTCATTAGAATTTTATTGATGAATGAGCTCTTGCATTACTGTGCCATTGCTAATATATTACTTGAAAATGGCCTCAAAACAACATTATTGTTTATCGCAACAACTTCTGGAACAATTTGTCGTCTAGCAACATTTGTTAAGCTTAACTTTTAGGGGTTTCAATGTGATCCAACACACCTGTTTCTCTTTATTCAGATTTCTTTTGAACCTTAAAATAAACCCGAACATAGAGAGTTAACCATGCTCCATTCCAACATGTCAGGTTAAGCCGTTTACCTCGGATTCCCACAAACTGATTATCCGGATTACACATCTAACCCACTTTAAAAACTAACCCTGATGTTTACAGCGACTTGCCAACAGATAAATCTTCCTTTAAGCCTGCTGGGTTTGAAGAAAAGACCTTTTTCCTCCAGAGGCTCCTCACCATGTGTGTGTGCTGCCGGCTTCGCTGCGCCTTGCCCGCGTTGATTAACCTCTCCCAGAGTTTAGGAGGCACACTGGAGATGTGGCAGGAGCAGGTGATGGCTGATGAGTGGAGGGGCGCAAGGTAGGGTGTCGGCAGGGTGGGCCACCCCGGGGTCTGCAGATCGATCACAACCAGTTCCTCTTCCAGCAGCACCACTAAGGCCGACGGGTCATCGCACTCTGGGAGGGAGAAGAGAGGAAAAACTGATTAAAGAGGGAAGGGGAATAAAACACATCTTAATAAAATAGAAGCTTAATGAAAAGTGATGCAGTGTCTGGTTCAGGAGTGTGTGTGTGTGTGTGTGTGTGTGTGCGTGTGTGTGTGTGTGTGTGTGTGGTGGGTCATGAAGCACTAATGGCAGCTGCACTTCACACCTTAATCTTCCTCCAAACTCTCTAATGACCTTGCTTCACCAAGATACACCAATTGCTAGTACATGTTTTTTTTTTAAACCCACGTAGATGTTTTTTTCCTTCCACTAAACTTTCCATCAATAATTGTGTTCTAGAACTTGAAACAGCTTCTATACAAATAAAATTGTAGTTGCTTAGCCAGCTTATGGAAGATGTTAATGACCATCTGGTGATGTTTTTTTGTATGGCCTCAGATAATATTTAAAGTTCTGAGAAAATTTACATACATTTTTAAACGAATAAAAATATCATTCCGTTTATAAATAATACTGGGTTACAACATTTTTTTTTGGACGTTGTCTGTTTTTTTTCCACTGAATTAGGACTATTTTCATTCTGAAGATGACATTCATTTTTCTCAATCAGGTCAAGCTTTTATTCTAATTTGATTTAGAGAAATCCAATCTTCTGACTAAATTGGTTACATTTTTGTGATGTTGTCAGTTAATTTTCATTAATATTACTCATCCAAAAACCACAATATAACCACAACTGGCTGTTGACCAGCGTAAAATGAGAGCTTCACTTTTAAAATTAGTGAATAAATTCAAGTAAATGGCATTGTAAATTCTCTAATGAGGGTCGGACCGTCACCTTTGTCCGGCTCCATGTTGTGGATGGTGAAGAAGTCGATGACCCGGGATGTGAAGTCCAGAGTGACGTGCTCTTTGTCCTGCTGGATGGTCAGACAGTGGCGGTCTCCGTAGCTGGCTCTGGGCATCCCCCCGCTGTACAGCAGCACTGGAGGACTGAGACACAAAATTGCAGCGAATATTACCTGGCTGACAGTGATTTTACTACAAGTTACTCTCAGGACAGGAGAAGATAAATAGAGACAATCTGGAAAGTAGAGTTATGATGCATTTCCATGGTCCTAAAGAGAATGGAGCAGTTTGATTGTGGATAAATTTACTTCAAAAAGATCCACGGATTTCAACTCCCTTTTATAAACAAAAAGGGTTTCCGTAATTTAAAAAGATTGTTTCAATTAGAAGCAGTTTTGTTTCAAGTACAAAAATCCCTGACCACAAAACAGACTTTAAAACGCCAACTCTTTGTGCTTAATTATGCCAGAAATTTGAGACGGTTTCAACATCCAACAAATGAACTAAAACTAAAACACTCACCCTGTCTGTGAAGTCCTCCAGAGGATTTTGTTGATGGCTTTGCAAGGAAACGGACCTGTGAGAAAAACGCTGCAACTGTGAGAACAGGACTGGCTTAACTCAAACTAATATCCCTCGCATGTTTTAGTCCAAACAACAAAAAAATCTCATTAAAAAACAAAAACAAAACACCATTAAGCCAAATTTAAATCTAGAACTTCCACAAAACACGACTAAACGAATAAATGACGTAGCCGTCGAGTGTGTGTATACATTTCTCACCATATGGGATGGTGGATGACGCTGGCTGGTGAGTGCAAGCGTTGCCACTGGTAACGGGCCACACAGCGTATCCTCCATCGTTATGGGAACTGACGAACAGGCTTCCAGAGCGCTCCCACACCAGGCTCTCCAGCTGCTGCAGGAAGGTTACCACAAACACACACAACCACCAGACATGAACACACAAGGAGGAAAAATAAAAATAACAATAATAATAATAATGTGACCCAGCTTTGAGTTTTAAGTACCTGCTTGCCGAGGAACAGCTGGTCAGCGTGGCGAGCGCCCAGATCCCACAGGACCACCAAGCCGCGGCTGTAGCCAATCAGAATCTTCCCTGGCTGCTGAGGATGCTCTTGGAGGGATTCAACCGGCCCCAACGACTTCCCACATCTGTACTCATCTGGCAGGCTGTGGAGGGAAAAAAAAAAAGAAAAAAGGAAAACATCTGTTAACTTTTGCCAGAAAACGGTGGGATTTGAAAGCAGCCCAGGAAATTATGAACTCTGATTACTTCAGCAACCCGTTTAATGCGGCATATTTTCCATATATTTGGTCACATTTTGCTTTTGTGTTTGACAGTTTTAATTTGAAAATGCTATTTGGACCAGCGAACAGAGCCATCAATGAAATAAAGGGAAAACCTGAAGATTTAAACAACTTACAAGCCAACTTGGGCGTAAACAGAATAAATTTTTAGGTTTTTCTTGATTTATTTGAGCTGTTCTCTGATGACTATACATTAGAACATGACTTTTATAAGCAGAGTTATTATACACATAGTCTCGCATATAGTTAAATTAGGATAAATGTCTCAAAGCAATGTGCAGGGAAGTTTCTGAAACATAGGTTTGATGTTTGACTTAATGTGATACTTCATCCAATCCAAGACCAGCTTTGACGAAACAACTTATTGTGTCAGAGTTTGAACTACTTGAATAAAAACATGTAACCGTCAGATACAACCTCTCTGCGTCACCTCAAATCGACCGCTAAAAGGTTCACTTTAAATTGTTTTCTTTACAAAATTCAATATTCAATTGCTGTATTTATTTTATGCAATACAGATTTCTCTGTGTACCGTTTCAGCCTTGTTTTATTTATCAGTTATTATCACCTAAACTTTTTAATATTTTACTCAGGATTTCAGACTCTACACCCTTTAGTACTTTTATTTTCATCTCATGTCGCTTTTACATCAATAAAACCTGTTCAACTCCTTCAAACCCAACATTTTTCTCCACCTCCTTATGTTTAGCTGTGTTTAATAAAGACTGATTGAATAAAATGTGGGTTTTATAAAAGACATTTAGCTTCTAGAAAAGCCCAACTGATCCTGACAGACAAATATTCCGAATATTATCTTAACTAATTACAGAATCAATTATAATACACAATATAATATCCTGGTTTGACTAGGACAGCAAGTGTGTACATATCCACAAAAATATGAAGGAAACTATTAGTAAATTTCAGAAATAAGTATTTATATTTATATTAGTATTTGGACAAATTGAAGCTCATATCATCCTTAAAGGCCCAATACATAATGTAAATAAATCATTAAAAAATCCAAATTACCACAACATCCATGATCAGAACAGGATGCAGCAACAACAACTCCACAGAAAGGGAAATATTATAGAGGGTATAAACTCTTAGAGGTGATAAAAACAGCAGAGCTTCTCACTTTACTCCAATTTCCAGAAAACAGTTCAAACTTGTATGAAATAATCAAAGAGCAGAAGCCATCTGTGAGAGATAAGGCTACAGCGCAGCCTGTCAACATCGAAATGAAGCAGAGTCGCAGCTTGTGGATCAGACAGACATTCTTCTGAGGCAGCGGAGGAATGTGGAGCAGGACACACCCTCGAGATGTCAGAGGATTCCCTCGGCCAAGGAAAAAGATAGAAGGAGGAGGAAGGGGGAAAAAAAGCAGCAGAGAGGGAAAGAAAACCAAACCACTGAGGTTTTCTGGACTCTTCAGTATTGATGAAGCAAAGCCAGCCCATCCCCTCCTCCCCCACCCGACACACAGACAAAACATCTGACTGCTGGGATGGAGCTCGCTGAGGAAGATCCTCTCCGGACGCAGAGAGGCAGAAACATTCCTAACATAACATGCCATTGTCTCTGTCTGTGTGCTCACAAGTATTTTTAGGGAATCCAGCATCCTGTTGCAGAATCCTGGTGATGCGCCATAGACCTCTGTGTATGTGTGCTTTTGGATTTGTATGCACTCGCTTCCCTCTGCATGTGCGCTTTTGGATATTCAGCTGAAACCCTTCCCCGACCGGAACACCGAGTTTTGGCAGCTGGTACAAAGCGTCACTGTCTGAAATCTCCATTCGTTTGCACCTACACACACACAAACACACACACACACACACAGAGCTTACCAAGGCCTTCATTACGTCTCAGTCCTGCTGGCTCCTCTCTGCCAGCCTACGTTAATGAGGGATGGCTAAGCAACAATTTTTTAAAAAGGTATCTTAAATTATTTTATGACGAGCTCAGATGAAATTACTGTCTGGCGTTATCGACAAACCAAAACCTGACTCTGACAGAGACATCATCTGTATCTCATCCACACGCTCATCTGTTAACGTATGACTACAATTTTATTTAATGTTTTTTACCTGAGTTTTACATTCTTGGTCAAATAAGGTAAAAACAAGTTTAGGAAAAAGAGGCAGAATGTCTGTCTGTGCGCCACCAAACACCATGAACCTTTTAAACCTGACCTGTCTGCTGCTGAGAGGTACAACACAAATATCTGGATCAGCAGATATGTGTGTGTGTGTGTGTGTGTGTGTGTGTGTGTGTGTGTGTGTGTGTGTGTGTGTGTGTGTGTGATCTACTCAGCTGGACACGAGCAAAAGAGATTGGACTGTTTAGAGTTTAATAGAAACCATAGTGTGACAGACAATAAGAGAAAACAAGGAAAGATTGGATAGGTTGTTTCAACAGCTACATATTATTTAGGTTTTCTGCAATGTCAAGAACTTAAGCATAAATTCACTTCTCAGTCATATACTAATGTAGAATAATGTAGCAGACACTCATGTTTTGCTTCAAACCTAAATCTGGATATGATGTTCATATGCATCTTTTTATATTGAGCTTAATTTATGTACAGAACCTGCTTTTCATTTCTGAGACTGTCTCACCTCTGCGTGACCTGGTCCTGCAGCAGCGTCTGGCTCTCCTTTAACTCAAGGCGGGGCAACTCCACAAAGTAAACGCCTCCTCCTTCTGTTCCGACGCAGAGCAGGTCACATGACTTTAGCAAGAGGAGGACAGTCACATGCGTGGCGCTGACATAGAGAGCAAAAAAAATAAAAAATTAAAAAAGTTTTTAAAAAATCAGAAGCTACAGTCCTGCATGGTTTTTCTCCTCCTACCTGCAGCTCTCAATCCCAGGCCTTCCAGGCAGAGTGTAATTATCCACTTGTTTAAGACAGACTCCGCCCTCTTTCTTTGCCCCGCCCACTTCTCTGTGGGGCCCTACCACCAGTTCCCAAAGATAAATTGTGTTGTCATCCAGCAGCGACAGGAGACGACCCTAAGACACGGAAATAACTCCATGAAATTAATTTGAAAGAAGAATATTACAAACAGAAAGCAAGATGATGTTGTTTTTTTTAACCCTCACCTGACCAGGTAGGAAGTGGATCTGAGTTACAGCGGTGGTGTCTTTGTGTAGCCCTGTGAACTCGACTCCAGGAGCCCCGTAGCTGAAAGGTTCTGGTCAAGGAAATCCACAACTCATGAAGCATTTCTGTGTTTATTTACTTACGATAAGGCAGAAAAATTAAACAAAAATCTGCTCTTCTGGTGTCTTGAAATGACACTAGAAGCTTCACGCTTTCTAATGAGAGAGCTAACCAATCAAATAAAATTTTATTTGTATAGCACATTTCAGCAGCAAGGCATTTCAAAGTGCTTCACATCATATCAAACACAGAAACACAAAGTCATCAAGTGGGGGGTTCTTGCTTTTGCATCCATAAAAGGTTTACCTGTTACACTCCTACTGTGTTATGGAACAAAATACCTATTGGTATTTTTATTCCCACTCACAATCACACAGTTTAAAACGAAGTAAACAGCCTTTCAACGGGTTTCCAGCACGAGGCTCCGTACACCTCTTTCACTAAATTTCGAGCAGGGACTCTGTCGTCCCTCACGGATTTTTGTGCCTGTTATGTACCTATGGTACCTGTTAGTGTCTAGAATTTACAGGGTTTCCGTTACGCGCAGTGACCCTAAGATTTTCTTCTTTTAAATATGTTTCTGTATGACAAGTCATGTTTCTTAATACCCATTATAATCCAATCAAATTAGCCAAAATAGCAAGTTACCTGAAATTGGGATGGACTGTTTTAAAAGTTGCGTTCAATAGAAAACCCATAATTTTATGTGGTAGGTAGGAAGTTTCAACTGCATGCAGAAATGTATTGAAATGTGTGCAGAAACTGCAGGAATAAGTTTATAAGCATGAAGTTTTAATATGACATAGCACGTACATTTTTGTTCATTTCTGACCTCCAGCACATTTTCTTTTTCCTTTCAGTTACATGTTAATGCATCATAGTGCACGACACTGTCATTGATGATCAGACATTTAATACGATGGTAATTATCTGTGTTTATAACTCAAGTCATTGTGATGACATCTCTCACAAAGCTAAGCTCACAATAGTTACAAAATTACGTGAAAATTTGGATCTAAATGGATTTGACATTTAAAACCTTTGATAGAGAACATTACTAAGGTGACAATGCACAAATACAAAAACTGCACACTATCCTACGCATTTCGTTAATATAATTATACTCTCCACATAATTTCTATGCATGACAACGTAGAAAATATCTGGAAACATTTTTAAGGCTCCTTAAAAACAAAAATAGAAACAAAATAAAACAGCCACATATTGAAGGTTACAATCCTAACCTGTAAACTTGAAGACGCAGCGTCTCAGTGCCATAACGGGGGAGAAAGTAGAGCACTATAAACAAAGATCATAGCAATTATCAGCACTAGATGACGCACATGCCTGAACCCACTCGTCTGTATGCTTGAGAGTGTGTGTAATTAACAGGAATTTTAACAGTCCTCTTTTTCTTAGCGCACCAAGTAAAGCAGAGTTGATCAACTTTGGACTACACTCAAAAACTAGAGCTATACACTTTAAGAGATGTGTGTAGCTCTAGTACTTACACACTTAAACCCAATGCTTACACAAAGCTGTGGGAATCTGAGCAAACATAAGTTACTCATTTTTGTTTTTGCACACAATCGTATTACTGTTTATAAGCCGTTCTGAATTGTTTAGGAAAAAGGTGATGTGTTAAGAGTCCTTCTTTTCTGCTCCTATTCTGTGCATTCAGATAGAAATCAACCTCCATTTTCCTCATTAGTTCCCCTTCTTCCCTCCATTTTGTGTGATACCCATAAACTAAAAGCTGTTACCACCATTCCCCAGTGTTTTAACTCTTACCTTACTACTGTCTTACTGCTTTCTAGTCAAAAGAAAGTGGGGGCCCACTAGGGTTTGTGGTGAGACCTTCTTTATCGGCTCCTATTCTCATTCGTAGAAACCCCATAGTTTCCACCTCATCTCCACCAGCTTGGTTTTACTTTTAAATTAAATCCCCACCTATTTCGCTACGACCCACTGCTGATCCCCTGGAGGCCAATCAGAGTGTTATACTGGCATTCCTGAGTGTTGTCACTTCCTGGCTCTGTGTTTTATTCACCACAATAACACATGCCTCAAACAGCTGGAAGTCGAGGTGTCGGAGGAACGTTCGGGTCATGAACCGTAGCTCGAGACAAAAAAAGAAACACAAAAGGGTGACTGATAGAAATTAAATAAGCCATTATTTTAATAAGTCGTTTTCTAAAAGTACTTCAATTAGTTTACACAAGACATACGATAGATTGGACCAGTCAAAGCCCAAATTCAATTCAAATCAGACTCTATAAGTCTGATTTGAATTGAAAACTAAATATTACAAGGATTCTCCATTCAAACACACCCAGCTTGAGCCAATTTGTCAGTAAAATATGCAAAGCTAATAAAAACAAACCACAAAAATAACCAGCAGCTATAATTGCAGCAAAAGACTTAGACTTACTTTATTGTCATTGCACAAAGAAACGACTGTGAATTTGGCAAAGAAATGTCGTTGCTAGGCTACTGGAGTACACAGAAAAAAAATAATGAAAAACTATCAGTGTGACAATAAATTTCGACTCTGAAAACCGATGCCATAGATTTTACGTTTGTAATTGTTAAAAATAAAACAGTGTACTTTCACTTGCTCCAATACATGAAATGCATTGAAATGGTCAAAAACTTTAACGAGACACTGTATTTCCACAAATGGCAAATTCCACCGTCTGGCATTCATAACCATCTTAAAAACTGAGAGAAACTGCTTCAAAAGGTTTGTCCTGTGAAGATATGTTTTTAAAATATCCCCCCATCTATTCATTTTAGTCAAACCACTTCATATCAGCTGGAATCAATGAATAAGATTTGTATTTGTGGTATGCCAATGAGAACAAAGCAAAAACCAAGAAAGTTGAGGTTTTTTTATTTATCAGATAGCTTGACAGAAAGCAGATGGTCCTCGCTGGTTGGTTTGTACTGCAGCAAAGTTATGTTGGCCACAGCTCACTCATCACAAATCTATACGGCTCCCAGCACACATTAGACTGGAATGAAGGCAGGGGGCGGGGGAGTGAGGACCACTAATGACTATTTGGGAGTCTGTCACAGCCTTGACTTTTAGCCGCCCTGTGGCACCGCTGGCAGGAACAAAACTGCTAGGATCGCCGCTTCCAATCGTCTTCATATCTCACAAAAAAAAAACCCTCTGGCAGGGAGTTGGCGGTAAAGATAATGAGATATTTTTACTGCCAGTCAGAGAAACATGAAAGCTGAAGTGTGACACATGATTCACGGCTCTGGGACACACACGCGTACTTCATCGGCTTCCTGGTTGCATTGTGTCAGAGAACAGCTGGTGGAGGGATTCCAGCCATGATGTCAGCACTTCCTCACAACGATTAGGCCTCTGTTGCTCTAACACCTTATTAAATGGTTCAGTTTGTCTCATTTAAGCTCCTTCCCCCACCAAGAGCTGTGCTCATTGGTCAGTATTACAAATCCTCGGTGTTGACACTTCGCCTCCGTTTGTCCTCTTGATGCTATCTAGATTTACAAGTTAGACTAGTCTCCACAAATCTGTGATCAATTATTGCCTTTGAAATCTTTAGCTTGGGGCTAAAATGTAGGTCATGTTTTTCGATAAGACAATTAAAGTAATTAATTATCTATATTAGAAATATTTAGCAATACAAAACTATTAAAAGTTGAGGCATTTCACAGAAATCCTAACAAACAAGACAAAAAAAGTGTCAAATTACAAATAGAGAATGGTACAAAGACCTAGAAATACCCTAAACTAGTTGGACATTCAATTGGCTGCATCAAGATTTAAGATGATTATGTACCCAATGTGACAAGGGACCCTGCAACATATGAGTCAACAATACAGTCTCTCCCACTCAGACTCCAAACTTTATCCCCATGCAAACATGCCAATGACACAGTGTGTCCCCTAATCCGTCACCCAGACCTAGCAAGGTCTTAATCCGCACTCCTTACCCATGACTTATCCAGAAACTATTAAAACTAGGTGTTAAAAAGTAAACAGCTCACTTTGTACCATTAGGGGGCACAATTATGATCTTCTACATTATCTTAAAAACAAACAAAGACAAGTGCAGTTGGCTCGGTGATGCAGAGAGAGAACAGGGATAAAGCGATTTCACGGTCTGAATACAGACAAACAGAGGGCATTGTCCCCCTTTTGGACTCTCAGCCAACACCCTCGAACACACACAGAAATGTGGTGGAATATCGAGACGGAGAGGAAGAGAGGACAACCCCCCGCGATCTAAGAGTTAGTGTACAAGCTGACCACACACAGAAGGACAATTTAGCTTCAAGCGAGTGTGGAGAAGAGTTTCAGGGGCGTCTGGAAAGTTCAAAGTGAAGCTCTGAGTTTCACTGAGCATTTCTTAGAAAACAAAAGAATCATATCTGTCAGACAGGCCAAACATCTACACCCACCAACTGCAGAAACAAACCCATCTCTTCTGGAGATTTCGTTAAACACAAGCAAAACTTTTATCAGCTTTATGAAAAGCACTATACTGTAGATGCATTACAAAGACATTTGTCAAGCATTTTTCCATTTTCAACCATTGAACGCACTACAAACTACAAACAGTAAATACAGATGTAGGTAAAATGTTCAAATTGTTTAAAAAAAAAAAAGAAGAAGTGGAGATGCTGCGGTGGGGTAGGGGTAAAGCACTCAGTCCATGACGTGGCTGTCACAGGTTCGAGTCCCAGCCTCATGACGGTTGCAGCATGTCTGTCCTCTCTCTCATTACCTACTTTCCTGTGTAACCACCCTCAAATAGACCACTAGAGCCAATCAAACCTTAAAAAAAAAAAAGGAAGTAAAATCAGTTTCACGGTACAGTGGATCCCCACCTAGTCGCAGCTCAGTATTTGTTGAGTCATGGATTTTTCTGAGGCGCTACTCCAAATTATTCACGGAAGATCCGACTAATCATTCTTTTTTTGTTTTTCATACAACCCATCTCAAATATTCAAAAGAAAAAAAATATATATATATAAATAAAACATGACATGACAGAAATTTGACGTTTTGAAATTGGGTCTCTGTCTCTTTAAAAAGTTCCGACTCTTTCCAACACTCCGCCTTCGACATATCACAGCGTTCCTCCGTATGTTATGTTGTTCATGAGGGAATAACATGACATGATGTAAAAAATAAGCTTTAAAATAAACATTTACTTACTCTACTAATAATTTGATTAAAAACTGAATTTCATCAAACAGTGACACATCAAAAAAAGCAATATCTTCAATGAAACATACAATAGCAAAACTGCTGGCAGTAATGTTCCTCAATATTAATCCAGAGAGAAAAGAAAAAGGTAGGCAGCAAGTTAGCAGCCATAAACATCCACATTTGTCCACTTCACGTTTTCTCATTTGATTGTTTTCGGACACTTTGATTTGTCAGTTCAAATAAATGTTTTCTTTTTCACGCAACAACTCACTCATTCAGCGGCAACTGGGTTCAAATCGGGGGACATCACACATCCCTTCTTCTGTAAAAGCAGCCCCCTCGAGCTTGTTGCCAAGTGTTTGTACGTGTGCGGCCATTTATTTATGAGGGCATGTGGGTTAGGAGCCCGACACAAACCAAATACACAAGAATGTGCAAAAGGTTACGACACAAAAGCTTGGGAAAGATCAGGATTTCAAGGGTCTTTGTATTATGTGGAATGTAAATTAAGAAAGGGGCCAAGTGGCAGAGAAAAAAGTGAAATATTAAGAGCTAAACTGCAACAAAAACTAACTTGAGTTTGTAGAAAGTGAGTAGACAGTAAAAATATAAAAAGAACAAGAAACAACAAAAGAGTTTAGGCTGGAACCATCAGGTCTGGTCACCACAGGACATTTTGAGATAGAATATCCGCTCATAAGTTTCTGGTCTTAATGTCCGAGTGCAGCACGCCATCATGTCTGCCGCTGAACGGATTTGGACAGTTTCTGTGAACGTCCAGATTGACATGAAGTTGCATGAAATCAAACAGGAAGTTGATGCATGAAAACTGTCCAGTGAGGCTGAATTAAAAAAAAAAAAAAATTACAAAGAGGAATGGACGAAAATTCCTCCATTGATATAGAAAATGTATTGCCAGTCACTAGGCATAATGACAAATATATCTGTCAAGAGCCAGTTATGAGTACAGGAGAATATTGCTTTGCACGTAGAGCCACAGAAACTTTTTCTTTAACTTTCACTTCTTCATAAAAGTCCCAATCATCTACTTGGTTCACCATCATTAGTGTAACTAACAGTAAAACCAACAGTCAAAGGAACTCAGTACTACACCATAAAGTTGCTATTAGTGACCAACAGCATATAGTAAAGGAAATTCATTCACCAAATATTGAACACACCAACTTAGCACATGACATGTACCAACGTTTTCTTGAATTTTAACAAGTTAAAGGGGAAAAATTTAATATTGAAAACAAACAAAGAAGAAATTTACTGGAAGAATAAACTAAGTCAATCCTCATAAGGCCTAAAACTAAAACAGCTGAACTAAGAAAACGAGAAGAAGACTTTACTTTTTTCACTGAACATTAGTCGGCTGCATGACGTTGCATGAATCATAGTCTGAAAGAACTCCTTTTCTTGGAAATTTGGTATTTAAACACAAACCGTTTCAGATCAACAAACCGTGGTAACCACAGTCACAGTAAAACTGGAAACAGGACACTTTAGTAGAAGAGAAACAAAGAGTAGAAGTAGAAGAGAAACAAAGTTACAAAGCTCCAGTACAAATCTATTTGTATTGGAACAAATACATTTCACCAAGTTGGACAATTAAGATTCAGCACATGCAACCAAAACAGGCCGATCACAAACAGCTGTGTACGACCAACAAGATAACAGAAAGCACCACAGCAATCTTTAAACAGCATGCACCAAAGCTCTGCTGCATGGGTGTAAATATTGGCTCATGTTTAGCTGATGCTGAGGATTCACGGTCACGGTTTCAGTCTGATTCACCAAGAGCCGAACTTGTATCATGTGATCATTTTTAACCTAAAAAAAAAAAAAAAAGAAAAAGAGCTGGTATCTGACTTGCTGAGGTGCAGACTTTTGAAATCCTCCCGGCTGCAAGCACTCCTCATCCTAGGCAACTGCCCCGGTTGTCTTGGAAACCATTTTAAATGCTCCCTTTATTAAGACTAGACTCGGCAACAAAGCTCTTACTCTCCTCATCCACACACACACACGCACACACACACACACACACACACACAAAGTGGGGTGCGGTGGGGGGTTAACGCAGGGCAGTGCAACATGCATTCCAGGACAGAAGACAGACTGCTTAAGATCGCCCATCCACCCCCGCACACGATCTCATTCAACACACACACTCACACACACACACAGGGGGATGAAAGGGGTGGAATCAAAAAGAAAAACAATATGTTGTCCCTTCCCCTCAGTTGAACCCCAATCTGTGGTCAAAGCAGTACCTCTCAGGACATAAAAGCTGACAGTGAGAGGAGAAGAAAGGGAAAGAACGAAGTAGAAACTTGTGGAAGACAACGCAAGTGAACAAAATGATAAGAGCGGAAAACAACATGGATAGAGAACAGAGGTTCACACTAAACAAAGACCACAAACTCAGACATGCAGTAGAAGTATATAATATCTATAAGTCAATTAACTTTCTGGATCTGCAAAGCAGCCAGAAAGTTGCTGCTTTGCATCAGTGGCAGGCGTACCACCTTATGATTGGCACTAAATACTTAAAAGATGTTATGTGAAAAACCAACATCTGTTTTTCAGACAAGACAATGTTGACAAAGAACAAACACAAGACCTCGTGATGAAAGACCACTGATGAAACTCCTGATAACTTGGTCTGCTTTCTGAGATACTGTCAGCTAATAAGCCATGAGGTCAAAATGTCAGCTGCCTGTTTTCATGTCTGAAAGAGAGACTATATTGGCTGTTGCAGTTCGTGAACTGCTTTAGATGTTGCACTAATCTGTGATTGCTCTTGCAGCTGAAACACTAATTATTACGTTGTTTAATATCCAGAGCATTAATGCAATAAGAAAAATGTTTTTCTGAAATTGTTTTGAAATACATTAAAAGGTTGATATTCCAAAACAAAGCTACGCAAAAATCAAACTAAAAAGGTACTTTTACACGTTTTTAGTATAAATCTAATAATTATTCTACAAATAAAAACTATTGCAATTTTTTTTAAACAAATTCAGCAAAAAAAAAAAATCCAAATTGAAGTTTTTCAGCTTAGTTTTAAGTTTTTAGACCAAGTTTAAGAGCAGCAAGCCTAGTCCAACCTAAAATTTAAAGTCGGCAAAAGATCAAACAGAAGTGAAGTGAACGAAATTATGTTTTGACTGAGAAGTCAGTAAGACACATCATAATTAATGAATAAAATGTAGAAATGAAGTTGTGATGTTGCAAATTAAAGGTCAAGCATGTCAACTTACACAAAGTTTTGCGAAAACTATCCCCTTATAAGAGTTTTGTCCTTTAGAAAGAGAAAGAAACAAAGAAAATATGGAAAAATGAAAACATTTTCCACCCTGGAAAACTACATACGTTTCCAGACCTTTCAAGACTGTGTAGGAACCCCGGATCTATCTTTACCTGCACAGTCTCTGAAAATTACAGCTTCCACCGCAACAGCATGCTTTGCAACCACACATCAACTTCCCAGACAATAGCTCCGTGGGGTTAATTACAGAGAGCACAATGCTCTAGTTAAAGCTTCAGTGAGCAGAGGCTTGGTAACAACTAGCTGGAACCATCTAGCTTCTCATGATAACCTCCCTTTGCAAGAGAGAGAAGTTGATTTATCTTTGAAAAAAAGTGAAGAAACCCAAAGTAAAGTGTGGGATTTATGTGCTTTGAATGCATCATTGGTGCCGCACAAAACAAAAATGAAATACACTGTATTACACTATTACACTGTGTTTTTATTTAAAATAAGGTGTATTTTAAATAAAACGCACTGTATTTTTGTTTAAAAGCATTTTATAACAAGAGTATTACTGGATTAATCTTTTTTGTGCTTACACACGTCATTTGCACAAAAGTGAATGATTTCCAAAGCTTTGGAAAACAATATATTTAAAGTCTGTGCTTTGTACAAAATTTAATTGCAGACCAATCACTCGGTCAATAGCGTGGTCACTGGTTTAGGCCCACAGGTTCAGAGTCAGGGGGACGGATGAAATAAATAGTACAGGATATGCTGCCAAAAACATTATCTAATAAAATAATTACTCTAACTACTACATGGTTTTACATATAAAAATAAATTTTGAAATTTGTTCTATTTTGGATAATAAAACAAATTTCACAGGGTTCATCATTTAAATGATTAATTTGTGGGGGTTTTTTACTGCATTTCCTGTTATTTAGTGTTATTACGCAAATTAATATATTAAAAGAAATTATTAGCTTTTCACCAAGAATATTTCCAAATTTTGCAGTTGATTTTTTTTAATTATAAATCTTCAACATTACTTGTACCGGGTTATTTAAAACCTTACACAAAGTACACATACAGTATTCACATCATTATGTATTAGCTTCTGAAAACCACGTCATTAGTTATGCTACAATGCTCTATAATATCTTCCTGGGTTGTAAAAGCCCCAGTTCTGTGTGGACAACTTTCCCACAACCCCAACAGAGCTGAAACCTCATTAGAGAGAGGGTGAGAAGTCAGTATTGTGTTTTATGGCTTTAATTGAACATAGGTGTAGCTTTACAGTAGAGCCATTTCTCCTCTTTCCTCCTCCCCCGTCCTTACAGCCTCTGTTTATCTCCATCCGTCTCTGGGGTGCGAGAGCCTGGTACCACCAGCCTCCCGTTCTCTCTTAAAGCTCTGCCTCAAAGAGTCGATTCTCCACTCTAATGCATCTGCAAGCGCAGGCTGCAGCCTCCTTTCACACACGGATAAATGTGGACATACCGACTATAGATCCATAACCAGCTACTATGAATGCAAATCGAAACACTTCTCCTCAACTCTGCATATCAGATGTTCACATATACAAACTACACGCTACAACTTTATATATGAACCTCAAAACATTCAAGAGTTTTATGAGGTAGGATCGTCCCGCGCTAATCAGAAACGAACCCTTCCACAAAACCACATCGGATCTCGCCCTGGAAGTGTTGCTGAAGCCCTGACAGGGTTGACTGCAGCAGAGATAACAAGGAAGACAACATCACCAAGTGCACGAGTCTGTGAGCTGTTAGCATTTCTGACATAACTGAAAGCCTGGGTCAAATTATAGTTTTGGTGCAATGCATGTGACGAGCCAAACCAGAGCTTTTCTCAGTGCAGCTTCACTCAGTGCTCCTAATTATCTTGTGCTGCTCAGATGGATCAGAATCCGGTGGCGTCCTGTGGAACAGCTGCAGGTAGGATAACCCAGAAGAAAAAGGAAGTGCTTTTGTGGAGAAACAATCTTAACACTATTGCATTTCTTTACGAATTTAAGAGAGGGGATCCTTGGATTGGTTAATATGCACATCCCTGGAGAGGAGTTTCACATGTATAAACAGGAAACACAGCTAAATGCTTCAACAACTTTAGTAAACAGTGACAGATCACTCCCATTCTCCTCACTTCAGTGGTGCAGACAGTGCAACGTCCCACAGAGATCACACACACACAGCGTCTCAGCGCTCCACCAGACCAATGTTACATAAACTGCACTTCTACAATCACAACTGATCAGCATTTCCTCACAGTTTCAAAGAAAACAAAAACTAAGCAGTGAAGCATCATCCATCTCAGACTGTAAGCAGCATTCCCTTCAACATAAATGGTAAATAAAGAAAACATCTTATGGCTCAATAGGTCAGCACTTGATAGCATACAGCTGAACACAGGTCTCTGGCTGCTTCGCAGAGCTGATGTGGAGATAAGACACAGCCTGCTAAAGGGATGCAAACTGACAGCAAAAGAAGGAAATCAGCTTCCGCACTCAGTCTGGGGTTTTTGTTTATGGTCCCAAGCCTGAAATATTTAACTTTCCTGGATGGTTTGACCCTAAAATATAATTTTATATTCTCAATAACATTTCTCTCATTAACTTTGAGGATTCTAGTATTTAATAAATTGACAAGTGTGCAATTGGGAGACTCTGATAGCTCAAGGATTCAAATAAAAATAACTTGCATTGCTTTACAGAAGTATTAATACCCTTTCAGTCCCATTATAACCAAAACCTTCAATGGGTTTTACGTAATAGAACACATTGCACAACTGTAGCCGTGTTTCCATCAATATTTTAATTTTGAAGTATCGCATTGAAAACAGCTGATGGGTGTCGCTGGACGCAAGAAACCCGGAGAAATTTCTAAGTTCAAACCTCCAGCTTGGACACAAGAACCGTCTCCATTTTTCTGAGATGTGTGGTCCGTGCTAGTTTGAAATCTCTACATCTTCTTTATCACAGCTATGCGTAACGTCAACATCTGATGAAATTACGCCCTGGGTGGCCTGCCATGTACACTACATGGAAACACGCCTAATTCGCATTTTCCTTTTTTTCTGTCTTTTTGACACCACAAGAGTTTGCATGATAGTTAGACGGAAACATAACTTGTGAAGAGGAAATAAAAGGATGCATTATACTTCGTTTTAGAATTGAAAATTTTGCCTTGGTGTTCAGCCCCTTTAAAGTGACACCCCAAAATAAGATCCAGTGTAAAGATGTGGCTTCAGAATTAGCAAACCGTCCAGATTGGGAATAATTTAATCTGTTTAAACACAGTTGTACTCTGAAGGCCTGAAACGGCTTGATAAATAACATTTTCAAAGAAACTTAGTCTGTAGTTGTGTAAAGCTGAAAGACACTTAGTCAATAAGTCTTGCAGACTTAATAAGATGTTGACACCGTCATTCCACTTCACAACAATACCCTACATTGTGATGGTCTACCACATTAAAATGACAAAACGTATAAAAAAGTGGCCTGAATACTTTTGCACCTTGGAAGGTTTCAGCTGAGGAGTAGCGATAATCAAAAAAAAAGAAAAAAAAAAAAGGTAAACACAGAAACAGAAGCTCACCAGCGATAAAGGATACATTTTAATGGCTCCTGACTTTGTGCCAATGGCCATCAGCTGCAGCTTGGGGTCAAAGGCCAGGGCACTGGGCTGATGGGGGAACCCATGCTCCACAGTCTGGGAGGAGGAAGACAGAGGAGAGGAAAAAAATGACAAGATGACACAGCAAAGACAAAATACACCGTATAAACCCGCCTAAAACACGTCCACCTCTTTTTCCAAGTTAGACTTTTTCTTCAGCAAGGCGTCTAAAAGGGAGGACCACTTTAATAAAGTCAGAGGAAACTTTTAAAAAAGGCCACTGAATGGCAGCCCTCGACACTTTATAGCCATGTTCTGCAGACCTTGTTAACTGGGATTAACATCAATTCACAGGCTTATTTTCCCCTTGTGCCCGTGGCACGGAATGGCAGACAGCTGGGAATGCACTTAGAGCTGCAGAGAAAAAGTGAGCAGATTCTGGAAAGAGTAAAAGACCTTCCCAGGTCTTCCTCTTGGAAGTGACGTGAAGAAAAAGCGTCGATGCTTTCTGCCTTTAGCCGATTGCACACAAATACAGTCACATCAAAGTACGCCTCCCGTGGACAGACCACCTCTGTGACAGTCGCAGCAGCTGGTACCGAACAGTAAAACAAGCGTGCTGTTCCAACAAAACAAACAGTCCGTGGACTTTAAACACGATACACCATTCAGACGAGCTGACTCTACACGGCACTGAGGTGCCTCACCACCCACACACACACAACCACTATCAAAGGCATTTACTTAGAGGGTGTCTCTGCAGACATCTTGTTTAGATGAACAGACCGGCGTCCATGGATATTCAATAGAGTCCAACAAGACGAAGGAATGCAATAAAGTTTAAAAAACAACAAGAATATTCAGAAATGTGAAGAGAAACTCAAGAAGAAGAGCCGTTTTAGGCTAAAATCTAAAACATCTGTTTGCCTCAATACAATAAAACATAAAAGACACTTAAGACCCCATCACTATTAGTTGGTCTTCCTTTGAAAAATTAGCAACATCAGCTTTTCTGAAGCCTAGAAAGATTATCTGGATAATGTGGGAAAAATCCTGTCTTAACTTTTCTCTTCAGCTGCTGTTCAGACATGCTTGCTAAAGCTGGATGTGCATCAAAATGTGCTTTGCTCTCATTCACCACCTCTGTGTAGGAATGGGCACTTCTGCCACTAAACACATCCATTAGACATGCACATTAAGGGCAGTTAAAGTCCTCCCGACTAGTCAAATAATCAATATGCAAAGCAGGAATGCATGACACTCTAAATACTGTCTTCATCCAAATATTGTGTCCACACAGTCTTTTCAGGTATTGAGTGCACCAATATTGCCACAGCAGTTCCAGTTCGATATATTGTGCAGCTCTAATGCTGAAGAGAATTTGAAGGAAAAAGGAATAGATGTGCACATAAGTTTACATAAAAACGTCACCTTTATGATGCGCATGTGAAGTGTCTTGTCAAAGTTTTCCTATACCTTTGACTTTTGTAATATTTTTGCATTACAATCACAAATTTCTAAAAAGGGAGCTAATATAAAAGAAAACAAAAGTTGGAACAAATATGATATATGGTTCTCAAAAATCTTATGATTTAAAAAAAAAGTATGCAGTTGTCAAAACAATCTGGGAATAGGTGAAAGTATGTGAATCATTTGCAAGGAAGGCACTATGACTGTTACGATTTTTGCATGTAAAAAAACGGTTGCCAGGCGATCGTCGGTGTTGTAATGAACTAATCAAGATGTTTCACCAAACCCAGTCTTTAAAAAGGGGATTACTCCTCTTTACAGGAATACAGGATGTGCAGTATTTCACCGGGTTAATCCCACATAGAGATAAACAGGAAGGTTAAGACAACTAAAGAAACTTTGGATTAACATTCCGATGTGAATTTGATTTTACTTGCAAAGTTTGTAGTGCTCATATTTTCACATCTAAAGGACAAATTTGAAAGCAGAATAGAAACACAAAGGTAACTTCATACACTGAGGCAGGCGGCCAAAGAAGAGGAGGTCGGGGAGCGTAATGAAAAACAAATGGAGTGCATAAGAGCTTTCCCAACTGTGACTAATTGTTTTGATGCTGAAAATGAGAAAGAACGTGCCAAAATCAAATTATGTTGTATTTCCTCAAGTTTTCTTTCTCATATAAATTGCATTGAGTTTATTTTAAATGACAGTAGTGATCTACGCGTTTATCTGGCTCCATTCGGGAGAGCCGGTATTGATTAAATGAGTCTTTCAACATGAAATGTTTGGATAGGGACGCTCTCTGGAACACTTTCAGTCTCACCTAACATGAGCTCAAGGCCACAACACTGAAAGCTTGGCTCATTTCTGCACAGTACACGAGTACAATTCAGAGATTCTGTTGGCCAAGCTGCAGAACCTCCAAAAATTAATCAATACATCATCTCCCTGAACCCAAATTAAATAAAGATCTGTTGCAAAATCCTTTTACGGACACCACAAGTTTCACAGCAGTGCTCAAGCTATTTATCATCTCCTGCAAAGTCTTTTTTCAGTTTTTTTATTCTAATAATCACTTGCTAATCTACACAATCGCATTTCAACTATTTATCATCCTCAATAATTTTGCCAGTTGCACCTTTTCTTTTACCTTGTATTTTCATGCTTGCACGCGAAAACTTTACAGTATTACAGAATAAAATTAAAAAGTTTCAACAGTATGTGAGAACGAGTCATAGATTTCAGGATTTAAGGGAAATTTGGCAACAACCAATAGTTTCCGATGGAAAATTGGAATTACTCAATGTCATCGTCTAAGAAGTAATATGTAGATTCAGGTGAATTATTATTTTTTTTCCCTTTGAGTCCCGGTGTTAAAATCCCTTAAAAGTGTCTTATAGTCTTAAAAGTGTCTTAAAAGTGTTATAGTTTTAAACTAGGTGAAAATATTTCTTCAAAGAGCGTAGATCTGCCGTTTTCCACACACACAAAGAACATTACACAAAAATTTATTTTACACGTTATGAATTTGCACAGGAACAAATCAGCACTGGTTAAAGTTCTTGATGTGATCACTATTAACACCACAGTTTGCTTCAACTTCGCCATCTAAAAGAGAATCCATCATGACTGGAGGACATCTGAGTGAATCTGTCTCAAGTGCAAAAGACTTTCAACTCAAATCCTTCATGATCCATGTCAAAATCTACCAAACTCACTCATACGGTGTTATGTTAAGAGCAGCAGGTCAGCTTGGTTCTCTAATGAAGTCATCGATTCAAACACACAAAGCAGAAACTGCTTTTGTCCTCCTTCAGCTGCCTTTTTCAAACTAGAGTATTCTTTGCAATCCTGCAGTAAAATCCACACTTCATTACACAGCCGTGTTTTAATGTTGCTTTACCTCTGTTAGTGAAAATTATTCAAAACGAGGCAGTTTAAGAAAATGAAGTTGAACTTCATATTCATAGTTTCGTGCTGAGACTGACAGAAGCATGGGGCTGTATAAGTTTAAATATCACTTGTGAGTGTGTGTGTGTGTGTGTGTGTGTGTGTGTGTGTGTGTGTGTGTGTGTGTGTGTGTGTGTGTGAGAGAGAGAGACGCTGTCCCCATCTAGATTAAATCATTAACATATGATTTCTGGATCAAACTGTTGAAACTGCTCAATCTCCTTTATCTGTAATCGCGGATAATCCCCATCAGTGATCAAAAAAGGTATGTAACTAACACCACAAGAGTTTTTTTTAAGTTCCAAACTGATTTTGCTGTAAACTTTGATAGGAGGTCACATGAAACCATCAACAAAGCCCGTCCGAGTCCCGTCTGCACTCAGCCCCATCAATCAGAAGCGGTAATGTCTCTCCGTGTGGGAATCACTGCACGATAACAGCAACACAGAGACGAGCAGCTAGTTTAAATGCTGCAGCGTGATCTCCATCTAAAACGCACCCTGTTTCTAATAAAACAGACCCGTTCAGTTGCTTTTTCTGTGGGGTGGCAGATCTGCAGAAGATGAGGAACGCCTGCCTGCCTCCCTCCCCTCCTTGTCCCGTTACTTTACCTTGTTAAAAGCGAAGAGCTCCTGTTTTATCTTTTCTCTTTGCGGGTCGGTGCCCTGCCGACGAAACCTGAACTTCATCATCTTCGAAGAGGGTAATGGGGGAGCAGGCTCGACCCGGTGGGACGGAAGGGAAAACGCGTAGCAAGCGAGCCCGGAGTTATCAGCGGCGCAGCGGACTATGCTAAGCTAGCTAACGGACTAGCCCATGCAGGCTTTAAACGCGGGGCTCCAGCTGTAGCTGCTGCTGCTGAGACAACTCTTCTCTACCCTCCTCTCCTCCCGGGGCTGTTTAGGTCGCTGTGGGTTTGACCACAACCCCCTCCCTTTCCCGGTTCACACGAAACTCGTCATTCTTCACCAATGACGGCAAAGAAATCTGCAAGAAACCAGTCAGAAACACCCACGCGCCCGAGAAATTCGGGGAGGAGTGCTCGTTCTGTAACACGGAGTACACCGACTCAGCGGCGCCGCTACAAGCGCGTATTGGAGACAGTAAAAGGTACGTTGAAAACAACAAATCTAAGCGAACCCCGGATAAGTAGCCAATGAGAGTTTAAAATCAAAACAAACACAAAAAACACAGTGAAATAATTTACAAAAGCAGCACAAGCGGTTGTAAAATCAATGGTTAAATTAGATACTCAAATATTACAACTGAACTGAGACTGCTCCACCTAAAAATTTTGTATTACTGATACGAAAGTCACAAACGAACTTATCAAAATTATATTATAGAAAAATCTTTCTCCAAGTCAGAATAATGTTCTTAAAAGTTTAGGAGATTATTCAAACGATGAAAGGTATATTTTTCCTATTTCTCGTAAGGTTAACACTTTACAGTGAACCTTATTCGGAATTCAAGGTTCTGAATGAGGTTTATTTAACTAAACCTCGAGTTTATTTAACTAAATTTCAACTTGTTCATTAGTTAATGAACAAGATGAAGTTTAAAGCAGTTATCTGAGTATTTTATGAAAACGAGACTAACGATTTGGCTCTTTTATTTAGAATAAATAAGAGGATTTTCAGATTATTTAGTCTTAATGGGTGGATTTTGAAATCCAGATTTATTTGACCATAAAACCAAATTTTACATGTTGAAAAAACAAGCAAAATTTAGTTGCAAAATTTTTGAAGGTGGTGAAGATTGAGTCAGCAAGCAAATTATTTCCACTGTTTGAAAGAACTGTCACTATTCAAAACTTTTTATTTTCCCTACCACACACAACGTATTCTTCACAATTCTGTCGGTTCAATTTGTGTTGTGTTTCAATGTGCCTTTAAATGTCGAATAACAGTTGTGTTAAAAAACTCTGAAGCATTCCAGTAAATGAAGGATTTAAATCCTCTTTTTACTATAAATATAAGCCTATGTAAGCTGAATCATTGTGTGGTTGTAATTAAACATTTGTAATAATAATAATAATAATGTTGCAAACAATTTTCATTTCACTTAATTTTAAAGTAATTTATGATTGCCTGCATAAAACACATTCAGGTTTAAGTTAAAGGGGCAAGGAGACTTTTTAAAGGCACCATAAAAAATATACGGTAATTCGAACACACAGAGATTATATTACAAACTTTAATGTCCAGCATTAGTCAAATACATTAATTGTAGACATTTTTATAAAATATTCATTGTACTAAAAGAAATTTATTCAGTGCATACTGTTTATTAATGTGGCTTCAAACTTTATTCACCAAAATCTGGTCCTATTTAGTGCTATCTGGTTAGATATTTGCCTTTGTTTACATGGCAAAGAGGAGAAAAAGAATTGAGTTGGTTGCATTCTCCAGCTTCTATCTGCACATAAACAAGGAGAACACCTTGTCTCTGATTTATGGGGATGAATTTAAATGCATATTCAGGTCTAATGAAAGACAGTGCATCATGTGAAACCATGATCATTTGCTAATGCAAGGCAAGGTTAAACATGTAGGTTATTCAATTTGCATATCTGTTTTAGTAGAAAGGTAAACTGCCAGGAAAACACGTTGCACACCTACAAGAGGAACTTCTTCCTTTTGCTGAGCGCAAACTCACATCTAATTTCAATAAATGCACATTTCATCTTAGCTCAAATAAAATGAGAATATAAAAATATCAAAATATTCAAACATTTTAGAGGTAGATACAGTGCCCTCATGGGGCACTAAAGAAGGATTTTCGTGTCCATCCATGGTAATTTCTGTGCTATAGCAGAGTGATTTCACTTGGTGGCAAGGTGAGTCTCTTCTCTCTGAATGACAGCATGTTCTCCATGTGCATGGCAATGACTCGGCACAGCTCCAGGCCCTGGGAAACATACAAACACAGATTGATATGGAACTTAAGACAACCCGTTAAAGTGAAAGCAGATTTACTTGTGCATTATGCAATGTAATGTTTGCCTACTGGTCATTGCTGAATCTTTTATGAGGACAGTTACACACCTGCTCCAGCTGCAGCTGCGTGATTCGCTGGTTGAGCAGGTCTCCGATCATGATCTCCACGTACGGGTAACTGGAGCCTGAAGTTGGTCTCTGGGTGCGGGTCGACTGTACCTCCTTCAGCGGGAAACGTACCATGGCATCCTAATCGCACACATGTAAACATGCTCACAAGTGAGCATAACAAACAAATATAAACATTTCTCAATTGGTTTATGTTTCTTTTTGCATGTGGTTTACTCTCTCCAGATGGCACACATAAAGCTCAGCAAGTGCTAGGAGTTGGACTTGAAAACAATTTTTAGGGAAACAGTGTTCCCTTTGTCACATTCCTTGGATGTTTTGGTTCGGTTTTTGTTTGTGTTCAATTCCTTGTGGGTTATTTATGTTTCACCGGTCTTGCCATACTCCATATTTGTTATTGTTGTCAAGGTGTTGCCATATTAGTTTATTCCTTAATCTTTATTTCCAAAGTTTTTCTTTGTGTTCCATGTATTTTTCTTAGATTATTGTCAGGATGTTTCTCATGTTCCTTAATTGAATCAGTTCAGCTTATTCTTTGTTGATTAGTCACGTCCCTCAGTCTGCCTGCTTTGCCTTCCCTCACAGCTGCACCCTTTTATTAATCAACCTCCTATTTCTTGTTCAGCAATCATGTTGCCTGTCAGTTTCTTCTGTTTTCATGCACCTCAGTCCATGCTCCATGTTCACTTTTGTTTATGCACAATCTGTAAAATTTTTATTTAATCATCAAACCTGTTGAAATACATAATTTGAGCACCTATCTGTGCCTCGGCTCTGCCTCAACCTGGTGCTTCTTGACAACCTTGCCATATTAAACCTTGATCACTGATTTAGGGAAAGTGGTGTGGTCTGATTAAAAGTTTACATAGAATCATCATCAGCATGAATGTTATATTTATTTTGAGCTTTTAACTTTAGGATTTATTTGAACAAATTTTCTGGGTAGACTGATTGTACAATGAACAGTTTTAGTAATTACACAAATTGGGTTTTACATTTAGCAAGAAACAAAAGAGCCACATGCATTTTGTAGCTATAAAAAAAGGTTCTGCTACAATTCTGGCTGACATTTTTAAATGTAAAAACTCAATTATAATAATGATAATAATGCACAAGAACCCTTACTCTTAGTGGCAAAAATTTGTCTCATTGACTTGTCAGATATTAATTAACAAATCAGGTCATATGGTATTTTAAAACTAGAAATAGGTTTCCCTGGCCTACTTTAGTGAAACATCTGGCATCATTTGGACTCCATACAAAATAAACACAAGCAAACAAGTATACAACTTCACCAGCGGAGGAGGCTATTTGACTTGTTTTAAAGTAACTTGGTAAAAAAAAAGAAAAAAGTATTAACTCCTTAAAAGCTATAATAAGCAGTCATCACATTGCTACACTCACTCAATTTTGTAATGTAAAGCATGAATTTTGATTCTGTGGATGTCTGACTGACATTGTGGATGTGCTAGCCGTTTACTCACGTGGGTGTCCTTGTTAAGAAAGTGCAGTCCGTTCAGGTTCACAGCCAGGATGCAGGGCGCCTGGATAGATGAAGAGCTCAAACTCTGTATGTAGAAGAAAGAGGAGCCAAACATGGGGAAGGCACTGACCAGACCTGAAGAGAAACACACAAACAAATCTCTTTATACAACCAGCCACATAAAAAATAATATTAATTCACTTATAAAAAAAATCAATCTGATGTACATTTCAACTATTGAATTAGTTTCTGATCTAAGAAGAAATAGTCAACAATATAAGAGCCTATCTACGTACAACTGTCTCTTAGGCATTCATCTTAATGTTAAAAATGTTGGACACATTAACAAAGTCTTACCAAGGAACTGTGCGCGGGCCTGGTGCGGGTTTAAAGGCTGGACGTACTGCATGTGCTGCGTTACCATGTTCAGCCATTGTTGGGAACCCTGTTTGCTGTAGAACTGTGAGGGGACGCATTCCTGCACCTCGCGGCTAGAAACACACAAAAACATTCAGTGGGTTTTATTAGGTTACATGTGCTACTGTGTCTGGATATGTGAAGACAGCGTAGGGATAACAGGATGCTGTGGGTTAGTTTGCTTATTTTTATTCTTTAGTTTATGCAGAAGAAAATGATTCATGCTTGAAAACAAAATCAGGAGAATATATTTACAGCGTGGGCAGGTAGATGGCGTCCTTGGCACGATGCTGTAGAGAGCCCAGCCTGGCAATTTGTTGCATATGCTGGTCACTGGGCTTACCTTGAGGAACTACACCCAGCAAAGCCTTCAGGTAGTCTGGTAAGACCTGGAAAAATGACAGAACTGGGTGGAAGGCAGTCTCCACAAGGTACAGAAATATTATCTACTGTCAATATTGTGCTACATGAAGCATATTAATAAACTGGTGTTTGTTGATTTTCAGCTAAGGAGCTTTATCTCCCAGGCATCAGCAACTGCTGCGTACATGCACAGTTTCCAATAAAATGCAGATGCCCCTTTGTGAGCACTTGTTATATGTGCTTCCATCCTCCCTTTAAAGTGAAGAATAATAGATTCTGCTTCGTTCTGACTCCACCCTGGTTCAGTTGTTACCTTGTATGAGCCTGCAGAAAGCAGGGAGAAAGGCCAGCTTTGGTTTTATAGGTACAGCAGAGAGGAGCAAGCAAAGGAAGCCATTGCTAGATAGTTTCTAACTCCACCAGACATTTATGTTTGGTGTTTCATTCATTCGTACTTGTTTAAACAGAAACCGGGCGAGACAAATAGATAGAATGGGGCCTTGTCTGCAGCAATGCTGAGCCAGAAAGCTAAGATTTACCGGTTTGTCTACATTCCTGCCCCCAACTAATGGTCATGAGACATAAATCCTGACCGAAACAAGAGGCAGAAACCAGTTTCCTCCACTGTCCTCCTAAAGAAAGACTAAGGGATTTTGGAATAGTGCTGCTGCTCCTCCAGTCATTTAAACTGGTTTGGGTATCTATGCATCCCTTCTAAAACACCTTGAGCTGGAGAGGATTACTCAGGAAAGAAAACTTCTCTGGGTAACTTGTAACTTTGTGACCAGATGGCTAGAGGGATGTTTAGCCGTTGCTCAGCTTAAAAGACAGTGCTGTACCTGGTTGTAGTGCATGGTGACATAAAGCTCGTTGTCAAGTTTAAGAGCCAGACTCCATACGACCCTTCTAAACCACAGACTGTAGTTGGCATCCACTGGCTCGGCCTCTGTGGCGATGTCCAGGATGTACTCACGCTTGTTCAGGGGACGCACATTCTGACCTACACAAGAGAGCAGCACAGTTATCAGATCTTATGTAGCTACATAATGCAACAAGGGTTGAGAATTTAAAGTTCCCCTACAGCAAAACCTCCACACTTTACCTCTATGTGTTACCAGAAAGACCGCATATTCATCCAACGCCTCCAGTCTTTGTAGTCCCATTTCTGAGCAGAGCTCCTCAATCGCATCCAACGCGACCTGACATAAATAAGTTTGTTAACATCCATCCTTCCTCACAGATTTAGCACGCGTGTTGTTTTTTTCCTACTTTTAAAACAGCCACAACTATTTTTCGCTTGGTCCGAGTAGACTGCATGCAGTCGTAGTGTTTAATATTTATAGTTCATTACAGCTAGTGTTACTGGTCCTCTTTGAATCTGAGTTACACTTACAGAGCATGTTTTGATTTTCAAGTGCCTTTCAATCCCACCCGGAAGCAGGAAAAGTTGTCTCTTTGAGCTGCGCCCAGCCTACACACACAGCCAAAAGAAAAAAGAAAAATCAGAGAACCCATCCATATAACCAAACAACATTACTGTCACGAGTGAGCCCTTGATAGCTCTCTGTCATGTATTTAAACAAAGCACTTAAAACTACAAATATGAACTTTTCCATTCAGGATTAGAATAAACCTGTCAAAACAAGTCTTCCCAAACAGCGTTCACTTTTTCTGATTGTGCCGTGTATTACTGCAGACAGTGTGCAAATTGTTTGACTACGAGTTTCTGTTGCTTAACGCTCAGCAAATTCAGACAGGCCCTTCTTCAAGACGGGGTATCAGTTTCACTGATACCATTTTATTTGGAAGAGAATGAACTGTGACACGTCTGCATGGCCTAAAGCAATGTTTTTGTTTCCAACAAGTTGGAAAGGTTTGAGTAGATCACCAAATCAGTCATCTTTAAATCTTTACAAACAATAAAATAATCATACATTGTTTTCAAATCAGAAAAATTGGTCTTTTTTTAATAACATCATGGAGCATGTTTGTTAATTGATCTATGACTTTGTTTCTTTTAGTGTACGTACGCTTTAAATGTCAAATAACTATCAAAATATACATTCAAGGCAAATAGAAATATCAAAACCAAAGATATCGGTATATTTTGTTGGGTTTTTATGTGCTATACCAAGACAAAGTAGCAAATTGTGAAGAGGAATAAACTATATCTTCATAAAAACAAAAGTGTGCATTTATATTGAGCATTTTTACATCAATAAAAATGAAGTGCAAACCTACTGCCTTTAGAATTAATGTAATTCATAAATAGATTCAACTTTTCTTCAGTTTATTCTCAGTATAAATCCAGTTGCTCTGTGAAGGTCTCAGAGGTTTGTTAGAAAACACTAGTGAACGAGCAGCATCATGAAGCACAGCATACAGGCCAGTCTCAAAGCTTAAAGGAGTTATCTAAAAATCCACAGGTGTTTGTATTTTTTGGTTCTCACTTTTATTTGCATTTGGATTGCTTTTGGGTTGTTTATTATCGTGATTAAAGTCGTTCCGTTTTCCCTGATCTGTTTCTTCTTCAGCTGCGCTGCGCTCCTCTGATTAGTCACACCTGATTCCCATGCCACTCATGAACTCTCCCAGTAGTTTAAAAGTCTCTTTGTTTCCTTACCTCCCTACCAGTTTCTTTGTTTATTGTAGTCTGTTTGCCATTGCCTTTCTCTTCAATGCTAGCTCTATTCTTGCTGGCTGCCAGCTCTGCATTTGCTTTACAGTGTTGAGTTCATTTCCTTTGTTTTTGTAAGTCATTTTATTTGTCAAATCCCACCGACTCTGTCTGCCACTGGCCTCTCTACATTTGGCTCTTAATACAACATGAAACATAACCCTCCCAAACTTTACATATCTCATGCAGCTTTATTCAATCCATCTTCTGGAAGGTGAAAGAATATAGATCAAACGTACTAAGATATATCCTTCCACCTAATCTAGTAGTCTGGGCAATGGACCACTAATCAGCAACTTTTTGACCTCAACCCACACAATGGTTGGTATGTTTGGCAAATGACATAATCTACAGATTGTCTTGAACTCCTATAGTAAAACACGGTGGTGGAAGTATGACACTATGGGGATCCTTTTTGGTCAGCAGTGGTGGGAAAGCTGGTGAGCCAAGTAGGTAAAGAAGAATCACTTATTTCCACTTTACAGATATGTGCTACTTTGTGTTGGTCAATCCAAAAATAATAAGATAACTTCTGTGTCATTATAGTGCAAAATCTTATAGCAAAAAAGCCCATGTACTAACAACTATTGCTATTTTGTATAAAACATAACTTCAAATTTGAGTTATTTCTATTTTAATTTATGCAGCCATATTAGTTCCAATGTGGCAGCTGTTTTCTTTTTATCTCAGTGCTACTTTCCTCAGTCTAACAATATTGCAATAGATCCAAGGATAATTGACAAGGAAATAAAACAACTGACCAGTATTGCCTTGATCTCCATACTGTTAGGATACTGAATGCGTCCTCCATATTGGAATGTCCTCTTCAGATTCTCCTGACAAGCCTTGGCGATACCTGTCAAATTAAACCAGCAGGTAGTAAACACTTTAATACAGAACTATGACGAACCCCAGTCTGTTGGCGAAGAACTGATCCCAATGACAACACTGGGAATGGTTCACAACCTATAAAGAAGAACCTATAAAGTCCAGGTCTCCTGGACCGCTGTGATCCTTCAAAGGCTGCTGGATCGTAGCCAAGCTGGAAAACTCTGTTGCAGTGGGACGCCAGGTATGACCCTACTGAGCTCATTAAGCAAGTCAAAAAAATGTTTTTCCTCTGCTTTTCCAGGACTGTGTCCAGAATTCCTTCACCACAGGTAACATGTTTGTATAGCATCTGCTCTGTGCAACTATCTATGTTTTTCTTTTTTAAACGGGAGGTTTCTGCAGCCCCATCCTCAGTTTCTGTCTCACTATGAAAGGACGGACACAACAAGGACTTTCTTCAGCTTATTTTTGCATCATCAGGTGACTGGTGTTTCTTTACAGAGCATGCCATCCTGTGCAATAATTTCAAAATGGTGTAGTGCTCTGTGTGCATTTTTCAGAGAATACAGTAAGAAAAAAACACTGGCTCAACCTCCACATCCTTTAATCACCCTGGGCTGATCACATGCATCATTAGCCCTATGATCCTCTGCTTTCCTTTTCCTCATCCCTGTTCAGCCCTTAATATGATTTGTCAATGTGATAAAATCATTTCTCATTGGCTCCCCAGCTTGAAAAAAAATTATTACTTTTCTTGGTCTCTCTGCAATTAAGGGTGTGTGCGTCTCCCCGGTAGAAGCCAACGCATTCCTATCTCTATGTGCAAGGCACTGCGCCTTTTTATATTGAGGTTGTGAATTCTGTGTTTTAGCTGTTTGGCTAGATCCCTTTGGCTGCACCTGGAGCGGAGGCAGAACTGGACGTGGGTTTGTCTTTGCAAAAACATTTCAATAAAGTTCTTGGAGGACTGTCAGTTGGGTCAGTGAGGTTGGCATGTAGACAAGCATTCTCCAGATGTTTGGATGGCCAACCATGGAGGTTCACCCCAATCACATGTAAAATGCACTTTTACATGTGGTCGTCTGTGGTACTGATATTCTGTCATCCATGTAATGAGCCGCCACAAGCATATTACAGTAGAGAGATGCTTTAATTGTCGAAAAAGTCTGGCAGTTTTCATGGAAATGGAGTCTACTGTATCCTTAGTTCATACCAGCTATCAAGGTTCTACGGAGATCGTCCATGTTGTGGTAAATTTTTAGCATCTTAGTGCAGTCTTTTAGACTGATGTGATGAACATGAATTAATCGGTTGCGTACCTTGGTATGGCATCCCAGGGCTGTCGCAGGCATCCTGCAGGAACCTCAGCAGAAACGGCTTCATGACGTCGGAGCAGCGATGAAAAGCTGTTAGGATGTACAGCAGCCTCCATCCTCTCTGGCAACTATCCCTGCAGGAAACACACACATACTTATAGCTACTCAATCACCCCATCTCTGAGGGTAACCTGTGAGGACTGGAGGTCTTACTGTTTGGAACTGGTGTTGTTAGTGACCTGCTTCATCACTTGGCAGTAGGCTTCATCCTTTGTCAGACCGTGGTCGCTACTTAACTGCAGTGACCAATGAATATATAAATGATGCTCAGAAAACGCTCCTAAATGCAGTTTATTGAGAATTTATTACAACAAAAATTATACCTTTAGAGTAGTAGCCACCAGGTCCTGCTCAGTCTGGCCTTTCATTGGAAAATCTCCCATAAACTTCATAATAGCTGGGGAAAAATTTTTATAAAACTTCATTTACAAAGCACTTGTGAGAAAAATAATAAAAATAATCTAAACTGCTTCACAAATAGTGTGGTTGCATCAGGACTGATTCCAAGCGATTCCAAGGCCCCAATCAAGCGTGATCATCCAATCACGCTTGGATGATTTTGTCAGACGCCTGGCAGCAGCGCTGTGAATGGTTTTGTTAAGACATGTAACATAATCGCAGTAACACAAACATGATAAAACAAAAACATTAATAATTATTTCAAATTCATGATGTGACAGTGGATGTAATCCTGGGAATAGTCTTGAAACTGTAAAAACACAAATGAACTGGAGACGCTAAACATGCGTATTTCAACTTTAATCATAATTTAAAGTTTATGCCAAGGTTCCCAACAGATTTCTATCATTCCAGTCAGTTCTGTTCTTACCTATAGAGATATCAGCAGCCACTCTGTTCATCCCGCTGTCAGAGAAGTCAATCAGAGACTCATGGATTGGAGACTAAAAACAAAACATGGAGAAATGTGCCGATGATCAACTACTATTAGCAATACAAGCTAATAATAACCAATATATTTTTGTGTATTTTGAACCTTCAAACACTGTGGCAACATCTTCACTGGGACAACCTGTAGAGTACTGTGTTTATGACTAATTTCATGAGATACATAATGTAGGAAGTGCAAATAAACCATGTTTTGTAAAAAGGGAGGCCATGTTGAATTTTGTGATTGGGGTAGCTGGGTAAAACTTGGACTTTATTTTACCTTCTGAGTAAAAATGGAGTGCATAATCAGCCACATCCTTCAACCAGTCATGCAGGACCAATGGATGATCTTTTTCCTTCCTGATCTTTATGATATAATGCAACAAACTGCACAAGTTTAAACATAAGTGTGAGTTGAGCAGGGTCAGTAGAATCACCTTGGAGAATTTGACCATATCAGCAGGATCTCTGGCCTCCTTCCCTTTTTTGGCTTTCTGATCACTGTGAGGGATAAACAGTAGAACAGTCGGCCATGTTTATTTATCAGATGTAAAATTGGGGCTTGATTCTGGCTCTATTTTGGGTGAACATGTGTTGGAGTGCATCTGCCTGACCTCCTGCTCCTCTGGGCTTCTCTGAAGTACTTCTTGGCAAACTCAGTCATTAAATACTGATTGCTGTGCAGAGGCAGATCATCCATTTCCACACTCCAGCTGTCCCCATACATCTCGTTCACGACCTGACACACACAAAAGTAAATCAGAATTTTAACCCAAAAGTGTATTTGTGCACTGCAATTTGGGAGTATAATCTGAGGACAGAATCCTAGTCTGCACCTCTGTGGAGAGCTCGAGCTCATGGGCGGCTACAGCCGAGCCCATCGCCACAGCAACGGCAGCTGATGCGGCAACCCGTCCATGCCTGTCGCGGGGCTCCGCACGCTCCGCTGGCAGAAACAGGAAGTCAGGAGCAGCTACAGGATGGACGTAATCGCTGGGAAACACACCGGACCTTCCAAAAACAGCCCCGAAACGCCAACCTGTTTCATTCAGAAACATGAAATATATATTTAAAGTCTCCCCAAAACAAAAATGGTCACATCAAATGAGCAAAAGGAACAGGAATGAACTGGAAATATATTATTTTTTGCTTTTTTGACTTTTAGGAAAAAATATAATAAATTTGATTTAAAAAATTTTTGAAATAGAAAAGTAGAAGAGCAAAACAGGTCATATGATAGCCGAAAATATATTCACCAAACACACACAGGAAAGACAAAGTTATGCCACACCCACCAAACTCTGGTGTGTCCCTCTTCAGCTCCTCCAGAAGCATGACAGTTTTCCTCACAATGCAGCCATATTGTTTTCCTGCACACAAATCCACACACAAACAATGATGACGACATATTTTGTTGCAAACAGAATTAAATAGAAATGATATATCAGGTTAAAAAAAAGCACAAAGAACATGCAATACAACCAGACTTTTTATATTTGTTCTTATGTCTACACCAAGTTTCTCACCAGATTCCAGCCCATCCATGTGCTGCAGCCGGATGATGTCTCCTTTATGGAAGCTGAGGTGATTCCTGTTCTCAGTGATGTAATTCCTCACCGCCACCATGTACTCTGAGTCCTGAGAAATCGCACACGGTTAGATTTACTAATTAGGTTACGTCAGAGAGGTGAGGGGTTGAGTAATAATGTATTTGATATTTGAAAATCCTTCCGCTTTACAATTATGCACTAGAAATAAAAACATTGAACTACCATGTCAGTCCATTGGAAATAGCGCTACTAGTTCAAAGAGAGAAAGAATGCAAACTCAAAAGACAGACATGCAGTGAGCGGTGAAAAATGTCTCTCTGACCTTCTTGAGCTCCGTGAGGAAGTAGTCGATCATATGTTTGACCTGCGGCGCTTTGGCAGAGAACAGAATCAGTTTCTCATTGGTCAAGTTGAACTCCAGCATGTTCTTCGACGGGATAGACACAAACAGGATGTCCGAGTAGCTGCACAGGGAGCCAAAGGTCAGGAAGTCAGATTAAAGTCAAAGCAGGTCAAGATTCTTCTTAAGAGGTCTAATTTTTCTATTTCATTTCTTAGAACTGCTTCCAGCATATCTGTAGTACGCCGTAGGAAAACTCTTGATACAATAAACATGATCTAGTGAAGACCAGGTACTGAAATGATTTCAACTGTTTACTATTGAAGAAGCCAGAATGGCAAGTGAACGCATTCATAGATCTTCAGTGTGGAAGTGCTGCTAATAAATGCATTGATTTATAATCAGAAGGTGACAGCATGTTTATAAAAACAGTAGCGTTGGTAGTTTCTGGGTCTAGAGCCTAAAGGCACACAATGTCAAGAGAAAAATACAACAGAAATGACATTAAAGTACCAACCGTTGCAGGTTATTAATCTGGGAATGTTTATAAGGCTTTGTCTGAAAGGCAGTCTGTCTCAATAAAATTTTTTATTTGCACTGTTTTGCCAATGTTATTCTATTTTACAGATTGTGATTTACCTTGTTTTGCAGTGATAATTATATATATGATGTTTTATGGTTGTGTTTTACGTAAAGAGTTGCATCTCAATGAACTACCAGACTTCTGCAACAATGCTTTTTGGACAGGTGAGACCAAAATAGAGATATCTGACCACGTTTGGTGAAAACCAAATACATTAATTTGGCGCAGACATGCATTAATCATCAAACACAATGGTGGCAATGCAATGATTTTATATTTTACAGCAACAAGATTTGGGAAACGTGCAGTTATTGTGTAAAAGGTTCCAGAGTCAAACATCGGTCTGACTGCTGAAGCCTAGCCCAAACCACACCCTGCTAATAGTGAAGTAATCTTACATTCAAAACGAACAAAGAAATGTTATGTTAAAAAACTCCTTGACCATATGAGAAATTGATGAAGACTTACAAAAAAAACCTAAAATATTCCTGATGAAGGAGTTTCAACAAGGTGCTAAATCACAGTTTGTACATTTAGTGAGTGAATAATAATAGTTTAGAATCAGGTTTGTGTGTTTGTACACAAATCTGTGTGCATACAGCTTATTTTTGAATAGTTTTTGCACTTGGAAAAAAAACAAGTAAGTTTTATTGTGCATTGATGGGAAAAATCCTAGAATTGGAAAAATGATGTGTTTTTCTTTTTCACTAAATTCTGAAAACCTGCAGAAGAACATTCCCTGCAATACTTTAACTTAGGAACCACCCAACTGTCCCTTAGGACAGAAGATCAGTTTGTTCTGACCCACATTATTTCCTTCCAGCTGTCCTCCAGAGTCATAAGGACCATAGATTTTCGCAATACACTCGTAACATCTGGAATTTATAGGTAGAAACGAGGGCATGACCTGCAGTGTTAGCAGCATTGGTTGGATAATACTGTAATTTACAACTTAGGTGTGGCTGATGCTTTAATGCAACAGATGTTTCTTGCA
This sequence comes from Xiphophorus maculatus, assembly GCF_002775205.1. Classification (NCBI taxonomy): domain Eukaryota; kingdom Metazoa; phylum Chordata; class Actinopteri; order Cyprinodontiformes; family Poeciliidae; genus Xiphophorus; species Xiphophorus maculatus. The sequence goes on along the minus strand of NC_036458.1, from coordinate 18,194,152 downwards.
AACCTTTGCAAATTTCAATCACTAATCCAAAATTTAACTTCACCTGTAAGGCCTCAACACCCTGAAGTAGTCTGAAGCGGTCGAGCCGCTCTTCACCAGCTTCAGCAGCTTGATGCCTTTATGCGACACGGACAAGACCTGCACTCCTGTTCCCACGCTGCCCTGAAAAGCACACACACGCATGAACCGCAGCCTGAATACATGCAACTGTGGTCCGATACTCGTATGGGGCAAAAGAAGGAGGAACGCAGACTTGGGGAACTCACAGAGGCGGGGAAGAGGCGGGAGAAGTAGATCTCCCAAGAGTCTTTGGCCATGGCCACCACTTTTTTCTTCACGCTTTCGTCATGCGTTCCTGAAGCCTGATCCACTTTGTCCTCTGCTGTTAAAAGAAGATGGGCTCTTCAAAGTTTTATCCAAAGAGAAATGTTTGATATGTGTTTGAGCTTTACTTTGTTAGGTTTTTTTTTTACCGAAAAGGTCTTTCATCTTCTGTCTCTCTTCCTGAGTGATGCGGACGCAGGCTTCGGAAAAGGTATCGTGTACGATCTGCAAAAAAGAGACAAAAACATGCATTACCTTGCAAGATGCCGCCATCAGCATGTTTCGCTGCAGAGACGGTGTTTGTTTTCTTCCACATGTAGGTCTAAAAGCTTAGTTATAATCATATCACCTTCTTTGACATGTTTGTGGTGTCCACTACAAAGTTGGCATCAAACTGTCAAATACTCTCAGGTACTGGATTAAATAATACTCTTTTGCTATTTTATAACTAATCCTGCACAACTTCATCCCCGATCTGAGTAGTTACTTAAAAATCAACAAATCCATCATCGGCAAGAGTTTATTGTTGCAGTGCCAAGGAGGCAGATCAAAGCCGATCTCCAGCGGTCATCGGTCCAGAGAATGGAGAACTTTCTGCACGGGTCCATCACAGAGCAATGCAGAAACACGCATGACAAAAAAACAACAAACACACTAAATTATAACCAATAGCAATTTGGAGTACCCATTTGGACTTTGGGAATAAATAAGAGTACCTGGAGAAAACTCATGCATGCACAGGGAGAGCATGCAAACTCCAGGCAGAAAAAGACACGGCCATGGATTTGGACGCAGAACCTTCTTTCTGCAAGGGAACAGGACTAACCACTGCTCCATCTCTGGTTATTTATTATTAATAATTTGTAATTCTTCAATATCCCACATCTCATTAAAGTATCACACGAGCCTGTTTCAATTTGAAATTAAACTTAAACAATTACACAGATATATTGTGACAAAAAACTGACACACTGTCTGTTAATGTTCACAAATTCCTTTGGCCGACCTGTCTGAAAATTAGGTCCAGGATCAGAGGGTTATTCAAGTTCTCTTTGGGGTAGAAAACCTGCATCAAGACAAAAAATAATGACAGCAAGACAAGTAAATATCACAGAGACACAAAATGTGGCATTAAGTGTTCATTATTCCCATCTCTCAAAGCATTTAGTCGCAATGCAAATAAATTGAGAGGAGAAAAGATCTCGAAGCCACCTCCTTCCTCATGAAGAGTTTCCAGGGGACATTAGAGTAGGTGTAATATTCATCACTGGTTCTGCTATGGAGTTGAGTCTGAATATTCTCCTCTTCCACTGGTAAATCTCTAGAGACTGGAGAGACACATTAATGAAGTCCAACCAGACTTCCTCTTTACGTTAAACTCTGCGAGCGTAAAATGTGCAGCATATTTATGTTTATTTCAATGTCCAGTTTTTGGAAAAGCTCACCTGGAGGATGGGACGGGATCATGATGGAGCTGGCTGCAGACTCTGCAGGTTGAGGCTTGGCAACCTTGACAGCTTTTACTTTTTCCTCTTCCTTAGGTTGGGAGGGCGGAGGCTTCTTTTGTGACTGAGCATCAGGAAATGACAAGTAGCAGCTAGTTGGTGTTCAAGTAGATTAGGCCCCCTTCACACCAGATTATGGTTCCCAAAACTTCTACAATCATTCTAACTTTGCTCAACCGCAGCAAAGTTGGAAAATCTCTTTCAGTGACAATCATAATACTGCCACACTCTTAGTACTTGACAATTCCAAATATTTTTTCCCGCCATCGTTTATTCTGTATCCTCCCACAGGTCGTATACAACCACAGGTGCCACATCTGCATTAATGTTTCCTTACACTTGTTACAATCTACAGCTTTCTCTAAGGAGGATTCTGCACATCCACTCTCCTCCTGACTGCCGGGGAGGAAATGCCATCATTGCATTAATCTACCATCAGCACGCAGTTGAAAGAAGATTCTGTGTAGAGAAATCTGTACCACTACGCATGCGGTCCTGAGCTAGCTGTAGCTATAGGGTACTGCTGTCAGAAAGTATCAGGTACGCAAAAGCCCCGTAAATCTGTTCCTGTTTGCTGATCACTGAGACCAAAACACAGCTAGGCGTTTAAAGCTGAATTTTGTTTTTATTTTTGATCAAATATAACACTATAAACCCCATATGTTGCCAGCAGCATTTTATATGGTAAACAGGGCAATTTTTGAATTTAAACTACATCCTGAAAAACTCACAACTTTCTTTGGTACAACCAAGCCCATGTGCAATTTGGAGGCGTGAGTGAATTTCGCCTACTGGAAGTCTAGGATGCTCCCATTTTTATGGGCAAAGGACATTTTTTTGGTTTGACAAGCACTGATATCTGTTGTAGCTACCTGGTGAGATCGTTCATGTAATAGTCGGACCAGATGCCCAACGCAATGCCCAGGAAGTTGCAAAAAAGGAGTTAGACATCTGCCAGCATTGTAGCTAGTCCTGCGATATATTCTCTTGCGACCAAGCCAGGGAGATGCATGCTAACCCCGCAGGGTAAATATGCACCACCCAGGACTCTGATGTGCCGACACCATGACGATAAAGCTGCCCTGGAACTGTCACACCCTAATATGGAACCCCAAAGATGTCATCAATAAGCTCCAGAGATCATCCATGTTCTTGCTAACTTTTAATACCTTACTGTAGAGTTAATCTTGTACAAAATGTTCTAGGGGTTGCGATTTACCGGTTGCGGGGGATTTGCCATTTGATCTTTCAGGATCTCCATAGCTTCATCATGGGGGTCAGGTTTCTTGGCAAACTTCTTCCCGTCACTTTTTCTACACGCACAAGAAAATAACGATGAATACATACCAGATTGTCATACACTTTCTTTATATATACTAAAAAAATCCCTCAACTGTTTTTAGATCTGACAGATTCAGGTGAATAAAAAATAAGTTTAAATCTGATTGAAAGAAAATCCCAAGAAACGAAAGTATAACAATGCGTTAACCGATTCCTCCTCAGCATTCTTGAAGCATGTAAGGATGGGAAAAATTTCATTTAATAAGGATATCTGGGTTGGCATAACCCAGTGCGCTACCTTTGAGTTGGAGACCCAGCTGAGGATGTTGTGCCTGCAGGCTGGTGCTGCTTGATTATGTCTTTGATGTCGTGGCTCGGGTCGATACGCTCCGTGTTGCTCACACTGGACCGGACGACATCCTCAGGAGGCGGCCCACGTGTCGTACCTGGAAAATACACCAACAAAATGAAAAAATACCAGAAAAGCTTACCGTCTATATTTGCAGAATATAATAACAACTAGACCTACTTGTTTTCCGCTGGACGGCAGCAGGACTGGACTTGTGCGACTCGCTGCTCTCTTTGGACTGCAGACAAACAAGAACCAAGATGATATTTGAAAGTTGATGAAATCAGCATATAATGGGATGTGTTTACTCACCGGGCTCGGTGTGTGTGAGCGCTGCGGCGGGTTTGCGTGGTGGTGCGGTGGTGGCGTCTTGGGGGCTGGAGCAACAGGAGGGAAGGACGACAACATCTGCTGCTGGATCGCCATGGCCTGCATGGTCATCTGCTGCGCCTGCATCAGATTGACATTAGGAATTATGGGTTTGCTGTTTTGTAGGAAGTGAAATGCAAAGTTCATTTTGTTTTTTCTTTTCAATTGCACCTAGATGTTAAATCAGTTTTTACTGGCCGAGGCTCAATTACTTCTTCGCCATCAATATGAAGAAATCACCTAGAGAGAAACTGTCTGACAACATGAAGTAGGCTAAAATATCTCAAAAAGCAACACGTCAAGCCCGATATGCCCCATTTTAGATCGGGCATATTCAACACACCACCACGTAACACACCACACACTGCAGGACGTTGTAAGATTGTCGTAAAGGGAAAATCGGGGCAAAAAAAAAAAAAAAAGGCTTCAGCGGGAACACCAACATGCATCATCTGTTGCCCCACTGCCCGGGCCGCAGCGAAATTGCCAAGTCTTGACCAGTCCGCTGTAATTAAAAGGTTGGGGACCACTGCTTTAGATGAAGATCTCTCATTCATTTTGAATAATGGTTTGGGTTTGTCAGTTTTGCAACTTGTCAAACGTTTTTATCATAACAATAATTAAACAATAATTTAATGTAATTCCCCAGTATTATGGCAATTGTTGGGGCTCGTCCGGGATATTAATTTACACCTGTGAGTTATAGATTGAGTGGTAATTTATTTCTATAGGATGCTGCAGTAAAGTTTCTGCTTTATGTTGGGTATTATGCAGATATTTCTGCTTCATTTGATCATTTTTGCTTGACATTTATCATAATTAATTTGCCTTATTTACAGTTTTCTTACTAGAAAAACACACAAAAAAAACATTTCTTCTTTTCCTGTTCCATCTTCCATTGGTTCCCTGGCTGAGTCTGGCCATATTTTTTGCAAAACCTTTTTTTTTTTCTTAATAAAGTGTTATAATTATTCACTTTGTGTAACTGCAGTATGGGAATTAACAGCAACATTAAATGATTCCCACCAGAATGATAGCTTGCTGGTTGATGATGGCTTGTTGCTGCTGCGTCAGCACCACCTGCTCCGATCCTGAGGAAAACGAGGAAGAAATCTACGGTGAAACAACAACGATGCAATTATATCAAAGTAAAATGCAGAGCGTGCATTTATTTCACTGCAACAAAACACACTGGAAGTTTGGAACTGCTTTAGAAAGGCAGGAATTATGACTAAAGCTTTCATTCGGAGCCGGAGGTGAAATCCACCATGCCCACTCGTTTTAGGCCACACATGCTGGAAAGCCACACGCCTCGTTCTCCTTATACCTGGCACACCTGTCATCACAGGTAAGCCTGGGACCGCGGGCACCGTCGGGAGAGCAGGCATCCCCGGCAGGCCCGGGACGCCCCCGATATAAGATGACGCATCCGTTTCCCTCGCAGCTGCTTGGGCAGCTGTGGGCACTGAAGCAGGGGCGCGAGTGGGCAAAGGAGTGGGCGCTACGCGAGTGGCAGGAGTGGGAGTGGGGGAGGCGGGTGGAGGGTAGGGCTGTTGGGGGCGGTTGTATTGATGGTACTCAGGCTGCTGCGGCTCTTCCTCTTGTTGCTGGTGTCGTTCTTGGCGATGGTGGTGGGAGGGGACTGGCCTGGGGGGCATCATTCCTCCGGCCACTGGGAGCACTGGGACAGCTTCAAGAGCACCGGGTAGAGAACAAGATCAGAGTCAAGTGAATGTTTTCTACTGCAGCTTTGGAGCACTGGTGGACAGTTACAGGTATTCAGTGCCTTAATTCGCAGTAAAATAATCAATCTACATTTTAGAGACATGACAGAGATTTAAATATTCCTATAAACAAAAAAAAAATCTCCGACACCAACTTATAAAAGAGTGAACAACTGATGGTGCTGCTTTGGCATGTATTGGGAATAGATGCTTTACAAACTTAATTGAACTGAACTGAATTGGTGATTTAAATCCAGTTTGCCCATCTATCCAAAGTGAACTGTTGCTTATTATTCTTCAGAAGTCAAGCTGGTTGGATGTGAAAGTTAATTTTGCCACAAATCCTTATTTGGATGTTAGCCTAGCCCATTTTTCCACCCATAAAGATGTTTCAGTCTAAACCAGCCAATTGCTGCTCTGGTTGTTTGTTTAGAGCATAAAATGTCCCAACTGTGTACTACTAAATACTTTTGCAGGGCACAATTAATCCCCACACAGAGACAGCAATCACTTGTTAACCCTAGTTATACTTTAAGTTGATAATATATTCAGTTTTCTTCACTTTCTGCATCTTCTGACCACCAATTATCCAATAATTATACAAGATGACTCGTGAATGAGTTATAAGTTGCAATGACAAAGAAGTAGACACAAATGAGAAGAGTAAAGATAGTAGCCCTAATAGGAATAAAATTATTTTCTTAATAAAAATGTGGAAACTAGGAGTGAAACAATAGCCATGTCATTTAAAAACACTTGTTGTTGCAGTGGATGACTATTTATGCATTATGAATGAGGTTGGTGCTCATTGTGGCTCCTAATCGCCAGATTAGGAGTGTTGATCCGAGGACCTGAATCTTTAAACAGCCCTACAGAGTTTATCAACCTTTACAAGAAAAACAAAATCACTATAGTGTATTAAATAATTTCCTTTGCATGAGACTAAAAGAAATCAACTCAGCGCATTTTGAACTAGTTAGTTTGAAGCATTCATAGTGAGGAATCTTACTACAGTCTCAAGGATTCACACCAAGATAAACACTGTCAACATAAAAGAAGAGTTATGGACAGAAATGTAAAAAAAAATAAAATAAATGCAGAGGAAATACAAATTAAAGAAATAGCCTGCAGTCGGAACAGAAACTACACAGAAATTAGAGGGAAGGTTCAGAGTTTCACCTCCAGGACGAATCCCCGGCGGATAAGGCCGGGTGGGAGTCGCTTGCCCCTCTCCACGGCCTTCCCCTGCGACGCCCACGCCTCCTCCTCCCTTCATTCTGGTAGACAAGGCGGCCTTTTCCATGTTCTTGCCGACAGAAAGGTCATTTGGATCGGGCAGAGCAACAACAAAAAATGTTTGCAGACGGTGAAAAACTGGAGTTTAAACGACAGAGAGAACGGGATTCAAAGCAAAGAGACCACGAGACGTAGAGTGCTGCATGATTCAGACCCTCGCTGAGAGAGCGAGTGGAGCCGCAGGAACTGAATACTCTCCAGGTACTACCACACACACTGTAGGAGATGCTCAACCACACACACTGCAGGAGATGCTCAACCACACACACTGTAGGAGATGCTCAACCACACACAGGCACACACTTGTTAGGACACAAAATATACACTTCTGCAACACATCTCAAGCTTTAAGGTTTTCTTTTTATAGTGCAAAAATAACTTTGGTTTGCAAAGTTTGGAGATTCCCCCAATCAAGATGTTCTAAGCTAGCAAGCTGCCACATATGAAAATACGTAGGAAAAATCTGCCTGGTGTCCCTTTCTTTTCTTTTTCATTACACACAATAATCTGTGGTGAGAAGAGAATCGTTCACCTGCATGTTAACGTTCTCTGCCCGCTGTTGCGGTCATATACGGTAAGTCCTTCAGAAACCTAATCATCCTCATTGTCTGCCCCGTTCATACACAAACAGAGACGCTAGGTCACATGTTCCACCCGTCCATCAGCACTCGTTTCCATTCACCCTCAGGACTTTAGCTGGCTACTTGTTCAGCCTGTAAGGTTAAACTGATGATGCGTTCTCATTTTGGTTTTTGAGGATCTTTTTTTTTTACTGATAAATCCGTAAATCTATTGAAAATGCAGCTGCAGCTTCTTGCCAGTGCCTTTCAAGAGTATTTACAACCTGCAAGCTGTTCAATATTTAGCCACCACTAGCAACTTCAACCTGTTTTACTGGGATTTTGTGTGAAAGAACCAACAGAATGTAGTTCATCATTGCGAAGTGGAAGGAAAACGATAAGTGTAAAAGTTATGTTGCAAAAACTTTTGAATCTGCAGGAAATGACATCAAGGCTCCAATGAAGAAAGTGAATTTATTTGTGTCACTTGCAGGTCGTCAGTGTGAACACTCACCACGCCATCGTCTGATAGAACCGGGTCAAACAGGCTGTCCAGGTAGCGGTCCATTCCTCTCTGAGTCTGGCCGTCGCTGAACGTGTCTGACTCTGCTGGATACAGAAAACCAGGCAGGATTATAAAGGGTGAAACCCCCTTTGAAAAGATTTTAATCAGCATCTCATGAGAACAATTTCCAAAGTTTTCACAAGGCTGAGTTTCACAGACAACCAGAACATGAAAACAAAGTTAATAATAGAACTGAGATCACAAAAGCTGCAGTTTTACTCTGATTAGCTGAGGCAAAAAAAATGAATGCACCTTGAAACGAAAACGCCTGGATCTAGTATTGTGTATGACCGCTATCATTTTTAAAGAAAACATAAAGTTTTCTAGGCATAAAATCAACAAGTTGGCGATATACATCGTATTTTGTAGTGTAGAATCCCATAGGAAATATTGCTTTTGAATAAAAACTAAAGTTTGTTTTTTTTTGACAAATCTAGTTAGGTGTACTACTTTATGCTGAGTGACCACAGTAAATCACAGGTTAGGGTGGCAGTCTGTTAGGACGTTTCATCGCCACAAAGGAACCTCTATCTTGAGCTGGAAACTTGGTAACTCGCTTGTGATCAGATTTTTTATTTTTTTTACATTACAGTATTTGTCAACTCTGAACATGGAAATATATGTAAGTAAAAAGGAGAAAGTGTAATCATCATCCTTATTTTTACCTAAAAACATATTTTGTACTAGTAAAAGACAAGAAGTTTCACTGTGATGACGATTCGTTTCTGCAGTTGTGTATAGAGCCTCCTGTAGGTCGAGTCTTCTCTATAAACATCGTTTTATCCCCGTTCTGTGAACTACTCAGTGTGTGTTTGTGCACCGTGACTGTAGTAACCATCAGAGTCAGGCAGGCTGTAGGCCGGTCTGCTGCCGCTGCTGCTGAGAGGAAAGGAAGATGGAAGCTCCTCGTCTGAGTCAAAGCCGCTGCCCAACAAGGTGCTGGGAAAAGAAAGGGAACAATCCACCATATGCCAGAGGTTCTCTTTACTGGATTTGATGTTACTGAGTGTATTCTGCAGACTGACAGGCTGGTATTAGCTCTGACTCTAGCTGGGTTATCAGTGCTGATGATAAAGTAACTCTTCTGCTTGGGAAAGTCCACAGGAAGCTCCAGGTCCGCTATCAGGTCCAGCACATAGTCATGGCCAGCTAACTCCACCCACTGGCTCTGCTCCTTCATCAGAACCGAACTCCCCCTCCACCAGTCGGACACTCCTCTGCAAAACCAAAACAATGCGGGATGCCCGACTGTTATCTACAGCATCCTCCACATTAATTAGCATCCCTGTAAAAAAATAAGAAATAAACCAACCTTTTCAGTACCTTTACTCAGAGGAGGGTAAAAAACACATCTTATGAAGTTATTTCAATTGATTTTTTGTTATATGCAACAATATGTTTTAAAAAAGTAGTCAGATAGTCATTCCCTCCTGTGTCTGTTCAATTCAAGCAAGCATCAACATGAGGAATTAGTTACGTTGTTACCTGAGCCCAAAAGCAACAAGAACAACTGGTGGAGAGGATTTCAAGGTCCGTTAAAACTGGGATATTTCACAAAATAGTGGTTTCTGGACTCTTCCTAAGTTAAAACATTAATATATGTTATAATTTGTTGTTGATCAGGACCCTGACTTGTATGAATATACATCCTTTTTGGTATTTGAAAATGTTTAATTTTCTGTAAAATTGTGAAAATCACAAAATCTGTAATTGGAATTAGAGAGAAATACACGAGTATATCCTGCAATACTAAAAAAAATATTGAATATAAATTTTAACATTGTTGAAATAATTAGTGTAATCAAACACAAACATTGAATAAAAGGTATTTTCAATTTCTATAAAGGCTTCACTTTGTAACATTCATGACTGTGTGTAGGAACTTCCTGTTGTAAGCACGGTGTGACATAGAAGCAAATTTATCTCACCAGTCTTCAACAAAGGTCTGAATTTATTTATTTTTTGTCATGTTATGCTACTGCAAGTGAAGATTAATTCACATCTTTACTACAGGGGAAAGCATACATTTAATAAACATGAAGCACATTGTTTTTCTGAAAGAATGCCTGAAACACAAATTAGCTAAGTCCATTAGCACCTGTGACGCAGGATATGTCCCGCTAAATCCTCCCCGCTGGTCCAAGAATGAACGGGACACAGGAAGGATCCTCCTGCAGAAGAATAGCAGTAATATAAAAAAAGCTGTGGACTTATTTTATTTATTTATCTTCTTAAAAATACTTTCAGCTCTGTAGAGACCGGATAATGGCTTCATTTAAAAGCCAGCGGAGTTCAAGCCACCTGATATGACCTGGTGATGAATAATCAATGGTGGGATAATGAGGCTGTAACTGATCTCGCTGAATAATAGTGAATAATAGTGATGCTGGTGGATATGTCTTCTTTTCTTTGAGCATGGCCTTTCAATTAGTTGATAACAAGCTGCATTCAAACCAGCTGTTAAGAGTATTTGCTTTAAAAATACATTTTAAACTTTCAAAGTAGATATACGGAAGCACATTTCTAACAATGCATTTGATTTACTATTCACCTTTTAGACTTTCGCGCAGAGTTTTTGTGTTTTCTTGAGAAGAAATATAAATGTTTTCTGTTTGTGCCTCACCATCAAAGCAGTGCACCTGCAGCACCATGTTTGCCTTCTTCCTATTGGCTGTCCACTCCAGCAGAGACAGCGGATAGGTCCGCGCAGCTTCGGGGAAGGAGCCGAGGCTTTGCTGCATCTTCTGATTGGCTTGGATGAGTCTGTGCTGCAGTAGCGCCTGGCAACCAGCAGGGGCATGATCTGACACAAACCTGAGAAACGATTTACAAAATTAAGGTAAAAAACCTGTTACAGTGGCTTTAACTGTAACAGTTTTTTTTTTCATTTCCTATTTTTCATTTATCCCTTTTTCAATTTTTCCTTTTTTTTCCCTAATTTTCAAAGGGGAAATAAATGAATCCATGAATAAATATAAATGGGAATAAAAATGTCAATTTCTCAATTATTTATTTGTGTTACTCATTTATTTATTTATTTTCCCTATTTATTTCTGTATTTAGTTTTAGCTGAAATGGCTCTCCATACTATGATAACCTAATTATTTTTTTTTTTACTTTAAATGTAAAAATTTAGATTTTTTTAAAATTTATTTTTAAATGTAATTTTACATTTTATTTCATTTTAACATTTTATTTGAAAATAAAACCTTATTGGGTTTGGTTTCTCACTTCAGCAGATGTTTCTCCATCTTGGGCGAAGGGGCGAAGCTGGAAGCAAACGCCAGCAGCAGCAGCCAGCCCCTCTCCGCGTTTTCGAGGTTCGTGTTTCTCCACACCTGATTGACGACCTGAGCCAGGATCTCGTCTCGTAAACCCGGGGACGTCAGCCCCCTTTGGATGACATAATTCCCAAACAGGTTTTCCTGAGCCCCGTTCAGGTGAGGGTCCCCCATAAACCGCAAAACCTGAAGAAGCCAGGACAAAGTCAAAATGATAAACAGGTGGGTTTCTGATAGTAAAGCATTTTTCTTTTTCTTTTTGGTCAGAATACCATGTTGAAAAGCTCCAGAGCCTCTCTCTTGAGGTCGTCCTCCACTTTGGTTAGAGGTAACTCCAGAGGAACCATTAGCATCCCAAATTTTGGCTCCTGCAACAACAAATCATTAAAGTTTTATAACTCTGAACTGAATCTGCTACTCTGACTAATCCAAAAGAGTTTTTATCCTTAAAAGGAGAGATTTTCCACCAGTATTGTCTTGATACCAGACCCAACTTTAGAAATATTCATAAAACCTCACACTTTTGACTTTTTCTTTGTCTCTTTACAGATACAAAAATGTGCTTTATCAGCATTCTTTACAAATTAAAATACAATTATTTTTAGCCCATTTTAATCTTATATCTCTAAATAAAAAAGTTGCCTTCCACAGTCGCAAATTCAATAAATAAAGTCCAACTGAGTTTAATTTAATCTCATTATTTTGAAGCTGTTTTGTTTCTGACTGCATACATTTGTTGAAAAACATTAGTGAACAAACCAACGAACATACTGAGGACCAAAAGACAAAGCACACAGGTCAAAGGTATCAAGAACTCACTTATTTGTTTCTGAATTTCTTTGGATGTTGGCATGATGAATTTTTTCTTTTGGAGGTTCGAGTAATCCTGGTAAGGCAGGGCGAGGGGGTTTTAAATAGTACATATGATTTTTAATCAGTAATATTTAATATTCATATTTTGATAGTGAATTAAATATATTTATATTTTATCATGTTCAAGATTGTGCTTAATTACAGGGTAATTAAGCACATAAAATGTCATGAAAACACGCCTGAACACACAGTCAGAGCTACAGCAGAAAAGTTTAAAGGAATCCATATTCATGTGCTTTTATGGCCGAGTTATGCACTACTTTGTGTCTGTTGATTTAAAATCCCCGTATCCCGAAACGCACTGATGTTTGTGGCTGGAGCGTGACAGACCTTGAGTAGTGCAGGACTACAGTCTGTGGTTAGTAATCAGGCTGCCATTTTGTGAGAAGGTTTATCAACATCTTACCCTGAAGTGGACCTGTACGTAGCGGTAAAAAGGATGGTTGTTGATGTCCAGAGGCAAAGTGAGCTGAGCTTCTTCCTGGATGTGAGGAGCCTGCAGCAAGGCCAAGCAGTCTGCGTGCAGCTCCCTCCTGACTGAGGTGACGCAGAGGCAGCAGAGAGCCAAAAAGATTAGTTCACACTCCGTGCACCATCAGGATGCTGACCAGACAGGTTATTTTGAGCTTCTTCGAAGAGGCCATTAAAGTCCGTATATTTCACCGTTTTGTTTTATTTAGTAACTACTGTCGCTCCCACCCAGCTTGATCACGCACCTTTAACGAGCTGTCAGAGTCTCAGAGCATAAATTATGAGTAGGTTCATCATGTGATGAACACTTAATGTGAAGGATGAACATCTACCCACCTGCTGCCGTCTGCAGGAGAGCGCCAAGTTCTGCAGGAATCACAAGATGGGTTACATTCACCACTTCGCGCTTCGTCAGCTCCTAAAAGAGTGGTTCAGGGTTTTTTTTTGTGTGTGCAAAAATTAAAGTGAACAGAACCGATTAACCCTGCACACTACAACACATATTTGGGAAAAACATGTTTATTAATATTTACAGTATATTATATAGAGGTAATGTAAGTTCTAGGGGAGCATCCATCCTACCATCTCTCTCTTCCTCCTCTCTTCTTCAACTTTCCTCTTGGCTTCAAACTTCATCTGGAAACAGATCGAAAAATCACACTTTTTTATTTCCATTTATGACAATCGGATGTAAAACAAACAAACAAAAAATGAAAATAAATCTTTTGCATTTGTTTTCTAAAAAAAAAAAAAAAAACTTTCTGTTTTTGCCAAACAAATAAAAAGCAAATGACACTGCATGGGAAAAGAGAGTGGATGCACCTTTATGTATTGTTTGCGGTTGACATACATTCGCACATAAGAGCGGAACCGGACCAGACTCTCCCTCATTTTCACGTAGCGCTTCCTACAGAGGAAAATGACAATTTAAGTCATAGTAAAACTGATCTAATTAATAAAAATGAACAAACCTTTCCAGTTGCCTCCTCACCTTCCTGATATATTAACACATTTTCATACAAAATGGTAAATAAACCAAAGTTAATCAAAAGTGGGTAGTACTCGTTACATTGAGTAACTTTTTTGGAAAAAAGGTACTTATATGAGTAGTTTTACTGCACTGTGCCTTTTTCTTTTACTTGAGTAATATTATTATTTCTATGTATTCATTTTGCTCCCCTGTCCCCCCTGTTAAACTCGTCTTTAGCCAGGGCTGCTAGCATGTTTAAGTCACATCTCACCTGAGAAGGAAGCCCCGGCTGTGCGCCTGAAACCCGATGATCTTGTTGCGAAATTCGACAAATCGCTTCCTGACGAAGAACATGCGGGCGTAGCGCTGCAGAGTGAGCGCGGCGAGCTCTCGGCATCGCTCTCGTTTGCACTCCAACAGCTGGTAGACGTCCTCCTTCAGAAACAGCTGCCATTTACACACACAGAAAAAGGTCACCTTCAAATGCAATGCGTAAACTTACAAAAAAAAAAAAGGATGGACACAATGAAGACATTATGTGCAGTAGAAGAACCCGGTTGCACCAGGTTGTTGTCTCTGTCGAGGTGAGGTCTCTCACCTTCGTGACCCCAATGTGGAAGGCCCCGGGTCGGAGGGGACACAGCTTGCTCAGCATGATCACACAGTTTTCTCCGTTTGCTGGAGGTGGCTGTTTAAGTCCAACCAGAGATTTATACCTGAGAGAGAAAATTCACCAGTTTGAGAAAAAAAAGCTTAATTTAATGTAGAACCCCTGGTGAGGGTTTTTAATATCAACCGGTGTGATTATTGGACCTTCTCATTCATGCTAAATATACAGCTCTGGAAAAAAATGAAGAGCCCACTGCACTGAACCGCACTGAAAACCTCCTGGCTACTCCACCGAATACTGATTTCTGAAACATTAGTATTGTTGTTTCTAAATGAGTATGAACTTGTTTTCTTTGCATTCTTTGACATCTGAAAGCACTGCATCTTTTTTTTCGTAATTTTGACCATTTCTCATTTTTTGCTAATAAATCTTTGCTTGGAATTTTGGAGACATGTTGTCAGTAGTTTGTAGAATAAAAGAACAGAGTTCATTTTACTCAAACATATACAGATAGAAAGTGAAATCAGATAAAATGATCATTGTAAGTGGTCTCTTAATTTTTTTCCAGAGCTCTATATGCATATAATTGCTTGATCTGATAAATGTGGAATTATCTGGCATCTGGAAATTATTCCCAAGAATAAACAAGATCCCTGCAATTCCCTTCCAGATATCTTGGCTAATTTATTTTTATCATTATGCCACAGAAAGAAGCGGTATGCGAGGAGCCGCCTTAAAATAAATCCACTGCTGTCCCTCAAATCCACTCAAATGAATTAATTAGAAGCTACCAAAAGTTAATCTTGTGTATTCTGATTAGATTTAGACAGTGAGAATAAAAAGGACATGTTTTTTTCCATTTAGGTTTTTTCAGTTTATAGTAACGTCTCATTTCGTCGGGGAGTGAAACACAGCAGAAGTCACGTCGGCGGTTTTTTTTTACTAATTTTTTGTTGTCCACTACACTTTGAATCGGGAGTAATTCCAACTTTTTCTACTGCACATCTTCTATGAGATGTTTCTGACGTCGTAAAAGTCTAACGTCGTCATTTTTGGCAATCAGAGTTTTATGACTTTGCATCAATTAGTTCTTATATTTACGTTTTGCAAATAATTTAGCTAAAATGTCTCCTCTGTGCTGCTGAAGGCAGATCTCAGTGGTTCTTCGCATCCAGGCCTTGGTACCTGAAGAGAAAGACGTAGAATGGCATTCTGACCGGATAGCCCTCTCTGCGGATCCTGATGGTCTCCAGGACCCCGGAGTGTCGCAGCTGGCTGCTGACCAGCTCGTCCTCAAACACGGCTGGCCGCTGTTCACAGTTGGACAAATGCACTGATTCACACGTGAATCCGTCAAGAGCTCAAACGTACAGAACGTAGATGGTGTACCTTCATGTTATTTGGTTTAATGCAGCGAACAAAAAAAGGGTTGCACCTGAAATGAATGAATAGATTATAAAGATATCACACACAGAGCTTGTTTTCTTTTTAATCTAAAGCTAATTTGGTTAATTTGCCCCTTGACATTTCTAGTAGCAGGTCCGCTTCACCTCTCCATCTTTTCCACGAGCTCCAGCAGCGATTGCTGGAACTTGCTGCTGACGGTGGGCGGCTGGTACTTCCTGGTGACTGAGCTGCTCTTCCTCATGTGGCCTCCTCCTCCTCTCTGCTGAGCCATGGCGTCTGCGTGAGCCAAGAACAGGTTTGACACCATCTACAAACACACACACAAACACACGGCTTTTATGCAACTTATCAGTAACTGACCTTTGAGTGTACTTTTTAATTAAACGTCATTTTTGGACTTACCTTGTTTCTGCTCTGAATGAACAGGTCCAACACTTCCTGCCGAACCTGATCGTAGTTCTTATCAAGGAACTTATAAACCTGGATCAGAGACATCTGGCATTATCAAATGATAAAATATAAACAGACCCACATTTTGTGACTTGGAAAAGTATTCATGCCCCCTGCACATTTCCAGTTTTTTTCGTGCTACAACCTCAAACTTTAATGTTGTTTTAAAGGTGATAAACCAACACAAAGTAGGGCATTAATGCAGTTATTTTGTAAAGAAAAACACGGTTCATGGTATTTTTACAAAATGACATGAATCTAAAAGGTAGAATTTTTATTAATATTCAGCCCTCTTTACTCAAATACTCCCAAATACAATCTAGTGCAAACAAATGTCTTAATATCTCCTCTACCTGGTAAGTAGAGCCCGGCCCGGTTCAGAGAAAATAAAGCTTTTTGGCCTTCATACAAGATTTTTAGCTGTAAATGCAATAAAAGGTACTTTTAAGGCATTGACCCTAAGATCTGAAAACAAATGCACCAACTTTAGGAAACAGTGAAAAAAATTTTATAATAAAATTTTTAGAAATGACTTATTTTGTGTTATAAGAAAGTTATTGTTCAGTTGAAAGCAACAAAAATGTCTGGAGTTGACAAAAAAACAAGCTCAAGTGGTTTGACTGCTGAAGGTTTTTTGAAATACATAATTTTGGTTTGAAATAGTTAGCTGGAGATAGGCACCAGTACCCCTCCTGACCCCACGAGGGACAAGGGTGTTAAAAAATGGATGGATGGATGGTTTGAAATATCTAAATGATGAGCTATGAGCAGCTGAGTACCTGGTAGGTGACCCGACCAGCAAAGTGTTTGATGGTGAACTCTGGGAGCGGCATCTTTGGCTTCACATACAGTGGATTGTGGCCATGGTGATAGTGACACTTTTGCAGGAAAGTGTGGTCTGTCGCCTGGCAACAAATTAGCACGACTCACACTTTGATCATTTATATATTTTGCACGTTGCACACGGTGCGACAATCCTCACCTGAGGGAAACAGCTCTGGTCGTCCAGAACCCTCAGTATCCCATGAGGCTTAGCGGCGATGATGTCGATGCAGGGCTGGTTGTCGTTAAATGTGATGTCCTGCCATGGGATCTGCTCTCTGCTGTACTCCTCCTGCAGCGGGATCACATGTTTCAGACGGGATCCGTTTTACATCTCTGCACATGCAGTCGCTGCTTTCTGCGAGACCTGAGTTTCTCAGGAAGTCTGTGTGTGTGTGAAATCGAGCCACCCTGCAGGCGTGACGCCGACTCACCAGTTCCTCCCTGAACACGATCCTGTTGAAGAAGAATTGCAGGTATTCGTTTGCATAATTAATGCAGAGCTGCTCGAAGCTGTTGAAGGCCAGATCCTGTCGCCACAAACACACACAGCAGGTGATTCTTCACGTGTGATCTTCCGATCGGACGATTATTCAGGATCTGATCTCTAAAGTTGAGCACAGGAAAGTTAGAGAGCGGTTCGTGGTTCCGCAGACCGGTGTGCTGAATGAGCTGCAGGTTTCCCAAAACTCGAATAAACCCTTAAACCGTCATATATATATTATTTTTTTTACATTGAGATCACTTTAGAATAAGCAAATTTAGTCAAGTAATATAATCTACACTGTACAACTTGTCTAAAAACCTTTATTTACAACACATGAGATTTTTACTTTAAAAAAATATCCTAATTGTTAGCAGAGCCTTGATTTCTTAACCCGTGTGGCTATTTTTTAATATATATCAGTGAGCTATGATGACAGAATAAATGCATAAGTCAAAGATCTTTGTAGTAATTCTTTAGTTTAGTATTTTTAATGATATTGTGTCTGATGGGACAAAATATTCCCAGGTCATTTAGACCTGGGAGTTATGCACAGCCTGCCCTGAATTTATGGCTTCTGGAAACTGTCTGCCTGGTGTGATAACGGGATCCAAAACAAGCAACCTATTGTGCTAAATTCAGGCTGCTACTTCCTGTGATCAGAGTCATCACGTTGGGGGTTTTTCCCATGAAATCTGTGTAGCCGCTCTCGGCAAAGGAAAATTAGGCAAAACTCCTGACATTTTTTATTTAATTCTCCCCGACAGAATACAAAATCTGCAACACTCGCCTACCTCAAATCCATAAATGTCCAGAACAGAGATGGAGAGGCTGTGTTGGCGAGGGTACACCTGAGCGTTGATCCTCTCGGTTAACCAATGGAAGATAAGCGAGTACAGAATCTTGGCAACAGCATCTCTAAAAAGTCAAAATGAATTTCTACAATCAGGAGGGGCTTATGTGTGAACTACTAGGGTTGGGTCTTGTCACCTATTTTCTCTCACCTGGCATCAACAGCATTTTCCACACTCAAAGGGCTGTAGATTTTGTCCCTCATTGTCTCCTGTGGGAGAAAACCGAGCAACAATACCCATTTAGGGATCGAGTTGATGCATTTCAGTTAACTTAAACATTTTGCGGACACTATTTTACTGCATTTATTCTCCCACTTTTTTTTTTAGTATTCCCTCCTCCTCATCTCCATCACATGCTTTGCTTCCTGTCAGCTCTTCCGCCTCACTTCTACTCGCCACCTCATCGACTCGGCAGATAAAGAGCGCTTTGAGATTCGAGAGCTTCCTTTGCCAAAATCTACTTGACCAGCACATACAGACTCTCAATGCGCGCACAAATCCAGCCAGAGGAACGAGCCGGTAGCGCTGACCCCTCTCCCGTTACATGCGCACCTTTGTAATCAGAGTTTGAATAATGCAAAAGGCTCTTGTGTTGTGTATATAAGCAGGTGGCAGACATAAGATTTCTCTCTCTCGCCACCATCACTTCCTTCTTGGAGGATTACAAGTCGATCGGATTGGATAAACTAGGCTGGCTTGTGGGAAAGCCTTTATTTTTGACTAAACATTTCTATTTTTTCCACATGATTTGGCTCATCAATCCAATGTGCAAGTGAAAAACAAAGGATAAAGCATGGATTTCCCCCTGTGATGTCTGTTTTATAAGCATAAGGGGATGGAAGAGTTTGCTTCATAACTATAACTTTTGTTTGGCTCCACAGTGATGAAGATCTGAAGAAGGTGCAAGCTTCTACTTGAGGATCTACCTGGAGCAAAGAAGAAAAGTGTTTTAACTTTGCCTTTACTGCAAAGGAGACAAAATCAGACTTCTTCCTATTATCTGAAACTGTCTGTGGAAATTTGACATGAGTGGACTTCAAATTTCTCAGAGAAGCACTTAGAAAGACTTAAGTGAAAGACAAAATGCGACTTTTCTTCCATGTTTTGCTCGTGGTTATGGATGAGGCATAAAAAAAAGTTTGGACAAAATCTCACTAGAAGGTTTAAGTGTCTATTTATAAATCTATTTATTTGCATCTTGTTGCTGTTTGTGTTTCAGGAGGTGGAGGAGGGGTAATTGGTTGCTTGGTATCTGTTTTGATTCAGAATGTACAGGTGATACGCATCAATGAAATGTAAAACATTTCAGCTACAGCGGCACTGTTTAGATCAGGTGTCAAACTCCAGTCCTCAAGGGCCGCTGTCCTGCAGTTTTTAGATGTGCCACAGATACAAAACACTGGAATGAAATGACTTAATTACCTCCTCCTTGTGTAGATCAGTTCTCCAGAGCCTTAATGACCTAATTATTCTATTCAAGTGTGGTGCAGCAGAGGCACATCTAAAAGTTGCAGGACAGCGGCAACGTTTCGAGGACTGGAGTTTGAGACCCCTGGTTTAGATCAAAGTAATGTGATGTGGTAAAATGGCCCAGTCAAAGTCCAGACATAATCCAGCTGTGGATCTGGAGCAAGATTTAATAGTTGACGTTCACAGGTAATCTGACTTTGCTTGAGCTACTTTGCAGAGAAGAATTGCAAAAAAAAGATGTCTCTAAACCGGTCGAGACATACCAAATAAAGTCCTGTCCAGGGAATACAAAGCACAAATAAAACCTAATCTTTTCAGACATCTTTTTTTTTTAAATTACAGAATAAATTTCTCTCTTCACAATTATGCACTTGTTTGTGAAAAGCAAACAAGTTAATTGTGAAAATGCTGAAAAAATAGAACAAAGAAAACCAGGCGGACAACAATGGGAGTGGATCAGTGACCACTTATTTTTTGTTGTCTATTATCCGTGTGTGTGTAGGTGTGTGTGTGTGTGTGTGTGTGTGTTGACACACATGCATCTAATTGTGTCTATGTAAAGGACACTGGGGCCAATACAATGCTTTCATTGTCCCCACACCTGTGTAAGCAAGACAACAAGGCTGCCACATGAACCAGTCAGTCTACTTCAGAGGAGTCAAGATGTCGAACGTTAAGCAGTGATAACAAAACTATAAGGAAAGGAGGAGAAAATTTCATCTCTAACACATCCGGAAATAAAATATAAACTTCTTAAACAGAAAATTCAACCTGGTTTGACACTGACCGTGACTTTGTACGTAATGGCTTTCTGTAGTCCTTCTGGTGAGATCTGCAGCAGTTCTGCCACCACCCTGATCTCCTGCGCGCTCACCACTGACGCCACCTCCTGGCCATCAGCCTCCAGCGCAGCAAGGAAAAGGGAAAATGTGTTCAATCTGCTGAGAAATCGCTGCAGGGAAATCAACCTTAATGTGGTTGATCTCATCTCAGTTTAAGATGAGCTGGGAAGTGCACCTCAGTAAATAAAATTTATTTCTGCAAGTCATTCCAACGGTAAGACTTAAATAAACACCCAGTTATTGCCTGTGTTGTGTCATCTTTTAATAATCATGTTTAGCACTTACTTTCACTGATATTCCTCCATTTGTCACCACAGTTACACTTATTGTGTAGCGGGATGGTACTTTTTGTGACAAATACCAATTACTGACAGTAGTTAGCGTCACAACAGTTGGCAAATCCCTTTGGTTTTCTGCCCTTCATGTAGAAAACACTCAACTCAGGTGTGACTTCACTACCAGTTTCTACTAGAGGCAAATTGAATGCAGCATTGTCAAAGTGTTTGATAAAAAGATTCAATATCGGACTGGCAGCTCAATGTCAGCTTAACGGGTGCAACATCTTTCCAATCAATGTTCTATTGATGACAATAGCAAGAGTTAAACCCATGTATCATACACAGAAACAAAGCTGAAATGCAATTATTTCTAATAGACTCATTTGGATAGTGTAATTGTTTTTAACTCAGAGTACTTTAAAAAGTAAGTAAATGCAAAATGCAGAGAGGGTGATAACTGCAAAATAGGTAATCAACCTAGAATACTACCTCATGTTTCTGAAAGTAAACATTGCCCAGGTGCAGTATGGACGCGAGGACTCTAAAGATGGCCGACTGGTCCTCGGGGGTGAAGTGAAGGATTTCCATGGCAGAGAGCAGACGTCGGAAATCGTCTGCATCACTCTTTCCTCTTATCAAATAGTCCCCTCCCTTTATTCAGAGACAGAGTTTAAACCGAAGAGCGAGCTGGATGAAACGATCTGCAAGGAAGACACTGTCTCTCGCTGTGTTATACCTGGTTGAGGTAATAGTAGGTTTCAGCATCTTGCAGGTAGAAAGCCTGTTTCTGCTGAGAAGGAAGACCTGCCAGCATCTCATAGAAGATGTGATAGTTCCTCTCATCTTTGGCCTGAAGCAGACATCAACAGAT
This sequence comes from Xiphophorus maculatus, assembly GCF_002775205.1. Lineage (NCBI taxonomy): Eukaryota > Metazoa > Chordata > Actinopteri > Cyprinodontiformes > Poeciliidae > Xiphophorus > Xiphophorus maculatus. The sequence continues at coordinate 18,172,496 of NC_036458.1, read as the reverse complement.
CATTCCACAGACAGCTAGCTACATAAAAACATCATGCTGTAGCTGTATCAGAAGCTACCTGAAAGACAATGCGGGACTTTTCCAGCAGATACTGAGAGGTTATGGCACCAGTGATTATACCACTAGACAAACAAATACAAGGGGGTAAAAAAGATAACACATAAGTAGGATTACAAAGGAGTTGAAGAATCAAAATTTCTCTTCCGTACTCACTCCTCCAGGTAGACCTCTATGTATTTCCCAAAGCGGCTAGAATTATTGTTTCGCACAGTTTTGGCATTTCCAAAGGATTCCAGCAGAGGCGCCGCCTCAAGGATCTACCAGGTGTTCAAACACAAAGCAAGTCACACACTTTGATCACAGGAACCACGAAGGCACACAGAAACACACACACACACGGACACTGACTCTCTGTCAGCTAACATTTTTGCACATCCATTCAGAACAAGCCGTTCTAAATCAAACATGTCCGTCACTTGTTGGAGACTAAGAAGTGTTAATATTGATTGGTCAATATTAACCAATATTGATAAGCAGTTGTGTAAATGCAGCAGCACTAGTACATATTATGTATATATAAGAGCGGTGAGGACTGGTCTTTTCTACAATTGATTATCAAGAGAATGTGAAGAAAGAGAAGTCAAACCTTTATGAAGATCTAATAAAGATTACTCAGAGAAGTCCAGAAGTCCAGTGAGTTTGTTTACAAAAATGCAGAAACTACAAATCAATCTGAAAAACTATCCCAAAAATCTTAAATTTGTAAAAATGTCCTAGAGTTTTTACATTTGAGGTTATCAAACTACCCAGAAATCAAGAAGAGGCCTTAGGGTTAAACAAAGCAAAGGGAAAGAAAAAATCTCAACAAGATGTGCATCAAGACAAGAAAACTAAACACAAGCCACAGTAACAATCACTCAAAATGTTGTTAGTGTTCAAGTAGGATTACTAAAACAAGGACACTAACAACATATCACATATTGAAATGCTAATTAACAGAAGATAAGACGAGTGGTAAAAGGCGTATACACTCAGAAAGGACGACTACCTCAATCTTTCCTCATGAAAAGCAATCATAGATTAAAATAAAAGAGGAGACAAACACATGGAGAGAGGGATTACAAATCCACATAATTTGGTTTATCAAAGTATATCAGTATCAGTTTGTACAGGTCGGGATGTGTGTTCATACCTGTTGCACAGGATTTGAATTGTGATCTATTGCAGCCAGGTAGCGAAGCACAAGTTTGGTAGCCTCCGTTTTTCCAGACCCACTCTCCCCACTAAAACACATTAAAACTCTGTTACTGACAATCTACCACCCATTAACTTTTTAAAGACTCCTTAATAGGTGTATAACATATACTTAACAGGCAAATAAAGACAAAACTTAACACTAAATATTTAGTTAGCAAGGTAACTAATTAGTGGTCATCAAACTGAGACCCAATAGTAATCCTGCTATCCTTGCGGTATAAAACACAAATCGCCCCAAAACACAAAGAGCTTTTTCTTTACTTAAAGACCTCAGTTATTTGATTCTCATTATCGCCCTGTTGGTGCTCATTAAGTGTTTGACTTAATTGACTAAGTTACATGAACACTTCACTTCGGCTCACATTAGGCAAAGACTCAATTCCACTTTTAAATTAAAGTATCCGAAACAGTCTCTCACATGCAGCTAGGCCAACACACAAATATCCAGTGCTGTGCCACTGCCAAGGGATTAGCACTAAGTACCACCATTACGCAGGCCACGCCAGCAGACGGTAGAACGGTGTGTGTTTTGTGTGTTTAAGGGACTATGGCACCTTCACAACTTTCCAGCATAAAGTTTCAGCTTGCAGCCTGCTTGGCTAAGAATCAGGCCGTTAATGGTCACTGAACACTAGACCTCAGTTAGCCCTTGACAAGCACTCGCTGACACACGCGCACACACAAACCGATGGTCCACACACAAAGATTCAGACCTCTGAAAGACAATCTGCTCCTGGCCCAGACCTTGTTGGGCTTCCCTTACAGGTGTCTCCTTCCAAATATGGCTAAAGTGTTCGAGTCGTGTGAGAGGTCTTTTTATGTCAGGTGCCAATTTCTGCTCATTTCTACACAAACACAAACCCTTATGTATCCAAGCATCCCCAACGTTTCTAAACGAGATTTGCCTTGGCAAATGTTAAACTTTTTTTATATTGTGTCACATTATGAATGCATTTTATTGGGATTATTTTTATCAACACAAATATGTGTATAATTGTGAAGTGGGAGCAAAAGGTTCCATATTTGTTAACATTTTTTTACATAAAAAATCTGAAAAGCGTAGCCCTATAGAAAGTTTGTGTACAGAACGATTTTCAAGCTTTGCCACAGACTCTTAATTAGATTCAGGTCATTCTACTACACAAAAGACCATTAATTCATTTAAAGTGAATATCCTCATTTAAAGAGAACGTGAACACATTTCCTACCTGATTATTATGACCTGGTTTTCTTTGGCATCCATCATTTTGGAGTAAGCAGCATTTGCTATGGCAAACAAATGCCTGCGAGACAAAAGGCAGAGGTAAAAATGTCAACTAACTGAAAACATGTGAAATCATAAATAAACAAAAAGCACCAGATTATTTCTTCTTTTTTTATGTTTTCAGCCAGTAGCTTCTTCAACTCAACTGCATTAAGGAGGAACATGGGAGATGACTCCTGTACGCACTTTTAGCTATATGCAGAAATCAGATTCCCATTATGTTCCAATATGTTTTTGTAGTACATTTTAAATAAATTGTTTGCTCTTGTTACAGTCAGAATCTGTACTGTAAGCATACTGGAAAATCCTTGCCTCTTTGTTTTGTTTTGCATGCTTGCTATGAGCAAACTTTACTTACGGAGGGTGTTCTCCCAGAGCACGACCCTTGTACAGCAGCACAACGTCAGTTCCATAAATGTTGTACATCTTGTAGGGATTCACAGACACCAGTATGCTACCTATGTATGTCTGGATGAGATGAGTCAAGAGTGACATAAGTAATGGAAGTGAAGCAAACAAATATTTAAATAGTCCTATGAATAAAAGAGTGGACGTGGCCCTTTACAGATTTCTTTTTTTTTTTTGGCTTGTCACATCATTAATTAAATAAAATTTAAGAAAATACAAAATGTGGTTTTCAAATGATTTAAATAAGATTATTCAAACCAAACTGGGCCTATGCAGTAATAATAATTGCATAGGCTAATTACCAGCACTTTCAAATTCTGCATGAAAGCTGTTGTCTAACCAATTATTATGTTAATTACTTTTTCCTATATAACCAGGTTTGCATGATTTTTTTTTTCCAATCAGAGTGCTTACTCTGGTTATTGATGATCTGAAAATGCAGGCCTGTCACAATAACTAATGTTTCTTGATGATTAATTGTCCCAAAAGTTATTGCGATAAACAATAATGTTGTTTTGAGACAATTTGCCAGTAATATCATGGCAATAATGGCATAATAACCCAAGAACACATTCTCAAAGATCAATAAACTTTAAATTCTAATTGGCATTTAACACAGGAAATGAATACATTTTAAATATCCAAAATAAATCAACAAAACAACAGAAACAACAAATAAAATTAATTATGAGGTCTCCAAAAAAAGGTTTAGTTGAGACCAAAACTCCAGACTGAAAACTTTTATCATCCAGTTTTTGGTAGAAAGAGAAAAACAATAAATCATGAGATTGGAAATTATTGAATTTGTTTTATTTCGTCATGTGATTAATTGACTTATTGATTATTGTGACAGGCCTAGAAACATGTAAAAGAAAATGCAAAACAAGCTAAAAAAATTTTATCTTTATGGAGTCAAATAATTTTTTATAGCACTTTTTAGTCAGTACTTACGTAAATAAGCTGTCTGTCAAACCTTCTCCTTAAATTCAGCAAAACAGCTCCCTCATGCATCTCACTAAAAAAAACAGAAAGCAGGTTTGTCTTTTAAGTTTCCTCAGTATTTGTTGTTTGACGCTGCTTAATATCAGAGTGGAAGGTTTTTACATTTTTGCCATCTGAGTGAAAACTTACTCTAACTGAGTCATGTCTTCCACACCGTCTTCCTCCCTGAAGTCCCGATGAGTGATTGTGGGCATGCTTCTGATTGAGTACATCTATAATTCAAGTGTATACAGACATAAATCAGGACATCAAGTAACAACACAGGCCTGCATTTGACAAACATGGACAAGTTGCTTTAGAGAAAAATTTTAATTTACTTTTTTCTTCTGACTTGTGGTTTACCACCCATCAGTAATGTTAGACTTATTTGCAACCTTGTTTGCAAATGCTTCCTTACATTTTATTGTTATCTTCAACAAACCCTTCAACCATTGCTTATCTTTCTGCTTCGTTGATATCATACAGGAAATAATTGCTGTCTAATGTAATTATAGTATGGCAGCATTTGTTATACCATTCTAGATTATTACCTTGTCATACCATTGCCCCTGAGGTTCCCCCTCTCTGTTCAGATTCCACTGCCCTGGTCCCTCCCCTTCAGGTCTTTGTCTCATTAGACTCTGGGTGTGTTCAGGAAATTCTCCATCTCCGTACATTGACCACTTGTTGAGGTTCTCCACTGTCCCATGAGGGAGAACCCTCTCTGCCCCCCAAACATCTAGATCTTCTTGCATGACGTCCGCTCCTGAACCTTGTGCCCAGTGCTGTTCAGGTCCAGCTCCTTGGACATGTGGTGATACTACAGCATATGAAGGAAGCCGAAAAGAAGCCCCCTGTAGGTGAGATTTCCGTAAAGCACCAGAAAGGTTAAGGGGTTGTGGAGCTCTGGGGGCCCCAAGTCGTGTCATGATATTACCTTCAGGGAGACGATAATTTGCTCCACGAAGGTTTGGGTTCTTTGATAATGCCTTTGACAGGTCAAGCGATTGAGGTGAAGAAGCAGCCTGGGAGCGTGTCATGAGTGTTCCATCTGGCAAGCGGTAGGAAGAAGATCGGAGGTTCTGGTTGCGGAGAGCATTAGAGAGATCAAGTGAACGTTGCTCAGGAGTGTTAGCAGTACCACGTTGCCTCAATAATGATGTGTCTGGGAGATTGTATGAAGCACCACGGATGTTGCTATTTAGCAAAGCACCAGAAAGGAGCGGACTTGAAGGACTTTGAGGCTGATTTTTTGAAAACAGAGATGATCCTTCTGGTAGTTGAAACTTTGCTTTGCGGAGGTTTGTGTTCATCAGAGCACTGGACAGCCCAAGTGAAGAGGATGCATTCTCAGCAGTCTCCACATTCTCTCCTGGACGTGTAAGAAATGATCCATCTGGTAGTCGATAAGAGGCCTTTCGAACATTTGAATTAAGAATGGCTGAGGAGAGCATGGGGGAGGAAGACACAGGGGCTGGCTCATTTCTAGTGACCAAAGTTCCATCTGGCAACCTATATGTAGCTTTACGCACATTAGAGTTTAACAGGGCAGAGGACAACATGGAGGAAGACATGGGGGAAGGACCTGGAGCAAGTTCAACAGGTTCATTTCTGGTAACCAATGAGCCATCAGGTAGTCTGTATGTGGCTTGACGTAGATGTGGGTTCTGAAGAGCATTGGAGAGCACCGAGGGGGAAAGCCTTCCATTACCAGCACCAACTCCAAGGTCATTTGTACTTGTAACTTCTATAGGACCCTTAGACATTGCCAAAGTACCACTTGGAAGCTTGAACATTGACCCTTGAATCTGGGAAGTTCGCAGTCCTCCAGAGAAAAGTGGGGAGCTACCTCTAACACTTCCTTGTGGAGGCGTGATGGAAGCTGGAGCTGGTGATGCTGAAGCTGGAGATAGGTGTTGCTGAAAAGGAGATGCAAAGGAAGCATTACGTAGCTGAGAGGTAAGCAAAGCGGAGGACAAGTGTGGAGAGGTAAGAGAAGAAGAGGGTAGAGGTGCTGCTGTTTGATGAGGATGTGAGGGAGGCAGAACAGTTGTATGGAGATTGGCACTGTGCTGTAGAGGGGATGAAAATGAGGCGGTGCGTAAGCGGGAATTTTGCATCAAAGCAGTGGATAAACCCTGAGGCCCATATGGGTTTACCATCCGGGTCTCTTGTGCAATGATTGATTCATCCCCCTGCATTCCTGGTATGGGAGAAGGGACCCTTTGCAAAGGTGTTGTAAAGCTAGCATTTTGCAAATAAGGATTATGGAGTGTATGCCCCAAATTAGGGGATGGTGGTAGTTGTTGAGGGAGAACCTGAGAACCTGGTAAGGCGTTGGTAAGCATGGGAGATGGACCTGGGTCCATTAGTGTGTAGTTATGCTGAGTAATCCCCTGTGATGGTAGGTGGACACCATGAGTAAGATTAGACTGAGGTACAAGAGGTTGAAAGGAAGCTGGCCCCAGACTGTGGGGTCTTACTAATCGATGAGGTAAGGGAGAAGCTGGGTGAGACATATGGTACATGGGAGAAGCAGCGCGGGAGGGCAGAGGAGATCTATGTGGCAGGGGCTGTGGAGATTGGGGTCTACTCTGGAGCCTTCGGATCGATGGCTGTGGAGAAACAGGACCACTCTGTTTTAAAGATGGCTGGGGAGATAGTGGGGGCACTGCTGGAGAAGCTCTGAATGACTGCCTTGACTGAAGAGATGGTTGGTTTCTGGGCATTCGTACTAAAGGCTGTCCACGACCTACAGGTCTGTGGAAGGCTCCTTGGACACTACCAGCTCGTTTGGTTTCCCTTAAACCTGCAGGCCGAGAGCTTGACCTAGCTAGCATGGTTGTTCCAGAACCCATTTCTCCTGAAGGAGAGGCAGGGCCTCTATGTATAGATGACCTAAAAGGGGCTACTTGCTGAGTTACAGGGGGTCCAGGTCTACTGCGTCTTTGTAAATAGGGATTAGCTGGTGAGGGTTTCACAGCTCCCATAGGGACATGGCTTCTCACTCCAGGACTTCCTCTCAGCCTGCGGGTAGAGGAGCGGGTTGGAAGGGGTCGAGCAGAGACCCGTGAAGGTGAAGGGGAGGGGGCATGATGGGGAGAAGTGGGCCGGAAAGACTTTGGTGGAGAACGGGATGCTTCAGGCTGAATTGGGCTCCGCCTTTGTGGAGAAGGAAGAGGTGGAGAAGGAGAACCCCTCATCATAGATGTTTGTTTTCTTCCTTTAAACAAATGTGGTCTCACAGGGGGCAGATGAACTGCATCTGGAGGAGGTTGCTGCCTGAAAGACAATCTTGGGGAAGAAGGTGGACTTTGTCTTTTTCTTAGTGATGCTCGTGGTGAAGCCAGAGGACTAGAAAGTGGGGAATGGGGTCTGACAGTGGAGGGACCCCTGTGTAACCCAATTCCCCTTCTTCCTTGTTTCAAGGATGGTTGAGCTCTTACTGACATCCCTCTCCTATAGTACGGTGGAGAAGAAGGGGGGCTTGATGTTCTCTGCCATTCAACTGGGGTTGTGGGCCGTTGACTTACCATTGAGGCCCGGTGAGTGTGTCTATGTAGGCGAGGAGAAATGTAGGGGTCTGACTGAAAGCCTGATTTGAAGTCCATTGGATGTGGTGAGAAGTGAGGTGAAGGAGGCCCTTGTACCCTTTGTGATCCCGGTCTTAACGACATCTGTGGAGAGAGAAGGGGACTCATTTTTCGGACTGGCACCGGGGAGACCATTGGTGAATGAAGTGGTGAATACACTGGTTGCTGCATTTGCAGGGCTCCTGGTGAAATTTGCCCCAACTGAAACATTTGTGAGTCCTGTGGTAGAGGTGCTTGATAAACCTGAGAAGAAAATTGAGGGGGTAAGGGAGACGGGGACATGTAGTTGGGAGGAACAGTAAAAGTGACATTAGTTAGCTGAGGAGAAGGAAGGTACTCTTGATGATTGATCACAGCTGTTGGAAAGATAGGATCTCCAAAAGGAATGGCGGGAAGTTGCTGATTGATGTCAATGGGCAAAGGAGACTGTGTAGAAAGGTATGCTGGGATGGGTTGTTCAAATTGTACATCTGACAGAATTTCCTGATTATTGAGAATCAAGGATGGATTGGTAGAAGGAAACATTTGGGGAGAGGGTTGAGTATGAAGAGAAGGTGGTGGCAAAGGTTCAACCTCTAGTCTCTCTTTTCCAAACAACATGACTTGGGGCCTAGGGACTCTGAACTGTTCAGATAGAAATGGTTCAGATACAGGGGAGAAAAATTGTTCCTGTCCAAATAGCTGTCCTGTCTCAGCCAGATTAAGTCCAGGATTCATAGTGACCTGTTGTTGATAAGGGTTGTACATTTGAGCACTTTGCGCATATGCAAGCATTGAGTCATTATATATTCCTGGGACTGTATCATAGGTGCCGCTCATTATCCCATATGAGTTTGGCATACCATAGTTAGAAGCCATGTTGTGGTCAAAGTAATCCACATATTGTTCAGGGTAAAATGAGTCATGAAACCCATACATGGTATCATCATAATAACTATATGGGTCTGGCTCTACAGAGTACAGAAATCCATCTTCTCCATAGTAATACTCTTCCCCATCATGGCCATTGTAGTCTTCATATTCATCATCATAATAACCATATGGGTAACCAGAGTTATCTACATCATCATCATAGTAAAGCTCATCATCATAATAAAAGTTGCCCTCATCATCATAATAACCATACTCATCCTCCCACTCATCATCATCATAGTATAATTGCTCTTCATAGGGATCAGTTGGGTCATAGTTAAATGGTTGTCTTTCAAAGCTTTGTGGTCCCCACCTGTTATGGTAGTCTTCTTCATATCCATAATTATCATCATATTCATAGGCTCCATTGTAATAATGTGTGTGTCCCCCTCTGGTATCCCTGCTAGCAAAGGATAGGTTCTTTTTTCCCCGTCGCCCTGCCCGCCCCCCATGCCGGCCATGACCCATAGAAGACAGGAACCTGCCCGTCAACCAGTTAGTTGTTGCGGCCATCCTACCAACCATCCAGCTTTTACTCTTAAATCCCTGTCCTGATTTCTTTTTTCCAAACATTCCTTTGAACTTCCCTCCTAAACCCTTTGCCTCAGATGCCATTTTATTACCCTTATTTCCTAAGTTGGATAGATTCAGTGTTTTTTTAGATGTGGTTTCTTTAGAGGCATCGTCTTTTTTGTTAAACAAACTGAAACCAGACAGACCAGGTTTTTTGTCAGCAGACCCAGATTTCCCCCCAAAGCCAGCAAAAAGCTTGCTATTACCAAGAAGAGGTTTACCGCCAGAAGAGGGTTTCTTTTTTTTGGAAAGTCGTAGAAAGAGGCGAGAAGTACTTTTAAGGTTTCTCTTTGGTTTTGCTTTTTCAGCTTGTTTAGAAGGCAAGCTAAAAGGAGAGGACTTTCCAGCAATACTTGATAGGGCTTTGGAGGCTCCTTTAAGGTGAGATGTTGCATCTACTTTTTTAACTAAGTTCTTCTTTTGCCCCTCTGCAGCCAAGCCAATCATGCTCTTAGAAGCTCCTTTGAGATCACTCATCTGCTTTAGATTTACTGCATCCATGCCTTTTTTCACTTGTGGTTTTCTCTTTGGATCGCCTTCATCTTCCTCATCATCAGGGGAACCGCGTTTAGGTTTCATAGCCATAGCTTTGGATGCTCCTTTTAGAGCAGCCTTGCCTTTTCCCTTATCTCCCTTGGCTGCCTTCTTGGTTACAACCTCTTCTTCACTGTCACCACTTTCCTGTTCCTCAGACATAACCTCCTCTTCTTCTTCCTCTGAACCTTCTTCTGACTCACTGACAGGTTTCTTTCCTTTTCCCTTCTTCCCTTCATCTTTCCCCTTACCCTTTGCCGGTGGCTCCTCAGCCTTTTTGCCACCTTTTTTGTCATCTTTTCCTCCCTTCTTGTCTTCTTTTCCTCCCTTCTTTGGCTCATCTGATTTGCCTTTCTTAGCAGCTGATTTTGAGTCACCTTTCTTTGGTGCCATGGTACCTTCTCAGATCCTTCCAAGTTAGATGAAGTTCCCAAAAATACTGCAAAAGCAAGTGAGTATAAAAAAGTCAATATGTTTTAACAGAATTAACATCCTTCCATTTGCTTCTCAGTCTATCACAAGTTTGAAAACCTTTGAAATGCCCTCTCTCCCAGGTCAGTTGCTCTGTAAAGTACCCTCAGACGAACCCCAGCCACTTTATGTTAAAACACGATCTAGTAATGGAGTCGAAATCTCAGCCATCTGTGCTCACTCGTGTTACGGTTCTCCTTCAGTTGTCAAAAAAAGAGCTGTTGTATGAGTTTAACAAGGAAGAAATTCATCCAGAGGAGTCACTAGTTTAATCCATTTGTGGTTTGAAGTGCAAAGTGCATCTCTTTTTCAAAAACAAAAGTAGTATCCAATGTAAGATCCTGTTCTTTTATGTATTTGTAAGTAACCTCCCAGGGTCACACAATAAATAAATTATCCTGTCATTCCAATGACAGAGTCAGTGTAGTCCTTTGTCTAATGTTCATTGTAAATCCGGTCCGTAAGCCCGGCAGGGAATCCTCATCGTGGCGGCCGCACCAACTTTGGCAGCAAGTCCCTCTGACAAGGAGAGCAAGCGTGAGTGCAATGGTGTGAGCCTCGGTGTCCTCTTTGTTTTAGACTGAGTGTCCATGTGTGTTTTATCTGTGGCTGTATCCTCCCACATCCACGTCAGCTTGCCTTTGTGACCTCCTGCAACCCTCTGTGTCTCTCTCTGGTTACTGAAGCCCTCATTCTAACGTTTCTGTCAGTTTTGACATCTTGTCGTATTTTTTTTGATGCATCTGCAATCAGAAACAAGCCCATGTCCTGTTTGCCTTCACCTGCATGTGCAATCTGAGTGAGCATTACCTTTTAAAGCCGCAAAGGGCACCTTAATATAGCAGGTGTACTATCTTGGTGTAACCATATCTACTGGTTCACTTGTGTATGAATAATGCACGCTGGCTGAGCTGTTGCTAAACTGTGTCTGAGCGGCAAAGGTACTCGGAGCCAAAAGATGCCCATCAGTAGCAGGACAGATCACAGCCGGGAATGATGATGTATGATACAACACTCATCCATCCAACGCTATCAGCTTACACCAATAATGCATGTAGAGGCCACAACTGTCACGCATGAAGATATAAAGGATTCATATAATAAATTGGCTATGCAAAAACAAGAAATTAGTATAGCATTGTATAAAAAAATATTCTTACTTTGAAATATAATCATATAACATGCACAACTGCAAATGTAACACCCTAGAAGCTTTAGTCAGTGGATTTCACGGACACATCATGTTGCCTGTAGTTGTTAATAGTTGCTAATCTATAACGTTTCTAGAAAGAATAAACTATAAAACAATATCAACTTTTCTAGTAGGTTATGTACTTTACAAACATAAATAAATGTATGCCTTTCTCTGGCTGAACTTCAGGGTGTAACATGGGGTTGGGAACTGATTTTGAGTACAGCTGGGCGTTAGTGTATTGATAAGGAGGTTTGGGGCTCATTCATCGATGATGGGTTGATATTCCAGGAGGTCATCTCAGTGGCAGAAATGAATGTTTAATGGGTGCCCTGTGTTCCTCCTACGCAGATAGGATGAAACATTCATCACAGGCTCCTCTAAATATATCACAACCCAGGTCAACCCAACCCTGGCCTTCTTGTGCACAAATAGGAATAAACAGAAAAGATTTAAGTCAAAGGTTGGCAGCCAGGGGCCAAAGAGCAGGTGAAAGTGACATTTTTATTTTACATCTTAATCTCACACATCCTCCTTCACACAGTGCAGTCCATACCAGACCTCTTTTTGCCACCTCTAACTATCAGTTTATGACGACAATCCTGAATTTGTTTTATTGGGCTTTCATGTAATAGATCAACAAAAGTATGTTGTGTATTAATTATGAAGCACAAGAAAATTGAAGAGTCTGAAAGTGATTTTGTGGAACATGAAATCCTGTAATGTCTTTGAAGAATGTGTGCCATGCATGATTCATCACAGTGAACAATGGGCATAATTCACAGTGTTCCACCATCTCAGGACCAGGTACCATTCTTTTCCATGACATCACCACTTGGTTTTATTTTTTTTTTCCTTTAAAGGTTAAACTGACCGTCTAATTATTAAATGCTCTATGAATACCCCCCCAGCAGTCCCTAGGGTTCCACTATAGCTTTGAAGAAACTAGCCTTTGCAGGTATTGCCATTGAGTTGCATGCAATTTTATGAGTTGTAACTGGATCATGGTTGTGATGTTTAAGTCAGCGGTGCACACTGATGCAGTTACTCAACTCATGTCCAAAGACACTGTGGAGGGCTGGATTATTTGCTAATCACACTGTGCATTGTTTTAAATGCGAAGGAAGGCAATGTTGGAGAACAGTTTTCCTATATGGCACCATGTATTCCACTACTGTCAAAATGAAAGCATTGTCCCGCAGTAATAGTGTGACAGCAGTGAACCAAACATCTGATGCATTCGAGCACAGATGTGATTCACTGCATGGTTTTATTGAGGGCTAATTGGACATTGGACGAAGAGTGTCTAATCCAAATTCATACCACGCTTTTCCTCATCCTTCACTTTGGGTTATACATGTCACCTTCACATAAATCCCCTTAAAACCTTTACGTCTTTGGTTGTTATGTGAAAATACAAAAAGCTACAGTAGATGTGGCAAGAAACATTTTTGACCTCTAATAATTATTGAGCTGAAGTCTGCATCACATTGCAGTGACCACAACAATCCGCTACATATCCTACAGGATGGGCATGTAAACGTAGCAGACACTGGTATCATTTATCTACAGACATACAGTAGATAAGGGGATATTCATGGCAAGTAGGTACAGGGAAAAGTTCAAAAGTTCCTGGGCCCACATCAGATATACCGAGTAGTGTTATTCAACAAACATGTAAAGCACCACATGTACACTATAGGGAATGTTTGATAAGCATCTTCTGGTTATGGTTGGATGAATGAGTGAACTGGTGCTGACCAGGTCAATGGCAGAGATAGGAGAAGTGGAGACGATGGCAAAAAGAAGGTACTCAGAAGAAGTTACATCAAAAAAGAGAAATAAATGAAGCATCTGCACAAAGATGATGGCCAGTAGTTGTTTCAGGTCGACTAAAACTGTGATTTTCTGTTAATATGGGGTAAAGTTAGGTAGTGTAGCCAAGAGATTCTGCCTCTTTATGCCAATCAATAACAAGCACACAACATGAAGATTCAGGTATGTAATGAAGACTGCCTAGGATGAAGAATGAATGATGTCAATCACCAGAGGTGACTCAACAAAATTAAAATGAACTTTTGCCCTTTGCAGTCTATCAGAGGCAAAAAATACTAAGCATGTGTGAGCATGCCCTAACCCTAACCTTAACCCCATGCATGAGCATGAGATCATATAACATAAGAATATTGATAACTGCACTTGTAAGAATGTAAGGTATTACATTTATTTATTTATTTAGATTTAGATTTAAATTTACAGACTGAAGCACAAATACCAAATAAGAAACACGGAAAATGTATGTCATTTTTAAATACTCACTGCATAGAATAGAATAGGACAGAAGAAAAAATTGCGAATATCAGTGCAAGTAATATTAATATCAAAAAGACTATCTAGAATGCTGATATATTCCAAGAATCAGTTGTTAACACTTTGCATGTCAATAGGATATTGAGCCTTTTGAATAGTTTCACTGCAATTAAGGTCCACAAAATATTTCTATAGAAACTACAGAAATCAGGCAATGTTACAGAAAAAATATTTGATATTTTGGAGCATCACTTTGATTGTGAATTGTGCAAATGTGAGGAGAAAGATGACTGACGTAGAAAAGGAGGAAGAAAGAAAGAGTGATGTGGCTGATAGAGGTCAACCTTAAGACAGAACATGAGACAGTAGGCTTCACTCAGGTTTCCTAAAAGCCTTTACGCTCCATTCAGGTCTTAACCTTCACTCTCAGATTATCCTGTGACTTGATAATGGAGACGCACCAGCTCTTAAGCTGTTAATATATCAAAGAGCTGCCTTGGACTTCAAACACAGCTCTGGCTTCACATTGGTTTTAATGTCACGAAATACACAGACGTTTGGTGGAAACGATTCAGAACCTGCTTGAATATTTGAGAACTTGATTCAAAATTTGCCGATGCAAATTGACACACATCTGATCTAAAGTAAAATGGATTAAAAACATCCACTTAGGACATGATGTACTTGATGGCTGGTTGCCATGTCCGCCAAAAGGCACCAATGTCGCTGATGCTAGAGTTTATGAGGGTGTTCAGATTAATAGGCAGCTAGAATAAAGAACTTTATCCCGTTAACTCAGTAATGTTCCACCGTCACTGAAAAAATACTATAAATCACCTGGTTTCAATTACATTTTATGAATAGCCTGCCAGATTCAAACTGTTTGCCACAATGAAACACAACGGTAGTACACATGCCCAGTGTCTATATTTGCAAAATTTAAATAAGGAATGACGATTCATCCACAACTGCTCTCTGCTTTGAAAACACCAAGCTGAGATTGCATTAAAATACATATAAATATTTACATAAAATCATATTAATGATATTAATGATAGCAAGTATATCTTCAACAGAAAACTGCTGACAAATTTACAGTTTTACTCAGATCACTAACCATACTCCTTAGCATATGTAAAATGCATATTATTCTTGCTTAATATGCAAACAGACCTAAGAAAATTAAAGTTTAATGTATATGTATAAACATATAGCTGCTGTTTGGAAGCACTTTGGTTTTGACACTGTTTTAAGCAAGACAAAACAACAAAACAATTGTAATCACATTCAATTTTCTGTATCTCTGCACTGATCAATTATTAAAATATTTTATTTCTGACAAGTTAGCTCTCATGTGAACAATGTCAACTATATGCATATGGCAGATTAAACACTCTCAATGAGAAAATCAGCTCTTTAATTGCTTACCTTATTCTTTTATGATCAACACTTAGAGATTTATCATTCATGAAAACATGACAACCGCCTGTTTAAGGTAAAAATCAAAGCTCTCAGATCAACACAGTCCGGTGTGCAGCTCCTCTGACCTCTAGTCCTTCTCTGTACTCTGCCTCTAATGCTTCATGTGAACACCAAGCACAATTACAAGCATCTGCACACACAATGGACCCACAAATAGTACAGATACCTCCCCCCCTCACAAGGACTCAACATTTGTTTATCTATCTAAACAAATGTGCAATATTGAGCTGTTTGCAAATCAATCCGTGCATCAGAGATTGGATTACTAAGAAAACATCTTTCACTTCTTTATATTTGTGCAGCGCTAGCAAACAATTTCACGTACCTATTGTGCATTAATGGCAGGATTTCATGTGCACAAAAACAGACGCATTGTGCTATCAATGTGGAACACTTGTCTCTGCACGTCAGAGCCCAAAAGAGGGATTTATTATAAAGGGCCTGGATTTACAATGATTGGAGAGGCATTTGTGTACCTTATCAGTGCAGCTCAAACACACACACACACACACACACAATCGTGTTTTCATCACTTGGGGGAACTTCACATTGACTTCCATTTATTTCTACAGCCTCACCCTTACCATAATCCTAACCCTAACCCCAACCATCACATACCTAACCCTTACCTTAACATTTACCCTAAACCTAACCATCACAGACCTAACCACTGACTCAAAACAATTTTCCTCATGGGGACCAAGAAAATGTCCCCACAAGGAGCAATGGTCCCCATAACCCCACATTGTAGACAGAAATAGGTTCCCGTAAGGATATGAAAACCTGGTACACACACACACACACACACGTACAGTTGTAGGGTGTGCATGTGTAAAGCCTAGTAGGCAAAGGTTTTTTTTATGATGAGATAAATATTTGTGGTTAAATTTAATTATTTTATTGTTACTTTTTTATTTATTTATTTTTAATTGATTATTTTTTGCTTCAGTTATGCGCATATTTAGGTCAAAAGCTACAATGTGTTCAGTGTATCCCAAATCCTTGTAGTGTCCAGCTAACAGTTTTTGTCTCAACTGGGGAGTCAATTTAAGTGAAGCGCTCATCTTGTTCTCCGATAGCATTGTGATCTTCAGCCTGTAGGGGGCTCCATCTGGAGGACTGAGATTTATTTTCACACTGTTTGCTACTCCTGGTTTGGCCTGAAAAAAGTCTAAATCATTTCAGATTAAATGGAGATTCAGCGCACCTTGGATTAATGTTTAAACGAAAGCCTAAAAGCCACTTTTGGTTGGGTAAAACACTAACATGGGAACCGACATGTTAAATCCTAAATAGTTGCTTTTGGAAATATAAAGTTCCATGAAAACTCTTTACTTTTTATATATAAGAGGAATATTTTTTTCTTCTAAAAATCATCTTCTAGTTGGTTTCCTCAGCAATAACCATCTGCTCTGGAGAATTACGATATGGGTCACAGCTGTGTGTCTTCACAAGATGCTTTTTTCTGCTGCATGCTGTGCCTTTAAAGGGACAAAATATACTTTGCACAGAAATCCACAGCACCTGATGGATGTACACAATGTACAGAGCAATGTAAGCACAAAAACCTACCAGTTAAAGCTGCATTAGTATAACATAAAGGAAATTCAGTCCAGTTGTTCTCCCATCTTTACAACAAAAAGATTGCTGCTCTTGTATTGACTAATGAATCCATGCTGAGTATCTAAATACTGTTGCTCTGCATATTTTTATCTGGTTAAATCTGCCTAAGGAAAGTTTAGTGATTTTACACATTTCTGCGGAAAAACTAACCTCCAAACGTAACACATTTACTTAAAACAAAACAAAACAAAAAAAAGCTATGAAGCAAAAAAAACTAAACTATCTTGTTGAATTAGTTATTTTGAGGAGAGAGCAAATTTACACTTTCCACAGCTGTACACCGACTAATTTACATTATGAGTGTCACATCTTCAGTATTTGCCCAGGAAAATACATAAAGCATTTAGAAAACTGTTCACTTCCCTTTGTCTATTTTTCAGAGACTTGCTTAAAGTAAAGTATCTGACCAGAGTGCTGAATGTGGGAACTGCAGCCCCATGTGATGATCAGAAGGAGCCACAAGGGGGCGGAAGAGACAAACATTTTGAGGTACTGAGTTGTTGTCAGATCATTTTATTATTCTCATCCACTTTTCTAAGACATTTTGGGTAATTAGTTAAAAAAAAATCTGTAATTATTATTATAATAATACTTAATAGTATGTTAAAGCATTAGATTTTCTAATAGTTTAACCAGTACAAAATGATTGCTAGATTTTTCATATTATGATCATTCTTGTGTTCATTCTCCTTGACTGACTCTTAAAACTTCCTGTTACACATTTAATTTGTAGTTATAATCTAATTTAGGACACATTAGTACAAGTTGTGAAACAAAAAAACGTCTCCAAGTCACTAAAGAACCCATTTTAGATTGGACAAGTTCAAAAGAGTTTGCAACATGGATGCCTTTCTCTTACCAAGAAGAACATACAAATAGTTTTTAAGGATCTGAATCTATGTATAATTTTACTTGATCCGCTGTCGACCACATAAAAAAAAAATCATGTAATGTAATTTTTTTATTTTACTTTTGGGTATTGAAAACTTTTGATGCACATGGGAGTAAAATTGAAACATCAGGCGCTCCAATGAAGCAGAAACTAAACTGTTTTGTTTACATCTGAAACACATTATGCGGCAGTAATCTGACACTGCACATGTCCCTGAACACACCATCCACACAGTGAAACACGGTGGTGGCAGCATCGTGCAGCGGGAATGCTTTTCTTCAGCATGAACAAGAAAACTGTTCAATATTGACAGGAAAAACACTAATCATGTGTTTGAATGACCTAAAGCCCAGATTTAAATCAAACTGATAGCTAGTCTTTAGCTGAAAAATTTATTTCACAGATACTTCCCATCCAATTTGACTGAAAGTAAGCCATTTTGCAAAGAATGGGTGGGTAAAGTTCGAAGAGAAACACATCGTCTGTTGCAGCTGAAAGGTATTCCTTAAAGTTTTGATTCAGGGGGCTTAACAGAGCTACACTTTTCAGCTTTTTGTTGTAGTAAAAAGGTTTCTAAAACCGTTACGGTTTTTCTTCTAAGACATGGATGTTGAACTCATTTTCATTTTGGGGCATATCAAATCACGAATGTCCTCAAAGGGCCGATTGTGGCAGATTATATTGATAAAACTACCTATTTTTTAAGCTAACAAACATACCGTATTTTCCGGACTATAGAGCGCACCTCACTATAAGCCGCACCCACAGTTTAAAAAAAAAATCTGGAAACGTACATATATAAGCCGTACCGGGCTGTAAGCCGTTGGCATCTCCGCCGCTCTTGGTTTTCTACAAGGACACAGCCCTCCGTCTTCAAAGCCGAACCATGGTTTCGTTCAGGCCGAGTTTACGTGCAGTGGCTATCGATCTGTACTGCCAGATCGATGTCCTTCAACTTAAAAGCTGCATCATATGAACTTCTTCGTGTGGTTTCCATGATGAGAGGGTACGAGTTTGAAAACAGTTCTCAGTCGTGCCTGCTGCTAGCATGTGCTTGTTCTAAATGAAAATTAGCTCTTTCTTCTTTGACTTCCAATGATTCACTTCCTGCTAAAGCGCCCCCTGGCGGTCGAAGAGAAATCCACAGAAAAGCCGCACCGGACTATTAGCCGCATGGTTCAAAGCGTGGGGGAAAAGTAGCAGCTTATAGTCCGGAAAATACGGTAATAAATAGCTGTCTCTAAATTCAACTAGTGCATAAATTGAATGACACTGAACATCTTTTCAAAATTATGTAATTTGGCAGTACACAAAAACTGCTTTGATTTGATTGATCAAGTAATATTTAAGCATACCACTGTTATTTTTGACAGTCATAGACTCTAGGGAGCCACATAAAAAGCTATGCCAGGCTGGATTTGTCCCCCGGGCCTGAAGTTTGACACACACTTAGAATATGCCAATATAACACTTTCCCAAGGCGCTAGAACTGGTTTAAGAAAAACAGATCCCACTCTGAAGCCCTACAGGAAGCAATTATTGTTCATAAAGATGAACGTTTTTCCTCCTTTCTTAAACCCGACCGCACAGGCTGCTGCTTGGACACGCCATATGGAGCCAAGCAGCATCAAGTGTCATGCCTGCTCTGCACAATACACGCCCAGTTAACGCTACCTTTGCTTGCTGTCAGGCTCCAGAATATTCCATCTCTTCTTTCCGCTTCAGCTTATATCAATACACCATCTCTTCATCCACAGGACGGACAGAAGAGACATCTTCAAGACATCTTTGCGTCCGCTCGTTCCCTCTTCCGACGAAGCCTCCCACTCAGCCCCCCTCTCCTGGACCGAAGACCTGCTCGTTAATATTTAAAGGCGCCATTGTGTTTGTGTGTGCACGCGAGTCAATGGGAGCCCATATTCTTTGACAGAAAAGTGGCGAGCCTGCCGTGGAGCTCCAACAGCAGGGCGGCAGGGACGGTGGGTGTGTGGGGGGTCAAAGAGGACCGGGCATCATGTTCTACATGATGAGCACCGAAAGGGATCTTTAACAACTTGAGCAAAACCACATCATGACCATCCAGGTGACTCGCTTGGAGGAAGTATAAGAAATAAAGCAAACACGCCAACTTTCTAAAATGTTTTATGGACTTTATTTCCATCGATCTGTCTCCTTATCTTACATGTTGTGACCAGAATCTGCTCGACATTTCTCCCCCCTTCTTCTTCCATTCGCTGTTAGGTTTCATATATAAAATAGGAAGGCTAGCTACTCGTCTTTGCTGTATAGCTGTTACGCAGTTCGTTTTCTGTTCAGTCAGAAGCGGCTTTACTTCTTAACGATCTGGATGACGTCTTCGTGCTCCATGATGTGCGTTAGGCCCACCCTCTGAGGACTGTACTTGGTGCTGGTTCCCTGAAACGACGAGAGAAAGCGGACTCTGAGTGAAAGGTGACGGCAAGGAGAAGAAAAAAAGACTCTTATTCTCAACAGATCTGATAAAACACAGGAAGAGAGGAAGTGTGCAGGAGGTGAGAGAGTATTTGCTAATTTATCTTTGCTCCTGATCTTTTTCATCACACCTAAACATTTTAGATCCATCCGTTCATTTTCTTACACCCTTGTCCCTAGTATTGTCGGGAGAGGTGCTGGTGTCTATCTCCAGCAAGATATTTCGGGCGAGAGGCGAGGTACACCCCGGACAGGTCGGCAGTTCATCACAGAACGTTTTAGATCATTGAACAAATTTATCATTTGCAACATTTAAGGGAACAACATATCCAAGGCAATGTGGCACTGCATTAATTAAGCCCCATTGGAGTGCTTGTCAGCATGAATGGCATGTTTAAGGTCATGTTACAGCACACATGTCAAACTCAAAACCCAGGGGCCAAATCTGGCCCACCATAGCTTCTAATGTGGCCCCCAAGACTCAAGAGTGACACACAAATTAAACCTTCCAAGAAAATCGTTGTGCTTAAATATTAGTTTATCAATCAAATCAAAACAAAACACTTTTTATCTGTTTACTGTCAAATTACGTCAATCGGTCCCTCCAGTTTGTTGTGGAAATACACAAATGTGATCGATGTGGCGAGTAACAAAAAGTCACATTTACCGTCATACAGAAACGCAAATATTTCTAAGTTAGCCCCACAAAATCAATAATGTTTATTGGAAAAAAAGGAAAAAGTAAAGCAGACTTACCCACACCAAGGCATATTTGAACTGGCTGGCTAAAGTTCTGTGGATTCTGTGGCACTGTAGGTTACAAAATAAAAACATTTGAAATCGCTTTTCTCACTACTTATTATACACGTGTAAATGTTCCAGCTGCCTTGAGGAAATGTATACTGACCACATGCTCTACTGAAGCTCCTCTTCTCATGATGATGGCGTCACCAAAGTCGGGTCGCTCTAACGCGGAGGGGAAGAATAAGGAGGTTCGTTTAGGGATCTACTGTATATCCAAAGCAAAGCAGAAGTTGTCTAAATCAACCAGAATACCTCCTCTTTTCTTTGTATAAATGCAAATAAGTGCCAAGTACTCCCACAACGTCTCCAGAAGATAATCCAAATTCAGCTTCATTCCACAGCTGGGACAAAACCATGGCGACAGAGATGAGATTCACAAATATATGAACACATACGATGATGGACGAGAGGTGTCTGACCTGATGACAACACTGTGAGGTCTGCGTGCCAGGCGGTCCACCTCCTCGATGGAGATCTGATCCACCTTATTGTACACCTGACGGCACAGAAAAACATCAGGGAACTCGCGTCTCACAGTTGCGTTCTAATTTCGAGTGAAGAAGATCTGCCGTACGTAAAGGCACGGCATGTAAACTCTGTTCCCGACGATGACGTCGATGAACTCGTCTGGCGTGCAGTCCTCCCTGAAGAGCACTTCCGCGTTAAAGATTTCTGAAACGGGAAGTTAAGGACGTAAACCGGGTGAAGTGGATGAAGTGAGTTCGGAAGCTTGATACGTGTTGCACGGCTTTTGTTTTCTGCTTGTCGTCTCTCGAAGGATACTGTACTCGTGGAGAATGAGCTGGACGAGCTTCTCCGAGCACTGAGTGAGAGGAACGGTGGAGTTGTAAGAGAGGCCGCCACCTTTCTTAGGCTGCAACGAGAGAGAGGGAGAGAGAAAATAACATTTTTGATCTGGCGACACAAAACTAACACAACGAATCGCTTCTACAAGTTTTCATTTTTCCCAACTTTCCAGGGTTTTTAGTCCTTTAAATCCTGGTAAAATATAGAACATATGACAGTTCATCATGAATTTATGGCTGTTGTTTCTACAGTGGGCGAGATTTTAATGTCAAATCAAAAAGAGCAAGGATGGAAGGAGAACCTCCATCCTCGGAGCATTGGAAGATGTCGATAGACATTTCACATCTGTGTTTTGTTATCTTTGACCGTGCAAATTGCTAAAATGGTTTCATTAAGCTGAATGCATCAGTTAAATAAACGGACTCAACAATTTTGCTAATTAATCCTAAACAACAGATCAGCCTACTTTCATCTTAAAAGCTAAATAACTCTGTTGAGTCGATCTGAGTTAATGGAAGTGATACCTTGAAATAAATATTTGGCTTCATCCTGTTAAGTCTGATGCCCACTGACTCCAGCTCCTTTTCTAGTAGTTCTCTGCGAAACAAAAAACACAAAGTCAGTGATGACCGTCTTCCACACATTTTTTAACACACATATACACAAACACACACCTCTGAACTTCTCCTTTTGTGGCGTCCAGCATCATGATGACAACGTCTGCTGTCCTGGCGACGGCGATGACTTGTCGGCCTCGACCCTTTCCTGCGACAAAGTTACCCGTCAGTACAACATCTCTGACAAAAATTAAGACCTTCTTGTGCCTAAAATCTGATAACTAATAAAAAATAATGACATCTGGTTCGGTTGAGTTTCTTAACTTAATATTTCGTTCTTATTTGAATCTTTTTCTGATTCACTGTGAAACTTATTGCACCTTGAGCGGCTCCCTCTATGATTCCTGGCAGGTCGAGCAGCTGGATGTTGGCGCCTTTGTACTGAAGAGCAAGAATTAACAGCAGAAGACAAAAAAGCAAAGTAACACTTTGTAACTTTGACAAATTACACCGTTTAAAAAAATGTTACGTTTCCTGGAGGTTACCTCGATGACGCCCGGTATGCAGGTGAGGGTGGTGAACTCGTAGGACGCAGCTTCGCTCTCTGTCGACGTCATCAAGCTGAGGAAGGTGGACTGCCCAGAGAAGGTCAATGTTAACATTTTAGGGATTAAAAAGAAATAATAAATCTTCAAATGTATCTCTCATTGCCCTTAACTCGCTAACTTATGACTGATGATGATTTTGATGCTTTGATGAATGATTTTCGGAAGATTGTTGCTGCGATAAGCATCTAAAGCAGCTCCCAAACCAGGTTACATCCACCTACCTTACCGACTGAAGGGAACCCGATGAGCGCAACACGAGCATCTCCTGATTTCATGACATCGAAGCCCTCGCCTTTGGGCCCCGCAGATTTGGAGGGCTCCAGGAGCTGAGCTCTGTATTTGGCTAGCTTGGCCTTTAGCAAACCCAGATGGTACTCTGTGGCTGCAGAGATGAAAGGAATAAAAAGCATTTAGTAAAATACAAATCGTGCTCCCACGAAGCTAATTGTTTGCTTGGTGCGACGAGATTAAAGGTTTACGCCGGATTCAGTGGAAATGCTTTGAAATGCAACTTAAAATAATAAAAAAAATAATTTTGCAAATGTTTATTGTCAGAGGCTGCGTAGAGAAGCACATTAATGAAATGGTTTCTAACTTTGTCTTTTAAATAATTAATTTCAGTCCCTAAGAAAACGTGAGCGTTACATAAAAATAAATATTTAAATACAAATTTTATACAGAATTGTTAAACTAGGACATGATCTGGCCTTTGCTATCCTATTGAATCCTGATGATTTGAAGAAAGAACACACACACACACACACACACCGCAGAAACAAAATCTTACAAAGTATTTTTGGTCTAGTTTCTAGAGCAAATATCTTAGTAAACTTGAAATGAGACAAACTCACAAGTAACTTTTTGACAAGTTATAGAGGCTTATTTTAAGTTGATGAAAAAGTATTTGTTCAATTGGCAGATTATTTCACTTACAACAAGACATTTTTCCCATGTTATAAGTAAATTTATCTGCCAATGGAACTAGTACTTTTTCATCAATATTAATTATTTAATTAAAACAAGCCTGTATATCTTGCTGAAGTTACTTGTAAGTCAGTTTTGTCTTTGATATTTGTACTAGAAACTAGACCAAAACTACTTGGCAAGATTTTGTGTTTTTGCAATACATATATAATATTGTAACTCATTGATAAAATACACGAGTTACATCATTTGAGCTAAATCTGATAAATGGCTTACTCCCACAGTCCAAGGCAATCGCTGTTAGGTTAATTGATGTGTCTAAATTAGCCATAAGTGTGCGTGACTGTTCACATTAACAGCTGAGACATAACACTATTAATCTGTTCGTGGGCAAACCTGGCATTCCTACACTAACATTAGAATAGAATAGAATATTGTCAACTTTATTGTCATTGCACTGTCACAAGTACAAGCAACGAGATGTAGTTTGCATCTATCCAGAAGTGCTCTACGAGATATAAATATTTATTTACAGATGTACAAGACTATGTATGTATGGACTATAAGGGGTTATAGCAAAGAGATATAGATATTGTGTATAAATATAAATATGGGAGCTATATGCACAGATTATACAGATTAGACTGAATATACAAGAATGTTAGGGAATGGATTATAGATAAATAATGGCAGATAAAATTTACAGGTTGTATGTGTGTGTGAAGAAAACAGTCCGTCAAATCATGATCCTAAGCACGTAAAGCGCATTTTTGCTTTCCAGAAAGTTGTCGGTCCTCATTAGCACAGTACTCTTGTAGTTCCTGGACCTCGGTATAACCTTGGACAGAAACCCACACCTGCAGCTGGCTCTATGTACGTCTGCTGTGCGGCTAGCAGCTAGCAGCCCTGCTCCCCCCCTCGCCCTTCTGTTACCTTTGTTTTTCTGTGTCCGAGAAATTTCTTTCTCTATTTCCGCGATTTTCTCCAAAATACCCATTGCAGCAATCCGGGCGTTGAGCAGCCAATCTGTCGGGGAGAGGAGGGGGAAAAAAATCACAAGAGAAACGTGTCAACTTTGCTAGCCAGCCGGGGCTAACCACAAACTGGTAGCAGCTGAGAAACAGCATTAAAAGCACTCCTTAGACGGGTATAAACGTAAACAAACATATGACTAAAAAAAACCCCCCATATTGTCAGTGATTTACAAAGTTAAATTAAAGGAGGAATTTACTTTAACAGAGGGTGCACTCAGCAGCATACACACACTGCTGGCCGGTGGGGTGAGGAGAAAGTTCCACCATCAAAATGTATCCCCGACCTGTCAAGTCATTGCGCTTCTACACTGAGGTTTACGGCGACGTACAAAATTCTAATAGTGCGTTTAGGTACACATTGTATACTAGATCATTTTTACTAAAATAAGTAAAACAAAATTTTCCGAGAAAAACAAGTGTTATTATCAAATATAATCAATGTCGCTTTTATATAAGTAACTTTTTTAAAAGCTTGAGGCATACAATAATGTTATATAAAAAAATAAAACAAATGTTTGAGATTGAGAAATATTTATTCAATTTCCTGTCTTATTATTCTTGTTCGGCTGGGACGTAGAAGGCATGTAGACACAAATCAAATTAATCAGTAATACATAAATTAAAGTAAAACATTTATATGAATAATGACAATAGTAGCTGATGTGCAAAAAAAACTTTACCTAGTTAGGCATTTCATCTTCGCAGAGTTTAATTAAGAGTGCTTAGAAATGTTATAATAAATGAATGATCATTATCATATTATCATTCATATCATAAGACTGTTGTGAGTTCAGGAATAAACGTAACTTGATTCCTTTGAGTTACTTGAAAATATCAACTGTCGGAGGTTTGGTTTGAATGCGCCGTCAAGTTAAAAAAGCGGCCGTAAAAAGTCGTGTATAAGCGCATCTGGTCGGTAAACTCATTTTGTCGGGGAACCTCCTACTCGACACAACACCAGGAAACAGTTCCGTTCCTGTAAAACGTCCGGTAGAAACAAGGAAACTCGCGATTACAAAACCTGACCGCTTCATACATTACACGGAATTGCATTAGTCGCCGGCTTAACCGTAACGATGTACTCACTGCGCAGAGAAAACTAGCAACCAGCGATGTCTCCAGTCATAACTACCTTAGTTTTGTCCAACAGTCATTCTTGTTATTTATCGATCCAGCAGGTCTGTCAGAGGTCTTAACTAACGCAAACATGGCTGAGGAGCCAGCAAGCAAAGGACCGTCATCCGCCAGTCCGCCTGGGTTTGAAGGTTTTCCCTTCCCGGTACGTCCGCAGGACAGCTCCGGGAAAGGACATGAGCAAAGTGCGGAGGTCAAAAAGAAGCCGTGTAGAGCCTGTACGGACTTTAAGTCCTGGATGAAACTGCAGAGCACAGCAGCTGCTGCACAGGTGGGTAAAAGGGTGTAGGCAGTAGGGGTTTTAGTTTTGAGTGGAGTCGTCTTGGGAGAGATGCACCGATTACTCTTTAGTGACTGACCGGTGGATCAGTATTGCAGGACTTCACTATACTTTACTTTTCCTGCTGAAGAATCGTACCCGCAGCCCATACTACCACTATCTCTTATCATGAGTTGTTGACCTCAGAGCATTGCTTCACCCACATATAATTCCTGCTAAGTTTTGTAACTAAGTGACTTATCTGGGTTTTACTGTTTCTCTTCTTCTGCAGCAGAAGCACGGTTCAGAAACAGAGCAGCCAGATCCTCAGTGCCCACTGGACAGAGAGGAGTTGGGACGGAGCACTTGGTCGTTTCTGCACACCATGGCAGCGTACTATCCCGATCATCCGTCTTCCATCCAGCAGCAAGACATGGGGCAGTTAATCAACCTCTTCTCCAAGTTCTACCCCTGTGAAGAATGTGCAGAAGATCTCAGGAGCAGGTCAGACCACGGATCACTACCGTCAAAGGCCCAGGGGAGTTTACATACTCTCATCATGGTCAAGAATATCATCTAAATCTGGTGCTATTAAAGCTTCGTTGAAGGATGTAAATAACATAAGTTGGGTACACAGTCTCGAATTTGTGTGTTTATTCTTATCCAGTCTAGATTTCACAATCAGACACGTTGCAAGTTGCAGAGAAACCACAAACTTCTTGTCATCTACAAGATTATGGCAAAACTTTTAACTTTATCTTGGCATAGCTGGTTCGTTTAATGGGGCAGAATTATGTAAAATAGCTTTGAGCCTCACATCACAGTATTAAGGTATTCCCTAGTCAAAAACATACCATGTTAGAGAAATCTTTTCGTCTCCAGTAGCAACCATTCAGCTGTGCAAAACGAGCGAGTGGACCGAGCTCCGCCTTTGAGACGCAGCTCCTCCTCGCAGCTGCAGTTTCTAGCAACTCCCACAGTCAACTCCTCTAGACTAGCCTGGAGCAATTAGCAAACACCTGGCGAAACTACGCACCTGCTGAGTGAGCTACTTCTCAGTGACACGCTGGTTAAAAGTGTTGCTAAAGGGTTAATAGAGGAGCCATTTTGTGATGACTTCCTGAAGGCGGCGTTTCAGAAAGAGCAGGAGTTTTTAAAGAGACAGAGGCTCAATTTCAAAGCGTTAAGTTACAAAGTCAAATTTCTTGTAAGTTGTGTTATACACACTTATAGTATTTTTTATAACAACTGAAGTCAACATGGTTACTTGATTGTGCTATAAAACAACACTCTGTGGCTAGAAAACACATAATGCTCCCTCTTTAAATGAGTTTCCGTTGGGGTCATCCCAGAAGCATAATGTTTACCTTCCTTATCCATTCTTAAGGTCAGCTTAGCTGTGTGGCTGGGATCATTGAATATTACATCTATCGACACACTCGGCGGCGTCATGATGTCCATCATGAGAGCATAAAGTGTAAAACCAACGACGGCTCTAATCAAACCCCATTTCCTCCCTGCAGACTGAAGACCAACCGTCCAGATACGAGCAGCCGCCACGCTCTCTCGCAGTGGCTCTGCCGCCTTCACAACCAAGTCAACGTCCGGCTGGGGAAGCCCGAGTTTGACTGCTCGCTGGTGGATGAGAGGTGGA
The DNA here is from genome assembly GCF_002775205.1 of Xiphophorus maculatus. NCBI lineage: Eukaryota > Metazoa > Chordata > Actinopteri > Cyprinodontiformes > Poeciliidae > Xiphophorus > Xiphophorus maculatus. Next base: position 18,144,772 of record NC_036458.1, on the reverse strand, counting down.
AAGACGGCTGGAAGGACGGCTCCTGTGACTGAGCGCGCGTTTGACAGACGTGACGACGGGGCGTCAAGCCTCAGCGGGAGACTTGCAAAGACGCTAATATAAAAGAACAGTGAATGATCAATTCTACACCTTTGTTGTTTTATGTTTAGTTTGTGTGACGTGTAATTCTAAAATAAAAATTAAAAAAAGGATGAAAGACGTATTTCAAATTTTTTTTAAAACAAAATACACATTTGGGTTCTTTGTAACCCATTCGTCTCCTCTATGACAGTGGTGTCTGAATATTTTACTTGAAGAACACGGTTCAGATTCGTTTAGGTTGGTTACCTGGAATAAGGTATGAACAGTCAGTGTCTTACCTGCAGGTTGGTTGAACAGAAAATAGAAAGTTAATTGGACTAACTCTTTGGTATGAAAAGCCTCATAAAGCTTCCCTCACATCCCAACTTGGATAACTTTCTCCTTATCCAAGCAAAAAATGTTGGATGTGCTACTGATATTAACTAATATACTAACTGCTCAAAACCTCCCTACAGAATCATACTTTTAAAAAAAGAAGTCAAACAATTTTTAAAGCTACACTAATTTAAGCACAAATTAATATCTCTCTCTCTCTCTCTCTCTCTCTCTCTCTCTCTGTCTCTCTCCTGCTCGTCCCCGCGCCACTGGGAGCGCGCAGGACCCGTCCCTTCAGCAGCGCATCCATCCATCCTGCCGCGGAGCCGGGTGATCGTGGAGCCGCACCGAGCGCACACACCGAGAGAGAGGGAGAAAGAGGGAGAGAAAGAGAGCGAGAGACAGAAGATGGACGGAGTGGGATCGTTCGGAGCGGGCCGAACCGGGACCGCTGTGGACCCGATCACGTTCGCCAAGCAGCCGCAGACCATCCTGAGAGTGCTCTCCTGGGTGAGAGATGTTCCGTTTGCGTACTGCATTTCAGCCTGCTGTTAGTGTGGCTATTCGTGCGCGTGTGGGAAAAAGCTGGTCAGCGGGATGTGCGGATAGAAACGTAAAAAATGAAGGTGAATTGATGTGTGTGCATGTATGGGTGTGTGTGTGTGTGTGTGTGTGTGTATGTGTGTGTGTTCAAGAAATCTGGTGCAGGGTGTTACCAGGCCTGCTGTTTGGTTGACACCGTCCACAACTGCTTCCTCTACAGATGCTTTCCGGGGTACAAACTGACCTATTGTTGCCCGGTGCTGTTATTTCCAGGTTACACCTCACCGGGCACCGCTTTAGAAACACAGCACAACACACGCACACGCACGCACACCCCCACCCAGAAGATCGGATCAGAGAATCAGACATTCAGGTTAATTATCCATCAAATTAACCAACTTACTTACACACTAGATGTTATTATTTTGGATTCTCTCATAGTTAAACGCTATTTCCATTTTTTTTATTTATTTGCGATGTAATTTAAAGCTGATGGTTTTACTGATTTACCCTACACGGTTGTCGTTCACCATCTCACCTGTGATTGGTCCGCCAGCATCATTACGCACGCAGGACCACGGAGATGCGTCGTGGTCTGACGTTTGGGTTCCGCGAAGGAGCTCGTCTTTTGCGGCGCAATGGTTTGTGGAACAATGAAGTGCTTGCAGTACGTTTCATTATCTTACGTCTTCTGACAACACAGTGTCATGTGTGTGTTTGTGTTTTTATAGATGGACCGTAACATTTTCATTTAGATCCTTGTAACACAGCAAACCTACACATATTTTCAGCAGATATACTGAAGATCGGTCAAGATGGAAATGAATCCAGAGCCTGCAAAAGGCTGACTGGAGCCCCGGGCAGAGTTTAATTTGGGGGCCCACCAAAGATTTTTGTGTTGTGTGTTTATCATAGTTGGTTTAAATGAACAAGTGCGCCAACAATATTTTTTTGTCAATTTTTTTGTGGTATTATTTTTGTTTTATTTTATTTTACAGAAGCTTTACTGCTTTTTGAGATATAGTAGCTTATTTTGTCAAACAGGTTCTGTTTAAGTATTTTTAATTTATTTTATTTTATTTGATTCTGCAGGAACGGATAAGGCTAGTAAAAAATAATTTGACAAGTTCATAATTTAGCAAGAGGATTACATTTTCACATTGTTCCATGTCTGTTTGCGTAGGGTTTTTTTTTTTTAATTCCTCGATAAAAGAAATCCCCATTCAAAAATTTATTTTTTCCATTTACTCAGGTCATGTTTGTATAATATCAGAATTTCTTTCAAAATCTGAAGCATTCAAGTGCGGCTTAAAAAAAAGAGAGAAGAAGCAAAACCAGAATAAATCTGTTTCATTTTTTCAGGATTTTCACTTTTGTTGCTTTTTGAAATATGTGAAAGCTTTTCTAAAAAAAAAAGAAGATAATATTTAAGTGGAAAGGACAGGAAACTTGAGAAAACTACTGTTTTGAACTTCAATGACGCATCGCGGTGACGCTAAACGTCGCTTCATCCCACTGATTCACCCAGAGCTCCTGCGCGTCTATCTGCTCAGATTACGTCCGCTCATGTGATTAGGTTAGAATGTGGGCCCGACATTATCCCATTGTGTGTCCTTTCTTCATCATATGACCCAGACCCCCTCGGTACGAGTGCATTTTTCTCTCTGTGTTGGTGTGTCACATGGCCTTATTAAGCTGAAGACTGCTGGTCAGCTGATGCATGTTGGCGTTTAGGTTCTGAACTAAGAGAAGAGGCTGGATGAGGAAAAAGGTGCCTCATGGTAAAAAGCCTTGACTCAACGCTGTGAGACGAACACAACAACTTGGTGGCAGTAGCCACAGCAGCCGATGGCAGACTTCTGTTTCGGTGTTTGGTATTCAGGGGAGTTTAATTCTGTAGAGGAAGTGAAGCGTCCTCATCTTCAGTCAGTCAGAGAAGAAGAAGAAGAAAGAAAAAAAAGCCCAAGCAGAAATTAGGCTAATGCCAAAGAGGGGCATTTAGAGCATGGTGCTTTCAATGTGCCTGAAAAAAAACAAAAAACGTTTTTAAGCATAACAAGAGAATTTTAATCCTATAATACTGATATTTCTTATGTAATTTGCATGTTTAACTCATCCACCTCCTGTTCTTCCTGCCTACAGATATTCTCCCTGGTGGTCTTCGCCTCCATCGTGAACGAGGGTTATGTCAACCTGGGCAGTGAGCGCCTTCACTGCGTCTTCAACAGGAACGGTGACGCCTGCAACTACGGCGTGTTTGTGGGCCTGGTGGGCCTGCTGGCATGCTCCTTCTTCTTCCTTCTCGACTACAAGTTCTCCTCCATCAGCTCGGTCAAAGACAGGAAGAAGGCTGTGATGCTGGAGATTGGCTTCTCAGGTGAGAAGAAGTCAAATCAAACATTACAGTTCACCACAAGCCATATAGGGGACAGGACACACGTGTGGAAGAAGGATCAAAGCCATGCTGAACATTGGCAACTCTATTTCGGGTGGAAAACAAATACTGCACATTATCTTGAATTCATCGTCCTCTGCGTTGTGTTGTGGGTCACTAACCCGAACCATAGAAGAAGAAAACCTGTTAGAGTTAGCAAAATATTTGAGACTATGGCAGCGATTCACCTTCACATTCATGTGTTTCGATGGCCCAGTCAAAGTCCAGACTGAAGTCCAATTGAGAATCTGTGGTAAGACATTAAAATTGATACTCATAGAGGCTTTACACCCAATCTGAGGTTGAGTTATTTTGCAAAGAAGAATGGACAGAAAAATGCAAACCCAGTAAAGACATAACCCCAGAGATTTATACACACACACACACACACATATATATATATATATATATATAACCCATGTATAATTTTTCAGTTTCACAAACAAACGTTACCGCGTTTTGTTACATAAGGTCAGAAGAATAAACATTTTGTCATGAATCGGTGTGGTGAGGGTTGGTGAGGCAGACGCAGCAGACCCAGGTAAGGTAAATGGTGTATTTAATGACGGGAACACAGTCCAAACAACGAGCAGCAGGCACATCGACACACTGACCACGAATAGACTAGACATTGAGGAGGACCCGACGAGGAACAAGGCACACAGGTGGAGTTAAATACATGGGAGGGTAATGACAGAACGAGACACACCTGGGAACAATCAAGGGGAGGACAGGACAACGAAGAGACTCAAGGACACAAAAAACTCTAAATGAACACAGAAAACACAGATCCTGACACGTTTATGTTTGCAGCTGTAGTGCAACTAAATAAAAAAGATTTCAAGAGATATTAATCCCTCCTAAGTCAGTGTAAAAGACAGTAATAGGTGTTGCTTTTCTCTGAAAACAGAGGTGAGCATTATACAAATTCAATGAGAATTTATGAAACCTTACTAATGCTGAAACATCATGTAAAACAATACATTTGGAGAAATTAAACTGTAATCTGGTTGCATCCGTTAGAGAAATGAGAGCTTTTTTAATTCCTAAAATATTTATTCTCACTTCAAGGAAGTGGGAAATGAGAAATAATAGACCACAGGTCACTCCTGTCAGGAGCATCAAACGAGTTTCCTTGGAAATAACATTTCTTTGTTCTGCTGGTTTCCTGTAGGTGTTTGGACCTTTCTGTACTTTGTAAGTTTCTGCTTCCTAGCCAATCAGTGGTCTCGGACCAAAGTCGATGATCTGCCTCTCAACCAGGGAGCAGATGCAGCACGGGCAGCAATCGCCTTCTCCTTCTTCTCCATAATCACATGGGTAAGGCTATGAAACCACGCACACACCAGAAGAAAATGCCAAAAAATGGTTTTGAAATTGATCAAATTGGCTCTATAAACAGGGTTTGGAGCAGTGCTGACTGTTTCCTGACCTTTATCACGTCTTCAAGTCCTTGTACAACCAAAGCAAGAGCCGTGTCCATTTGCTCAGCACAAAATCGAAAGTGTTCGCCAACAGGTGCTGCTCCTTTTCACTGATTCTATTAGTGGTGTTGATTGACAAGATCTCAAGGTGAAGTCTTGGAAAGGATGATGCCTGGTTTGGCTTTTTGCAGATGATGTGGTCCTGCTGGATTTTTAAAAATCAATTGGAAAATGGTGGACTACTTCCTCCAAGTTATGGATCAGTTTCTGCCTCAGCCAACATTAAAAGCAACTCTACTCAGTACACTTAACGTGTAACAACAGTGAAATGAGAGCAACTTTCATAGCAACTTCGACTTGCTTGAGCACCAGAAATTAATCAAAAATGTTTCTAGTGGGTTTTAATCAGTCTTGCACATCAGCTTTGAGGAATTTTAGTCATTTCCTGTTTCCAGATCAGCCTACCCTCTGGGGTGTCGGTTGGGAACGTTTGGCAGTCAGGATTTGCAAATCAGAGCGGTGCTCTTGAAATAAAGCAGGACGTCTTTTTATACCCGACGTCCCACTGTTTGAAAACAGTGATTCTGACATCAGCTGGTTTAATGCTTATGTAGCTTATTATTTAAAACAAAAACAAATATCATCAATAAGCATGCTTTTGATTTTTAAAATTCTTTTTAATAAAAAACGAAAATCTATGTTTTTGTGGTCAAGGTAGATAATTTTGCTAAAACGTTCAGACATCTGGGCATGCCGTGGTGGCGCAGGGAATAGCGCGACCCATGTTTGGAGGCCTTGAGTCCTCGACGATGTGGCCGTCGCTGGTTCAACTCCTGGACCCGGCAACATTTGCCGCATTTCTTCCCGCCTCTTCTTCCCCATTTCCTGTCAGCCTGCTTCCAAATAATAAGGGACACTAGAGCCCACAAAAAAAGACCCCCTGGCAGGGTACAAAAAAAAGTTCAGACATCTCAATCTCTACTGCAAACAGACAATCTTCCGGTTAGCAGCCAGGCTAAAGCTAACTGATTAGCATTGGCTGTGCTAGTAAATTAAACCAAAATGCTAAACTTTTTTTTCTTTAGTATGTGAGTGACTTTAAGTACTAGGACCATGTTTCTCTATGCTGACAGTTTTTGAGTTATTGCGTGGATTTTGGACAGAACCCAGATGAAATTAATTTAAGCAAAGCTAAATCAGCTTAGCTTAAACACTAAGCTAACTTGTTTTCTTGCCTAAGATGACTAGCTAGCTAAAGCTAAGTTGTCTTAGCTTAGCTTAAGCGCCTGTTCAAGGCCCATGCTTGGGTACGACAAGACAGTAATACTTATCATTTCTTAATAAGACATATTATTTCAAAGAAACTGCAAGGAAGACACCAGTTTGTTTATATTTCATATTCGACATGATTTAGCCAAGCCAGTCGTCTTTAATGGATTTTCTTATGTGGATGAAATCCTGGCTATTGATTTTGATGAGCTCACTCTGACTGTGCAGCATCTTGAATAATTTACTTTACTGTAATGTCCCTGCCCCCTCCGCTGCCCTTTGCAGGCTGGCCTAACAGTGCGTGCAGTCCAGAAGTATCTTCTGGGTACAGACATGACCCTGTTTACCACTGAGCACATGGACGGCGCCGCGCCCACCCAGCCGTACCCGTCCAGTTCGCCAGGCGGCGTCCCGGCCGAGACCACAGAAGCCTACCAGAGCCCGCCCTTCACCGAGAACAACACGACCCCCACATACCAGGTTCCCATTTACTAGGACAGACGGACGTGACGGTGGAAGAATTGCAGATGAGAGGAAATAGCTTTCTGTGATTTCTGTTTCAAGTGAAGCTGTTTATGAGTTGATCCGGGGCACAGTTTTCAGTCGCTGTTAGAAAAAGCAAAAAAAAAAAAAAAAAGAAAGAAAATAGTCAGGCGTCTGCTTCTTTGTTTCCTCCTCTCGTTTCCTGCCCCCTCCTGAACATTCCAGCTTTATCTGCCTTTTTTCTAGACCTGCAGAAAGGACATTCCTCCTGCATCAACGCAGATAAATCGAAATCAAAACCAGAGGAGGGAAAACAGAAGCGGGTCGCGAGTAAAGTGTTTCCAACACCATTTTGTCAAAGAAAGAGATGAAGTGCTGAACAAGTTCCACCACAACAAAGCCGTTTTAAAGGCGCTCTCTTGCAGCACCTTGATCTTGTTGCTTTCATTCGTTCAGGTGTCCCCTTTTCTTGCAAAAAAAAGGGAATGCTCTTGTTTTCTTTCTTTTTCTATCTTTTTTTAAAGCTGCACTGACAACTCCTCCTGAGCTCCCAGCTGGTGATCATCTGCACTGAATCTGTACGTTTCCAGATGTAGAGATCAACTAAGTGCCATATTGTTCGGAAAGTGACTTAGTTTAGTTGGTTTTCCTCATGCTGTACACGACGGCAATGTTTTGAGACCGAGTGCAATATCTCGCATTCTTATGTACTGTAGGGTAGGCACACACTGTACTGTACTGGAGGTAGAGAGGTCATAGTCAAGGCAGGTCAACTTTAGGTTCTGCCTCAAATAACATACTTCTGAAATTCCTGTAAACTCCTTACCCTGGAACGTTTCTAATACAAACATGCATAACAAATGAGCAGCTGTCAAAATTGAAATGATCATTCCCAGAATTAGGGTCTTTCTAGGAATCCTCAGAGATGAAAATAGCATCGCAACGGAGAATATTTCTTCTCTGCTTTATCCCTGTAGATGAATTGTGAGACTTTATTTCATTCATGTAGGCAGTTAAGTTTGATTACAACGATAACTCAATTCATAAACGCAGTGTTTTACTTTTCTGCAGAGCCGAGCAAAATCTGAATTAGGCCATGGGCAGAATTTTCTTTAGGGGAACCCTCAAGTTTTTTTGTTCGTTTGTTTTGCATTCACCTCTTATTATACAGATAATTAATGAACCAATTATAAATTAATTTTACTTTGTGATGTATTGTGCTTTGGATGACCACAACATTATCTACTTTGAATTATTTCTTATTGACATTTCTGGTTAAGTGCTCATTTTAATCATTTTCATCAATTTAATATTCATTGATTTTGTTCTCGTTTTTACATACAGTGAAGAAACGATAAAACTATAAACATCTGACATTTCTAGTTGGTACACACAGCTGTCCAAATGTGAAAGGCCTACACATATGCTATATGTTGAAGGAAAAACCAAAAGCTGCAACAACATGGATGAAGAAAAGAAGACCCAAGAAGAGACATTTTGTTGAAGCAACTTTTGTGTCAGTTTCTGCCTTCAGAGTATGTGAGCAAAAAGTCTCATAATCCATCCGCAGTGGATGAGAATGCAAACGAGGTGTGTAATCTGAGACAGCATCCTATTGTACGAGTGTAAGACGAGGTGTGTAGGAGAAATTGGGTCCTTTTATGTTTCCATTTATTTTTTTAAAGCTGCCAAACTGTCCTGTGTTGCTATTGCTCTGTTAGTGTTCATAGCATTTTCTTTAGAATACAGGTGAGCTTTTATTAATGTCGGGTCAAGTCTCAGACAAAAGAAAGAAGAATGAATCTAAAGTTGATGTCTGATCCGTCAATCCTCCAATCCCGCGTTTAGATCTGAGTGGGTTAATTGTGACATGGATTGATGTCGGGAGGATGTGGGTCACCGTTTGCTCCGATGTATATAGTACCACCACTTCTGTGCTGTGGTTCACACACACACACACACACACACACACACACACACACACACACACACACACACACACACACACACGCACACACTTGCCATTTGTCGATCTGTCATTGTCATTGTCATTGTAATGAGGGGTTCACATGAGAGCAACTGAGCGCGTGCACACAGAGATTAGCATGCAGGATTAGAATAACTGATGTGTGAGTTTTTGCCACATAAACCTTTTTTTTTTTCCTCCGCATGTTTTTGTGACAGTTTTAGTTTTGCTCTAACTTGGATTGTTTATAATTCATCCTAAATTGTACTGAAGTTATCCGAAGTCCAAAGCATGAAGTCGAGAGGTTTGTTTGTTTTCAATAAGCAGCACCAAATGTGAAGGCTTTTCTCAGAAGTCTCATCTAATCGGTTATTTCAACTATTTATTATTATAATTTTTTTAACAGTGGGCTTACAATGCAAGGTGTAACTTTAAGCTCAACTATATTCTAACACTAATATTTTCTCAAAAGTCAGCTTGGCAAGTTGGACTTAATAACACTTAAACTTTTTGTATAGAGTTCATTAAATATAGAAAATTAAGTCATTTTTAAGTTGGCTCCGAGGCATTTTGCAGCGCTTTGCCAGCAGGCAGTAGAGTTAAAAAAATATGCCCCAACTCCCCAAAAACCAAAACTCTTGGCTCTTCGCTCAGTGTTTTTCCCATCACTGTGATCCTGGTGATCACTCATGTAATTTACACAGATAGCTGAATGAGTGTTAAATTGTGTAAAACAGTTTCAGGTTGCTGATACTTCTGCAACAGGGAACATCAGCAGGCAGCTAGAAATGAAAGCCGAGTGAAAAAAACTCAAACTAATTTAAATGTCCATTTTGGATTTAAAAAAAAAAAAAAACCCCAGCTTGGGCTTCAGTTTAATATTTTATGTTTTCATAAAAGTAATAAATCACTTTTCATTTATTTTTAATTTCTAAATTCCGATGAGGAAAAACTATTTATCAAACAATGCACGGAATCAAAACAAACGTCTGATCATGTGGACAGCTCATTTGTGTTGCACATCTGAACCCGACTACTCCCCCTAGTGGTTGTCTGACTTGACTCCCACCGTGTTTACAGCGACCGGCCGCCTGGTGCGTTTGGCCCTATTCAATGAATTTAAACTTTAAAAAGTGAGGTGAATGCATTTACACACATTTATCTTTCTGATCACTCCCAAGAGAAATTCACTTATTACTTGTGGTGGGAAATGATCATAATGATATTACTTAAGAGGGAGAGGGAAAAAAAAGCATAATTGTTTTTGATTTAAGTCATTTTTGGGTTAATGTAATGAATTTTGGTTGCTGTCAAGTCAGGATTATTTTATTGTTCTCAGTGCTTCAGTCTCTTATTCAGTCAGTGTGGTAGATGATGATGATTATTAATAATTCTAATAATAATAATTGATACAAGCATTCTCTGTGTTTTGTGCTCTGCTCTATGTACACTATTGTGGTATTGGTTGATTGTGAAAAAAAAAAAAATCGAAATAAAGTCTAAAAAAAAAAAATAAAACCTCAGTATGTTCATGAAGTAAATGGAACTCTTGTGTGTTGCTGTCCGGGGTCCGGTTTGTCCTGTGCTCCTGAAAATAAGAAAATATTATCAATAAGAGTTATTTATTACGTAGACTGCACTCCTTTTTGCAAATACTTTGTGGGGAACTCGTTAAACAGGGCCGACGTTGATGTTTTACGCCATCGTTCTGTTGTTTTGTGAAGCTGAAGTGATGAAAAGGCTGTTAGATGTAGTTCAGCTGGCGCCATCCGTGGTACCAGAACAATACATTGCATGGATTTTACAATACACCCGTCCCTACAGCCCCTCCCCTTTAAAATAAATCTATAAATAATACAAGGATTCTCATTGACTGACGAAGCGGTGATGGTTTTTGTAGCGGGCCAGCCCTTTAACATGTTTCTAAGTTGTTTTCTCCTGTTCTGAAGCTGTATGGTCTCTTCAGTGTAAACTCGCTGTGTACAGAGATGTGTGTCACTGTCTGTTACCTGGACTGCAGTCTGACCATCACGCCAATAAAAGACAAAAATCGCTTTTGGGCTGCCTGTTTCTGTCATTATTTCAGCGGTGGCTACACTCAGAGGATGTGGAGTTAGCAGCAGAGAAACATTTTGTCAATTACATTAATTGTAATTAATGTAATTGATTACAATTAGGATGTAATTAGTGCTCTAATTACATCCTAATTGGATGTAATTAGGACACTTTTTTTTTCTTGAGAATAAATTTCTGAAAAATGTGGTGTGAGTGTCTCCACACCATGATGCTGAACACCAAGTATTGGCACAACCAATAGTTGTCGTGTCAACTGAAGCCCCTCCAGAGTTACCGTGGGTTTCTTGGCTGCTTAAGTTATCAATGCTGCAACTTCTTTGTCCCAGCTGAATAAAAAGCATCCCCACAGCATGATGCTTCCACCACCATGTCTGAGCGTTAGCATGCTGTGTTAAGGGGAAGCAATGCTATTCAGGTTTAATCTGGCTGTGACAGTTGGCTCACTTCCCTCCTTGATACCTTGATTTTAGCCTCTAACCGTCTTTTCCATGGTGGGTATTGGGTCTCATGGCTGCTCTTATAGCCAAGTGTCTCAAGGATCACTGATGCTGAGTTGTAGATCAGCTCATTGGTTTCTCAATGCTGCATTCACATTCTCAATGATCTCTGATGGTACTTCACTCAGCCGTTGTAATTGGCGCCGAGGAGGTCTGGTTGTCATTCGGGTCATGATTTTCTCTCTCTCTCAGGTTCAGCTCTGATTCGCTCAATGGGGCCGTGTAACAGTTCTGACATCCAGGTTCCTCCTTTTTGCCGTAGCATTTGTGTTGTATCTCGTCAATCTCAAGTTGTGATAGCAGTTGCCGTTTGCGGATGTTGGAACACTGAGCTACTAGTTGTTTAGCGCTTAGTGTTGACTGGGGATGTCACCAGTCACCTTCACCAGTCTTTGAATGTAACCTCTCTGATTAGGGTTACTTGAGTAGTAGCATTCCAACAGATCTACATTTTCATCTCTCGCCCATTTCCGTCTTGTTCCAGTAGCCCATTTGTCATGGCCCATTTGCCCATTTGTCTGGTTCCCCAACACCTGACGCAGACCTGAGACCTACGTCTGAGCCGGCATGTTATGCATTTTTGTGTCTCTCATGGTATGAGGTAGGCAGTAGCTTGAAGGGTCTTGCCTAAGGACCCAGACTGGATTCGAACCCCGCCCTCTCGGGTGATATACCGATGCCTTATCTATTGAGCTATCCAGCCAGCCGTACTGTATATATATATATATATATATATATATATATATGTATGGCTTTTTAAGAACAATTTACAATGTATGTAAATTGTTCACCATATAGATAGATAGATCTATCAATAGATAGATTTATATATATATATATATACAGTATATATGTATGTATATTTATTTTATGTATGGCTTTTTAAGAACAATTTACAATTAATGTAAATTGTTCACCATATAGATAGACAGATAGATAGATTGATAGATAGATATATTTATATAGATTAATATATGGCTTTTTAAGAACAATTTACTATTTATGTAAACATTCACCATATATCTAGATATATAGTAGATATATAGTATAGTCTATCTATCTATCTATCTAGATAGATAGATTTATATATATAAATATATATATTTGTTTATTTCTATATATGTTTATATATATATATGTATGGCTTTTACATATATGGCTTTTTAAGAACAATTTATGTAAATTGTTCACCATATATCTAGATAGATAGACAGACAGACAGTTAGATAGATAGATAGATAGCTCTATATAGATATATATATATATTTACAGATATCTACAGAACTGTAGATATATGTATCTATATAGATAGATAGATCAGAGGAAACAATCCGTTGGATCTGCGCCAGCGTCCGCGCCTCCTGCACCTCCGGGACCGGTGCCACATCCGTCCCCAGCTCCGTCGTCTCCAGGACCAGCCACGCCTCTCGCAGTCGCACCCGAGTGTTCCCTTGTCCCCTAGTGGTCCCTGTGTTCCTTCGTCGTCCCCTAGTACTTCCTCTGAGTCCCTAGTGCTCCCAGTGTTCCTTCGTCGCCGTCTAGTGATCCTTTGTTTCCCCGAAGTGTTGACTTGTCTCCTTCTAGTGTTCTTAGTGTTTCTCCCGAGTTTCTTCCCCCTAGTGGTCCCCGTGTTCCCTCGTCATCCCCTAGAAGTCCCAGTGATCCCTCTGAGTCTTCCCCTAGAGCTCCTCCCGAATCCTCGCCTGTGGTTGCTCCTCCCGAGTCCCCGCATCTGGGCAGCACCAGAGACTCCTCGCCGCCGCCTCTGTCTGGCACCAGACACTCCTCACCGCCGCCACCGGGCAGCACCAGAGACTCCTCTCTGCTGCTTCCTTGCGGCACCGGAGACTCCTCATTGCCGCCTCCGGGCGGCACCAGAGACTCCTCCGTGCTGCCTCCGTCTGGCACCAGAGACTCCTCGCCGCCGCCTCCGAGCGGCACCAGGGACTCCTCTCCGCTGCCTCCGGGCGGCACCAGAGACTCCTCTCCGCTGCCTCCGGGCGCCACCAGAGACTCCTCTCCACTGCCTCCGAGCGACCGGCCTCAGCGCAGCGGACGGCTGCCGGACATCCTACGACGGCCCGCCTCCTGCGTCTCTGCCCACACTGTTGGGTTGCTTTCTGTTTTTGTGTTCCGGATCCAAAATTTGTGTTGATTTTTGGATCCCCCCCTCCCCCCTTGTCCAGCGCCCCTCCACCCACCCTTGTTGTGTTTTCTGTTTCAGATTTGTTTTGGGCATCTTGTAGCCACCCTTGAGGGGGGGGTACTGTCGTGATTTGAGTTCTTGAGTTGTGTGTTTATATTGAGTTTCTGTGTCTATGAGTCGCTGTGCTGTCCTGTCCTCCATTTGATTGTTCCCAGGAGTGTCTTGATCCCTGATAAACTCTGGTGTATTTAGTGTACCCTGTGTCTCTGTCGGATCCTTGTCAGATGTGTTCCAGACACAGAGGGATTCAGATACAGGTCCCGACTCAGAGGATGGTTACGAGTCAGGGGCAGGTCCTGACTCAGAGACTGGTCCCGAATCAGAGGCAGGTCCCGACTCAGGGGCAGGTCCTGATTCGGAGCTTGTTCCGGACTCGGAAGCCGGTCCCGACTCGGTGGCAGGTCCCGACTCTGAGGCAGGTCTCGACTCAGGGGCAGGTCCTGACTCGGAGCTTGTTCCAGACTCGGAAGCCGGTCCCGACTCGGTGGCAGGTCCCGACTCTGAGGCAGGTCCGGACTCTGAGGTCGGTCCTGACTCTGAGGCAGATCCCGACTCAGAGGTCGGAACTGACTCAGTGGTCGGTCCTGACTCTGAGGCCAGTCCTGACTCTGAGGTCGGTCCTGACTCTGAGGCAGGCCCTGACTCTGAGGTCGGTCCGGACTCGGAGTCCGGTCCTGACACTGAGGCAGGTCCAGACTCTGAGGTCGGTCCTGTCTCGGAGGTCGGTACTGACTCTGAGGCCGGTCCCGACTCAGTGGTCGGTCCTGACTCTGAGGCCGGTCCTGACTCTGAGGCCGGTCCTGACTCAGTGGTCGGTACTGACTCTGAGGCCGGTCCCGACTCAGTGGTCGGTCCTGACTCTGAGGCAGTTCCTGACTCAGTGGTCGGTCCTGACTCAGTGGTCGGTCCTGACTCGGAGGCCGGTCCTGACTCGGAGGCCGGTCCTGACTCTGAGGTCGGTCCTGACTCTGAGGTCGGTCCTGACTCTGAGGCCGGTCCTGACTCTGAGGCCGGTCCTGACTCTGAGGCCGGTCCGGACTCGGAGGCAGGCCCTGACTCTGAGGTCGGTCCTGACTCTGAGGTCGGTCCGGACTCGGAGGCAGGCCCTGACTCTGAGGTCGGTCCGGACTCGGAATCCGGTCCTGACACTGAGGCAGGTCCTGACTCGTAGTCCGGTCCAGACTCGGAGTCCGGTCCTGACTCTGAGGCCGGTCCTGACTCTGAGGCAGGTCCTGACACTGAGGTCGGTCCAGACTCGGTGTCCAGTCCTGACTCTGAGGCCGGTCCTGACTCTGAGGCAGGTCCTGACTCTGAGGCCGGTCCTGACTCTGAGGCCGGTCCCAACACTGAGGTTGGCTCTACGTCTGGTCCTCTGTAAAAGGGTTCTTGTGTCTGAACATCGTCCGAATCGTCTCCACAGCAGACAGCATGTTGAATCCATTTCCAAGTCTTTCTGAGGTAGTCTTGCTGAAAATGAACTTTTCTAGGAGTTGCCAGGGTGGTTCTGAAACACTGTACAAGTTTGTAAATAACTATAGGGTTGTCACTTTTTATCATTTTAAACAGCATTTCTTTAACTACATCGTCATTGCCGCTGAGAAGTTGAACGATGTCATTGCAGATTTTTCTTTCCATATCCTCAAAAATGACAAAATCTATATCCTTTACCTCTTCCCAGAGTCTAGGGGCAAGCCTTCTGTGGACAGGCTCGGTGTCCTTCCTTTTGTAAGCCCCATAGGTAGACCTGTAGCTCGTCTTATAAATTATCCGCCAAAGAATTAAATATACCATATGTCTCCTTTCTTCTTCGGTTCCCCGTTTGAAACCCAGCTCATTCGCGTCCCTCAAAAATCGTTCTGGATCCATGCCTGCCTGAGTATAATCCTCACTCAGACAGTTTTCAGCAGAATACAAGTCTTCACTGGGAAAAAATGTCTTTCTGATCTTTCGCTTTGTCGATGAAAACATTTCCTTTGGAGGAACAGGATTCTCCAGGTGGTGTTTGAATTTTTCCGCCATAAATTTGTGTCCTTCTGGGTAATCGAGTAGCGCGATCAAATTAAGTTCAGAAGCGAAGTGGAATGCATCTCTTGTAATGCTCTGAAAAATTCTCTCACTTAACTCCTCTGACACTTCTGAAAGAACGTCCACATTTAGTTTTCCTGTCTTTCTTGAAATTAAAAGCAAAGCTTTGCGATGTTGTTCGCAAAATGTCTCTCTGACCAGATGCGTTGTGGCATCATCTGCCACTTTCTCAATGATTTTCCACAGAAGTTCGCTAAGGAATTTCCTCTTCTGATAATCTGGCGTTGTGTGGCCAGGATGAACTTTATTTGAGCAAGTCTTCTTAACTTTACTCCAAAAGGAAACCTTGGGTCTCACGTAAACGTCACTCTCTGAGCTTTGGTCAGCCATCTTCATCGGTCCAAAACGTCCAAATGAATTTTGTGTTGACTGACCAGAGAATTAACCGATCAGTTGGTCATATGATGGCCTTTATGACATCACAGAGGCATCCTTAGAAGTCATGCTGCTGACAATGATGTCATCAGCATGGCAACTGTTGCTAGGAGTAATAATAGCACACAGTGAGCATGCACTATGAAAAGAAAAGAGAATCTGTGGGCACTAAATACATTTTTCTCACAAGTCTGAACTGGAAGTGACCTGCACAGCTTCGCCGGAACAGGGGGAGCCAGGGAACCATTGGTCCCTCCACTTTACTGCCCTACACATGTTTTTTATATCAAATTCCACTTTCCTGGTTGCTCTGTAAATTTCACCGCGCTTCTTCTCCTGCATACTTTGCGCTATTTTCACCATTCATACATTTTATAATATTCAGCTTTTTATGAATTTTTCGCCCCATGGGGGAAACCGCTCCATCCAGTGGCAGAATTGAGAATTACAATATAAAATGTCCGCTGTGTTTCACAGTGGATGTTTTAGGTCCTGCCTATCAATGGCAATCAATCATTGATTGATTGCCATTGATCAATCAATGAAAGTGTCACTCCATGGCAGTTTCACGGCTGTCATGGAGGAAACAAGGCAGCGGCCATTTTGAATTTGGGCAGTCTAACAGCTTTTTTACTGTTTAACACCTGGGAATAATTTCAGCTTTTGACATTGTTTTTTTCGTGCTGCATGTGGCATGTTTTTTGTAGTCACCCTGCTAAATGATGCCTCCAAATAAATGTTGATATATCAGGAACCATAAAAGGTATGGACTTCATTCACCCACCGATTTTATCAGAGGGAATAGGGGAACGTTTCTCTCTTTTTTCAAATTTTAGGTTTTACATGAGTTTTTTTTTACATTGCATAGAATATATTACTGTAACTCTACATGCAAGTGGAAGCCTAGATGCAACCATTAGTATTTTAGCTACTTTTAGCCTTTTGTATAATTTTACCTAATAAACTGCGGTGACCCTACGGTTTAGGTTAGGAGCCACTGTTCTCCAGAAATTTCTAATACTGTTTAGGTGGAATTTTCCCATTATTCAAAAGCTTTTACTCCTCTTCAACAATTTTTCTGTTATAATAATCCCATTTAGGCACTTTGCAGGATTATAATTTGTTCTGGTGCGTCTGCCTATTTCTTGCATTTCTGCAAGTCTTCAGCAGTTGATTTCAAACATTTTGGCATCTTCAACAAAAGCATTCAGCATTCACACTTGCATTGTCGCAGGAACCCTACCAGCAACCCATGCCCTGTGTCCCGTGCAACCCATGCATCCCATGCCCTGCCCTGCGTTCTGTGCACCCTATGGCCTGCGTTCTGTGCATCCCATAGTCTGCGTTCTGTGCATCCCATGCCCTCCCCTGCGTTCTGTGCATCCCATGCCCTCCCCTGCGTTCTGTGCATCCCATGCCCTGCGTTCCGTGCATCCCATGCCATGCGCTCTGTGCATTCTACCATCCCTTGGCTTGCTATGTCCCCCGCTGATCTTTGCCTTTCTTTCCCACTCTTCCCTCCTGTCACTGTCAAGCCACCTCCTTCTGTCCGATTCTAGCCTCGCTAGCTAAGTCAGAGCGACTCCTCTCTTTACCTTCACATCATCTATCCTCCAGCCTTGACCTGACCTCGGCCTTATTTTGGGGGATGTCATTCCTAGCAGCAACTGGAATGTTCACCCAAGCCCATCACTGTCTCATCACCTCCTTCAGTTCGGTCCTAACCTCGCAAGCTAAGCTAGCGCACCTCTTCTCCTTTAGCGCTTTCCGTCTCGGATTCGCGATAATCGATGTCCTCAGCTGGAGCCCGAGCGCCAAAGATTTAATTTATGCTGTTAATAAACTTTTCTAATTGTTTCCCTTTTCTCCGTCTGAGTCTCTCCAGATTGAGTAGGGTTAGAAGTCTCTGAAGCAGACGGGTTAATATCACTGAAACACATGTCTAAGTGACCATTTCTCCACATTTAAAAAATTTTAAGGAATGAAGTTCCATCTAATTACTTTTTTTTTTTTTTACCAGTAATGCATCCGGGTCTTCGTAGATAGCTTCAGATCCTACACCTGAGACGCTCGTAGACTCTCTTTAGTGGCTTCAGAGAGTAAGTAATGAGAAAAGTTACTTTAGCTGAAGATGTTTTCTCTTTTTGCAGCTGACTATCTGATTCTGCAAACCAATTTATCTCAATAATCAATGCTAGAGATTTACTGAAAAAAATTTAAATAAATAAAATCTTTCAGCTCTGCATGCTTCAGGCACAGGAATTCATCATGTTTACTGTACGTTTGGTGATAATGTAGCCTATTTTACTCTGTAGTTAGTGGTAGTTATTTATTTAGAATCACAAGAATGCAGCAGCAGCGTTGGTACTAGATTTTGGCACAAATAATACAGGATACTTGGCTAAACATTCAGATAGGCCAGAAGTGTAATGAAAGAAAACATATTAAGTCATCGAGGACGTTGACTTTTTTTAGCAGGGGAGTATGTAGCTGAGTGGAAAAGCATGGCTTCATAATGACCACCAGAGGGAGCTGTGTGTAGACGAGCCCTGAGCTTTGCATAGAAAAACGTCAGACCGGAAGAAGTAGCTTTGTACTGTTTGCTCCGGTATGCTAACGTGCCTAACGGTTTTCTACTGTTCTAAAAAAAAAAAAAAAAAGATTTCCGTGAAGAACTGTGGAGTTCGTTCAGACTGAAGAACTGTGGGACTTGTTCTGTCTTAATATATTTGACGGTTAGAGTGAATGGCCAGTTGCCACCAGCAATGTCGAGTAGTTAGCAGAGAGTTTACTAAAAGCCTGCTTCAGTTGTTTATGCACTCAGTTTTAAACTTGTAGTACAGTGTTTTATACACAACTTTGCTTTAAAAAAAAAAAGGGGATTTATTTGATTTTGCTATTCAAATAGCAGTCTCGGACAGATTTTTGTTTAACAAAAATTCACTATTCTGTAAAACTCCATATTTATTTAACACTATACACAGCAAAGGGATGCTCCGATCAGGTTTTCTGCTGCCGATTCCGATACCGATCATCCATGAGGCCGATCTCTGCCGATCAATAATTTTTCGCTTTAGGTATAAATGATATCTGGCAAAATGGGGGGGGGGAAAAATACCTGCCAATAAATTCACCTAATTTAGACATAATACATATTTTAATACACATCTAAAATCTTTTATTTCTTTTAGTTACCGTAGTGTGAGAGTTCACTGTCTGGTGGAGGTAGAGCGGCGCTCTGTCTGTGAAATATTACTACCAGTAGCGTGTAGCGGCGGTCCAAAAGCGAGAGCAGAACCAGCGTCTTACTTACACCGGCAGCTCGAAGACTTGAATTATTTTTCAGGCTATTTGTTTAGCTTTCTGACCGTGACGCTAATCCGGGTGAGTGTTGGTAGCTGTGCGCTGCTTTACCTGCTTTCTAGCCGCTGCGGATGTCCTTTTATTCCTGCATTAAGCATCGATATAGCCGAACTCCGTCAAGTGTTTGTTTTTTAAATGCCATATTAGAGTCGTTGTGTTGACGCATTTTGACGTGCTTTCACCCCAGAGGTAATTTCCCGTCGCAACACGCAAACGTCCCCGTTCACTCTGAGAGCTTTATAGTTCCACACGACAGGAGTTGTTGCTGCGCGCTTGCGCAGTGTGAAGGGAAGAGGAGACGAGCTGCACACGCAGGCTGAGAAGTGAGATAAATGTGATCGGTTTTGGTGATCAGCAGCAAGAGACAGTGATCGGCGATCACCGATCATACATTTTTTCACGGAAATCGGCCGATTATGATCGGTGGCCGATCGATAGGCACACCTCTAATACAGCATTTTTATAACTGAAATTGCACAATGTGCCTGGAAAATATAATACTGCCCCTTTAAAAGGAAAAATAACATTACACATTTAAATCTACAAACTTTTTTTTTCTATTACAGGCTTTTTTCTATTATAATTAATCTTTTTTTTTTGGTTCTGTCCAATACAGCTGGAATATGACAGACTGAACTAGAAATGGTGATGAGACAGAGATGTACAATGCGATCAGCTTTATTGGAAGTGGATGGAAAACAGTGCACTAATGTACGATTTCCAGGCAAAACCAGAAATCTCAAAACAGAAAGAGAAGCGCTGGCACTTGTGTCGACACGTTAAGGTGCTTCGATGGAGGTTATGTTCTTTCAGTCAGACAAATTATAGTAAAACGTGCAATAATTTAAAGCTGGGACTAAAATTAAGCGACATCAGTCTCATTTCCCAGTGATTCTCAAGGAGAAATAAATGATTGAAGATGAGTTTGTTTCGTTGAAACCTTGTACAGTACAACAGCCCCGGTGATGATCGACGAACATGCCAAGATTACCGGATGGGGATACGAACGGAATGAGTGTGAATGTTTAAAAAGAAAAAAAAAAAATCATAACAGTTTAAATATGAACAGAAATTTGTTCCAAAATCAGAAGCAGCTTTTTTTCTGTCACATCATGACAAAAAGAAAATCCTTGCACCATGAGCTGGCTGACCACCTTCTGGATTAAGCAGCAAAAACTAAGCAATTAATCTGTTATATTTAAATAAATATGATGCTAATTACTGGAACTGAATTGCTTAGTTGTTTAACCAAGCAGGTCGCTGCCATGCTCATATTGACTCATGTTACCAA
The DNA here is from genome assembly GCF_002775205.1 of Xiphophorus maculatus. NCBI lineage: Eukaryota > Metazoa > Chordata > Actinopteri > Cyprinodontiformes > Poeciliidae > Xiphophorus > Xiphophorus maculatus. The sequence goes on along the minus strand of NC_036458.1, from coordinate 18,124,364 downwards.
GACAAAGTGCAGTTTTCTGTTTAAGTGAAAGCAATAAAGCAACGTAAAAAAAAAAAAAAGTCAATCATTTGAATTTCTCTCTTAGACCGCAACCCCCTTCCTCCATTATTATTATTATTATTATTATTATAGTCACAGTTCTGATTACAGACGCTCTCAGTGAGTGCCAGCTGGAGACATCCTCGAAGGAAGTGGGTCCAAGTGGAAAACCATTTGGACCAACCCATCAATATAAGCTGCATCAGAGGAGGGCCTGAGGCTCCCTCTGTTTGCGTAAACGGCAAACGGGCTGCTGCTGTCGCACGCTGGCATCTGCAACGCCTTCACGGAGCTGCAGCTGAAATGTCGCCCGGCAACGGCAAACAGACGTAAACAGACGGGGGACGAGGGGGAGTGGGGCTAGCTGATGATGCGGCTGATGGACTGCAAGGAGGGGAACTCCTCGCTTTCGGTGATGTGCAGGGTCTTGTGGGAGTTGAAGTCTTTTGGGGCCAGAACCTGTCGGCAGGTGGGGCACACCTGGCAGTCCAGCTCGGCTGCCGTGTTGGCCGTCGTGGCGGGCATCTGCCAGGCGTTCTTCTTGTTCTTGTTCTTCTTCCCCCCGCTGGCGCCGGATTGCTTCTCCAGCGCCTTGCAGTCAGCGTGGGCGGTCAGCAGCTCCTGCTGCTTCCCGGTGTCCGGCAGCAGGACCAGCAGCTCGTTGAAGATGCTGTTGAAGTTGTCGCCCAGCAGGTCCTTGCAGCTGCGGTGGTACTGGGCCGCTGAGATCACGCTCTGGAAATGGAGAGGAGACGGTTAAAGGAAACAGGAAAGCAGTCAGGTGAGGGTTTCCTAACCTATGACACCGCAAAAACACAAAATATTGCCAAGAATTTTTCCTTTAGTTTCTAGGTTCGTAGTACACTTAAAAATAAAAATAAAACTAACTTACAAGGAACTTTGCAGCAAGATTGTTTAAGGTAAATAATTCATTAACACTGTTCAAGTTCCACTGGTAGATTATTTCTTTTAATAAGACATTTTTCCCATGTTATAAGTGAAACAATCTGCCAGTGGAACAAGTACTTTTTCCATCAATATTAAGGAGTTATTGATCTAAAACATGCTCTTATACCTTGCTGTAAAGCTACTTGTAAATTAGTTTTATCTCATTTCAGAAGCACTGAGATATTTGCACTAGAAATTAGACTAAAAATACTTTCGTGTTTTTGCAGTGAACTGTACCATTTATTGTCTTGTTTTTGTGACACAGAAAACACAAACGTCATGTTTTTATGAGACAGATCAATATAATTAGGGTATAGTTGTGAGGTTGGATTATTTTCTTCTTTCTTTTTTTGTCAAATAAAAATCTAAAAAGTGTGGCGTGCCTCTGTATTTCAGTTTAATTGGTGTTTAGGGGTACGTGAAAGTATTACTCAGTTAAATTCAAGTAAATGTAACTGAGCAAATGTAAGTAGTTACTCCTCATGGAATATTCACACAAAAACCCAATAAGACTAATTAAAATTACTGTCTCCTGAGAAAAAGGTGGAAAATTTGAAGGATGTGAATACTTCTCAAGTCATTTCACTTATATAATCTGTTGATTACAAAATGGGGAAGATGCCGACGTTACCTGTCTAAACTGAGCCGAATAATTTTTGAACTGGTTGAAACTGGACTCGTCATGGTGGAGATGCTTTTTAATGGACTTGATGAGCTCCAGGTTTCTCTGCTGGAAGTCGTCCGGCACCAAATAGCCATTAGTCGGCATTTTGAGGGGGCTGAAAGAAGAAGGACAAAACAAAACAAAACAAAACATGAGACGATAAAACAGAAAGCAATTCTGAGGATTTTCAACTATGACACTGAAGAAGACAAGTTTAATGATTTTTATTGCGCAGGAGAAAGATTAAGATAGCAGTCATCGACTTTCTAGTAGGCTAAAAAAAAATAATTGTTTTTTACATGAATATCTTTTGTCAGCATGGACAGCTGCAACTTGTATGCAAGTGCAGCCTATACATGTATTTTTTTTTTTTTTTTTACAGTTAGCGGGTGCAGCGTATATTCAGGTGCACTCGATTGTCCAGATATTACGGTAATCAGAGTCAATATGCCTAACTCCTACTCACAGGCTGACCGCGGGCTCCACCACGTTGCTGTTGAGGGCGATTCCTGTGAAGCCCGGGGGCGGCTTCGGGGCTGAGCTTCCCAGTCCAGGCGGAGGCGGGGGCATCGCAGGGGCTGGGCTTGGTGCTGTGGTTTTCACTGGGAAGGAGGTCTTGAACCCTGTCAGATAAACACAGATTACAGTCGCAGCTCTTCGGACCACCTGAGGAGATGGTGTCAGATCTGAAGGGCCCAGGTAGTGTAAGCAGCCTGCCGACATTTTATGGTGTTCGATCTGTTGACATCTGTCCTCAAAATAGAGACGTGCTTACCTATTCTACGTTGACACCAAGTACCGTATTTTCCGCACTATAAAGCGGAAAACCTTAAATTTTCTCAAAAGCCGAGAGTGCGCCTTATAATCCGGTGCGCCTTATATATGGACCAATATTGAGCCACAACAGGTCTTGCAACTACGGTAAGCAGCTGCCGACTTCATTTTCCCCCGTAGAAGAAGAAGCGCGCGGTGCACGCTGGGTTTTGTGTAAAGACCCCAAAATGGCTCCTATTAAGAGACACGCTTACGACGCAGAGTTTAAGCTCAAGGCGATCAGTAGAACACGGGAATAGAGCAGCAGCGAGAGAATTTAACATGAACGAATCAATGGTGTGGAAGTGGATATATATTTTGATTGCACTAACGTTTGATTTACCGTAACAGTATCAGACTGTTTTTTACGTGTTTATTGAATCGAGGAAAAGTTCCCCTCCACTATATGTTACACCTTGCTGTTATTAAAAGATAAACTGTGTCACGAATGAATACCACGTCACTTACTTTACCTCGGGGAAAATAATAAAACAGCTGTTTATTCATTTTGGGAATGAACAGAGTTTCAGAACGCTGGTTTGTAATCTATTAATAAAGTTTGACTGACCTATCTGACTATTTTGTTGACATTCCCTTTAGCGCAGTTCCATCTAATGGATGCATAACGTAACCCCAGCCTCTACTGTAGCGTCTATTCTATGCGCCTTATACAGCGGTGCGCCTTGTATATGAAAAAAGTTTTAAAATAGGCCATTCATTGAAGGTGCGCTTTATAGTGCGGAAAATACGGTACTCAGATTTATTCACATTTGATGGTTAACCAGGACCAACCGTGTGGTTACAGCTGTGATCCACAACATACTCCAAATATTACTCATCGGAGCAGAACAAGCCTTCCTTTGGTTTTATACATTTGTATGGCGCTTCAGGCTGTTTTGACTGATAACCCTGCATGTGACCGCATGCATGCAAACAATGTCAAGATCAAACACTGGGCTACTTTACAGCTCAATACTGATGAACAACTTGCTTCAGAGCCGCCTGTCTTATGAGTTTTGACTTATGAATGAAAATGATTATGAAGAGCACAGAGGTTTCAACCTCTAGACTTGCAGTTGTATCACTTTGATTATCCAAACTTTGATTTAAAAAAAAATCCCTTTAGTTACCCTTCTAAAGCCTTTCGGTACACAAAAATTGATTCAAGACAAAATGACACAAATATGTATAACAAGGATGAACAGGTATAGCCACTGACTGGATGGATGGATGATAAAACAATAAAGCAAGTTGAAAATGGTGAATTGCTGCATTGTCAATTGAGCAAATTAGAATTGCAAAAATAAATCTGCTTAATTCAAACAAGGCAATTATATTAAAAAGAAAATGTTTTTGATAAAAACCTTTTGCAGTTGGGTGACATGTTTTTTTGGCTGTTATCAAAGCTAATGTATTTTGCAAACCTACAATGGAAACACTTTTCGCCTCCCGAGAGTAATGTGATCAACAATCGGAGGTTACTGGTGATGGAAAAGATGACAGGAACTGGCAGGAGGATTATAGTGTGCCATGTTTGTAATGAAAACACACCTAGTGTTGTTGTTTTGGAGTTTGTTCTTTAAGAACACTGTGCACACATTTGAGAGTAAAATAAAGGTTTAACATCACTTTGACGATAAGTTGATATCAAGACATCCCAAGTATACGAGATGTACTTGAATGCATAAAAAAAAAAAACTGGTCCGAGAAACCATTACAGCGGTATACAATGATTGATTTTTGTTTATTCCTCGCAAATCCATTAAAACTCTATCCAATGTTTCACATTTTGTCACATGGCAATCACAAATTTTATTGTATTTTGGTGGGATTTGCTCTGGTACACCAAAGTTGAAGATATTTCTACCCGATGGCAATCATGGCACTAAATTCAAAGGCATAAGAACTTCTGCTCTTGACACCACTTTGTTAAAAATGTAAATTCTGTTGAAGCACCTCCAGGCGCTGCAACCATCTTCTGATGTCTATATATTTCTCATTTTGTACTATTTATTTCTTTATCTTTTTTATGTATGTATGTATATTGTATATTATATATATATACACATAACCTGCATTTTAACTGGAGTCGAGCAAATCTCAATCTCGTTGTAATCTGTTGATGACAATGACAAATAAATCTTATCTTATATTTGTGATGCATAAGAGGAAAAAGAAACTGGTTTTTAAAGTTCTTTGCCCTGCATCTAGCCGCATCCATTTCCCTGTTCTCAAGGAAAGCATCCCCACAGCATGATGCTGCTACGACCATGCTTCTCAATACGGGTGAGTTTTCTGCCATACACAGCATTTGGAATGTCAAAAATGTTAACACTGCTCTCAATTTTGCTTCTTTGATTAAAGCTCTCATTTGCCAACCAGTCATTTAAGATGGACGGCCATGTCTTGGTATGACTTTTCCTGAACTCTTTACATTTTCAGATCCTCACACCTTAAATTGTTGAACAACCTAACCTTGATTTATGAAGGTGCTTTATGTCGTCTAATAAAACTGAGCCTGTCAAAGAAATCTTTTGTTATACTGGTGAAAGAGTCACTATTGAACATAAACAACAAGGCTGAACATAAAAAGCTACATTTTTAGGTACTGATGGATTTCACTCTTTATACTTTGACTCGGTGGACGAATAAAACCAATTTTTAAATATTCCAATTACTCAAAAATTCTTTGATTGCTTCCTTTGAGTTGCATCAACGTTGGACTCATTTTGGTTGCCTTTTCTGTTTTTAGTGACCTTTTAATGTTTAGAAACTGTATAGTTGTTTAGGTTTGTATATTACTGCTGTCAGTAATTTAGATTCTAAATCTCATTTTTTGTGAAACCAACGGATAAATTAAAATAAAACACAATTAAAATCCAGATAACATGAATTGAAGTTTATAGTTGCTTGTTTTGCAGACAGAAGACTTTAACTAGGCTACTAAGTTTCACCTGGAGGAGGTTTCTTGGTCATGAGAGCAGGGAATTCCTCCTCTGGCTCCGGCGCCGGAACCACAACAGGCGGTGTCGTTGCCCTCGGTGATTCTCTGCAAACAGCCGATGTCGTGTCAGTGGGATCGCTGGCCGACACGCTGGTTGCCGTGACGGCGCTGGACAGCGATTTGCTCCAAGTTTTCTCAGGGACGTTTTCCTTCTGTGCAGCCGTTTCAACGGAGCTTGCGTTCACCGGCACCGGCGTGCCCGAAACGGCAGGCGCCGACGCAGAGGAGGCAGCTGAGTTTTTCTGCTTTTTCTTCTTGCCGGCTTTGGAGGAGGGGAGGTCCGTGTTAGGGGGCGGATTTGCAGAGGATGGGGTGGTGGAGGGCTTGCTGTTGGCTCCTTTGACGGTGAGGAGGGAGGAGATATCCAGCATGGTGGGCACCGAGCGGAACTCCTGCTGCGTCATTCCTCCGCCGTCGTCGTCGTCAGACAGAGAAGGAGGCGTCGCCTTTTCTTTTTCCCCGACTTTCTTCTTCTTGCGGGAGGATGACGAGTTTGAAGAAGAGAGGAGCTGAGGCCCGGAGGGAGCGGCTGAGAGAGGAGGCGGAGCTCTGGAGGAAGGAGGAAGTTGAGGGTTCGGTTTGGCCACAGGGGTGCTGTTGGACCACGCCGAGTTGGCGCTCGCTGCGGGTTTGAGAAGACGAACTTTGGGCACCAAAGCGGGGAAGTCCTCCTCTTGGAAGGAGGAATTCTTTTTCGGCTGTCCGGAATAAGCAGGAGTCATCGGGGAGGAAACCGCAGCGCTGGAAAGACTCGGGAACTCCTCTTCCTTCAGCGCCGCAGAAGAAGGTGCTGCCGGACCCGGCTTCGCACTGGAGAGACGAGAACACAAGAGAGACAATTCAGCACAACAACTGACTGTCATGAGATGATGAGTTAATTTGGTGAACTGAGGATTACATTGGTGCTACGGCAGAGGCTCCTAAAGCGGGGAAGTCGTCTTCATCTCCTGGATTAGAGCTCTTCATTGTTTTTACTGTTAAAAAAACAACAAAACACAAAAAACATTGAAGACAAAGTTGGTAATCTGAAGAAGAAGATAAAGTTACTGTGATTTTATTTTTCTACCTGGAGGCTTGTTGCTTGGTTTGATCGGTCCAGTCAGGTGTCTGGGCTCTTCAGGCTCTATTCTCTCTATCCTCTCGTCTCTACAGTGTTTTGAAGTGTTCCTCTCTTGCATCGCAGGCCGATCTGTTTGCCTTTGCGTCACCGGTCGCTCCGTTTGCCTTTGCGTCACCGGTCGCTCCGTTTGCCTTTGCGTCACCGGTCGCTCTGCTTGCCTTTGCGTCATCGGTCGCTCCGTTTGCCTTTGCGTCATCGGTCGCTCCGTTTGCCTTTGCGTCACCGGTCGCTCTGCTTGCCTTTGCGTCATCGGTCGCTCCGCTTGCCTTAGCATGGCAGCCCGCTCCGTCTGCCTCTGCATCGCCATCGATGCTCTTAAAGCTGCTTCGACCTGCCTGTCCTCTTCTTCTCTTTCCCTGCACAGATAAGATGAATAGTTTAGAAATGGAGCTTTGGAGGTGAAATGTGAAGACAGGATAGGTTGAGATAGGATGCAAATTATCGATTAATGAATTAAAGTTGACTGACTCATCCATCCACTAAAGATTAATTTATAAGTTGCCATATTCTTAAGTTGCTAAGAAAAAGAGGGTCAACCGTCTTTTCATAACATGAGAAAAAGGGATACATTTTTCATAATATGCTGAATAAAAAAAACACGTTAAATTTTAACATTATTTGTGTGTGCTGTATTAAACACTGACTGAATAAACTCTAAATTGTGGTTCTTAAATTATTAAACTTAGACATAATTATAAAATACAACAAAACATGAATCTCTTAGGTTGCCAAATAGAAAACCAAATGCTGAAGATAATAAAATATTTGAAACACTTGATTCCTCATTAACAGAGAGGTATTCATACAGAAGTACTGTGTGTGGTTGCTTTTGAAGGAATATTAAGACTTGGCTAGATGAAGTGCATTAACTCACAACAGCCCTCAGAATGAACAGTTACTAAGGTGAAACTAAAGAAAATTGTCGAGTGTTAATATTTCAAAACACAACCGCATAAAGTGCATTTTGCATCTCATGTCGGACTCTGGACCGTTTCTCTTTCCCGTTTTGGAATGGCCGGCCGCCATATTTGTTTCAACATCCTAGAGCCGGCTCGGCTTCAGGATGACCAGCGGCGCCCTCTTCTGGATGGCGGCCAAACTACAACACTAAGTTCTATAAGTGGACGTTATTAGTTTATCGACTAGAACTAATTTTACTCTTATAAATTGTTTTCATCCCTAGACTCAACTGAATGAAAAATTTAAATAAAATTTAAAAAATTAAGTACAGATTAAGGCACATATAATAATTCACATTGGCTAAAAGCCAATGGAGGAAAAATGTTTTTGTTTTTAAAAAAAAAGAAGTATTTTTTCATCTGATCTAAGACCAATCAATGGTATGCAAGGTTGACGCAGCTCAGACAAATAAGGGGGGAGATTATTAAGAGATTTTTAAAAAAAGAAAGAAAAAAAAAACCCCATTTGAAACTTAATTGGAAGCCAGTAAAGAGACGCTACAACTGGTGGTATGTGCCATCATGCAGCAGCATTTTGTACCAACTGGAGAGGGAAGCTAACTTAAATCAAAAGAGAGTTGCAGTACTGCTTTACTCCCATTACACACTGATTTGTGTTGGTATATCATATGAAATGCTGATAAGACGCAGCACAAGTTTGATCCAAGTTTGTGGTTGAAATTTGCTGAAGTTCAAGGGAGCTTTCAATGGATCCCAGGGCCAATCATGCAAACTCACCGGGAGTACCTCCAACTCTTCTGGCCCATCTGCAGTCTTGCCCGTCCTCCTCGATTATGCCGCGTTTCCTCATAGTCCTCGCCTCCAACCATGCCTAAAGAAGAAGACGACTATTCAAGCTCACCGCAAGCAAGAACGTCTTTTTAGCTCGACAAGACCACATCGACCCACCGTCGTTCCTCCTCTGCTGCCTCGGAGCGTAGTTGAACTGCAGGTCGATGTGGCGGTTCTGCCGGGCCTCTGCTCGGTTCTTGCTGTGCGCCGCAGCCTTGTGGGCCTTGTAGTCGATCTCGGAGCGGAACGCGTGCGTGAACTGCTCCGTGGCGCAACGTCCTTCCTCGCACAGATAGTGGCTCTCTCTGAAGTGCTCGCTTAGATACCGGTAATCACTGAGGACAGACGGGTCAGTAAGAAACTCAAGTGGGAACCCGATGAAACACACGCGTCACAGGTGGATTTTCTTCCTCTGCGAACACCTGTAGTATTCCTGTGAGCCGTCCGCGTCGCAGAAATGGCAGAAGTAGTGGTCCCTGCGCAGGTGCTTGAGCAGCTCATCGTTGTCGAGGTAACGCTCGTCGCAGAACTTGCAGAGCGGGTGCCCTCGGTGACTCGTGTCGTCCGGATCGCCGTGCGCTCTGTGCCGCGCCAGTTCCTTACGGTTATACCACTTCCGCTCATAAGAGAAGATCTGGAGAGGTGGCAGGTTTTCAGAACACAGTTAACATTTTAATACATTTGATTTCTGGATAAACTTTTCACAACCAACAACAGAGGTCTACTACAGTCACTGATCTGATTTTACAACAGAAATACTGAATTTCTCTGGATCAGGGAGGAGCTCAAATACCTTGAGATGTTTTGAGCAGAGCTTGCAACAGAAAAGCTCATGCTGCTTCCTCATGTGCTGCTCCAGCTCCTCAAATCTGGAGAAAACTTTAGGCTCTGGACATCGGACACACTCCGACAGCAGCAGACGCCTGATTATAAACAAAAAAACACATCAAGAAAAAGCTAACTTAAAAGAAAACTACTCTGAGCACTAAAAACAAATTATTTTAGTAGATTTAAGTACCGTTTCTGTAGCAATTAATAATAATAATTTTAAAAAAAATCAGTGTTGTCTTTGGGATTCTAGCCTCTGAATCCACAGCTTGCCAAACTCATCGCCACCTTGTGACCACAGAGTCACCAGCTGCAATATTACAGTCACTTACTAGAATGCATGGGACATAAACCAGCTTCTTCATTACATCAAGCTTTTAGTCCCTCTGGAAATAAGGTATTTCTAACAGATGGCACCTTATATCCTTCCAATAAGAGCTGTGAAAAAACTGTTTCATCTCATAAACCGTTCTAAAAACTTTTGTTTGTAATTTTTAACTATAGTTTAGTTTATTCAATCAAATGAGGGTCAGTCTATAGCACAGGTGTCAAACTCCAGTCCTCAAGGGCCGCTGTCCTGCAGTTTTTAGATGTGCCACAGGTACAAAACACTGGAATGAAATGGCTTAATTACCTCCTCCTTGTGTAGATCAGTTCTCCAGAGCCTTAATGATCTAATTATTCTATTCAGGTGGTGCAGCAGAGGCACATCTAAAACTTGCAGGACAGCGGCCCTTGAGGACTAGAGTTTATCACACCTGGTCTATAGTCTGTTACTATTTCAGCTGCAGCTCCAGTTAGACTAACAGCTGCATTTTGCACAGATATTTGTGTGCATGGTCTGCAAAACTGTGCAATAGGCCATGCCTGTTAGTTGATCCAATGACTCAACCTCTTCCAGTTACATTTACAGTGAAATAGAAACTGCCGATGCTGCTTCGTGTGTCATGTGACCTGACTGTAGAAAGAAAAAGCCCTTGACTTAGAAGGAAGTGCTTAACAGAGAGCAGCTGAAACACTGGCCTTAAAATATTATGACATTCAAAACTAAATGCAAAGGTTATGAAATATTTTATAGTACACATATTAATCCAAGCCTTGACATTCAGCAAACTGATCTGCACATAAACATAACCAGCAGAAGCATTACATGAGTTAAGAAGGACAAAACTTTGATTTTCATTTGCCTATAATTTACATTTTTCCAGTGAAAGCAAAACCAAAAGTCAAAGTTCTAGTTTGACTTTTGGTAACAGACTATATAGACCAGGGGTGTCAAACTCCAGTCCACAAACCTGCCGAACACAGCTGATTCTAACATAGACACTTTAGAAAACAGAGATTTTCTGCTGCATTTTCTGAGTCAACAACCAACAACTTTTAAAAGAAAAAAATGCTTAATAAACTAAGAAATGTTGATAGTTTGTCTGTTTGGCATGTATACAGATGTGCTAGCTATCCAGACACTACTACAAAAGAAACATTTTCTTCTGTGGGAGAAACTAAAACATCAGTGAAGCCGTCCCTCCCCCATTCAAATATCCCAGTTACAACTACTTTTTCAAAATCTTAGTTACTAAATTATCAGGTATGCAAAACCCTAGCATCTTATGTTTTAAAACACTATAATAACCCAAGGCATTAAAAACAGTAAGAGCAGAGTCTTTCCATACCTGTACTGAGAGTGGGTCATTTCGTCAACGAAATATATGTCGTATCTCTTCTCAAAGGGAAACTGCTGATAAGGCAGAGACTGAAAGGTCTTCAGCTTTTTAACAAACACCACCTGGAAGAGCATGACAGGAAATGCTAAACTAATGACACCCAGAAAGTAACATTTTACTTTAAAAAAAAGAAAAAAGCTGTTAACTAAAAACTTCATGTTCATGATGCTACCAATACGGAAAATAATTGATTCAAAAAAATGTTTCCTTAGGTGAACTGCAGCCATGACATTTGCATTTTAAAATTTACAATTTTCCAAAAAACACTTAACTTTTTGGTAACAGAGAAGCTATCAGGCTAAATCACACAGAGAGAGTTTGGAGACAGCGATGAGTTAATTTCTTCTTACAAAATTTCAGCACTTCCATACTAATGATTATCTCTATATCCTGACTAAATCCAGAAATCCTAAATCAGGTTTCATACCTTTCCAGGCTAAACTTTTAAAGATTTTCCAGTAAGTGGATGTTCTGTCTTGGTTGTCTGTAATTCCTAGAAACCGTGGAGGAATACAATGCAGAGTTTGTAGTTCAACCTTGTAATAAAGGACGTACTTGAATATATTTAAAATTTTTAAAGTTAAATCAAGTCACAAATCATGAAATACAAATTGTTTAATATCACAGTGTGAGAAGATTTAATGCCTTTATATTGTTTAGTGATTTATTTGATGTGTAAACTGGTGTTTAGCGTTTTAAATGGTTTTGAATTGTTTATCGTTTTTCTACTTTTTTGGGTCCCCAGTCCCCAGCTGCAGTTTGAACCTAACATCAGTATGGGTTGAAATCTCTCACGTTTCCCTTACATTTGTCCAAAATGTAAATGTTTATTAGCCGGGCATTAGCAGTTAGCAAGTTAATTACAATATTAGTGAAGTGACGCTGAATTAAGACATTGCTACCAATATTAGATAATATTTTTAGCATGTCTTCATTCATTGATAAACACTGAAGCCAATTTGTTACGTAATAGTACCTAACTTGATAAAAGGACACATACTGCTGTGCTGATGTTAGCATTACCTGCTTTGCTCGGCGAGTAACAGCAACAAAATGTAATTTAAGCACAATAAAGCTACGCTATATCATTTCCTGTCACAGTTATTGTAAATTCACTTAAAATACGTTTACACGGAAGCAGCTTTTAATACTTAGGGAGGCTAAAATGACGTTGAGGCCTAGCTAGCGCCAGCCCCCGGCCAGAGTAGTAGAATAACCCGCACCTTGTCAAGCTCCTCGCGGCAAACGGCGCAGTACTTCTGGTCGCAGAGTACCCTCATCTTGGTGGAGCAGCGGTAGCACACCGGGTGATCGCATTTACCCAAAGCGAAGATGTCGATATCCTGGCAGCACAAGACGCACGTCTTCTCAGACTCTTTTACGGTTGTTGAGTTCATGTTGATGAAAAAAAGGAGCTGAAGCTTAGAACTGTTTGGGAGCGTCTCGACAGTGAAGTGCTTACGTAACCATGAAAGTGTGAAGTACTGCCGGTTATAGCGTCACGTAACGGTTGGAGTGACACAGATCTATATAGTATATGGATGGGCCGAGATCAGGACCACAGCGCGTTAGTTGCGACTCTTCCAGATGTGGGATCTGCGCATGCTGTCATGGCTGATCCACGTGTTGTGCTGTGGTGTTCACCGGCACGGTTGGGCTTCCGTAAAAACCTTTCACAAGCCTCAGTGACCGTTCTGGAAAACGTCCGGACTCTGCGAGACTACTGGAACAACAATAATCTGAAGCTAAATATGAATTTAATAATATAGTACCTTTCTAATTTTTGTCGATCCCTTAAAGCACACTATTTTAAACAGTTAACGTTTGGCAATGTTCTTCTACGCTGCTGAGATTGACATTTCTAAATACAGAATAATTTAAAAAATAACTGTTTTGTGTTATTCTTCAAACTCAGTGATTCCAAGAGACATGTCCAAGTCCAAGAAGAGTCCACGCCTACAAGATGCACTACATATATATTTATATTACATCACATAAACGAAAGGGGTATGAAAAAGAAGCGGCACAGTATGTTTTTTATAATTATTGATGAAAATGATCAAATCTGTAATCAGTCTACCAGGTGGCAGAAAAAAATATATTTGGTTCATTTTCAATAACTGCTGTTTACGTTGAGTGAATTACATCTTTAATTTTATCTGTTGTCTAAAGATATTAATTGCTTCTAAGGTTTCCAAAGGCCAGTGAGTGTGAAGCAATCTAATTTCAATTTTTTTTTTAAAGATTCTTTCATTTTTCTACCTTATAATAGATTGGGAATATCCTTTATTGTCCCATAATGGAGAAATTACATGGGTTTAACAGCAGCATCATTGAAATTACACCATAGTGTACATTTAGACAGAGATAGAAATGGATAATCAGAAGTTTATTCAAAATTGCAATAAATGCTTAAACCTGAACTAACTACTTTAAAATTATATCAGATGCTCTTTAAGCTGTTCATAGTTTTTCACACTGAATGTCACATTTTCTTTGACAGCCTGACAGGTAAATGCTACATAAAAACTCTCAATTTGCTCTACAGGTGCCAGGTAGAACTGTCAGGCAGTTGTTGAGAAATAGTACAGGAAATAAGAGAAAAATCTGAGGGAATATGAATGGTTTTGGATAAATATGTATCCAATTTCTAGACCTCCTGATGTTGGTAAATAACTTTGATTTTCACATTTTAAACCTTTAAAAGCCTTTGAAGTCTCAGATTATTCAGAGGGGATTATGAACATAACTGTCAACAGAGTCCTTGTTTAAATATCAAAAGATACTGAAAAAATAGTTAATAAAGTTTCAAACATAAAAAAAAAGATAAAAAATATTATGAAGTCAGTATCAATGTTTAGGCTTAATGAGAGCTGCTGAAAAAATTCATAAACCACATAGACAATCAGCCTTAAAATCTGATTCGAACCAGTTACTTTTACTGTAGGATCACCAATGGAAATACCTTATTTTACTGTCTCTGATCTTTCTTTCGACATTATCAATTTGACAATGAAAAGTCAATAAGACTGAAAACCAATTACCTAAAGCAGGTACACATGTTGTTAATACTGAGGGGAAAATTGAATGAGTATAAAGACACTTATAGGAGGAGATCTGATGTGCAACATTACCACACTTCTTAAATCATCATTAATTTCTTTTAAGACAAAAACAGAAGAAAATCACCATAAAACATCAGTAGTGGTTTATCATTTGTTTAGCGAAATACTCTTAAAAATCAGGTCCCGTCCAGTCATCATCATCAATGCATTTCTGTTAAGTGTCCAGGGTTGTATTTCTGGTTGCTGGTTAGCGTCTCTTGTAGTGGCCACTGCTCAGTCCCATAACTCTGAAGGTACTGCTGGCAATCTTCTCATAGAGAAGGAACATGAGGGCAGCAGTCAGGATGGTCTGCAGCAGCTTGGCCTCCAGGCCTTTGAACAGACCCAACACGCCGTGTTTCCTACAGCAGAGAAGCCGGTTGAAAACACAACACGGGACTGAAGACTGATAATGACCGTTTAACAGAGAACTAAACAAAATGCTTTTTATCTACATAAAATGCTGTGAAAAAAAAAAATTCTTCTCGATTTAGCACACAAAAATGTTTCAAATAATAATTTAATCAATTATTTATTTATTTAACTTCAACATTCACAGAATAAACTAAAAAAAAAATTGTGAAGATAGGATATCTTTGGCCTGCAATTCATGACTGACACAACAGTCTGTCTGCTAGTCTGCTTGGCGAACAATTACGGTGCTTCGCAAAATCCTTGATACTTCTTAAACATTTGCATATTTTGTGTGGTGCTACAATCACGACCTTTAATGTAATACAAAATACATATATATATATATATATGTATATAAAAACATGTTCTTAGCTCCCTTTACTCGGACAGTCCTAAATCAAATCCAGTGAAACCAATTTGAATCAACAGATCAAGTGAGCTCATCTGTTGACTGGAAAAGTATTAGTCATGCTCAAAACAAATCTGGTCTTTATTGAAGAGCGGCAAATAAAAAGTTACCGCGGGAAGGATTATAATCTCTTCACATGAAAAAACAAAAAAGAGACATAAATTCCTGCTTCCTATATATCGGAACCTTGAAGTGCTAAAACCAGTTCTGGACTGGTTGTTCCACCTTTTTCACCTTTCCTTGGAAAATCCTGGTAATTCCCTTGCAAGTTCATACATGTGCTCCATCTCAAAATAATGCAACAAATAATTACATTAATTCTTCCTTCTAAAATGATTTCACGGTAATCACCTTAGATGTGAGTTGTTTGTGAAAACTCACCTCGCTCTGTTTACCAGTAGACCCTTCAGGGTCTGCAGGCTGGACAGCAGCTTCGACTTTTTTGTCGGTGCGTTGACCTGACCGAACTGTTGTTAGGAAAGTATGGAGAAACATACAGTTGGAGCTAAAATGTTCTCCGGTTCTTTCGATGAACTAATGATGGATATAAAAGTGAGACCCACCCTGAGGACGGACTGTATCGTCTGCAGTGGGTACGTAACAGTGGTGGCGACGGCTTTGGCGACCGCCCCGATAATGAAGACCTCCAGAGATGTAAGCTTAGAGGGTAAGGAAGAAAAGATTGGTTGCATTTTTTATTACCATGCCTCTTTCCATCCAGATAACGTAAGAATCCTGCTACCACCTTCCAGCTCACCTCTCTGGAAGCCCCTCTCCTCAGCTGCCTCTTCAGACCTTCGTAAATCATGAACTGAATGGCGGGGTTGAGCACCAGCAGCAGGGATGGGAAGGTGCCGTTCCAGAGGGCGCCAACACCTTCTTTACGGACGATCTGCTTAAATGCATCTGTGGAAATTATGGAGAAGGTTATGCCAAATGGTGCTAAGCAAAAATATTTCTATCCCTTGAAATTTTTCCACGAGTTACAACCGTAAACATCAATGCTGTTTCGAAGCATTTAATGTGGTGGACCAATACAAAGCAGTAGTGTGCGTAATTGGGAACTGAAAGGACATTTTTTTACACATGTAAATGTAAAAATTATAACACACATTTCAAGAAAAAGAAAGTGCGCTGGTCAGATTAGACAAAAAGAAAAAAAAAGACATTTTGGGGCTTTATACAAACTTACTGCACATCATTCTTGGCACATACAGCGAAATATACCAAACTTTTAATTTTTTTATTTATACAGTATAAAAACACTTTAAATCTTAACAAAATACACTAGAGTTTGTGTTACTAATTGAACAAAAATCTGAAAAAGTTCAAGAATATAACTGATTCTCCATGGAAATGTGAACTAAAAGCAAATCCGTTTACCCAGGATACCAGCGTAGTTTGTGGGCCGGATGTCTGAATTGCGAAACTTGGAGCCTTGGAGCTTCAGCCGGGTATTGACCACCCACAGAGGAGTGGTCAGTAGGACGTTTATAACACCTGAAAAACATATCGATAAAAAATGTAAAGCTAACCTCACTGTCTGTAGTTTATATTGCTTTTTAATTAACCAATGGCTTACTCATACACAAGAAAGCTTTCTGTGATATAGATGGAGATCGGTTTACCTGCAACAATGCCGACAATGAGGTCAGTGGTGGGGGTTGACTGCCTGCTCTTCAGCCAGCTAGCTTTCATCCAGTGGAAGCAGTAGAAGTAGACAAAGTTGGAGCAGCAAAGACTACAGATGACAGGAAACCATCCTCTGTAGGGAGCTAGTCTGCAGAGAGGCAGCAGAAATACCGTTTAATTTCTCCCATAATTCAGTTGTGATTTGTTAAAATCCTTTCACTCACACTCCTTCTTCTTTCACAATGTCAGCCAGAACAGCAGGTGTAGATTTGGCCTTCCTGTTTTCATCCACTGAACTCAAAGAAAGAAAAAAAAATTTATTGTCAATATCTAGCATTTAAACTCAATCTGCAAAGAAAACTACACGTCCACGTCTTACCTTGAAGCCGTAACCTGGCAGTATCCAAAGGGAAGAATACTGTCATCGCAGTCACACTTCCCTAAAACACAGGCCGAAGTCAGCGCTCAACACTACTGACCTTGTATGACAACACCAAACTCAGCGAAGAAAATTACAAATTTAAAGCGACGCAGATTTCTATAGCGCAACACCAGCTCAAAAATCAAAGGCATAATAATATCTACATATTTATCAAATGAACTTTAATTCGGCTGGGTTCGATATCACTGTAGGTAACTGACAAAGAAAGCTTCTTTCATAGTAAATAAAAGAAGCAGTGAAAGTGAAGCTAACTTACCACGGCTCCTGACACAGCGTGAACCAAACTCTCATAGGAGAAAACCTCGGCGGTCATTTCCAGCTGTCCTCTTCACTCCAAGCTGCTCAAATGATGAGAAACTCCGTCTGTTTCACCGCTAAACAGCTGTCAACACGCTCAGCTACCCAGCGGCTCGCGGTTTTTCTTTTTTTTTTTCCCTTCACACTTCCTCGAAGCTCACAGAACGGGATTATGGGTACGATAGTTTCACGCCCGATTTCAATGCTCACTGTTTAATTTGGACAATTCATAAATATACAGCTCTCACTGTGTTATATGAATAGCTTCCTTCGCAGAGATTACTTTGTTTCATTTCCCAAAGTATTCCTCGCTCGGTGTTTATCTGTTTAATTATATTTCATGTCCTTTATAGAGCTTTTGATGCCAGTAACTTTGTGCTTTTTGTTTTCCTTTGTCAAGTCCTTCTCTGTTTTTACGTCTTTAACTCAAACAAAGTCATGCAGAACTAACAATTGTTACCTTCACGTCAGTTTACAGTGGGGTTTTCTCATTCAGCAAAGTGGCTCCTGACCCCAAGCTTCTTTGTTTTGAAATATTTCACTCCAGGACAATGGCAATAACTTTGTAGTCACAAAAAATACAACCAGCTGTTTCTTCTTGTCTTGTTGTCATTTTAAAAGAGTGGTTCCTCTGCACTGCTTCCACTTGTTTGCTCAGGATTATGAACTGCTGCAAAGTCAACAACTAAATGCAAATAGCCAGGCAAATTTAGATGGGGCAACTAATGAACTGTGTATTATCATTAAGATTGGACTGGACTGTAAGTAAATGGATCTGACTAAATCATTGGATAGGGATGGAATGAACTAGATTCAATATAATTGTTTACAAACTGGACTTGATTGGCGTGTAAAGTGTCTTGAGAGGATATTTTTGGTGAATTCATAGTAAACTGGGAAAAATGAAAACAGCCTGACACTGTAAGTGTTTTCATGACGGCCACATCAGCAACTTCTTTAGGCATTTATTGTGATGAATACAATATTCAAATGCTTGTTTAGACATTGTGTTAAGATGTGGTAACTGCTTCATACTGTCAGTAAACGTTTTCAATCTTGTTTCTTGTTGGGCAGCTTCTGCGAAGAAACTTTACAGTTGCTGGTACGTTTAGCCTAAATTTATTCATAGTACAGGTTTCAGGTTTTCTCAAACATGAGAGCAACCAAGACGGGTGTTAATATTTTTTTAATAGACACAGGATATCTAACAACAGTAGGTTTTTAGTTGGGATTTACTTAACAAGATACATTATAAGACAACAAACATGAGTCCAGGAAACATCTATGACTTCAAACCTACATGACTGGAGCAGCAACTAAAATGCATTTACAAGAAGGAAGTGATTTTTTTTTTTTTTTTTTTAATTGCTGAACATAAAAGTAAAATAAAAACTTCTTTAAAATGGGAAGCTATGATCCTGAGGGAAGGCAAGTTATCTTTGGCTGCAGTGAGGTAATTAAGATACTATGGCTTGATGGTTGACCTGGCAAAGATCTGAGAATGATTATTTTAAGTGCATAAAATATCCTTTGACATGCCTTTTAACGACACTTTTTAATGTTTCATGCTCTTCTAAGCACTCTGTGTGGTCCCTCATTTTTAAGCATGCTCAACATGCTTTTTTTGCATAAATAAATTAAACCAAAACAATAAAAACCCATCAGTCTCCAGCCCATTCACTCAGCCACTCCTGACAAACCCTCCTCTGCTCCTCACTCTCCTCCCCAGTCCTTCGTTGCTTGCTCTTCTTCCTCTTCTCCCCCTCACTTCTCGCCACCACTCGTTCCTTCTCCTTAGTCTTGCTGTGCTCTAAAACGGCCTCAGCAGTGGCCTCCAGTGTCCGCAGTGAGCGCTGCGGGACCCATTTAGGGTCCACCGCTGGGATGAAGGGGTCTCCACCAGTGACGAGAAGTGGCTGAGGCTCCAGGGGAATTTGGAGGAGATAGGCATGTAGCATCATGCGATACGGAGAGTCATCTGCTCCCAAGCTGTAAGTGAAGTCTCCGACGATGGGGTGGCCGATTTCGCTGCAGTGGACCCTCAGCTGGTGGGTTCGACCTGAAAAAACAAAGGTCAAAGCACACAGTCTGAGAGGAAGTTTCTTTACCACAGAATTTGACTGAAATCCTCAAGGTGAAAATTTTCTGCTGCAACCCATCAAGTTGCTTTTTCAAACTGCAACGACTTTGTTTGAATTTAACCCACATACGTTGTCTTACTAAAGTATCAACAGTTGTAGTAATAACACCTGAAAGATATATTTAATAAATATATTATTAAACAATGCGTCCTTTTTGCTTCACCTCAAAACTACACATTATTTTATGTTGGTCTATCACATAAAATACCAATAAAATACATCGATTTGTTGGATTGTGACAAAATGTAAAAAAGTTTTTAAAAAACAAACAAACAAAAAGAATACTTTTGCAAGGCTTTGTAAATGAAAGAAAAGAAATTAGATCAGGTACCAGTGAGCGGCTGCAGCAGAACCTTAGTGACGGGGTCGCCGTCATACACCCCGTACTCTAACACCATCAGCTCAGTTTGGGAAGGCTTTGGATTCTCACAACCTGTTGAGTGAACATGAGAAAATGCTGTAAACCTTTTAAAGCTAGCTGCCGTCCTTACATTTCATGAAAGCTGATTTCAAACTAAACCAGGCTCCTGTACCTTCGGTTCCTTCAATGCACATCATATGAGTTTTTCCCTCCATGGAGTTCTTGCCAATAGCGAAGTCCAGAGTTTGTGTCTCATTTTCCACCCACCCACGAAGCTGAGATGGAAAAGAAACTCACTGAGACAAAAGGAAAGGAGTAGCAGACAGCAACGTTTGTGGGCCAAGCTATAGTGGTATGGTTTATTCAGAGAGCAAACATGATTCTTCCATAAATTTTAGATCATTATCTGCATAATCTTTTTTTTTTCATTTATGTATAAATATTATCTATCAAGTTAATCTTATGTGAATTAAAACTAACAACCACTTTGATGGGAGGAGGTGACATTATCTTTAAATATGCTAAATTTGGTTTTCATCAGTAAAATGTCTGTGATACATTTTGGAAAAAAAAAATAAAAGAAGAAAAATTTTTTTACTTTACCCTACACTCCTACCAGGAAGGATGTGTGGGTTTGTTGTTGTTTCATGTTGAAGAAAACATAGCTTGATAAAACTTACAAATAGTTAATAGCTACTGTATTATCAAACTCAGTGATAGAAGGGCTTGGTGTTGCTGTACTTCATGAATGGTTGGATTATAGTTCAAAATTCAGATATGTCCCTAATCAACAATAAACCAACAACAGAACAAAATTTGGAAATATGTTTTTTGTGTCTTACCAAAGACAAGTAGGCCTTAGTGACAGTGCGGTCCTTAAAGCAGCGGTAAGCCCTTCCAGCAGCAGCCTTATTAAGAGCGACACAAAGAGCTCCGCTGGTGGAAAAATCCAACTGGTGACAAAACCTGTTGGAAGAAATAAAAGCTAAAATAATGTTTATGAGGCATAACGAAACTGGGTGCATGAATTAATGTGGTTGCTAACCTGAACCCATAGTAGGTGCTGGGGTCTGCCAGATGGGGGAAGTGATGCTGAAGCTGCATCTGCACGGTCTGCTTTTCGTACCACATTTTACTGTCTATACGGATATCCCAGTGTTTGTCCACAACGATGTAGTCATCGCTCCGGTACAACACACGCAGGCTCTCAATGCTGGCTGGCTCCGAACTCATCCTGCGCAGCTGTCAGTCAATCCAAAACTGCAGAGACTGGATCGGGACTTCTGACCCAAAGGAGAAAAAAACAAAACAACCATATTGAGTAATTAAAGTTTTTACTTAACAGTTAATACCAGGTTTTTCATTTCTGGCTGCATTAAGACTTTGCCTCCATAAACTCATGTCAAATCTCATGTAGCAGCAGTCTGAATGTCGAGTTAATAGATAAGTACTCAATAAAATGTTTATCCTCTCATTGTGAGCAATTCTTTAATAAATAAGTAAGAATGTTTTTAGCTGCGTTAAACCACCAATATAATGTAATAACTAATAGCATAGTGGTGGGGTTTATGAATTCAAACAAAAAAATACATTTCAACGGCACCACCAAGATGCAGTGAAGTTTTAGTTAGCATGTTATTAGCGCTGTTGTTTCACCTTTAAATTATTAAACAATTCACAGCTATAAGCACGCCAAATATGGACATTTGCCCGGCAATAAAACACGTTGTTACATCGCTTTAAATAATTATTTACCTTGGCTCCTATTGAGGTTAAACGTGAATAGCTTATTTCCAAAATATGTAAACAAAACCACATCTCATGGATCACTTGTGCGCAGGCGCGTGCTCTTCTTTTCTCGTTTATGTTAGTCCGTCGGGATTATGTCGCCACCTTCAGGTCATGGAGCTCTACAACAGTCATGGTAAAAACTACAAAAAAAAAAAAAAAAAAAAGGAGAAAAATAGTGCGCATCGCTCTATTTGATCATTTCTGTGGATCCACAAAAAAATGATAAAATAGAATAGTGACTATCTCCAGCTTTGTTTAATAAATAAGAATAAATAATGAACATGGAATTAGAATAACATATTATACAATTCAACCGTCTCCATTTGTTTTAATTGTTTTTTTGTTTTTTTTTTTTGGGAGGGTGGAGGGGGGTTCTACATAAAAAAGGAAGAAAAAAGAATAAATCAATTCATTTGACATATTTTTATATTCTGATATTTTGATTCTGATATACTTTTCTGTTTGTTCTTAGAATGTTTATTATTTTACTTTTATATTTGATAGATCTCTAGTACAACTAATTTCTTAAGCATTTTGTTGTCCCATCCTGATGCAGGAGCTCCCTGTGCTTTTTGACAACTGTTATTTTCAATTATTGGCCAGTTTTTGTCTTTTCAAGTCTTAAATAAAGTGAAAGCGTTATGTGCTGCATTAATGTCAGGTTCTTTGGAAAGGACTTCCCAAATCTGCATTTGTAAATTAGTTTTCAAAGCATTCCAAGTGTTTCCTATTCATTTGCTCTTAATTTTAAGAACCTATTTTTTTCACAGACACTATCATGAATCTGGTTATAAATTGGTTTCAACTAATGTTACACAATGCTGGTGAATTTTCCATCATTTTAGGATTCAGTAAATCAATGTCATAATTATCACAGATTAACTAAACCGCTTTGTTAATTCTTGGCTCAGTGTCACTTACCAGTATCTTCTCTGCAGGTGGTCGCCTAGAGAGAAGATAAACAAAGTTCGCGTGATCTCAGTCCTAGTCATAGTGTGAATGACCTCACAAGAGATTAAACACCTGGAAATAATCCACAGACAGTTGGGACTGTTTACACTAAATCCCATATGTGTGTGTTTTTTTTAGTTTTTTTTTAACGTAAGCTCTCAGGAAAAAACATAATTCCAATGTCAAGCGATGACCTCACATGGTCCAAAGCTCATGGCAGACTGTTCTGAAACACCAGAGAATATCCAGCACACTCCACCTGTGGGTAATCCCATTACGCTGCAGGTATGGGTCTGTTTCTCCAGCTAAGATGATTATCAGTTATTATATAAGCCATATTTCATAACTACGTTTGGTTTTCTGTGTTTGTGTGTGTACATTCATCAGAACTGAGTTCTTTGCCATCAGTGTTTTGTCTGCTGTTGCGTAATGTTTCACTGGCGCGTTCGTCTGGGGGATGCACCTGCAGCAAAGCTTTGCACTCGCAGAAATAAAGAGTTGCATGTGACTCGGCAGGCCTACGTCATTACTAGAAATCGCAAAAGTTTCAGTTAGATGACAGAAGAAGAGGAGAAGGTGACAGGCGTCGCACCATGCCTATTCAATCACAGAGGATGTAGTTAAATCCTACCTCAGTCCTTAATGGGATATTCAAGTTGTGTAAATCTCAGACACCAACTGGAGCTGGAACAACTTTTTGTGAGAAATTTTTTATTTTTTTGTTGCTTTGCTGTCTAAGGAGAGTCCTGGGTGGTGTTGGTGTTGCAGACGCTTTGCCTGCTAAACCAACACACTTCATTTTTGCTTCACTCTTTGGATCCAGGATTTGCTGGATGAATCTTTTGATGCAACTTTTTAAATAAGGCGTGCCTTTGTAAGAGTTCACCATGCCTAAGTCATTCCTACAGGCTCGTTGCGATGAGCCCATCATGATATCGGACTGGGGCCTCCCTCTGCTACTGGCACTGCTGCTGCTGGCGCTCCTCTACTCCTTCCTGTACCTTCCTGCTGCGGCCCAGCGAGCCCTGCTGGAGCAGGCGCTCAGTGGCAACAACACCACCGTAGCGACACTGAAATGAGTACATGGATTGACAAGGACACATTATTTGTGAATGGACAATTGCAAGCTTCTTTGTTATCGTGTGACCATCCCCTGGATCAAGTAGGATTTTTGTTTTTTAGATACGAGTTCTGTTTGTCAGCTAGCTTTCATGTGATGGAGGTACAAAACCCATTAGGATTGACTTTCCTGAGCTGAAAATGTGAGGAAGGTCTTTGTACTTAAGTTTTCACAAATTCACTACAAATGCACGGATGTGTGACTAAAATTTTTTTTTAATCACAGACATGTTTTACCTTAAGCATGGGCACACTAAGGTTTTGCAGATGTTCTGGTTTGGTTTTATTTCCCTCTGAACAGATTAGTCATTTCTGTATTTTTCCCCCCATACATGCAATGTGACATTTGTTTCTGTTAGTTTGTCTTTGTATGTTGTTGTTTGATCCTCCACTGTGCTCTTCTGGTTATTTAATAAGAGGAATAAAATAAGAAAAGAAAAAAAACCCCCAAAAGAGTCAACGTTGTTATGCTCAAAACAGAGAACTTCAAACTAGACTATGGTGCAGCATATTATATATACAGTTTAATTAATGTAAGGCACATTTCAAGGAAATCTGTGCTCATTAAACCAAAAAGTTGTTTTTAATTTATATATATTTTCTATTAAACTGCCTTGTGTTCAAAGGCCACACCCACTTCGGCTGCATATTACCACATTTAAGATATCGTCTTAGTGCATTACTGTGAACATTCGTGTACAACAAATCCTTTCAGTTGTTTTTGCAAAATAAACCTTTCCACCTTACAGTGCCCTCTAGTGGAGGGTTTCTGGCCTAACTCATGTAGAGTCGCTCAAGAAAATGTAAGTTGACTTTGCCGAAATTACAACAAATTAATCCGGCCATCCAGGACTTATATTTCTAATGACATTATTACATTTAATGACTTTAGGAAAGAATGGTGATGTAATGATATTTCTGCTCTATTCTTGATTCAGAAAGGATAAACAAGACACCTGAGCAGCCGTTTTAAATTACCTTTATTAAACAATACATGATACTGAAATTTGACAGCAATGCAGCTCTTGGTCGTTAGCTGCAGGAGGCAAAAAGATACAAAGAGTTTCCAGGTTTCTGTGTCTTTCAACCTAACCTTGTACCAACTATGCCTGCTTCTATTAGCAGGCGCTGACATCACAATAAATAAATGTTTTTCTCCTTAATTTTTGTGTGACTTTAAGTCCTTAAGAGCATTATATATATATATATATAAAATAAAATAAAAAATCTCGCTGAATCATGCAAAACCCAACAAGCCAACATTTACAATTAGTCTCAGACCACAACAGTTCACTCAAGCGGAGTTTCATTTATCAGTAAGTTAAAATATGTTCACCTACAATAACAACAGCATACTCAAACACGGCACAGAAGTGTTATTTCGCATATTCTACGAGGTGTCCATGTGCTCCAAAGATCTCATAGCCTCAAAGCAAAATTTTATTTACATCTCACATCCATGATACCTACAAGAGAAAAGAGGATTTGGTTCAGATTTGTTTTTTTATGTGAATAGTATCAAAGGACCTACATGCATTTCTTTCTACAGTATACACAGTTCAGGTACAGGTTTTCACCCGTGTGCTCTTTCAAAAAGTGCCAAAACCCCCCAACCCCCAAGATGAATTGGAATGAAAACAACTAAACGATAATTTTAGAAAAAAACTATTCATCCTGTTAGCCTGGTTGCAGAAGACCAAACATTAAACACGGTAGTTAGAAGGCATTTATCATCATTTTGATAATTTTTCCTCTTCAGTTGTGCTAAGGCTTATAGCACATGCTGATTGAATTCCTTTTCAGGTCTGAAATTGAGAATTATGTGAAAAGATATGGGAACAAACAAGCAGAAAGCAGCAGAGAAAGCAGAAAATGCTAAAGAATGACGATGCCACGTTTGAAATGCAGATTGTTGGCATCACTTCATAACACAAAGTGACGATTCCAAGGACTCCTGTTCCAATTCATTCTATAAAGTGACGATTTATACAGCAATTTATCAAGTGAGGATGAGGGAATCAAGAGAAATGTTGACTAAGTGCAACACTTAGGAGACTTAACAAACCAGCACCCTACAGGGATTTAAAAGCACTCTATCATATTTTCAGTTTACCTTTAATTTAACAAAAATGATTATTAACTTATTCTTACAAAAAGTGTAACTGGAAAACTTTTTAATGCAGCATTCAGATATATCTGCTTCTCTTGTGACCAGCATTGTTACTCTGACATGAGCATTCATCAGCCCTTTCCTGCAAATAAGTCTGTCACAAAACACAATTTATTTCCGTTTTATTTCACAGAGCCGTGCAGTCATTGTTTAAATCTCGCTGTTCTCCCTGTTAAGTCTCACAGATCAGAAGAGGTTTTGTACTGAAAGAAGGAAACGTCAAATGTAACATTATTTTCTGTCCAGATGTGGACAGAAAATACACATCTGTTAATGACTAATGGATTAACTGTTTTAGTGGTGGCATAAAGTTGGTTCAGAACACTCGTTTTTTTAAATTTGAAAATAATTGTAAAGTAATTTTTAAAATGTTTTCTGGTTCTGAAATATGATGATATTTGCCCTTTAAATTGCAATTCAGCATATTGGTTGAAAACATATATGCTTTTTAATCATATCCTTTTGACAACAAAAGCTTAGAAGGAATAGTGATGGAAAGTTATGAAACTACAAGTGTTCAAAAGTCATTAATGTGCGTTTAAACACAGCTGTCTTTGCTCTGGTGTTAATGGCAGCACACATGTATGGGTTGGGGAGCTTCACAGTGTTTAGCTCAGTGTTAGATGACTTAGGAAGTTGGAAATAGTCTAATACTTGTCTTTGTAGGGTGGAAATAAAAGTTTTAAGTTTCTATAATGTTTACTATGTAGAAGATGCTTGGATAACGATTCACACCCTTTGAAACTTTTCAAGTTTTAGCGTGATAGATTTCAGAACGTCCCTGGTTACTTTGACAGTCCGAATTAAAATCCAGTCGAAAAATACAATAAGAGTAGAGCGTATGTGCTTCTACCAGCTCCTGGCAAAGAAAACATATTTGGCCCCCCACCACTGCTGATCTCCATATTTACCGCAAAGGTGTTGGGTGGGGTACCAGGATTACGGAAACAGTTTATGTTAGATGTCCATGTCCAGTCTCTGGTTCTATCACGCTTTTCACTAGCTCGGTTCCACTGAGTCACAGCGGAAATGAGTTATAGATGAGTTAATTTCTAATTAATTGATTAATCCACCCACTGTTTTTAATTTTAATTTGCGTCGCACTTTGTAATTTCCCACCGTAAAATGTGTGTTCATAATGCATATAAAGTGTACATCTGTTATCTTTTTATACTATTGCATTCAAATCAGACCACTTCTTCTAGGAAACGTTTGTTGCCACTGAGAATATCTCACACCTTCTGCAAAAAAAAAAAAGAAGAAAAGATTTGGACGTCATTATTTTTACATCACAAAAACATGGAGTCAAACAACATAACTCATACAAACCTTTTTCTTTTGACCATAACTCTTGACACACCAATCGAACCCTATCAAAGACTCTATGTACACCAGTTAAAAGACACGTGAAGAAACATGATCACAGAAAATATCACTGTAACTCCTTTTCTTTCTTGCAGTTGAACGTATTTAAATGTAAAATGGGTCGATGATTCACAAAGCAATTAACAGCTGAAAGGAGCACGTCTTTTTCCTGCAATCATTGTGTGCACTCGTTTGGGTTTGGCACCGGGGGTGGTGTTATTATCTGAGGTGGATGTTTTACTGAGTCCACGAGCCGTGTCCAAGCATCTGAGGCAGGACACTAATTACTGTCCAGAGTTCCTCCTCGGTGTCCAAGAGGATTTCATTGGATCAGCTCCCCAGTTTTAAGCAGTGTGTTCGCCTCCCTGTCAGTGTTTTGCACTACATTGACTGTCCCAAAAACAATGTTTCAGTAAATCAGAACAAACAGATCTTGCAGGTACCCGCAGCTTCTATAGTTTTACACCATCCCATGTTAAATATCCTTCTGCCATGTTTCATTATGTGCTTAAAACTGACCAAACTGACTTCCTGTGATAGGCCACATGACAAGATAAGGCAGAAAGGAGAACGCAATCTCGTTAATAAAAAGCATAAACCACGTTAGGATTTATGGAGATAACCTAGAAAAGAAGAAGGTGTAAAGGAAATGTGGGAAGACACCTGCAGACAGAACTTCCTGTCTCAGCGAGCGCGATTATAGAAAGGAAGAAGATGACACAGTGGCAGGATATGGCAAATAAAAAGCAGGAGAGGAAGAAGGGAAAGCATTCAGCATCATCATCCTCACACTCCCCCCGTTAATTCCCATCCTTGCTGATGTTGAGGATCCATTCCCAAGATAGGGAGACATTCTTGTCGTCATCAGTGAAGCAGGACTTGACCGCATATTGACCTCGAGACATGATCCCCTTAGGCGCCTCGTCAGCGGGACACAGGAACTCCTGCTCTTCTGCTCGTGGGCCGTAGCTTCCCATCATGCACACTGCAGTGTTCTCTGTGGGGCAAACACAGAATACATGTGAGTTTGTAAGATAAAACTATATATTTGCAATATACAAGACAAACTAATCGGAACCTACTTCGTACTCCTTTCTTGTAGGTCACTTGACGATACTTCAGGCCAGACACAATATCTCTGTTCACCTGTAAAAATAACACACACACACACAGATTTAGATGGTAGTTGAAATCTTATTTATGTTATTTATTTCTTTTTTAAATACATTTTCTCCGTCCCAAACTGGCTCTACAAAAATTTTGTAAAATTCAGAGAATCCAGTTATGGGTTTTTGCAAAAGGCTGTGGCTGGATTTGTCCAGCAGAGGTCCCCACAGCACAGTTTTTCTTTGATTTGAGCTGTGCTCCCAACACACACACACACACGCACACACACGCACACACACACACCCCCACGCGCGTGCACCCCCCCCCCCCCCCCACACACACACGCACACACATGCATAAACCATGGGTTTTTGTTTTGACAGCCTCAAAGTCGTTTCCCTTTAATGTTATTGTTATTAAAATACATTTCTGTGGACTATCTCAAAGCAGAGGCCACCACTGGTAAAAAACAAATAAACCTGCAGCCACAATGTGCTTCTGCAAACTACAAAAATACTTAATCACAATATTTAATACGAATGTGCCCGCCGTATGTTTCAGATTTTAATTTTGAAACCCTTGTATTATTTTCTTTCAGTTTTCCAGTTTACTTGGTATCTATCACATAAGACCCCAGTGAAGCAGGACTTGACCGGGGTTAGGTTTGGGCATTACAAACCTAACCCCGGGCATAAAGAGGGCATCACAGGCCCTGTGGTAAACAACCCATTCAATGAGTTGTAAATGGTCAAGCCAAAGTCCAGACCTAACCTGACTGAAACCTGACCAGGAGAGAGCTAAGCATAAGATATCAACAGACAGTCAATAAACATCCATAAATAGTGTGAGATAAGCATTTTTCTAAAAGCTTCTCACAATAGTTTGTCGGGCTTCTTGCCCGTTCCTGGTGACAGACCTTGTGAAACCGAGTCAGGTTTCATTTGAGATATTAATATAATAAAGACACAAAATAAAGAAAGTGAATATTTTGAAAAATAACACTCAAAGATGCATCGGACATGTGGAGATCTACAATTTTTTGTAGCTTAGAGAATGTCTTTGAGCCGCTGATTAATATAATCGCACAGAAGGGCCTCCATTTAACTCAAGTAAAATAGAAAAAAAATGTTTTATATTAATACTGAAACTATACTTCAACAAGAGCTAATCATTTCAGATAATTTTGGTCAAAGATGAATGCAACTGAACCAAAAGAAAATCCTAAATATTTTTATTAGATCTGCATTGTTTAAACTTGTTTTTCTCCAACTAATAAGCACTCGAACCTCCTCTTTTCCATCCATGCACAAGCAAATGTGAAGAATCCAGCTTACCTTGAAGTAAACCTTCAGCCTGTATTTGGCTCCTTCCTGTAAGGTGAAGCTGGTCTCTTTCAGAGCGCTCAGCTCTCCTGCACACAGACGCAGAGTTACTAGCGCCACACAGTCTGTGTTAAATACAAAATGTAAATGCTGGTGATTTTTCTCTTCTCTTTTTAGCAAACTCCAGAGAAATTAATTTTAACATGGAAGTGATTCCCTCCCTCCCCTGTTTTTTTTAGTCCTTTCCGACTGTGTCAGATTTGACTTTTGTCGGGTTTAGTGCATTTATACTGATGCAGCAAAAAAAAAAAAAGAAGAAAAAAGCATAATGGACCACTGGAGGAAAAAAAACACACACATACACACCACAATCAGAAATGCATCCACCATCTAATCACTTTATATCTCAATTTAAAGCCAGTCCCGAGTCCGGAGTGCTCCCTAATGGAGAGAGATAAAGGAAGGAGAGGAGGAAGAGATAAAGAAACGAGGGGATAGAAAAGCAGCAGGGATCTGAAGTGAGGAAGAAGAAAGAGAGGGTGGATGACTACAGCTGAAGACGTCTGCCAAAAACATAAATATATACACAGACATTTACATTCTGGCAGAGCAACCATGTCCAAATATTGGGTTTCACAACTTTAGCAGCTGCAGTTTTAGTGAGGACAGCCTAAACTTAGTTACCTCTGCAAGACGATCAGATGTGGAATTAGTCATTTCCAATCACATACCAAAACATGAAATACTCCAGCAACAAAGCTCATCATTGTAGTCCTGATGAGATCACTCTATCAAGACTTTCCTGACGATTTGGAGTTTAATCACTTCATCATCTCTACTGCCGTTTCCTTTTATTTTACCCGTCTCCCTCCAATAACCGCAGAGCTGAAACCAACTCCCTTCTCCTCATTTTCTGATTCATCTCCTCCACTTTCCTTGGCCTCAGGAGAGAGACGGTGGAGGAAAAAACGCCGGCCCCCCCTAGTGAGCGTTGGAGGGCGGAAAGTAGGTCAGTCGGGAAAGCAGTCTACCTGCTTTCCTCAAGACTGCGCATAGTGGAGGTGATATTCTACAGCGCAGACGCTGAACAGAACTGATTTTTGCACCAGACAGTAATGGATTGCAAGAATCTTATACACGGTGAAAAGCCTGGTGGAAGAAGGAGGGGAAATCTCAATCTTTTTGAAGCCAAAGCAGATATTTGATTTTATTAAAACATTTGTAAAACACGACACAGAACTTGACTTCCAAAAAAACATGAGAAACGCAAATTAAAACCAACAACAACAACAAAAAAAGCTCTGGAATAAATATTTTCTGAACATCAGCAATAAAAACGAGCTGATTTTGGTCCCATAAGGCCCGTCGACGAGACAGTTAAGAAGTCAAAGAACAGCTGAGTGTTTGCAGGAGAAACTCTGGTTATCCATCAAACAGCTTTCAGGATTTTTCAGTCAGAACAGAGAGCAGACATTCCTACTGATGGCGGCCTGAGCTGCGGAGCACGCATAACCAAAATAACTACTTAACTAAATAACTACAGACACCAAAACGAAAGCATTTGCAAAGTTGTTCATTCTATTTATTTTAAGCAGTGTAAAAAATTGTGCAGTTTCATTCCAATGAACGCATCTAAAAATAACCTCCAAACATGTTGTAAGACAAAGTGTCAGGCCCAACATCATGTCCATTCGTCCTCCTGGTATTTACAAGTATTTTATTCTACCGGCAGAAACATATGAGACTAACATCCGCCTTATTTGGATGAATTATATGATGAATCTTTAGTTTTTTTCAACATAGCATAAAGAAAAGCACCATTGACCTGATAGGAAACCTGACTGACATTCAGCCCGCTTGGCGTCAGGAGCTTTGGGACACATCGATATGCAGCAACGTCCTTATTCAGCAAAACGACCCCTGCTATACGAGAACCCAACAAAGTCATCGCTGGGCCTCAGGGGACCAGCAGGCTGAAAATGCATCACAGTCCAAGGATAATGACTCGCGCAGCGTCAGTGATGTGTGCTGTATAAATTATCGCCACATTAAAGGTTCAAAAGCTAACAACTGGCTGTGCCACTGCTGCCAACGAGTGTTTTAGATCGCAGTGGAGGGATTTTGACCCACTTTTCTTTGCTGAATTAGTTGGGAGGATTTTTCTGAGCAACAACGAGCATGTAAAAGACACCGCAGCTTCCCATCTACAAAATCTTCATTTAGGTTTTTATTATGTCATTCAGAGGTGGACTTTCTGGTGTGCTTTGCATCATTTACGGGGGGATTTTTCTGCCATGCCTCAGAAACATTTCCTTCAGCTCTGAGGCGACCTGCACCAACATACAGGAGTACCATAGTACAATTATTCATTCATCGTTTGCCTAATCATGCTTCCTGACATACAGATGTTTTCCTTGCATGGGAAAACAGTCAGAGGATCCGTCCTGATGGCTGAACGTACCTCACATCAGGACGGCTGTCAGCCTGATAATACCGTCATGCAGAGGCTGCAGACATGTAATCATTAAATACCTGAGAAGTGCTCTCTCTCTTCTCCTTTATCCTGCCTCAGCCTGATGTGTTAAGCTTTGATCTGGCGCGTAGCATCACTCAGAAAATCACAGAGGAGTTAAAGATGATTTTAAAAAAAACATGCAAGAGATGTAAATTTTGTCAAGTCATGTTCTGTCTATAAATTGTTTAGTGCTTCTAATATGTAGTATAATTTGTAAAGTGCATGTTGAAAGCCATGCGGGTTATTTGTCTGCATGTTTGTTTTAATGATTGTTTCACAGGATGTAAGTGGTCAAATAATTCTAATCTGAATTAGTCAAATTAAAGGGCAGGTCTCTTCTCTGCAGCCAAAAACAGAATTTGGCATGTCGAGTTGAGTCAATCTTCATTAACGCAGATGGAGTGTGTGCATAACTCGGTACGAGATCAAGTTGTATTATGTTTCAGTCGATAATTGGTGCATCATTTGGCAGATACATAAAAGTGCAATGTGGATGTTATAAAAGTCAATAGCACTACTTGGGCTTAATTTAGAGCAATATGTTTTTTATATGTACTTGAGTATAGATTATTTACATAATCAATGTAAATAATGTAACTATGTAACTTTCTGAATTTAAATATGACTAAAAATGTTCTGTTTAAGGTCAGTTGAGAAAACTAAAATTATGTCAAATGACTTTATGGCAGAATAATGGCTCTTAATTTTATTACTTTCCCACTTACCATTTGGTAGAATTAACTTTTAAGCAATGTAGCTTGATTCAAACATGCCAATATCTTTCGACAAGCTTTATGAAATGGTTTGCTTAGTGCTTTTAAGTGCATCAGTCCCTCCTGCAGCAGAACATCCCAATAACTTAATGCTTCCCCCTACCTCCTCCCAAAGTAACAAGGGTCAAAATTTAACTTCAGGCAGGAAATTAATTTGTCAAAAGTTTTTGTCCTTTTCTTATCTGAGTAGCATTTCAGTCCATGTTGGTGCATCTTTCCCTGTGGATAACGATACTCCCTGACCAGCTTCATCCAGCCTCTTCACAAAGACTTTGAGTTTTGTTTTTGAAAAGATATGCAGTATATATTATACCAAAACTCCTGACACCTTTCATCTCCAAAGAAAGCTCCTTCAGCTCTAATAAGACTGACGGTCCATATGATTCAGCCAGACTTAAAAATCTGATCTGAAACTAAAACCTATCTGCTGCTGATCGCTCACCACCTGTCACATCCTCTGTCTGATGTAGTCGAGATCTTAGGGCTGTGGAAAAGTCTGGCCTGAGCAGTGTGTTCCCTCCATATGGTACAGATTTCCCATCTATCGCTCTGCGTTTGGATTTTTGAAAGAAAATTTAAAAAAAAAACATCAGAGTGTTTCGTATTGCCTAGCAACCAGCTGACCTTTCCCATCTGCAGCCTGTGTCGTTTGTGAGCGAACGTGTGAACGTGTGCTTATGTGCGGCTGCGATTTTGAAGAGGCGAATCTCTGAGAGGAATTAAAGGTTAATGTCACCAGTTTGAATTCTGGGAGAAGTGACCTTGAACACCTTTTGCTAACTTAGGTGCAGACACCAACTGTGCTCAAATCCTAATTAAACGATTCCTTAACTCCGATGAAGACAGAAAGTCAAACATTCCTCTGAATCCCTGCAAGGCATCGTCCAGGAGGAGGGAAATGTCACTGCTGCTGTCCGCTGAGCAAACATTTAACTCTGCTCATTATCACAAACCCAACGTCAGTCTGATCTGGGGAGGATTTTATGCTGCAGCTGAATAATCATTAAACTCAAGCAAAAAAAATGAATTAGATGTATAAATCTGAAAAGTGTGGTGTACCTTTGTATTCATTCCCCTTCTCCCAAGCATGTCGGAGAAGGCGCATTAGTCAGATGACACCAAAGCTGAACTTTGTGGCTTACGTACAAAACTTGATGAGTGGCATAAAACTAACACAACAATAAACAACACTAAACCCACCATCAACATGTGGAAGCATGGTGGTGGTAGCATCATGCTGTGGGGATGACTCCTCTGAAGCAAAACATAATTAAAATAAAAGCAAACTCTATGTGTATGTAAAGCTGCAGAAGACTTCAAACTGGGGTTGGCAATGGCCATAAATGAAAGAAAAAAATAATCATTTTGTTTGCAGCTGTAATTGGGAGGCAGAATGCAAACACACACAAATGTTTTGCAAACTACTTGGAGGTATGAGTCTTTTTAGCTCATAAAATCTCAATAAAACACATGAAAGAGTGCAGCTGTAACGGTTTCTGCCTTGCCATTTGTCAGTGTGGCTTGTCAACAAGCTTAGATCATTGAGCCAAAAAAAAAACAACAATCCGACCCAAAGAGCTGAAGATGAGGAGGGGCCGGGGTACCTGTGAGGTCCATGGTGATTGGTTCAGGAGCATCATCACACAACAGGATGAGTCTGGTCACTCTGACGTTGGGCTCAGTCGGGTCTGGTAGAAACAAAAGGAGAAAACAGTTACACGTTAAGATGATGGCGCAAGTGAAAATGATGCTTTAATTTTAAATTAACCAACAACAGCTTAAAAGGCGTTCTTGCTTTAATGTTCAGCAGTCACTGTTTAAATCAGTTTGTTTACAACATGTGAGGTGTTTGTACAAAGACTGAAAAGACCCCTAGATTTACAGCTTGACATCTCCTCTCTTTGTTTTTTTCCATTCTCTGATTTACAGTGATGCCAGTGGTGGTTTCTGAAATGGACATGTTAAAATATCATACCCAGATCTAATTCATTTTCATTAATCTTGGTATCAAAATAAAGCTAACTCTTCCACCAGAAGCATATCTATCACAGCAGCTGTTGTAGTTTCAGAAAACATAAATATGGAACATGAAATAATAAAAAAAATGTTGTCCCTATATATAGTGTATAATAAACCTGTTAGAAATATCACAAGGAAAGCTACAAATCTTTGTAGACCATAGATCCACATTCCCTGTGCAGAGATCGATGCAGCTGAGGTAAACTAAAGCCAATTTTGCAGAGGTTTTAGTAAAAAAACATTTTGCGTTTGGCAGAGGTTGGCAACTTACTAAACTTATTTTTACATGTCTAAAATAGCTTGTTTTTCATTTTTATTTGTCATCTAATTATAAGAAAACAATAAGAACTTGTTATATTTGACTCCAATTGAAGTGAATCATTTTATTTTCTTCCATCCTCTTGAAGTTACTCATTTCCTGTGTGCTCTATGCCTTTTTATTAAAAAAAATATAGAAAGATTATAACAAATGTATTCACATTTTACTGGAAAAAAATTACATTAAAATCACAGAAATGTAAAAAATTGTTTTGGCACTACCAGAGCTCCATACAATGTCTTTTAGATGAAGGTTCCTTGTCACTGACTTCTGTCCTTCCGTACTTCCGTAGCCATTTTGCTGCAAACTCAAAATGCTTCCTGCTCAGCTAAGATGCTAAAATGCTTTTTTATCAGCTTTTATCCAAGAATCTGATGTTTCTATGGAAACCAAATGTGTCTACGTCTAATTGAGTGGAGGTCCAAAAGTTCAAATATACCCCCATTTTCTGGGGAGAAGATGTACAGCTTGACTTCTCCGCTCATCTTTGTCTTTCTCTGATTCCCAGTAACGCTGACTGGACGCAGAGCTGCGCGGAGGAGGCCGTTTTGTGTTGCAGCCAGTAAGGATCCGCTATCGCAGCCTGGCTCCCGGGTTAGAGATGCTGAGGCGAGCAGGTTTATCGTTGCATTGTGTGTGTGCGTGTGAGTTATGCCCAGAGCAATTACCCTGTAGTGAGGGAATATTTTTTATGAACTCTGCAGTAGAGCCGGACACCAGAGTAAACAACAGGTACGCAAAGAGGCTCGCTAACCTGGACTCATCGCCTCTGGTCCCAGCAGGGTCTGCTTGTACTTCACCAGACTTTCATCATCTTTGTCCATTTCCTGGATCTCCTGCAGCGACTTCTGAGCCGGCGGATTGTAGTTCAGGTTCCTGTCCTCGTCTTCCTCCTCGATGGCCAAATTACTCTTGTCAGCCAGTAGACCTTTGAAGATGACAGGAGGATAAATTATTTTGCATCGTACATCGTATATTTTAACAGTTGACTCATTATTATCAGTGAATCCGCGTGTGCTTCCATTTTGTTATTTTTCTGATACTTAAAAAAAAAAAAGTAGGACAGAAACTCTAGAAGTAAATAAACATTTGGTCTCAGCTTCAGAGCTTGAACAGGCCCAACAGAGGCAAACATTGTTGGCCCCTGGCTGGCTTATAGCTTCCAGAAGAAATTTAATTCTCAAAAATGTTGCCAAATGCACCACATAGAGGAAAACCTCCATAGTTTAAAGATTGCAACCAAAATTGTCAGAATTTAAAACCAATTTGTTGACATAGCATTTGACAAAAGCTCATTTGGGGTTATTTCAATACATTATTGATTTAAAAAAAATTGTTTTAAAGTGTTTTTTTTAATATAACAATAGTGTAATCCAGAGGACAATCTTTACAGCAAGTGAGTGCCCAAAGTAAATTTTGACATTACCTTAGCAGACCGTGCTAAGCGATGTTGGCTGAATGCTTGCTTTGCCTCATTTTTATACTTCTGCCAGGATTTAACACACTGTGCAGAATGTTTGAGTTGATTCTTGTTTTGTTTTTTTAAGTGAAAAGCAGCCACAGAAAACCTTTAAGACATTGACAGAAAGTGTATAGAGAACCTTTTAATCGAGAACCAATTTAAACATTATGCCAAAGTCTGCCCTCAAGTTCTCACATCCTCAAAATACAAACAAATGTAATAATAGAAACCCTGCTGCATTTCAGCGGCTCGGTACTCTGGAAGCAAGTGAAAGACATCTCAGAATCTGCACAACACATTACTTGACGCAAGCCAACTCCAGCCACACGGGATTGATTTCATCTGGGAATCTGATCCAGTGCTGATAACCACAGACATCCGATCATGTGCTCTGCAAGCTACAATTGTAATTCAACGTTTAACTCCTACCTGCACCTTTTGGGCCTGAGCAGGTTAGAGAAATGTGATCTAACAGCAGAACTACCATAACATGCCCGGTAAGTTCTGTTGTTCCTGCAGAAACGTAATTAGGTCGACATGAATTGCTTTTGACCAAAACGGTGCGATGTCAGCTCAGAGTGCGTACATCATGGTTCATTAGAGATTCCAGCTGCATGTGCAGAAGCTAATTATCTGGAGAACACGAGACGCTCGCTGTGATGTTTTACTGCACTCCAACAGGCCTGTTTCACATCCTCCGGTTCTGTTTTGTTGCTCATAATGAGGTGCCACTGTGTGAGTCACCCCACAGTTGTGCAGAGAGGTAATTTGATGAGTTGGAGGAGGACAAAAAAAAAAGTCTCGTGAACTCTTCTGTGCTGTACAGCACATAAACCATCCAGTCACAAATACCTGCATTCACCGACACAGACTGGAACAACAACAAACAACGATGGCCGTTGTTTCTGTCTCTGTTAGTGATCTAGCTATGGTGGCCCTGAACCGCTGCAACAAGTCACTGAACGCAACAACACCTTCAAAAACACAACATTAAGCACAACTCTCCAAAGTAAGAAAGCACAATTAAGCTCAATTCAAGGCCACGCGTTCTGGGAAACATCAAATTACATCATAATTGACAGATTAGCACCACAAATCCACTTATTGTCCATTCAGAAAAAAAAAAGAAAGAGATGTAGACTACAAGTATCACAAACACGCAGAGACACAAAAACCCACCTTCCAAATTGGATATGGGAAGCACATGACTTCATAAATGATTCACTGAGCCTGTATTTACATATCAAACTCTGCAGTCCTCCCCCGCTCCAGTGTGCAAACGCACACATTTACACACACTGCATGCTTCAAACCAGGAAGAGTGTGTGTTTTTTTTTCCTTCTTTGAACTCAAGGCTTCTGACCTGAAAATGAGCAGAATCTATTGCCGCTCATTTTGAAAGGCAGAGTCTGTCGTCCCTTTGAGTGCGTTGATACCGATTGTTAAAAAAAGACTAAACAAAAAAATAACCACAAAGGTTGCACGTTGGGGAACATTGTTGACAAATTTTGCAAAATGCAGATGAAGTTTTTCACCTGGACTCAGTGCAATGAAACAAGTTCAACCCCAATTTGGGATTTGATAATACACTTATTACACTTATTACATATTACACTTATTAATATGATAATAATTTGCCTAAATCTATCTGATTACTTCTTTAACTTCCCAGTCCACCTACTGCATCACTCAGCAGACTTGTAAAATAATCAAGTCAGCAGTTTCTATGATAATGGACCCAGTAATGTCTCAAAGCACATGGGAAATTTTATCATATTCACAAATCAAGACATCGATATCCCTAAAATGAGTGTTGTGCCCCCGAATGTGGTTCTGTTCACGTTATTATTTCCTCTAGCTGCAATCAAAGTTAAAAAAATAAATTAGTGATTATGTTTATCCCTCTTCCCAGTTTTACATAAGCGAATGTTATGTCCCACACGTTATTATACAAAAGGTGGCGGTAAGCTGCAATTTTTGCACCACTTTTGTGCTAGATTTAACAACACTCACCTATGTGCTGATATTTACAGCTAAACCAATACATTTAGGGAAAAATCAACACAGCAATCTGTTCTGCTTCAGGGGACGTCGCAGAGAGGAGGAAGCACTGCTCACTTGAGATTTAGGAAATTTCACACAAATGCAGAATCTCTCAAGCGATTCCTGATTAGAAGTCAAAGATAAAACGTCCGCATCCAGGTTGGGAATGAATTATTCAGGTTGACTTCTCCGTCTCTGTCCTCCGTAGAGTGGCAGGTAATTATTGGTAATAAGGCGAGATAAGCGACCCTTATTTGACAGAACACCAACACATAAAGCTACAGCAACTCAACCGATGTGTAACGAAGGCATGGCTTATTTTGTAAAGTGGTCTTTTAAAAGGAAATGTTTTATATTTGCCCGTTATTTCAGCTGTAAAAAGCTAGAATTTCACCACTTTTCTAACACGATCATCCCAGCTAAAATCTGAACTAGCTCTGACTTAAGCAAGTCATTAGAACAAGAACAATAGTTCTTCTCATTCTGAGCTTCTTTTGAATCTTTATTCTTTTTTTAAATATTAAATACCAGCTGCATTATAACTGAGAATGTTTTTCCCACAACAATCAAATACATAGTAATCAAAAGGGAAACATATATCGAGAATTCCCCATTTTAAACAGAAAAGGAACATTTCAAGAAATATCTTTATCTGTGCTACTGTTTTAAATGACAGAAGAGCTCATAAGCAGGTAATATTATCAACCTTCTCTATGCTCAGTATCAAAAAGCATGGCAGCCATATTGGGTACAAAACTTAAGAGTTTTCCTAAAAATAATCAAACCAAGAGGCTGGAGACACTGAGAAAACAGCAGAGGACCGAGTAAAGAGCCCTGAGGGACTCCACACAGCCAAACATGATCTGATCAAAAAGCTTAAATGTAGAGCTAATAAGTCCAAACAGCCAGTTCAACAGCGCTGATCTTTGCTTTAGAAATCAAAAGCTATTTTCAGAACTCCTCCAAGTAGAAACTGGCAGAAAATGCAAACCTGAGATGAAATGTTTGACTACGCATCTCTGCTTTCATTTGCCTCTAAAGTCAAAACTTGGATTTGTTAACCATATTCTAAATGCAACTGGGGAAAAAAATGTAATTTTGTTCATTATTGTTGTCCGTGACCAAGCTAGCTGACTACTAAGTTGCTTAAAGCTAACAGCCACATGACTCTACACTCTAACACAACAGGAATAATTAATGTTGTCCACACTGATTCTCTGTGTGTGACGGGACACAAACCACAAGAAGAACGTACAAACTGTTGTTGCTGTCACCTAGGTTTTAGTTTCATGGACACTGTATTATTTTTATTTTAGATTTTAGGATATCTACTTTATCAAAGTTAGCAGTTAAATCAAAAAGCATTTGTCTTCAAAAATCTGTCGCCAGGAGGATTTCAGTAACACATTTAAAAATGTTGATTAAGCAACTTAATCTTCAACTACATATCAAATAAAAAGGCCTTCTATTAGCCAAGAAAAATTTTCTCCACATTACTTTAGATATTTGTTAGAAACGTCACTACAGATCTTTTTTTCTTCTTCAGCGCTGTTGTCATCGCAAAATGTGGCTTGAACTTCATGATGTGAAACAGTGTCTTAAATGGATTTGCTCAAATCCTACTGTAGACATTTCTGCCACTTCTGACTCTGTTGCACTTGTGGGGAAGACGGGCAAAAAAAAAAATTAAGTTAAAAAAAATGCCAATGTATCTCTCTTTATTATCTGTCCATTCCTCCAGTCCTACATTGCAGTAAAGGTGCAACATGCACTGCATTTGTTGGCATTTCACATGTTTGATTATTGCCTTTTTTTGGATCACTTTCTGCTTTCTCTCTCTCTCTCTCTTCTTTTTTCTTATTTCGTTGCCTGGCAACAGCTCAAAGCCAGGATGAGTCCCATTTCTTTCCGTTTTATCAGTACGGGATTACAGGAACAAGCTCCTGCTTGTCGCAGCTGGAAAAGCTGCGTTGCTCTTGGACAAGTCTTTAGGAAGAACTCCGTTTACAGTTTCCATCCCGAACCGAGGAGAGGCAAAATGGATCTTAGCATTTATCAAAAAGTTTGCAAAGAAAGTGGAAATAGTCCTTATTTAAATCACTCTGACATCCGTGGGGCATCCTAATAAACAAAAGGTTGAATCCTTCTGTCAGCTCACAAAGTTTAAACGCCTCCTTTCGCCCCCACAGTCCTCATCTTTTTGTTTTCGTGATTGCTTTCCGTCAGCCGCCTCCTACCTTAACCCAGATAAGGTTTACTGTTTCAGAAAAATGCCTTTTTTCCCCCCTTTCATGTCGGGACTCTGCGGGAGTGTGCATGTGTGTTTGTGCCTTGAGCACTGATGTACTGTTTTTTTATAGTCCTGGGAGTCTCGCTGTCACCGCTCTGCTCTAATGCCTTAACGAGACCTCCGAGAAAAGGAAAGACGCGCGCTCGTACACAAAAAGGGCACACAGTGGAAGATAAAGAGGAGGCTTTTAAGGCCTCTGCAAAGCCATTATCAAACTTTACGATGAACGAAACGGCAGTAAAGGAAGACTGATGGACGCAACATTCGGCATTGCAGGAGAATACAAACGTTTTGCGTCCAGAACGACTTTATAATTGATGTGTAACCTGCAGCACATCTGAGGAAATGTTCAATCTGTCGAGGCTAAAGCCCACCACCACACCGCTGAACGTAAAGAGATGACATTTTCACTATATTTATACACAGTGGCGGGTTAAGGACACACTTAGCTGATTGCTGTTTTGGAATAAATTGTAACCCTTCAAAGGCTAACGCAAGAAATAAGTTCTGTTTTGTGTGTGTCTGTGTGTGTTTTGTTTTTTTTAATTGAGCAGTTTATTTGGATGCAAAAACAAAACAAACAAGCAAAAATATTTGGTTCTTGAAAGTTATTTTGCATCATAAACACTATGTAATGCTTTTGCAGTCATGAAATCATGCTTCCATACCAGATAGATTTGTTTATGCAGATGCACTTATTTAGCATTTTGTATTTTTATAGACGTAGAGGCTTCAGGAATATCACAATTGTATCAAAAATGATACAGCACAGTAAGATGTTTTTTTTTTCCTTTTCAACTGCAATCACCAAAATTCTCCATGAGTCAATTGTAATGTAAAAAACATTTCAAATTTGAGAAATTAAACTGTATTTAGTGTAAGCTAAAAGCTTTACGACCTGAGCAATGAGAATTTTCTTTTAGAGATTAAGTGAAACTGTACAATGTATGGCGTGATAGTCATTTTGGGGGAGAAAAAGAATACAATTAAAATGTAAACATGCTTTCAGACATGATGATATAAAACTATATGGTGAAATTTTACACCCCAAGAAAGGCAGTAAAGCAAAATGCTTTTATAGCCTCGTTTTTGCATCTTGTTTTATAGCATGCTGGTGAGAAGCCAGTGTTTGCTTTTTGTCCCGCAGCCGATTCAATACTGGTAAAGTAGTAAAGAAGACATACTTTGCAAAAGAACATATTCAGTGTTTGAAATATTTACAATATGTTGGTGGGAGAGTAATGGCACATTCAGAAACTTATTGGTTCCTGCAGTGATCTAATCTGTTCAATGGTTTGTCAGATTAAAATGTAAATATATATGGACACCTTTTACTGTGTTTATTGTAATAATATAAAAAAAACATCAACACCTGTGAAAATTTTTGTTTTTGTAAGTAAGGTGTACTAACATATCAAAATAGACACAAAAACTTTAAGTCACTTAGAAAACAACCCGCTGTGCGCCCATATATTTGTAGTCTTTCAAAATTTTCCTGTGACTTTGGACTTTCCAAAGTTTGCAAGGTTAGTTATTATCTACTTATAATGAATAATGAAAAGTCGGAAAATGCTTCTAATTAGTTTATTAAAACTGTAGAGGGACGTGCTAATATAAAGTGTGGAAGTTAAATTCAAGGCACTTCTTCTCATCTCATTTCTCTTTGGATTTTTCCAAGTTCCCAGTTAGAGGAACAACAATGCTCCCTGGAGTCGGGATTCTGTCTGGTGAAGTCAGAAACCACCAACAAACTCAGAGTTCAGTATCCAACAAGGCTGTGTGTGTACAGAATGTATTTGGGCAACTCTTGATGGACAAACATTTGGTAGATTTTATTTTATTTCCTAGATCCTCAGTCCACAGCTGCTACATCTCCTGACTGGAGCAGGTGAGCAGAAGGCCAGTTTGATGAGCCACTGCGCGTTCAATAATTCATAGCAAGATGGATAGTGGTTTTTAATATATATATAAAAAGAGAATAAATCATTTAAGGAAACAACCGTCAGATACAAAAGCGAGCTGGTGTAAACTTTGCGTGTGGTTTGCGGAACAGTTAAATAATTTATTAGCCCAGATCTGACTAGCTTTTACCTGAGTTACAACACCATGTTTCTCAAAACTAGAACGTAATACCTGCTAAAAAATCCCCAAACATTAACAACTCTGAATTTAATGTTGCTATTCACTCAGCCTGCTTTGATTTTAAGACAATGTCAGTCTTCTGCAATTACCCGTGTTCATGTTGGTGCAACTGAGCCCTTGTGTTCAATCGGCAGCATCACTGAGCTAAAGAAGGAAACGACTGCTTCCCACAGACACAAGCGGCAGCATGTCCTCAGCTGCTCCGTCAGCCTTGATGAGACAGCAGGTTGTCTAATTAACTGACTTGATTGGTCTCATGTGTGTCCGCTCACCCACTCAGCCTCATTTGTCTCGACCAGGTTGACGGAACGGAGAGGAGATGGGAAGCGGATTCTTAAACACACGTCTGACAGCCAAAGTGGGGCAGCGTAAATGTTGGTAATGTGAGGCAGGACAATGGCGTGAAGATGAGTGAAGAAAGAGGCGACAAATAAAATACAGGCAAGATGAGAACAATGGAAAAGGGAAATTGGGCAGGAGAAGATGTCACTCGGTCTGCTTTCAGGGCGTGTTTGACGACTGACAGCATCCGGCAGCACACACTCAGTCCTCTATCTCTGCCAAAGGTCCAACGTTTCCCTCTTGCCCACTTTTTCTTTCTCCTTTTTTCATAACCAATTATTCTTTTTGTTGTTGTTACCAAACCTTTCTAGAGCTCTGTCTGCCCCCTCATTCTCTCCTGGCTTCATCATTTCGCCTCCTAGTCGTGTCATTTATCTTCAGCTGATATCACCTCCTACGTTCAAATCAAAATCCACTGCTCCCTCTCCGTTTTCCCCCCAATTTTTTTCTTTTTCTCTTGCCAAGTGTCCATGATGTTATCAGATTCAAATCTACAAAAAAAAAATTTGAACACTGCAAAGATTGTGGAGCTATACGTTTCATTTTCTGCGAGAAAAGAATTTGAAACGGCAACAAAATATTAGATTGTTTTTTTTCACGTCATTGGTGATCAATAGATGAATAGATCTCCAGTACTCCTCAATTGACTTGCCGCGGACAATGTTTGTGCACTCATCTGTAAGTATGTCACGGCAGAATTCCTTTGCACCAGAGATAAACTGATTAAAACTGCTGCCAATCTGTTTCTGCTCTCAGAACGAAGAGCTGGATTTCTAAAATCCTGTTTTACGTGTGGAAAAAAGCTGAAGTGGAATTTGAGAAACGTAAGTCACTTAAGATGCGGCCCTGTTTCTTATTGTGTATGTGCATGAGGACGAATGTCATAAAAATTTCCAGAGTTGGTTTCTTCTGTCCTGACAATTTGTCAACAGAGAACCATTGTAGCCTCTTCAAGCATTTGGCATGCCGATGTGAGTGAGTCCTCACCAGTGGGCAGATACAGAGGGTGTGCATAGCGTAATATGAGATTAAGTAAAAACACAGTTGGCTCATTGCTGCAATGTTTGTACATTAAGTTTTGTAGCAATTGTATCTCTAAATAGTGATTTTCAACAATAATAGGTGTAGAAAAAATGTGAACTTTACTTGCACAAAGTCTTTAGATGTTTTTTAGTTGATAAAGGAAGATAAAGTAAGGAGCATTTATTTTAAATTGAGCATTTTTTTTGGTAGAAATCATACCACAGGCAATGAAACAGCCCCCAGCATTATGCTGCTACCACCATGCTTGGTGCTCAAGCACCTTACAGTTTATGATCAGGTTGAGTTTCGGTAACAGCTACGTTATTCATGAATGCCAATTTCCACACCTGACACAAGGTGACAGCTTAGGTCAAATTCAGTGTTCCAACCTGATGTTGATACCAATCATGTACTAAATCCGGTTTTTGGAAAGAACTAAACAGGCAAGTATTGAGA
Organism: Xiphophorus maculatus; assembly: GCF_002775205.1. NCBI lineage: Eukaryota > Metazoa > Chordata > Actinopteri > Cyprinodontiformes > Poeciliidae > Xiphophorus > Xiphophorus maculatus. The sequence continues at coordinate 18,079,464 of NC_036458.1, read as the reverse complement.
TTCTGGAAACCCCTTTGGAGAAGAGTTGTCAGATATTTAGCCAGAACTGGCAACAAAAAGCCTGTGATGTACCTTCAGCTAACAAAACACATTTATCCAACTCTCAATGAGGTTCAATGCAAATATTTGAGCTTGTTTGTGTAGCTTTGAGATGGTGGTAGTTGGAGAACAATTTCCAATAAATAGAGATTTGTGCACCAAATATTTAATGTTATGATTGATTAAGGTTATTTCATGGTGAGTGCATGCAGGCTTTAATTAGGTGTTCTTAAGCTGCGTTCTGTTCAAAGCCTGCACCGAAAAAACCAGATGGCGCTACAACATGGCCCTCTCCTTCCATCACCAAGTGAACCGGACAAGCGTCACCCCCCGCTGTGATCGCACAAAAGGCAGGTGCTTGCCGTGGCTGGGGGAGAAGAGAGCTGAGATTCAATCACAGGACATTTTGATTGAATTTCAACTTCATCATTCATGACATTCATTTTCCAATTCATTCCCTCTTACACTAATCTCCCTGAAGAAAGGTAATCTTTCTTCAGATTACCTCAGATGGGTTTATGGATCGCCCTGCCCACTTTTTATGTCTCGCTCTCTCTCTTATGTCTTTAAAGGAGCAAATGTCACAGTGTGTCACGTTACATGTGGGGGGGGGAACCCCAGCATTATTTCTCCATCAGGAACTGCTGCAGTATATCACACAAACACACACATGGACACACACACACACACACACACACACACGCAGCTGCCTTGTGTTGAGTGTGTTGCAGACACAGAAGGAGGGATAACCGCTAGATGTGAGAGCAGATGTTGGTGACATCATTTGACTCCTGCACATGCTGCATCAGCATGCTTACACACACGGGGGTTTTTTTGTTGTTGTTTCATTATAATATGCAAAAAATTCAAATGGAAGAAAATGAGAGGAGAAAGAAATTAATTAAAAAAAGAGGCAATTTTGGCAAACATTTAGCTGTCCACACCCTTAAGATGATCTTATGGAAGCAAATAAATAAATACTTGAATTTGTTCCATAACTTATTCCATCGCCTCACCTCTGTAGCACATGGTCAACCAGAGCAGCTCCAGCACCTGACCCCCGAACTCACACACGTCCAGACCCAGCATGGCTCCCTCTCTCACGCTCTGCGCTCTGTTCAGACAGCTGGACCGGAGAGCCGACGGAAACCTCCACAGGTAGCAGCAAAGTAGGAGAGAAAAGGACGGAGAAATCCGAAGAAGTCTCAGCAACAGGGTCAGACCAGCATTTCCTCCACCGAGGGAGCACTAAAAAACAAAAATTATGTGTGTGTGTGTGTTAGTAGTTGGAGAGGGTGGAGGCAGAAAAGGGGGGAAAAAAGAGAAAAAAAAACTGAGTGTGGGAAACAGCGGCGGTGGAGCAGTGAGGGTATCCTTGGGTGTGGGTGTGGATGTGTGAGTTGGAGAGAGTGAGGAAGGAGGGAGGGATGGAGGGATGGAGAGAGGGAGGAGGCAGCAGACATGAGAATCAGCTGGCTCTCTCTGCTGCTTCGTCTGAAGTTCAGTAGGTGGAGAAATAAGAGACACTTCAACACAATCAGGTGTCATTTTATGTTTATTTGAACATTTTTCTTGGGAGCAAAGACAGGAAGGCAGATGCTGGTTTTGCCGGCAGAGCTGTCTGCAGCTGTGTGTGTGTGTGTGCTGCACTCAGACGCCGGCTATCGATTCGCAGACAAGCAGCGACCCCTCCCCTCCTGCATCCCTCCCTCCGCTCTCCGTGTCTTCAGCCCAGCGACTGCAATGAGCTCATCCTTTACCCCCCTCCTCTTCTCTCTCTCGCTGTCCACTCCCTAGTTCACTCCTCGCATTGCTTCCCATCTTTCTCCACTTCACTCCAAGTCATACCTTTGTGCACATCTGGTTTTTTTTTACTGCTTCTCTTATGCCATCCACTCTCTCCTCCTTACATCCATCACTGCATCTCTATATTTCCTCTTCTCCATCTCCCTCATGTCTTCCGTGACCACACCCCGACAACATCTACGTCTGTCTCACATTGATTTTTATTCCCCTCCAGTGCCCCCGTCCTTTCCCCCCCCCCCCACTCTGAACATCAAATTTCTTTCTCTGACTTTTTATTCCGCTCTCCTTCCTCTCCTAAGCTCCCCTCCTGCCCCCGTCGGAGCGTTAAGAGGCTGCGGTGCTGCTGAATATAAAATGGGGGTCGCTCTCCCCCCTCGTTGACACCCAGACACACTCCTTTTCACACACGTCTGCACACCCCCGCCTCATTAATTCACCATCCAGAGGTGATCCAGCTGTCATGTAGGATGCCAATGGAGGTAAATTCGCCGTCTCACTCAAGCTCTGGCAAACAGCAGTCAGACGCCGAGCTCTTCGCGCGTACGCCTTAAAACTTTTTCTTTTTTCCTCTGTATCATCGCTCTACACAACCAGAAACTTTTGACGTTATTTTATGTGACTGCACACACAAAAAAAAACACGCACACACAAGAAAAATGATGTAGAAGTGTGATGTATAGTTGCAGGTGCAACCCTTGGCTGAGATTTTTTTCTTTGTGCAAGTTCAGCGAGACTGGATGTGAAGATCACGTGACTGGGTCATCATTATATGCTATAATCCTAATCCCTCACAGTTCTGTCTGCGTGTTTGGGGTTAAAGGTGAAGCTCCGCCTCAGTTTTCATGAGGAATTCAACAAAGATCTGTTAGAAGTTCAAAAGGTTCAATATTTTACGTAATGTCATCTTACAATGTAATGTAAGATAGGGGCTTTTCTTTCTCATCAGAAAACACCTGTGTGAACATATTAGTTTAGTTATTCAGATTTTAATGTGATTTTGCCTCTGACAAAAGCAAGCTATTGTTCTAATGAACAGATTTGTTTTAACTGTTTGATTTAACGATGTTAATTGATATACCGCATCCTAAAAGAGCTCGATGGAGAGGACAGGGACGCCGCATCTTCTCTTCCTCCTGCTTGTTGAATAACAGCCACTAGTGCCAGAAGAACTGGAAGCAAGGAAGGAAGGAAGGAAGGAAGGAAGGAAGGAAGGAAGGAAGGAAGGAAGGAAGGATGGACGGATGGAAAAAGTGGAAATAACAGAATTTTTTCTCCCCATACTTATTCAGAGCTGCAAAATACCCAAATCTAATTACATTTTCTTCCATACTTTTCCAAAACCTTGATCGTTTGAGAAAAATAAAAAATAAACAATCTTGTAGATGCACAAAGAATCAGGGAACAGTATAATACTTGCACTATTGCAGAAGGAACTTTTACTATAGTCACAAATAGTCATTAATATTAAAAGCAATTTCTTCAGAAACACTAAAATAGAAACACACTTACGGTAATTACTATCTGCGTAAATGGTTGCCTCGGAGCCAGAACCAATAACTGGATCGTAAATGTAAAACCTACTTTGACCATAAGCTGCTTTTATGTATCTATATGTATAACAGTGGTTCTTTAGGGAATTTAAATATCTCCTTTTCTACTTCCTGTTGCAGGATATTGCAGAAAATGTACAAATGACGCCAACCAGTTAAAATCTTTACTGTTCAGATCAGCAACACACCAAACCAGATGTGAAATCCCCTTTTCTCTTTGTTCTGAGAAAGTCGGCAGGGGGAATTTCTCTTAATAAAATTCATCTATTCAGATCACCACTGCAGGCTCCTCTCCTCAATGCATCGCCATGGTAACTTGGCCGCCTGAGACATTACCCCTACCTGTCATTTCCCAAAGCGAGTTGCTGCCTGATGTCAGAGTCAAAATGTTCTCAAATGAGGCTTGATGATGCAGCACAAAACCAAATGCTGTGTCTTGGTTCAGCTTCCTGTTGGCTTGTTTCCTCCTGAACTCGACAGAAACTTTCAGGTTGGATTGGTCAGGATAAAGGTAGCAGGTACAAACTACTTCACCACTGGGTGCACACATAAAACAAAACAAATACACATAATTTTTTTTTTTGCCAGATGTAGAGAATTTCATTGTCAAACTGGACAAAAACCTTAATTTGTCTTATACAGATTTACATTCGGATTAAACATTTTTGTCCCGTGTAATGTCACACCTCACTGCTACATAAAGCTGCAGTTTTGAATCTCAATAATCTCCGTCAGATTGAATTAACACGTTTCCATTTCCACATAGCGATCGTCCTCCTCCGCTCGATTCCCTGGCGAGCGAAAACGCAGCCGATGCTGTAAAGTGATTGCATTCATGTTGCATTATGAAAACGTAAATCAGCCGACCCCGTGGGCCCCGAAGCGGGTTATTGAGATCTATAAAACATGTGCTTGAACATGCCAACTACAGACGGTGCTATAAATAGTGCCTTAGTGTAAGGGCCCCCCAGGGTTCATCATTCATAACCACATTTCTCTTTAAAACGGGGAAACTCAAACGAAACCCTTGGCTGGAGGATTTAATGGACCGCTGTCTTCATAAGACGGCCTCATTTGGGTCAGCATAGAGTAATAGTTTTGAAATTGTCTTAAAATATAAAATGTTTTGCTGGTTATTAGTGTGGCGAGTCAGGATGTTAAAGCCTTTTAAAGCCAAAATCAGCTTTAATTTTAGCCATATAGATATGCTGTGCAAAAGGCTTAAAGGAAACTTGCTGAATTTTTTCCTCCTTGGTTCTGGAAAATCCAAAACGAAGTAGTTGTTGTTTGATCAAACAGCAGTTAAATGAAATGTAAGTAAACGGAGGAAATTCAGGCCTCCTGCATCATGATCTCTACCTGAAAGTGGATTCACAAACCAATGTCACATGCAGGTTTAATCTGCATTGATTTGGTGTGGTGTATTTCCATTAGGCTCTACGTGAGCTGCGGTAATTGCTTTTTATCTCAAACACACACACCCCCCCCCACACACACACACACGCAATGAGAATGTGAGCTATAAATTTGGGGTGCTTACATTCTGGGGTGCAGAATGTAAGCCAGAAAACCATTAGCAGCGGCCTAATGGTTTTCTAAGAGCATATACTGTAGAGTGAGGAAATGCATTTCTTTGTTTATGTGGAAAGCACGACCCGACTCATCAATAAGACGAATCAAAGGCTCCACCCAGGAAATGCATCAAACATTTTGATCTTCACCAGAAAATGACCAGCAAACAGTGAAAAACCTTAAATCCATTAAACTTGGCTGATGTAAGAGGGCAATGATCCAAATTAGACTTAATAAAAAAAATGCTAAATGACATTTTGGAGTGGCCAAACCAAAGTCTGGACTTAAATCTAATTCAGACACTGCAGTATGAACATAAATATAACTCTCATGCATGAAATCCCTCCATAGTGGTTGATCTCATTTAGGCATTTTATTGTATTAATTCAACCATTCATGTTTTGTGAAAATTTAATATCAACAAGCTGTTTGATGTAGGAGCTCAACCATATACATTTAGGAATCTCACCTGCTTTAACGCACAATATTATATTGTTTGTTATTGAGAACTACATTTAATGTTTATGGTCATATTTTCATTTTGAAAAGAAAAAAAGCCAAAAAAAGATTAAGTAACCTGAAGCTTCAACAAATATGTGAAAGTTAAGACGATGGAAAAATCTTTAGTTCTATGTTTCTCAAACGATAAGACAACAGGTGGCTCTTGTGCGCCCTCTGGTGGTAACACCATTAATATCTCCATTTCACTTTTTCGTATTTACAAGAATGATTATTATTTATTGTTATAATGGATAGATTCCAACTTTATTATCTCACAAAAGGCATTTTTTTAAGTAGTTATAAAATAGAGCTCAGTAAACATTTTCATGTTCTATACATTAAAGAAAAAACAAAGTGGTTTTACAGCGAAGTACACAAAATATTAATACTGAAAGACTAAGGAAATGCACAAACTGACATAAAAAAAATCAAACATTGAATTTTCTGGTTCTGACAATATTCTTCCAAACAACATTCATATAAAGCTTCATGATGCGGGTCTTCATACTAAAATGTCTTTCACAGAAAAAAGGTGAAAGTGCAAATCTTCAGAGGTGATTTAAAGAAGACGAGTTCATACCTTTAGCTTTTGCTCTCAGTAGTAATGTAATCTGTGCTTGTCAAACAGAAAAAAGAGGCAATAATGGGACATAAAACTGTAAGACCTTTGACTTTGTATGAGTCCGGACTGTTCTCTTTAAGTTAATGAATAAATAACATCATTCTCTCAGTTCAAAACACGCAGTACATCATTCAGGTACAATAATCTGAACTTAAATTTTTTTTTAAAAAAGGATTTCAACTCTGGGATTCAACAGCAGGAGATCCATTGATGTTAAAGTGATGGAGTGAAACACAAGACAGACAGAAACCTGATTTATGATTTACCCCTTTAGCCAAACTAACCCTGACCAGCGACGGGTTTGGTTACATTTCAGCAGAGAGGAGTAGAAATAAAGCCTTTTATACAAACAGCTTCGATTTGAAGTGGTCCGGTTGTTCCGATTTAGTGTGACCTGGAGCTACCCGGCATGATAAAAGAAAGGATGATTTAAGTTAAAAAAAATAAAATAAAAAATTAGGCAAAAGGAAATAAACCTAACCACAAACAAGTGAATAATTTTAAAAGTCTTAAACAACAAACCACAATCATTTTGTTTACACCTATTTCACATGGAGAGAGAAATCGCTGTGCTGAAGCACAACACATCCCTCAGGCATGCAGGTAGGCTGGTGGCCTCTGAGGCATCAGGTGTGTTCATGTCCATCAGTGTGTGTGTGTGTGTACTATGTCTGAGCCAAAAGTAGCTCCTCCAGTCCGTGTTTACCCACGTGATACCTGGCCAGGTCCTTCCGGGTCACCAGTCCGACCACCTGTGTAGCAATAAAAATCAAGACGTTGCATCTGAACGACTGATCTTAGCAGCTGAAATGCAATTTAATGTGACAGAGAAACGCTACGCAGTGCAGAGTAGTGAAGACATGGCTTCCTGTGTTTAGCACAAAAGCATGCATACTTCTTTTTAACATGTATATAAAGTCTTTAAAAATTATAATTTCCCTTCTGTTCCATAACCATTTATTCTTTGTGTTGATCTAAAATCCCAATAAAATGCTGATGTGAAAAGGTTCAGATTAAAATACTCAACACACTTACTCTGTTATCATCATCCACCACCACAAGATGTCTGAGACCGAGCGCTCTGAACAGCTTGAACACGCGAGGAAGTGACGTATCCTGCAAATGAAGGATTTCAAGTTAGGATTCATATTCGGAGCATAAAACACACACATAAGCTTGAGAAGATGAACCAGGGTGGTGTGTTTCTCGCCTGTGGAACGGTGTAGGGAGTTGGGTTCATAAACTCGGTGAGGTCCATCATGCACTCTCTCTCGTCCTGAGAGACGTGGATGCTCTGGATAGGGGGAAACCTGGGGTAGGCGTCCCTGAAATCCTTCAGCTGGAGCTTCCTCTGAGTGAGCCGGGAGCGGGCGAGCTCCACAAACACCTGACACAAAAGACGAATCACAGGAAATTTAAAGGACGTCTTCCGCCTTATTCTCTGCACAGCGACATGCGTTTCTGACTTTTACCTTGTGCTTGAGGAGAACGATGAGCTGAGAGCGGAGTATGAGGCCGCAGAGTTTAGCCGGCTGGAAGACACAATTTGTAACTTGGTGTCTCAGGGTTTCTAATGGTTTCAACAATTGACGGTTAAGACTTTTTAACATTATTCTGAACGAAATATAAGATTTGTGACATGTCAGAAATGTACAAAAGAAACAGTCTTTATCCCCGCACTGCCAGGTTTTTTGAACAGAATGAATGTAGCATTGTAAGGATTAGCGACAGAAGTGATCAATTGGTGAAAACAAACATTTAAACCATAAGAGACACAAAAAAAGCTAGATAGCTACCTCACTTTTTTTTAGCTAGCTAGCTAGCTTGCTTGCTTGCTCACTGTATTTTAATCTAGCTAGTTCACTTTTATAACTAGCTAGTTCACTTTTATAACTAGCTAGTTCACTTTTATAACTAGCTAGTTCACTGTTTGTTAGCTAGCTAGTTCACTGTTTCGCTAGCTAGCTAGTTCACTGTTTTGTTAGCTAACTAATTCACCGTTTTTAGCTAGCTAGTTCACCTTTTTTTTAGTCAGCTAATTTTTTTTTAGCTAGCTAGTTTTTTTTTTTTGCCTTCCTCCATTTCCACTACAGGAACCAGAACCAATGGATCATACTTTATATTTGCTAGCTAGCTAGGATATATTATAAATTTAAGACATTTTAAGGCCTTAATTTTAGATGCAGGAATATAAGACGTTTTAAGGATGTGTAAGATGTGCACCATGCATCTGATATTTTCGTCAATCGCCAGATCAAGCAATACCTCGTCATCACCAGAAACCTGCACGACGACAGGGAAGCCGTTGTGATTGGTGGAAGTGTTGCTGAGCGTGTCGACGATTGTTCCGACCTTCTCTATTCTGTTCAGGCAGGTGACCGGTGAGCTCATCACCTCCCTGGGTGTGAAGGGGTGGACACAGAAAGACAAACAAATTAGAAGAGGACAAAGGCTCCTCTGAGAAAAGAATTAAAAGAATATACAGTGCAGGCAAAAGCATTCGTCCATTTGGAACTGTTTTTATTCAGTCACGCTACAACCTCAAACTTTATTGTTTACTATTTTTAGGCGACATACAAACAGAAAGTGGCATTAAAATAAAGAAAAGTGGAGGGGAAAATCTGAAAGGTTTGGCGTGAAGGAATGAAAATATTTGCAAGGCAGCGTGAATAAAAAGGAGGGAGGATGAGAAAATCTCGCATGCTTCGATGTGTAACAGATCAGCGAAAAGTCATTCATTAGCAATGTGTTAACAAGCCTTCAAGAAGTCAGACAGGACCTACCTGGCGGTGAGCCAGTGGGAGGTGGCAGGCGCCTCCCCGTGCAGGAAGGGAACGCTTCCCAGCTTGATGTGGAGGTCATATAAACCCTAAAGCACACACACAGTGGTTTTAAAACACACTTGAGTGGTTTGCGGTAACAGGAAAAGATGCCATGAAAGCTGCCAGCTAAGAATTTGCTTTAAAAAGCACAAGCAGACAGAGGATATGACAAACAGCACATTTTTATGGCTAGTTTCTAGGGAACAGGTGAGCTCTAATTGGATCTCAGGTTCCTCTGAAGTGTATTTTACCTAAATATCTCCATGCAAGCATGCTTAATGACAACGTAATTAATTGTTTTGCATTTTCAAAAGCTGACCAAAAATTAAGAGTAGTGCTACAGAACAAGATGTTTTCAGTATGAACATATATCAAGATTTAAGAAAGTTATGGTTTCAAAACCAATTTTTTCCATCTTATCTTTCATTTAAAGGTCCTTCTAGTCAAAGAAAGGGACAGAATGACCTCAATTTTCTCCGTTTTTTTAAATAATGGAGCAAGGAACCCTTCCCCAATTGGTGCTGCACATGGCTGGTCAGCTGGTTAAAGGAAAAGTATTACATCTTTCCCTTCAAGACAGAGAAGTGGAGACTTTTGTATACATTTCCATACTCAAAAACACAGTGATGGTGAGGGGGGGGGGGGGGGGGGGGGGGGGGGGACATGGAGGAGATGCAACCTTTAACTGTTGTCACAGTTTTTCATGTGTGAAAATAAATAAATGGCAAAATTATTGTGTTTTATTACAAAAAACCATGGCTTTCCTGTTTAAAATGTAGTCAAAATTTTACTCAGGACAATCATACCCCCCACTGCCTCATCTGGATTTAGACAATTGTTGATTTTAGTTTTATAATCGGCATGCGTCCCTTCCTTACTTCCTGGAAGTAGTCGCCGACTATCTTGGCTGTCATGAGTACAAGCATGATGGGAAGGCCGTACGTGACGTTGCCCGTCGCCTCCATCATGATGACCGTCAAGCTGAGGGTCATTCTCACGATGCCACCTGCAGACGGCAGCGTGTTACTACATTTTAACTCATTTCATTTGTGAATGCCACAGAAGAAGAACTAAATAAAACACTGAGTTTCTCACCTAACTGGGCAGCAGCTCCAATCAGGGCATATTTACCAGGGTCAGCCCACATCTGAAAAGACACAAACAAAAAACAAGGAAGCAAGTCAAGCTTCCTCCTGTAGTGACTCATCAGCCTCCATGGTAAAGATGTGTAAAATAAACAAATTTTATTTATAAAATTTGACTAAAGTTATTCAGAGAGAATAAAAATAGTGTTTTTCCCCACTTATTCAACCTTTGATACAAGCAAAGACCGTCAAAAAGTCCCAGTAAAACTTAGCAAACTATACGTTTGTGATAGTAGGACAGATTAATGGTTGTCATGGAGACTTCAGACCCCAAACTGCCAGACTTTCTTTAAAATCCTGCACACCGTGCCTATTGTCAAGATCAATCTGGGCGACTTGCGGCCCAGAAGTGGCTGAAAGAAAGAGACCTCTGTGTCACATCCAATTTATACCAAGGGAAACAGAAATTGATGGATTACCAAGTTAGAAGCTCCTAGAAGCAGTGTGTATTTTTGAGGATTTTAGAGTGTCTACTATTACGACTGTGTATTTTTTCTTAACATTTTAATAAAAGTACTCAAACTAAAGGAGAAGACAGAATTCACTGCTGCAATTAAAGTTGACTTATTCAAAAGTTTTTTTGTTTTTTTTACCATCTTCATCAGAGGTGTCAATAAATATGGCTGCCACTGTAAAAGCTGTGCTTTAACTGTTCCAGAAAACAAAGAGGAGGTGTGTTGAGCACTAACTGAGGCGGTAGAAGTAGTGGAGGCCAGCAGTATTCCACACAGCCTCCCCCAGGCAGCTCCGATCAGGAGAGACGGGATGAACACCCCGGCAGACACCGCCAGGCCGTAGGTCCAACACGCCAGGAAGAAGTAGGTCACAGTGAACAAACCCAGCGTCAGAGAGTTGTAGGTTCCTTAAAAGCCAAGAAACCAGGAGGCAATACGGTTAAATAGCACACAAACAACCCAGATAGAAGAAAAAGTTGTTTTATATGATGGTTCATTAAGTCTCATGGGAACGATGGTCAGTTTTTCTGACCTGCAGTTTAGAGCGATGGACCGTTTGGAAAGTAAACGACGTTTTCGTGCTGCATCATTTATACACTGCATGGTTCAACAAATGCTTAAAGCTTGGAGTTTGTTTTTTTAATTATTATTCACACATTTGCATTATTTAATATTCACAAAGAGGAGTCAAAATATTTTAAGACAAACAATTAAAAACTTAAATTTAATTACTACAAAAGGGAAGAAAAACCCCATATATATATATATATATATATATATATATATATATATATATATATATATATATAAAATCAATTAAACTTTAAAGAATCTAACTGAAGGTTTTGCTATGTAGAGCATCCAGAGTGTCTAATTACAACTAATAAAGTTGAATTTTTATCAAGACTTTATGTGACCAACTAAAGTAGTGGATAATTATGAAGGGGAAGAAGAATGATGCAAGGTTCTCAATATATATATATTTATATCTATATATAAATCTGAAAAGTGTGGCATGCATTTGTATGTATTCCCTTTACCAAGGAGCAAACATCTCATGGAGAACTGTTCGATTGACGGAAGAACTGTAAATCCTAACACATAATGGGCCGCCTGCCTAAAAAAAACTAGACGAGCCAGGAGTGTGATAACCAGAGAAGCAGCCAAGTGCCACATGCTAACTCTGGAGGAGCTGCAGAGATCCACAGCTCAAGTGGAAGGACCTGCTAGTTGTGCACACCCCACATACCTGCCCTTTATGAACTGGTAGACACACATGCAACTCCCACTAGCAGTCTGCTGAATGCCATGTAATCATGTATAGATTAGGCTTTTCCTCAACAACAGCTAACTTAAAGGCTAAAAGAGGAAACATATTACAGTATTGTGGTTACTGCAGCTAGCTGGTGTGGTTTTCACCTGTTGGATTGTGGAAGAGACTCCGCACGCTTTTCTCAGGAGTGTTGAAGAAGGTTGTGGCCATGGCGTTAAATTCTCCATCTGCACAGAACAACTAGACAAGAAAATGAAGGAATTGATATAGAAAAAATCTATAGGGAAAAAAAAATAAATAAATAGGGAAATGGGAGAAGGAAACGGCACTAAATCTCCACATTCGTAAATCGCCGAGACATCTACCACATCAAAAAGTTAACTTGACGACAGCAGATGTGAGAAAAACTCTTTACTCTTCAGTTCCTTCTCCAACGTTGTTCTTGTAACACCGCCGCCAACGAAGCTTAATGAAATGAAACTGACAAAAAGGGAAACTGCAGAGATTCACTATGACAGGAGCAAATCTCATCTGAACCGACGTCTGCTCCGTCGTCAGGCGTTATAGAAATTAATGTTCTTAAATCCTCAGGAAGCTGAAACAGGGTTGTGTGTTGCTTCTCCCCAGCAGTGTGTGTGGGGTGTGTGTGTGTGTGTACCTGCAGTGGGTACTCCTCGCTTTGGTCTGGCCCCAGAGGCTGACAGTCGGTGGAGAAGTAGATCAAGATGAAAGCCACCGTTGCGTTCACCGCGGCGACCAGCATGGCCTCTATCACTTGCAAACATGGCCGATGGACGTACCTGACAGAGACGCAGAAATTAAAACGTAAATCGGGCTTCTAGGAATGTTCCCACACCAGTTTGGACTTTCCCGGGTCAGGAGTAGCTGACAGGAAAAACAAAGCTGGACTGCAGTTTGACTGGAGGCGATCTGGCAGAGCATCCACTGGAATGTCTATTAGATAAAGTCACTGAGAAACTCACTTCCTTACAGTCACTGCGTCAGAGAGGAGAGGGTATTTTTAGAAACAGGTTTACCCAGTCAGGTTAAAAATATACACATAATTAATCACTCATTACAGCGACAACACAGAACAAAGACACTATTGACAATTGATAGATTATATTTGGATTTCTGCTAAGGCCTGTCACGATAACAAATTTTGCTGAGCGATTAACTGTCTCAAAAATTATTGCGATAAACGATAATGTTGTTTGAAGACGTTTGTACACTGATTTAATGGAAATGACGTAATAATCCATGCGATTTCTTGCCAAAGATAGATACACTTTATTTTCAAAAGAACACTTAACACTGGAACTGATGAACAAAATAAACAAAACAACCAAAAACAAAAATAAAATGGATTCTCAGTCTCCATTAACAAAAAATGTACTAGAATAAAAACTAAACATAAAGCCAAAGTGGAAATAAATACTGCATTCAACCAAAAGAGTGCAGATTATGAAGTCTGTATATTATGTTGCCCTTCAGTAATAATTAGATTTAAATAGAGAAAATGGGCACATCGACTACCTGATGCAATAATTCACACTACACGATTTTTTTGCCCCTACTTTTCCCCTTATGACAATCTTAGAACGTTGGCCGATCCAAGATTGTCGCTTGCATTTCAAAACCGATCAACCTGTAGTTTATGGTGTGTTATGGTAGATCATCTTGGCCGCTCCGATCTAAATCCGGGGTTTTCCCCGACTGGGAGCTTTAACGCAGCCTGCTGAATGTGACTGGCAAAGGAAGACAAAGGATTTATATTTATATTGCAGAGATGCTATAGAAGGTTTTCTGTGGATTAAAATTAAGATGTGCATCTATTTAATGAATTCAGTTATCCTTTTTTAAGTTGGTTAAATAACTGGTTTTCACTAAAACCCCCCAATTCTAAAAAATCACAAAGGCAAAAGTACAGAAAAATGACCTCTGCCATCATTTTCATAATCAGTTAATTTGCAATGATTTAAAACCTTCTAAGCTAATAAATCCTTCAGCTTGTTAAACTGTTACCATCATCCAGCTTCGTACCAGGAAAGTGTTTTACTGGGAGCTTGTACTCGCTTGAACACGTTATTTCTGACTCGCTTCAGTCACAAGATGTTGTTGATATCCTGAGCAGCTCTTGTAAGTCCTCTATTCAAAACTTCGTCTTTAACCCACGCCCTTTTTTTTCTTTTTTTTAAATAATGCAACAAAACCTCCCAGCATGCACGTGTTATCCCGCTTGATGCTTCATGTTTAACCCGAGCGTTGAATCCGTCTTCGATCCATACCTGATCCTGAAGATGGTCAGCCAGTAGTTGAGAAAGTTGAAGAAAGCTCCCAAACCTCCACCTAGACGACAAAGGAGGTTCGACTGGATTTGTTATTTTAAAATCTTAAACAAAACCGATAGATTTAGAGTTTTCAGCATTCTTGTTGATTTTCATGCAACAATAATATAAGCAAGAGTAATTTTCCCTTAGTTTGTATTAATACAATCCCATATCATCACACTTCCACCTCCTTGCTCCACTATTCAGAATATTAATTACCTCTCGTCACAAACAAATCTCTTTTAATGCAATATAAAAAAAAGTGCTTGGTCTATAATTGCTATAACTCAAAGATTTCAAATCAATCCATTATTTGAACTGATTATTGATGAAAATGTGTTTACACCGATTTTTTTGCATCAAACATTTCTCACCTATGGCTCCCATAGCAATAAACAAAGGAATCTCATAGAGGTTATACTCCATCGCCTGTGAACAAGACAATGTTTTAATATTTTACACTTAGACTTGCACAAAGCAAAACTAAACAAACAAAAAAAAAAACAGTAAAATATTAAAGTTTCTCACTTCGCTCTCAAAGCGTCCAAAATTGATGAGACCTGGATTGGAAAGGTCTCCCGGTTTGTTTTCATAGATACTGAGGAAGAAGTTCAGCGTGAAGGTGGAGATCATGGAGGCAAAAAACTGCAGACGAAAGGAAGAAAGTCACCAACCAAGGAGATTTCTTTTTAAATCTAAAGCTAATGATGTGATGTATTCGAAAGCATCGTAGGAACTACATGTAGCGACCACATGACTTACAATCCTCCATGTCAACATCTGATTCCAGAAAGAGGCTCCTTCCTCCAGAGAGAACAAAACGCCGCCTGTTGAAGGGAAACAGAGGAATCAGTCGAATGACATCAGCTCTATACATAAACCATCTGTCTGAGTAAAATTAATGGCTGATTTTACTCCATCAAGTAAAACAATATTTTACACATGATGATGGAAAGTAATTGGATACTCGACTGGTGAAGCTTTTTAATGAAGGTTTCTGTATAAAGTATGCAGTCAGTTAGCTAAACATAAAATAAATCAACATATAATAAATTCAACTTTTTGTACTGAATTACTTAAATTATTTGGATAAGCATATTTTGATTATACAGTGCAGGCAAATGTTTCAAGACAGACTGAGAAATCAAAATGCAAGTAAAACTTCATGACAAAATATACATGAAGCGAAATATACATTACTAAGGGAGAAGTAAGAAAAAGAAAAACAGGACACAGGAATGAACAGGAAAGGGGAGAGAATGAAAAAAACAAAACCAAGCCAACAAATAAGGAAAGACAGGAGAGGCAGGACAAAAGGGCTGGACATAAAAAAGAAAAGAAGTGGAGGTGGGGTAAAATAAAGAATGAAAGGAGGAAAGTTGGGGCACAATGAAGCAAGGGATGAAGTACATAAGGAAAGAAAAATGAAATGGAAAGAAGGGCCTAAAAAAGGAAGGATATAAGGAAGACAAAGAAAAGGAGAAAAAAGAAAGAAAAAACAACACAAAAAAAGAGGGGAAGGAAATCAATGAGACACCAGGAGCTTATTTTCTAACTCATAACAGCAAATGACAAAAAAGCTGATTAATTAGAAAGTATGTTGAACCTTGTGCTGTTCGGGGTACTGAGTGTTTTTTTTTGTTTTTTTTACCAACTGGGGCTCCAAACGCAGCAGAAACTCCAGCAGCAGCTCCGGCGGAAACAAAATCCCTTTTTTCTGTGTCTCTCCGGAAATATTCAAATATCTACAAGTGCAAAGACGCCCATCAGAAATCAACTGGGATGTTCATGAGACTAAATAAACTGAAAAGAAAAGGTGTGTTCTCCACAACTATAATGGATTAGCTTGGAGAATCCCACAAGTCCTGACCTTAAAGTCTTTTTTTAAGGAAGTGCTTCTGCCCTGCGAGACGCCAGCTGCTAAAACGGCACCAGAATGGATCATTGGGCCTTCCTAGAGGATTGTGGGTAAGCAACAGGACAGGTGTATTACAGAAACTGCATTAAATTATGTAAAAAAAGAAATTAACAAGTCGAAATATTCAAGAAATAAGAAAGACTGAAGCCGTTTACCTTTCCTACTGCCAGACCACCGACCACGGAGAAGATTACACCCACCACTTTTACTACCAAAGTCTGCAGAACCCAAACAACACCCCAGGAAAAAAACAACAACAAAAACACATTAATACACAAGGCCCCTCTTATTCCAGCCAATAAAGTGCACGTGTGTGTTTCAGGTGTTTGTACCTTTAGCCGTACCACCCTGGGAATCTTGACTCCATTTAGGAAACATTTTATCTGAGGAATCCCACTTCCTGCTGCGATGGGCTGCAAGACACAGAAAGCTATAAGGTACAGCTTTCATCACTTGGAAATACTCAGTTTCCACAAAATAAATGACTTGGTTCCCCATGTCAGCATGTTGCACAACCTGACTTAAACGCACTTCTTCAAAATTCATTTTCACTCTTCAGGAATCCAGTAAGAAATCTCAATTATTTCTGAACTCTCTAATGATTTTCTGCTTTACCTCAAAGAAAGCGACTATGATGGCCCCAAACATGACACAGAAAGAGTTAAGGGCAGCCCAGAGGAGGAGGGAGATGGACAGTCCACCTGCTTCTGTAAACTTTACAATATCTGTAAAAGGTTCTGAGTCAAGGAAACTAAAAGCTGGCTCTAATCAACAACACATTAACAGAGTAAAAAAAAAAACAGAAAAACACCAAAAACATGTAAAAATCATTTCAGTTTCACTAAAGTGATCAAATTAAATTCATAACACAACCGACCGTGAATTATAAAGAAAAGGGTGAAGGAGGGAAAAAAAAAAAAAAATCAAAAATCAAGGCATAAAAATGTTTATTGTACTTCTCCATTTAGCTACTTCCCTTCTCATCACCTGACTTCTAAACCAAGTCAGGATACTTTCTTTAATCAATCTGTATTTGAGTCCAGCCAGCTGTTCCACCATGATGTCTATAAAGCAGGCGATGAGGCCCGTCAGGAAGCCGATCAGGCCGCAGATCACCCAGCGGCTGATCTCCAGACAGCGAAAAGCCTGAAGACACGAAATGGAGCGAAAGGGAAAACAGAAGTCAGGAACCAGAGGCGCAACACCAGAGGTGAAACAAGCATGCAGAGGAAACCATTCTTCTGCATTCACCATGAAGCTCATCCTCCGCTCCTCCTCCAGAAACAGCTGGTTTTCAATGTTATCATAGTCGAGACTCTAAAAATAGAGAAAACAATAGAAAATCTAATTTACCCCAATGAATCACACGACGATGTACAAATTTCTCCTTGCACGGCTTCCAAACGTTTAAACTTTAAATCACAAAGTTCAATGTTTTACTGGGATTTTATATGAAAGACAAGAAAAAAGTACCAAAGTTGAAGGAAAACAGGAAATGGTTTTCACAATTATTTACAGGTATAAATTGTTAAAAATTATAATTTGTTCTCAATAATATCAATCAATCAATTTTATTTATAAAGCACCCTTCATACTAAAAGCAGCTCCTCAATCTTTTCTATATAAACAGAAAAGATTGTCTATGCTCTCGAGTTTCTATAAAATTTTTAAAAAAGCAATCTAGCCGTAGACTTGCAGCACATTTCTCCATTTATGTTAATTTTTCAAAGTTTAGACAAGTGAAGGGAAATCTGAAATAGGTCAAGTTAAGCAGATTACAGCTAAAAAAAATAAAATAAAAAACCGGAAACCGATATCAGAAATCAAAAGACAACCAGTGCATTGTTGGTTTTCCGCTATAAAGCGTTTCGTTTTACCTCAAACTTAAGTGACAGCAGCTTCTCATTGTGAGGGATCTCTTTGGGTCGCCCTCTCGCTGAATCCTGCTGGATGTGACAAATAAAAAAAACATATCAACACTGACCTCTGACCTCTGACCAGAGAGGCCTGTGGAAGGGAACGCAGAACCAAGAGCTGGAAAATTGACATCAAATATTCTACAGAGAAAAGCTGCAAGAGGAAAAACACATCATAGACAAACAAAACGGACATTTTAAACACTTAAAAGTCACTTCTAGTAGAAAATACTGCCTGATGAAAATTGTAGTGATGACGGTGCAAAAAGCAGCATTTCCTCCAAACTGTCTGGTGTGAAAATATTCAGACATCACAAAAGCTACGCGTGCAAGAGAAGATTTATACAGCCATGTTGGATCTCCAGTTACATACATATATATGGGTTTTGAAAAGGAGGAAATGCTGGTTTGTTAAATGAAACTTGCACGCATGTGAACAAGCCAGTCACAGCTACATGTAGATTTAACATGCATGGGCCTGCTGGCCCCTCAGGCCTCAGCAAACAAGTCAAAGGATTCATTCACAGGAACAAACAAAACACACTGGAAATAATGTTTTGTTTACAGTGAAGTACATCACGTGCTTGGTGTCACAATCAGCCAGAAAAATGAACGGCATCTAATAAATGAAAGAAAAACTAATGTGATGGAAACATGTCCTGTGACTGCTGATTGATGCCTGATCGTTTTCATTTTCCCCTCCTCTCTTGTCGAGCCAAACACTGACTTTAGTGGAAAATGTTTGTGTTGTTTGTGTTTACGGAATAATTTAACTCTTTGTTAAACGTCATTTAAAAACAAATCATTTAATGTTTAAAGATAATATCCAGTGGCATATTTTTTTTTCCTCCTAAAAAATGTGCACGGACAATAAGAGCACCTTTTGGTTATAAGGAGTGGGTTTCCGCTGCAGAATCTCACAAAATAAAGAGAGAAAACGTTGCTAGTTCTACGTCGTGTTTACTTGGATCGATGACATCACAACAGGCACCAGAACCGCGGTGGTTAGCTGGAAAAAGCAGCCATTAGATTGTAAAGATTTCAAGTCTCATGTGAGTTGCAAGGAGTTCAACAGAACATGTTTGTGTTGGAGACGGCCAAAGACGACATCAAGAATTTCCCTCAATTCTTGATGCGCCTAAAGTCAATTCCTCTTACAATTCAATCAGCATTGTCAACGTACTTGTCTAATTTCTAGACTTATTAATAATGACTAAACTGGAACAAAAATCAATCAATAACCACTCCCATAATTTGTTGCTGATGAAGCTGGAGCAAACCGAGACTAAGAGGACACTGATAGTTTGAAGAGCTTTAGCTGGTACAAATCTATTTACATTCGTCTGCACTCATCCTACAACTTCTCTCTTCCTGACTGCTGGGTGATGTTTCATCTGCTTCCTCTCGTTTTTTATAGACTGGACTGATGCCGAAAGAAGCTTTACTGCAGCTGAATGCATGGTGAGGCCAAGTGGCCTCAGATGCACCACGAAATTGTTTTTAGAGGTGAACTTGGCGCTTTTCAGTTGATAGGGTGGATAATTTCAGGCTGCAAAACAGCGAGAGAGAGCAACACTTTCAAAAGCTAACAGGAAGGATGAACAAAGTTCAGTAAAGACGCTCTGTTTTTATCCTTTTGAACTTTTTACCTCTGTGTCAATGAAACATTTTGAATGGGGAAATGATGGCAAACGTTTTGAAATCGGAGTTAATACAATAAACTACAAATTAGTTTCAAAACATCTATGAAGGAGGATTTTTATTAAAAGACGTGAATACGAAAAGAGAAAAAATACACACGGACCTACTCAAAACAAAAACTGATCAGTTGGCTGATATGTTAGAAAAAAAGAAAATCACCTTTGGAAATCTAACAAAGTAGCAGAACTACAGTGGCCCAGAAGAGTCAACAAATGAAAAAAACCACAACAGAATTTATGCGAAGTCGACAGCTGTAGCTTTCTCAATGGACCAAATCTGTTCTTTATTTACTTCGTTTGACCCTTCTGGGCCACCATACAAAGCCAACGGGAAAAACTTGCAACATAAAACTATCTAAAATGAGCTTGAAATGCTTAGATATCGTGTGTGACCAGTTAGATTAAAAAATGAGGGATCATTTTTCCTTTTTTTCAGCTGGATCTTGTTTGAAGTGGCCATTTCAGTGGCTTTATCTGTTGGGATCTCTGGGTGGTCACAGTAAGAAACACATGCCTTGCATTAATTCATCACTCAAGGAGCTCCACAGTGGAAACCATCAGACATGTGCCCTTCAAGCGCGCAGGATGACTCACTGGGCTGCCACGGTGTCAGCTGTTCCAGGATTCAGTCCAACCAAATCCAGTGGAAAGCAGCTGAGACCAACGATAATCTGTGTGAATTACACCATTTATCTGAGCTCCCTGCTTAACACCACAATCAGTTTCTTCTTAGGTGGTAAAGATGAAGCCGGGACTTGACGAATGGGAGCGACAGACACGGAAAAGGGAAAAAAAAAGTAATGGCGACCGGATCTCAAGACTTTACCTCTTCCGTGGTTATCTCCTCTTCCAAATCCACCGTGCTCAGTCTGCCTATCTGAAATACAGTGCTTCCACTTGACATCTACACACACCACATACAGCAACAGAAAGAGTGATGGCTTTGTGTGCGAATTTGAAACTGAAGTGACAACATACAGCTGGCTAAGTTAGAACATGGTTGAAGTTTCTCTATTTCAGTAGCATAATTCAAACATTTTTAAAATTAATGAATGATATAGATTCATTAAACACAGAGCACAGTTGTCGACACCCTCGAGAATGATGATGCGCACCGCTACAGAAGCCCATTGTGGCCATGTAGTTTCGTGGAAAGTTAAGTGGAAGAAGGAAAAAGTGTGGTAAAAATGTGTAAAAGCTGGTTCCATTTATGTACCGTACAGTATATGTGCTCAGCACTGAGACGTTAAGCTCAGCTTTATTTAGCATCAACTTTCAGCTTTTAAAACTTTAATTTATAATTAAAATATAAAATTTACTTTTAACTTAAAAGAGGCGTTTGAGTTTTTTTTAAAACAGTTTCTGACACAAGTATTTTTTTAAAACACAAACAAAGAGATGATCACAGATTGTGTTCTGAATGTTTTTCTTCCACTAAACTTTAGATTAACATACCTAGAAACACCAGCCACAGTCATAATGAACAGAAACAAACACTGGGGTAAATTCACACTGTGTGTAATTAAACTATATATGTCTTTAAAGTGGACCACTTGAATAAATTAACTTTTTGGTGATTATTAAATGCTTTTTATTAATTGTTAACCATTGCATTTAGATACTGGAACTGGCTTCATTAGAAGTTATTATCTATCAGCATAAATGTTTTTTTTAGGGTTGATATGACTAATTTTAATTACCATCACGTTTTAATCATTTATTTTCATTAAACTATCTTAGTTTAGGGGCAATAGCAAGGACAAGCATTTCTAAACCCTGTCATATGAACCACTTCCTGGTAACTACATCTTATTATGCACCATAATAACATAATTTAATCGGCGCTAATCTGCTTAGTTTCCAGCTTATTGTCGCTTGTTATTGCATCCAAACGCAACCAAAGCCACAACACATCACAGGTTTCTTGCTGATGCATTCCGTTTCCTGCTAGCAAACATTTTCCCCCATGCAGCGTTCAAAACATGATTACAGCGCTCATTCACACATGACTTTGCACCTGATGTAGCTTATAGTGGGAGCAGCTGTTAGCCGCCGGGTAGCTGTACCTGTCTGAGGGGTCTGGACTGCTCGGAGCCGTTCAGCAGCGGGGTTTCCTCCCCGGCCGCTCCGGACTCGTCGCCTCGGCTGGACCAGGACACTTTCTTGGTGATGTTAGCCATGTTGGCCTCTGGTAGCTCGCCACTGGGAATGTAAACAGATGTTCTACTTTGTTTCCCCCCCCACCACCCAACTAATCGCAGCTCCTACCGGGGCTAGCTGCTGCTGCTACTTTCCCGTCTTCTCATGATCACTCTCGCAACTCGTGATGCTCTGTACGGATCGCGTGCAGGGTCAAAAATAAGTGTTTTTCCTGCGTTGCATGCCGGGAACTGTAGTGTTACGACAAAAGCGAGCGTTGACAGTTGTTTTTTGCTCATATATCTAGTTGTGTCTTGAAAATATCACCAAAAATAGTGATATTTTTCTTATGAATAAGCATCCATATATATTTAATAAATAAAATACAATTGGAAATAATTAGTGGTTTAAAAAAAGTGGGACGTTTGTCTTCTAGTATTAATTTTTGGCCACATTGGACTGCATTTGAGTTGCTGTGGGGCAGCCAATCAGAGATAGATACATAGCTAGCAATAAAGTAAGTCAACTGCTTTTTTAATCCATTAATGGTGATATGTATTTACCCAATAGAAATTTCTAACAAAGCATACCAGTTTCATGGTCAGTTGTTTCCACAGATCTTCCTCTGTGAAAGGAGTATTGTTTTGGAAACATTGTCTATTTATTTGAAATCAATTGCAAATTTCAGCATTCCCAACAAAGCTGTGAAAGGACTTGTCTCACTTCTTCTTCTTCTTGTGCTTATTTTATTTTATTGTTTTACCAAAGTAAACAAGGGCAGAAAAACACAGAATGATTACATATCTAAATTTGATTAATAAATGTGGATATCAGTTTATTAATTATTTTTATTATTACTATTATTAATTTACTAAAGTCCGCAAATATCAGGTCTAAGATCTCTGGACAAAATAAATCAATATATAGAAAAGTATTGCATCATTGTTGGTTTTTTGTTTTTTTTTTTTAGATCAGGGCTTTAACATGTCTTTGTTGCAGTCTTACATTTATGTTTGTTTCCCAAATACTTTTGTTTTCCGCGTACATTTCTCCTATAACGTCTATCTAAGTTCAGTACGAACAGTTTGGTATTATTGTAGCTCTTCTGTTCAATAAACCAACTTTGCATGTGTGTATGAGTAGGTAGGGGACTAATTCAGTTCGCTAGTTTGTCCAGCACAGTTCACATCAAATGCAATTTTAAAGCACCCGACAAGACAAACGTGTACAACTCATATTAAAGTTTTTTTTCTGTTTGGTTAAGAGGAGAATTGTTCTTTTGTTTTATAGCACAACAAAGGGTCCTTTCTGCTCTTTAGCTACACAGCCTAAGTGTAGAACAGCAGTCGCTTTGTCTTCCTTTCAAGATGAATGAACAAGAGAAGAAAGAAGAATGTTTAAAAGATTCAATAAAATCTACAATCAAATATTCACAGATGTCTGTTAGACATTTCTTTCACAAATTCTCATCCTCCACTTGTATAGCGGATAAAAAGTCAGCAATTTAGACTAGAATCTATTAGTTCCTGACTGCAGCTAACTTGTGAGATTTTGTAAAGTATTTACATTTTTGTTTCACAATTACTTCTAGTCGACATGCAGAAACCAATCAGGTTAATTACATTACATTACAATATAAATTATTTTCAAGATTGTGCAACACAATCATATCTCCACCTTCTTTGCAATCAAGAAGGGGAAACGCAAGTGAACTCAACCACACAATAGTTAACATTTCCTAATTTGGGAGCTATCAGGAAGTATGTCAGCAATTTAGCTAAAAATATAAGATGACAAAATCTGGAGTTTTCTGCCATCCTCGTGGCAATACTAGGTTTTCCCTTGAAATTGTAAATGAAAGCTAGTATTTAAACCTTTTATCTGGTCACACGACTTTGGTGTGTTATTATCAACTTACACGGAACATATTAAACTTTCATGAGTTTTAACAATTTCTTCTTGTGAGTTTAAAGTACTTTACTATGTTACAGTAACTATAACTCATGGTGTGAATTTGGCTCAAAATCCCAATGCAAAACTATTCGTATCCCTTAAAAAATAAAAAAAAATTCTGATTTCATCCCGTTAAGATCAAAAACCTCTATGCTTTTTACAGCGATTCTGTCTTTTGCTTAACCAAGACAAAGCTGTTCATAACTGCAAGGTTTAAGTTTTAGATCTGAAAATGTAGCGCACATTTTTAAAGTTAAGATCTAAATACAGTTGCGAACCTGTGGAAGACGCACCTTCTCCATCCAGTCTGGCCGCATCTTAAGCTATTTTGCAATAGGTTATAATAACGTTGATAAAGTGAATAATTTTGCAAAGCGCTCAGAGTTTGTTTGACGGTGTGATGCGGGGTTTTTAAACCTCATGATGCGTGAGTCGTGGCTGAAACAGCGTGTACTTTCCTTGTTCCTCCTCTCGTTCAGTTAGAGGAGGATCCTGAACTCTTCTTCTTCTGCTTTTTGTTTTCTGAATGGCCCAATCTAGGAATCACAGAGCTGATCTCTCCCTGCTGCTTCCTATCTATGATCACCGATGTGACTTGATCTACATGCGCAAAGCGGAAGTAGACGATTCTGCTCTTTAATTTATTGAGTCTGCTCAGTGCAATATATATGAAATACTTTCAGGTGGCAGCTTTAAACAGTAACATTTTGTGCGTTTTTTTTTTTTTGTTGTTTTTTTCCACTGCAGAAGAAGAGCAAGACTGTGGTCAGTTCAGCTTCCCATCCAAAAATCCTACATAAACAGATTTTTTGTATTTTTTTTTAACTTTCAGTTTTGTTTTGACCAGCTGTGATCCCTCCCGTTGCCTCGGGCCATTAGTTTGAGTCATTCATGACCTGCAAGCGAACCACAAAAAGAACTAAAGCGCTTCAGGAAGAAGATATTATCTTTTATATTATTATTATTATTATTTTGCTTTCTACTGTTTTTCTAACGTTGGTCAGTTTCCAAGCGCACAACAGGGATATTGTGCGAGTATCAGGAAATTCAGTTTAACTTTTTTTTTTTTTTTTTTTTAAATAAAGTTATGCAATAGCTCATTTTCTCACAGGAAGGTAAGGTTACAGATCCTAAAACAGACCAGAGAAATCAAACGGTCACTTTTTTTTTTTTATTTATCCATCGAGCCGCTTCTGAGACAGACATGAACTCCGAGAATACGCCACTGCTACGAAGAACTGCATCATCTCTCTCCGAGGTTGGACACTTTTTTATTTTTAACTCTTCTTTCGATAACTTAAGTTATGCTTTGCTTCAAACTTTACTGGTCGCTGTGTGGATTCTGCAACTCTTTGCTTGGGTTGCTGAAGAAATGTGAGGCTCCATCCAACGACACAATCTCCAACTTTAATGTTTCAGGTTTAAGTCAGTTTGTTCTGACATCATTTCAGACTATAATTAAAAAAAAAAAACCGAGAGGAAGAAAATCAAACATCAGCCTATAGTCAGAAAGAGAGACTGACGAGTTCACACGATTGTAAATAGATTTGTAAATGTTGGAGCTATTTATTCTTTATTTCTTTATCCATTTGAATTTTGTTAGTTTATTCTTAAATTTCTAGTTTTTGTATTATTTGCTGACTTTATTTGCAGGTTAATAATTGTTGATTCTATTTATCTTTTGTTTTAGTATTTGTTCTTATTTATTTGTTTTCTAAGACAGGAAGTGAGGCGGATCAATCCACTTTCTATAAGTGTAGGGACCTGGTAAAGGACCAGCAGGCATTTGGGTTTGGGGCCTGTGGTTTTTACCAGAGCGACAGAAGTAGACAGGAGAACAAAGGAAAGTTTGAACGTAGTAAATTTTTGCTGAAAAGGAAAATAAAAGCAACCAAGATAATCAACAAGTTTGGACATTAAACTTCTTTTGCCTGCGTGAAGAATCTTGACCCCAGTAGTGGCTGATGGAAAGTTTATGGGATGTTTGGTTTGACAAACAATCGCCACTACAGTAAAGTTCTAAGTAGTCTCGGTTTACTTCAGCTTCATCAGTATCCGTCGTATAGTAGTGGTTGTTTCACCAATTGTGAAACCAGTAATGAACAATCCATTTTTGTCAAAAAGCAGTTTGTGGTTGAAACTTGAAAGAAAAACATCTAAGTTCATGGGATCTAAATCATCTATAGGACACTGTGCAGTGAACTGTGTACACAAACAGGATTAAAAGTGTATTCTTGCAGCTTTTAACATTTTTCTAAGCATTAGATTTCCAGGTAAAGCGAAGTGCAAACTGGTATTGTTTTTAACATTTTATTGATACTGATAAAAACAATTTTATCAAAGACACCGTGTAGTTACAGTTTTATGCTTGAATTGTGCAATAATATAGAAAACCCCCAAAAAATCATATAATCATATAATTTTTGTTTTAATATTTTTTGTTGTTGTTGTTTTTATCCTCTCCACCTGCCTTTATTTCAGATCAGTAACTCCAGATTGTATCTAGCCGTGTTCTCAGCAGTTCTTGGTAACTTCAGCTTTGGTTACTCCCTGGTCTATCCGTCCCCCGTCCTGCCGAAGCTCACAAGTCCCGATGCAGACCCTCGGCTCCGGATGGACCCGAACCAGGCCGCCTGGTTCGGGTCCATCTACTCCCTGGGTGCAGCAGCCGGGGGTCTCGGGGCGATGCTGCTCAACGACCTGATTGGACGGAAGATGAGCATCATGATGTCAGCGGTTCCCTCGACCGCTGGGTGGGTCCGACTGTGAAACCAAAAGTTACTGACATGCAGCTTTTATGTGTATTGTGAAATATGCATAAAAATAGGAACAATGAACTTGAGTTTACAAGCAATTAATTTCAGTAGCGAGCCTTTTACTGGCCCAACGTGCAAATCTGACTCCTGATATTTTGTTTATTGGAGAATATTGATCAGTTTTCTTTCACATCACAGTTAATCCCAAAATTATTCATACACCTGATATATTTAAAAATAATTTTCAATCCATTAGAAGTTTGTTTCTAATTGGAAATGAGATCAATATCTGTTGACGGATAATGAAACAATGTAAAATGGCTAAAGATTTTTGAAGATTTTTTAAATCTATATATGTATTTAGATTTTATTGTAAATTTCCAAATGGAAAATTATTAAAATCCTCCTTAATAAACAGTGGAAAGATCTTATTATAAATTACAACAATCCAACTGTTTTAGCTGCTAACCAGCGTTTAGCAAGGTTTGACTAACATTGACATTTATTTTAAAACCCTACAGAATCTGCGGATCTTATGTAAGGAATTAAAATATTTGAATACAAGTCTATCTGAATGAGTATAAGAATGGGTAAGAGACTGTTAAAAAAAACAACAACTTGTGATACAAGAAATTCAGCTAATTATGTCTAAAGAAGTTTTCACACCGTAACAACAAAGATGTGGTTATAATAGGAAACTCAGTGGGAGAAGTGTTTAGCAACAGGAAGGGTGTTTTACTGTGTGAGCAGTCTCAACAACAAAAGAAGAGGTCAGACTTTAAAGTGCCAACAAACGAGCCCTGATCTCACCACCGAGAAATTATTTAAGCTCTGAAGTCTAGTCCAGTCTGACCCAGTCGCCATTGTTACCAAAACTGCTGCAACAATTGAATAATGAAGACTGTTGACTTTGCCTAATTGCATTTTTAGGCCTGTTTGCAACAGTTTTCTGACTCATGATTGTCAAAATGGAACATTTCTGTGCTTGAAACTGGACAGGAAGATGTCTTTCTTTTTCTTTTTCTTTTTTATTCGCTTTTTTATTCGCCAGTTTATTATAACTGAGCAGGATTCTGAACCCCCTGTGTTTCAGTAATAACGGTGTTGTATATTTGTCTTTCAGATACACGCTGATGGGAGGAGCCGTGAACTTGTCGATGCTCCACGGGGGCCGATTCTTAACCGGTGTCGCCGGGGGGATGACGGCTGCTTCAATTCCAGTAGGTTGAACTGTCCCTCCACTTTCCCTACTGGTACCGGAACCAGTACCATCGCAAAACTCTCTGGCTCATTCTTGTAGCTCCCCAAAAACCTCCTACACCAGAAGGAAGTCATTTCTGCTTCTGTCGTGGGGTTGGAATCCACTTAGAAAATCTCAAATCTTAATGTTTACATACAGACTGCAGAATAACAACAACAAAAACACAATGCCTGGTGCGTTAAACCATATAAGGTGTTTTGTGTGTTTATGCAACAGGTTTACATCTCAGAGATCTCCCACAAAAAAGTCAGAGGGGCCCTGGGCTCCTGCCCCCAGATCACAGCCGTGTTTGGCACCCTGACGCTCTACGCCCTTGGTAACGTATATCTAAACCCACATTGTCCACACTAAGCTGCTTTTGCGAATAAACAATAATCAAAAGAGCAACATCTTTGAAATTTGAAGAAGACACAATACAGGTCATGCAAGATGCGTTCTTTTCCTTGTTCTCTTTTTTGCTGAGTCACACCGGGACATTTTCAGTGACATGTCAGAAAGCTATGTCGGCTACGTGCTTTTGTTACTCCTTCATGCGTTGCTTTTGTTAACACGTGACGCGCAGGTCTGGTGGTGCCGTGGCGGTGGCTGGCGGTGGCGGGGTCCGTGCCAGCCGTGCTGATGGTCGTCCTGCTGGTGTTCATGCCTTCCTCCCCGAGGAGACTCCTCTCCCTCGGCCAAGAGCAGAAAGCGGAAAAAGCCCTCCGCTGGCTGAGAGGAAGCAACTACAACACGAGCATAGAGCTCAACGCCATACAGGTAGCCAAGTCAAGTTTCTTTGTGTAGCATATTTCAGCAACAAGGAATTTGAAAAACATCACACGGCAACGAATTATGAGAACAAGCAGTGAACATTACGTCATCAAAGTCAAGCAAATACACATCAAATGTGTTGATCAATGTTCCACTTACTTTTAATCAGCTGTAAACACATGGGTTTTAGCCTTGATTTAGAGGATCTACGTTTCAGCGTCTTTACAATTTTCTGGAAGTTTGTTCCAGATTTGTGGTGTATAAAAACTGAATTTTTAAAAAAAAAATTTTATGGGTTCTGCTTCTTGGGATTCAAAGTAGAACGTAAGAAAATGTGGCATTTTGTTTGAAACCGGAAGAGATTCGTTTAGGTTTCAATGGACGTAATATTTACTCTGAGCTAAACTGTCTGCTCAAGTTTAAGGGAATTGTTGTGTTTTTCTCTTGTTTTGTTTCCACAGCACAGCATTAACACACAGGTTAAGATCACCTGGGCTCAGCTGGGCAAGCCCATCTATTACCGGCCAATCCTGATCTCGGTTGGGATGCGTTTCCTGCAACAGATGACGGGAATCACGCCAATTCTGGTTTACCTGGAGCCGATCTTTGCTAAGAGCAATGTCTCCCTGGAGCCCAGGTTGGGACATTGTAGAACAACAAGTCTGTTAAAAATGTTGCTCTTGTTCTGTCAACTCAAAGCAGAATCCCGTCCTACTCTGCGGCCTTCAGGTACGATGCTGCCATCGTGGGTGCAGTCCGCCTCCTCTCTGTCGCTGTGGCAGCCAGCCTGATGGACAAGGCAGGACGTAAAGCCCTGCTGTACACGTCAAGCATGCTGATGTTCCTGTCCTCTCTGACTCTGACCATGATCTCCCACACCACACCTTGCCCAGCTGTAAATATTACGGCTCCGAACTCTGAGCTGGGCAACACGTTACAGGCCAGCCAGGAAACGGCTTTGAGCTTCGTCCCGCTCATCAGTACTGTGGTGTTTATATTCGGTGAGTTTTGACAGCAGGCGTTCTCTAACATCACAATAAACAGGAGCCAAGGTGGAAATGTGACACAATTTGTCCTCTCCAACCATGTTCAAACTTGAAGTTTATTATTAATACATATATTTTTAAGTCTGAAATAAAGCAATGTGTAAAGGCAAGGCAGCTGAGAACACAGCTGAATGTTCCCAACACTAGAAATCTACCTATTGCCAAATAGACACCCCAGAACATAATGGAAACAAAGTTTCTAGCTTGAATGTGAGTTTAAAATCTCAAGGTTTAAAAACCAATTTAACAGAAAGGAAGAACAGGACAGGGAGAGCTAAAT
This sequence comes from Xiphophorus maculatus, assembly GCF_002775205.1. Taxonomy (NCBI): domain Eukaryota; kingdom Metazoa; phylum Chordata; class Actinopteri; order Cyprinodontiformes; family Poeciliidae; genus Xiphophorus; species Xiphophorus maculatus. The sequence continues at coordinate 18,049,630 of NC_036458.1, read as the reverse complement.
ATACAACAGTAATTTCACTGTGAAAACTACTCTGAGGATACTGCCACACTACAAAAACTGTAAGTCTGTTTACCATTTGGCACTAAAAAGCCAAGCAATGTAATTCATTTGGCTCAGACACTGAGAAAAGGTGCAGCTAATTATCACAGATAAACAAGCAGGAAGAACATCCAAAGAGTTGTTTTAGATCATCAGGAACTTTATGCTTACAAACAACGTCCTTCTGATCTGGTTGGTCTATGTCCTGCAACCCACGCATTGAAGTGTGTCGTATTTGGAGTATCCAAATACAACAAATACAATTGATTATTTTGCAGACATCTTCACTCATGTGAGGCGCGTTGCTTGTGTTCAGTCACGTGTCGATGTTAGCGACTGCATGTCTTGCTCCAGCATGTTAATTTTTCTCATTTACTGTAACTTTTATGTTTAGCTCCTCGGGTTAAATTGGCAGTTCACTGTTTATTTGTCTACATTCATATCCTCAAACTCATTAAACCCTGGCAGGTAGAAACTGTTCAGCATGTTGTCACACCCATTTCATTGAAACAATACACACACACAAAAAAACAACAACATTATGTGCATATATTTTGTGCTCTGTCATCACATTGTTGGGTGTCTCCTAGGATACGCCATGGGATGGGGACCAATCACTTGGCTGCTGATGTCAGAGGTTTTGCCGCTGGTGGCCAGGGGCGTGGCATCAGGCCTGTGTGTCACAGTGAGCTGGGTGACGGCCTTCGCACTCACGCACGCCTTCACCCTCCTGGTAGACGCCTACGGCCTGTACGCGCCCTACCTGATGTTCACGGTGGTGTGCGTCTTCTGCCTGCTGTTCAACGCCGTGTGCATCCCAGAGACTCGCAAGCGCTCGTTGGAGGAAATAGAGAACTATTTCAGGACTGGACGCACGTTCACCATCAGGCAAAATCATCCCAGCGTGGTGTCCAGCTGAAAACACGAGGTCAATCCGATCCAAAGGAGCCATTCTTGCTCTGAAAGCGAAGCAATAAAAGCTTAATATGGCACATTTCAGTTTAAGAACCTAAGATAGCAATTTTAGGGTTTTTAAAATATAATTTCTAATCATTGTTACAAATCTTTGCAGAGGTAATTATCTCCTTGAACTTTTTCACATTTCATCACTGTACAACCACAAACCTCAGTGCATCCTACTAGGATTTGATGTGAAAAACCAACACAAGATAGTGCAGGATTTAAAAAAAAAAAAAAAATTAAAATCTTAAAGTTTGCAGTCAACATGTATTCATTATTATTAGTTTAAAACTTCATAGAACCTTCATTCTTTAGGCCGAAAAGTTCAGTTGTGATGTCCACCACACGTTTGTGTTGTCACCTATGGCTTGTGACAAATAGCTATGTTTTCACATCACTATTCCACCAAAGCCAGATTTGCGGGTTGTAAGTAATCCAAACAAAATGTGAATAAGTTCAAGGTGCATGAAAATGTTTCGGCCTCACTGTGCCTCAAAAAGACGGAGCTCAGATCAATGACAAAAAACAAGAACTCGATGATGAAGCTCCTTCATACAGATTAAAGCATTTATACCGGACCAACGCATCTAATTTCTATAGGGGAACTTAAACAGTTACATTGACTCAGGCCAAAAACAGCAAAACATGGCCTTGTTAGCTAAATAAAAACTGAAGTAGATGCAGCCTTACTAGTGAAAACTTGTGGCGCTGCATGAGAAAATGACTGACTTCTTTCCATTCTTTTACAGCTTTACATCATTACTCTAGAATTTGTCTTTGTGTGCAATTATTGATACATATAACACTTGAGAGGTTTTGATGTAGATTTGCCAGAGCAACAATTATCACGTTTTGTGGTAAAACAAAATGACTGTCTGTAGATTTCATTTAACTACACTGATAAAAATCATAAAGAAAACTCTGTACAAATATATAAAAAAAAGAAAACAAAATTGTAGTAAATTTAAAAATGCAGTATAAATTGCGGTTATATTTATTTACTATGCCAACCATGACAGCTGGAAACCTAAACAACCGAACCAACCGGATCATCTGGGCCGGCCAGGTCTGTCTGGTGACTTCATAACTTCTCTTCTGTGAATAATCATCATGTTGACCAATCACAGCAGCTTCTGTTCTTTAGTAAATGTTGAAAATTAAATTTGTCTACATGAAAATATAGTTTATAAATGGCTGCTGTAAACATTTAGACAACTAAAAGGGAATATGTACGCATGATATGAAGTAATACCGAGTTTGGTTGAAAGATAAAAAAAACTGTTTAATCAGATTTTATGTTCAGATGAGGAAAAAAAAGATAATCTAAATTGTTATTCTGTGAAGTAAATATCTAATTTCAACTGTATTTCTGTGTGTTGTTTAATAACTGCAGCAAATCCAAATTTCTTCAATGTTTGCATCCATTCATCAAGTTGTTTTGCAAAAACTTAATTATAGGGTATATTTTGGGATCAGTGTTGAACAAGAGTTGGTTAATAGTAGCCAGATGTTAAGTAATTACATTCACTAACAACAACATATTATATCCGATGGAAGTCATCAATTAACTACAGCATCTTTGTTTGGAACACATTCTAATGGAAGGAACAGGACATGTTCCTGGAATAATTACATCCAGTACTGCATGCCAGTCTGAAAACTGTTGCTGCAGAAAATACGCATGTTGCAATACCACATTTGCATTCCTTAAGGTTGTTGGGTCTGTGTGCGATATTAGAAAGTTGATCATTCTATGAGACTTTTTTGTTTTTCCCTCTTCTAAAGGTCACCGGTCCAAGTCAAACTCTTTGAAATATGTCACAAAACCCTTGACGTAGTTCAACATCAGACCAGAAGAAGCTAAACTGGTTACAACAGTGATATTAACATAATTCCCCCCCCACACACACACACACACACCCCACATCCCCACCACCCCCACCCCCCCGCCAATCCCATAAAGCAAAAAAAATGTAAAAAATATTGAGTTCATTGTCGCAAAATGTAGCAACACGTCAGATGTTCAGCTTCAGTGTTATCTCAAACCTTAGAGAAATGTACCTCTGCAGACATACTGTGTAGATAAACAGATGGAGAGAAAGAATGGCACAGATGCCAACAAAGCTGATAGAAGATAGACAAAGAGATATTAGTACTGACACTTCCTTTCTCGCAGTACCTGCTGAGTCAAAGACTGTTTTTATACGTCCGACCACACCTACCGACCTGCACCTCCCTCCACCAAGACAGTGCCTTCATCAGTCCTTACTGGTTGATGCCAAGAGCATGATGCACACTTCCTGTCTGAGAACACTAAATGAAGGAAGTGACAGGATAGTTTGGAATATTTTCTTCACTGTCAGTGAACCAGTAGATCGGCTAACCGGTTAACAGTAAACTCTTACAGAGAAGGTAAGAATGTTGTGAAGACGTCACATCTTCACAACAGCAGAAAACAACCAGTTCTCTGCCACTCCCAATCTAACAAAAACAGAACATCCCACAACAAAGTCCATGTTGGTCTGATGCCACGCAGATGATACTCTGCTGTGCCTTACATGGGAATTACAGAGGGAAATTCTGGATGAAAAACTAAAAGAAGCAGAAAAAGAACAACAACAAGACTCAACCCTTTTCCGAACTGCATGTTTCACAATTATGTACTACTGACATTAAATGTTAATCAAATATACTGAAGGTTTGTGGTAACAAAAAGAGGAGGAATACTTTTACAATCCACTGTGATCAAGGCACTGATCAAAATATTCATAGTAAACAGATGTTTCTAATTCATCAGCATTATTTTCTGCAGCGACATTTGTCAATGTTGTTATACAGTATATATACAATACATATTACTTCCTTCAGGGTTCTTAAATTAAAAACATTTTGTTCGTCTTCTCTCCTGATGCTCTAACCAGCTATAATGATATAGCTAATTAAGGATTTCAGTCTCCAGGGCATGTGCTGGGGTTCACACAGATAAACCTGCGTTAAAAGTCAAGTAGGGAAGGAAAATGTGTTCTGTCTTTCAAGAATGCTGAGATTATGAGTATCCCTGGTTTGCACTGAACTTGTTTTACATAAATGTTGTCATAGATCCTTTTTATCTTGTCAACACAGCACCAGAACATATTTGGAACTGAAATAAATTCAATTTAAAAAAATGTTCTGGCACTGTTAAAGAATAAAATGTATGTAACCACATGAAACAATGAAATTGATACCACTCGTTATTTGAGGAAGTCAAGAGAAAAGGAATCTCTCAACAGGAAGAAGACACCTGCTTTCATAATGGCTGCTGTTGCCTCCAGCACACAGACTACCGCTTGTTTGGGATTTGAAACTTGGGCCTCAGAGTGAGTTAAACATTTTATTGATAACCTAACAGTGTCTTGAAGGCTAAAAGTTAAACTTACATGGGGGTTAGCTTGTCGAGGAATGTCGTCCATCTGGCTCATCGAAACAAGTCACCAAAACCTCGCCCTGTTAGCGTCACGAGGAGACAACACCCAACACCACCTTTTTACTGTAGATCCTCCGCTAAGTGATTTGAAGAGATAGAAGACAAAAAAATCCCACATTGAATGCTAAATTTAATATAACTTAGACTGCTTAGGGTGTTGTACAAAAGTATTTTCTGAATCTTCTTATAATTACTCATGGTGCAAGCACTAACCTCCAAATTATTTTTATTGGAATTTTCAGTGATAAATAAGCAAATAGTTCTTCTTATTTGTAAAAGAAAAAAAAGAAAAATGTGTACAAATAAAAATCTAAAGCGTGTGTCCTGCATTTGCATTTCACCCTGCTATATTAATATTCTGCAGAACCACAACTTGCAGCATTTACAACTCCAAGTCTTTTGCAGCCTAAAAAAATATTTTCTTGCAGTGCTGTCCAACATTTAGCTTCATTCATCTTCTCATCAGCTCGAATCTTCCTGCTGAAGTTAAGCACCCCCACAGCATGACGCTACTGCCACCATGTTTCACCACGATTATAGTGTCCAACGGTATGAGTAGTGTTTACTTGGTTCCACCGAACTTTCCTCTAGATGCTTGCAATGTTACCTTCATAACTGCATAGCCATTTTGACCTTACGTAGAATTCATTGGCTTAATTTCAGTGCTTCTGGGTGGCAGTGAGTGGCAATAATGTAACGACAAACATGCAAAGCCCTGTGTGTATCCAAGAAGACATCAGCAAACATCCTGCCTCCCAGTCAACGTTCATATTTGGAAACCATTTAGTTTGAATACGGTTGGAAAACTGGGCCCCAGATTTGACTGTATATTGTTGCATAATGTTCATGTGTAAATTTGTTATTGTGGTTTAATGCAGGTCAAAGTGGAACCCTTAGGGGTTTGAGAAATCCTGCACGGTTTTAATTCATTTCCCTTATACACATTGGAGACATAAGCGATGCATGTCACCCATCTGGTGTTGCTTATGGGTTTTATTTAGTCAGTTCATGTGGGCCCCATACAATAAGCTTACTGTGAGTCACGACCCAAGTTGAGCTCAGGCTCAAAATTAATTCTCAGTTGGAGTAGGATTTCATCAAAGCCAAAGAAATCCCTTTTGTACTCCTAGATATCACCAAGTCTGAATTTTCATTTGTACCGTTGATCCTAATTTTGGGACTGGGACTTGAAAGTAAAAAGACTGAACTTTGTTAAAACGAAAATAATATAAAAACCTTGTAATGGTTTTGAAATTTTATTTGTGTGTCATTTTTCAGTACAGTTCAGTACAGTGTGACCTAGATGTTGTTTCTCTTTTCCCAGGTTAAAGTTTTAAATCTGTAACACTATCGTAAATCAAATGCAGTCTCTCTAAACACACCTGTAAGCTAGAGCAGTCAAGACATTCAGTCTAAGGGCAGCAATAATAACAATAATGTATAATCCAGAGAAAATGTGGTAGAGCTGGCCTGGTCCTTTCAGCTTCCAAGAGACGCTAATTGTCTCAAGTATCATCATGTAAGCACCTATCATGTAAGCTAACACACTCTGTACAAACCAAATTACAGACATGAGAACTACTTTCACAAATCAGTTTTATAAAAGTGTTGACACTTTAGTGAGTTTCCTGGTGATATTTTTGCCTCTCATCTGAAAAGGGGAGTTTCCTGCTCAGTCATATATGACAAGACAGTTGAGTTTTTAGGTCTTAAGACTTCAGAGGGTTGAAACTTTGAGATTTCCAGGCGTTTAGATCTAAGATGCCACTCAAGGTGGGATTGTGGGTGTCACAGTTCAACATACAAAATATTTGGTTGCCATTACCAACAGCATGTAGGTATAAGCAATCATTTTCATAGCTCTCTTTTAAGCGAATATCTTCTTCCTTTCCATGCTCCGACAGTGTGTCGACGAAGGGAACAATATGGTTTAGATCTGACTCACTGTTGTTACACTTGGGATTAACCAAGGAACAATTTTCACAGAACCTAATTAAAGCGTAAAAGAGTCAACATCTTAGATTTTTTGACACACAAGATATATTTGGAGAGCTGTCCCTTGGTTCACCATCACCATTGTTTGTAAGCAGTGGCATTATTGCTATATCTGACACATAATTTACCCATAGTGCTCCATGAAACCACACACCTTTGGTTCTGTGGGCCACATACTAATGCGGGATGTGGCTGGGCGGATCGGAGCGCCGTGATTAATCACAGGCAACATAATGAAGGGCTTGCTATTGTTGCTGAATCACAATCCATATACAAAGTACAGTTATTCCACCTATGAATGCTTTTCACATTTTTGGACATTATGACCACAAACTTTAATGTAGTTTCATGGCTCACTTAGTGGCAGATCTGCCTTAATCACCATGGGGTTGCCATGGCGACTGAACACAGGCTGATGGAGAGACACTGCTGACTAACGTTTTGCACTGATTTCTTGGGCAACTTCCTTCGGCTGAATGGGTGTCAAAAGACCTCACAGGTGCTGTTTGGTCTCATAACATGTTCTCATCAATATGAGAACATGTCCAAATGTTTTTAATGCTTTAGCATCTTCACCTTTAATGTTGGGCCAACCAGTGGCCTTTTTCATAGGCTGCAGTAATATTAAATTCATTGCCAAAATGTTCTTTAAGGAGTTGATTGGACACCGCATATCCTCTTTCTGCAGTCAAGTGAAGGCAGTTACGTATGAGGTCTCTTGGTTGTGTATGCACTGAAACAACACACCCGTTGTTTTAGTGCATAATTTATATTTTTGAAATTACAATTATATTTCTTTTCATTTATACAATTTCAGGTAAGTTCACATGATGGAGCTGGTGTAAAACTCTATTATCCTGATCAAACCTCAAGTACTAATTTTGATGTTTTTAATCATTTATCATTTCCCTGCACTGCTGCTCCTCCTTAGGCCTGCACAATTGCACGTTTCCCTCAGTTTCAACAAGAAAATGTAGTTTATCCCGTTCCATAAATTTGGTACAACTTATGAGAAGGAACCAAAGCAGTTTGTTTGTTTTTGCAACAGCTTGTAAAATTCAATATGTAATTTGTGGAAAGGGTTTGCCTGTAGTCATGAACATTCTCTGAATTCTTGAGTAAAAAAGCATGCAGATGTGTGTCACTTGGTTTCTCCGTCGCCTTTGGGTGGAATTACAGCTCAACAATGAATCGGCAACTCTGATCTCTTTACGTTAAATCATGCGACGCCATCGGAGAGAAAAACAGGTTATTCCCACACGAAGAAAGTAACAAATGTATGCACTCGCTCAATAATCCTTTAATAATCAGACATCCAGCTGGTCATAAAAAATAAAAAAAAACTAAGACCAGTACAGGCTGTTCCATCAAAACTACAGAGTGAGTCACTCGTGCTTCTTGTTCTTTGTTGTGGCGAGGGCGGCGCTGAGGGCGGGTTGGAGGTGAGGCTCATAGAGGTAGAGGTGAGACAAGCTATCAGCTCAGCTTCAATCCTCAGAAGTCACCATCCGCAGGAGGAGCTCACACACACCTACCTACACACACCTGTCTGCAAACCCACTGCAACACAACACCAAGGTAAGACTGTAAGAATATTTGCACTTTATTCCTAATTAATTCTTTTTTCCTAATTTAATTGCTATAAGGTTTAGGAAGTCACATACATATATACATATTTTTTATTACTACTGCTGGATTTTGGATATTGTGATAAATAACCTTCAGATTTTTGATTTTTCTGCCATATGAAGCTCTCAAGAAAATCTAAGGGTTTTGCATTTTTGCTTTTCTTTATTGAGATATTTAATTGTAGCAATTTGTCATATGCAATTTGTTTGGTTTGATCATTGGCTCTCTTTCAATACAACAGAATGGAAAAACAAAAAAACAAAAAACAAAACCGACAATATCACCAAAGTTTAATATTTAAACACTAAAACTTAAAGTGTAAAAATACATTAATAACTTTGCTCAGCATATTTAAAACTATTACCAAAACTGTTCAATAAAATCAGACAAAGTTGGCGTAGCTATAGTTTCCCACCCATAAGATCAGATTTTAAGTTTGTTTCATTATTTTGTTGTAAAGCGATATAAAATCGACCCGCCCAAGAAAAAAGCATCTGATGACATCACAAAAGGCACAGGGCGCCACCAAGTGGTTATGAACCATTTGAAACTCGTGCAGAATGTCTATGAAGCCTGTCCAGAAGTTCCTCATGTTGTTTAGTCTTTACTGATGCCAGCTGATCAGCTTAATTCTTGCACCTCTTGTGATGTCATCAACCCAAATAGACCAAAAGTAGAGTTAGAAGGTTTATTTTGGTTTTAGGACGGAAGTCAAAAGCCTTGCGTTTCACACTTTATTATCCACCTGTGTTATTCTGGACATAGTACATATATTAGTGTAAAAAATTAACTATTTCATAGTAACTTTAATTTTTACAAGATGGGTAAAAATCACAGGCAGCGACAGAGGCACTGACTGGAAGTTCGATTTTATTCACTATTCAATGCTGTTGTTTGCTGTGTTGTAATTTTGTGAAGCACCCTACATCTTGTGAAAACTTCAAGGTACACACGTTTTTAAATTTTAACGAAGGGCAGGAGCAATAAGAGAGTCGGTCTTTGTTTTTGGAGGCACTTGAGATGCTTTCTTTGGCCCAAACGCAAATTTTGATCAGACAGATACTGCCGGGATGAGAGGTGAACTGGGGAACTTACTGTTCCACTTGTCTCCAGTTTCATCAGATGATGAATGCAATCCAAATGCATTTACAAGCACCGTCACATTCAGGTTGGACCAGCACGGGTGCCACTTACTGAACAGTAAGAGGCCACACCTGATACGGTCCGTGGGATTACCACGAGAAACAGGACCGTTCACAATCACAAAGGCAGAGTTAAGAATTTATCTCCTGGCCAAACTTCTCGTCTGGTAATCACCTAAAAACCTGCTTGGCGAGAATTTGTTTGTTTTCTATCTATCTATCTTTTTTTTTTTTTGGCAAAACTCAGGGCCATAGCTGAACCTGCAAAACTCACAATGCACTTATTTCACACTCTTAGCGGCAATACCAGCAAATTTATCACACAATGGATTGTTTTACCCTTTAATTTTCTCCAATGGTGGCTTGAAAGCATCAAAGCAATGTGGTTAACTAGACTTTATGAATGCCACACCTCACCGTTATCTCCACGACCTGTCAGATTTCCCGCTTGTGTCGACAAGCGGCCTTTCTAGAAGGAAACACGATTCTGAAACTGATTGAAATATCTTCAACTGTTTTACTTGAAAAACCAGAAACCAGTGCCAAGCGTGAAGGTGACGAGGGAGCCGGTTACCTGGCCTCATGCCTTTGCAGTCGGCATGCGTTCTGATGAACAAGCGCACTGAAGTTACAGCGTCAAACTCTTAAGCACATGCAAGTGGACCAGACAAATCAAGACCTATTTCTCAGAGATCTAACTGTGCACCCTGAGTAGAAACGTACAGTGACAGCGTCGGGGGTTTGTCATCGCTAAGTTTGAATGACACACCCTGACTTAGTCTGACTCAGAGAGAAGCATGCTGCTCTGTAGCATTCCTCTGCTGGTTAAAGGGTGTATGCAGGCAATGTGCATGACACACTGAGATCTTTTGCCAACCCACACCAGAGTAAACAATTGTTTTGATGCTTTTAAGTCAGGTTTGAAGTTGGAGCTCATTAAAAAATATCATGTAATTTATTCTTGAACAAGATAGCTTGCTATTTTTTAGAGACCAGATAAGGGTGCTTTTACCCTCATTTGCAAGCACCAGTATTACCAGCAAAAACCCATACAACCCAATAGACACTGCAAAAACTTTTCATATATTGATGGTATTTTATGTGCTGGAATGCATTTTTCAGAAATATTCAGGGAGAGAGACTTCAAAAATTAAATTACGATTGGATTGTTTTTGCAGTCACCTGTTTGAATTTGAAAGCAAAAGAAATATATTTTATTTGGGGCACCTGTGCCACCCCTGGTGGAATGGCGCCCTGAGTGGGGAGCCATACTGCCTGTATTAAAGACTACCACTACTTCCCACTAAGTGTTTTGCACATCATCATTTGAACAAATGCACAAAATATTTGAGAGTAAATGGCAAATTACAACACTAACATCACACTTAAGTCTAGCTTAAAGTTGATATAGTAGAAGATTTAATAATTTACGGCATGTTTCTGTACAGGTTCTGAAAGTTAAAAGGTTCAACAACCAACTTAAAAGAAAAACATCTCTCCCATAAAAGAAACTGAATCAAAACCATGTAAAACCTACTTTCATACTTTACTAACTGTTTAATAACTTCAGATTGTTTTTCCATTCCACCATTTATCACCAATTCCACTGGCCAATCGGATCTGGTCATGAGGAGTACAGGACAGAACTGGGACATACAGTAAAGGGGAGATGAGCAAAGCATATTTCAAAACATTATGAAGCTCAAAAGAGATGTATTTCAACATACAGTGGGAAAAAATTTGTGTTTTAATGTTAATCTATTAAATCTATTTCAGTTGCTTTCAAATAAATTATTAAAAGGGTCTTTAGATACTTGTGCACTGTGTTTCTACTCTGAAATAATTGTTGAATCATATGTAACAATTAGTAGGTATAGATGTTTTGGGTTGGTTTTTTTTTTTAATCTTTTTGTGGCTCCAGCGGTTTTTATTTATTAGTCTCTGGTCAAAGACATGCAGCAAACAGGCATGACCTTGTTCCAAAAGAAAGTGAAGAGAGTTTCAGTCAGTGGCCGCACCTGAAACCTGAAGGCCCAGACACACCCAGGCGTTTCCTGGGGATGCAGACATAATGGATGCACACAATGCAGAGCCAATACTGGCCCGGGACAGTGTAGTGGATGACAGATGTTTTCAACGAAGAGCAGAAAAATGGTTGTCAGCGGAGTTTGGCTCCCCCTGGTGGCGGTATTGATGCTGTATCTCTTGATTTTGACCCTGACATCAAAAGACCTTCATATTCATTTCCTGTATTTTCTTTCTGTGTAGCAACATGAGCGCAAGGGAACCTCCACCCTACCTCAACCAAGGTACGTTAAACACCCACATCCTCGTGGACATTGCCTTGCAAAACTTCATCCACCGTTTCGCTTTTTCCACATTGTTACAATCAAACACTTTGGATGTAGGATTACCATAATTGTGAAGTGAAAGAAAAATGATTTTCCTCAGCCTCATTTACTCCAATACTCCTAACTAAAATCCAGTGCAAGATGTTGAAATGACAAAAGTCATTTAGCTAGTGGATAGTTCACCTGTATGTATTTCTTACTTTATATAAACTCCATGTAAAGTAAACTTGTGCGTTCCCACAATGCTGTGGGAATCCTTGTATTGAGAAGGCATGGAGAAGGGATAGTCAATGAAAGGATGAATTCAAGTAAATGCAGTGGGCAATGGCCTAGTCAAAATCCAAACCTTGGAAATGACCTTTTCTCACATAATGACTGGTGGCAATGTGACAAAGGGTAAAATGGTTATTTATGGTTATTTTTGCGAGCGCATCAAGAGCGTCTTACTGGTCGTTAATTCCCTCCTTTTTTTCTCTCCTTTGTGTTTGTTTAAGCAGATACTCAGGGGACAGGAGTGAAGGTTTACCACGTCCACACCCCGTTCACCCCTCCTGACCAAGAGCAGGTCGGCTCTTCCTCTGTGGCCAGACCAGGTACGGCGCCACTCAAATAAACACAGAAAGACATCAGTTCCTTTGTTTTGTTCCTTTTTTTTTAAACCAGAAACATGAGCATCAGAGTGATCCTCTAACCTGGTTCCCTTTTCCCCTTCAGTGTACACCAGTGGAGGGGGAGGCACCGGCGGAGGGGGGACCGGCAACGAGCAAGACAAGAAGAAGTTTGTGAGCTACGATGTAGGTCTGGGTCGTAGCCCTGGCATGACGACCTGCACGTCCTGCCAGCAGCAGGTCATGACCAACGTCCATTACAAAGCAGGGACGTACGCCTGGCTCATGTGCATACTCTTCATCTGCTGTGGGTGAGTGTCTGGATTAAGCCACTCGCTCCACAAGGCTCCAAAAACAAAAAAAGAAAGAAAGAAAGAAAGAAAGGACAACAGATTTGTGATTTATATTTAGTGAAACACAACTAACCGCTTGACTTTGCCTTCAAGGAGAGCAGCTTTCTTGTGATATTTTAGAATGGTCTTTAATAATAATAGTAAAAATAAAAAGCTCTCGAGGCTTATTGAAGCCCTTTCAAACTGTTTTTCAAGGATTTTGAATACTTTCAGCTTCCATATCCAAGTAGAACAGCGGAAAAGCTGGGAGGGCATTTATTATTTACTGTGCAGCACATGAAATATTGCTATTATGTATTTCATGCTGTTCAAAAATGTGAATTCATTTGCTTCCTATTTAAATGCATGCACATTCTAAATAATCAAATATATTAAACACACTATTTGTTTATTTGTTTTTCTTCTGTTCATTTATTAATAGCTAACCCCAGCCTTATGCACATGTTTTAATATGAAATTAGAAAATAAGAGTATTATTTCTTATTAATTGATTTGTAATTTTTTTTTAAATATATTATTTTGATTTTATTATGATTTGCATTTTATGTATGTAACAATGCTAAGAAATATGAAATATATATATTAGATATTAAAAGCTAATATTCATTCACTATTAATTTATTAATTATTACATTTTAATCACTGATTTTTGAGTGTTTTCATATAGACCTGCCTTTGAATGACAAAAAAATATCTTGAACTCTTCGAAATATATTTTAAATAAAAGAACAAATTTAATATTTAATCTGATAAAAACACATTGAAGTTCGTTATTAAAAGGTGACAAAACCTGGAGAGAGGAAAAAAAAAATCAAGAAAAGTTCATACTTTTGCGACAGGCAGGGTGAATCTCGAATGTGCCGCTATGAAACTCAGCCTATTTGTTGTTTTGTTTTTTGCAGATTGTTCCTGTGCTGCTGCTTGATTCCGTTCTTCCTCGACAGCTTCAAGGACGCGTACCACACCTGCCCCCGCTGCGAAAGAGTCCTGCACGTAGAGAAGAAGGAGTGCTGTAAATGATGAACAGCTGGGAGAGACTAACCCGTAGAAATAATCAGCGCCATCTTGTCACCTTTGTCTGCCTCTGGATTCCCCTGAGACCCGGAGAAGCAAACCGAGCGGTGTTTTTTTTGTTTGTTTGTTTTGTTTTTCTCTCATATTGGGACATTGACTTGCTTACCGGTATTTCTATGGACAAACCGCCGATTTTTAATCGAAGCAAAAATGAAAAAAAAAAAAAAAAAAAAATCAGACATTAAACAAACTTCTGCAATGCTTCAAAAATATTAGCAAATATACAGAAAATGATTGTATTGTCAGATATTTAAACAGTTGATAAAAACCTCCGGTAGGTTTACCATCCCCTACATACTTTTTTTTTTTTTTACAGATTTGTTGTATTTTTCAATAATCTTTTATTTTGTTGTTTTTTGAAATTATGCTGGTAAAATGAAGAATTGTTTACAGATCTCATGTTTCAAAATGCTGTTTGAAATCTAAACCAATCATCTCGCCACTCAGAGGGACTTTTAAACAATTAAAATAATGAAACAAATCAACACACTAAAGAAGAATTACAGGGTAGAGGCGAGAATAGCTGCTGGAGGAGAGTGATTACACAATAACTTTGTGTTGGCATGTTTTGTTGAAGGATTCTGCCTATGAGACTCTGCTATGAATTAACCTGTATATGAAGGTGTTAGTCAGGAAAAGTACACTTTTTTAAATCACTGTGAAGAGCAGTTCACACACCACATCATCGTTTTGATTTATACCTCCAAACAGAATAGCCAAATCAAATTATGTATTTAAGTATATCTATATGTGTAACCTTCTGTCTCTAAATAAAAAAAAACTAGCTGCTTAACGATACACTAATATGCTAAATCTCAGATTCATTTCTGGGTGAAACTGATGATGCTTGGATCTCCGTTATTCACTATATCTGCTGGAAAATGTTGCACTCCAATAAAAAGTAGAATATATAGATCAGATGGCTTGTCGTTTTTCTGAATGTAAAAACATACGTTTAAAAATTGATTTGTGTAAAATGCTTATTACATGAACTCTGCCCTCAGTTAAGGAGGCTGTTTAGACTTTTTATAAGCAAGGAAACTGGACCTCCACAGCTGGAAGCAGATATTTATGTATGCTGTATAAAAATACACCTAACTGTTTTATTCTTATGTCTGACATTACAGAGAATTTGTTGAGTATTCACAGCTCTTCACTTTTTCCACCTTTTATGTTACGGCCTTATTCCAAATTGTGTTGCCAATTAATGTCTTTCTTTAAAATTCTACACACAAATACTGAATACTAAGAAAAAGGTTCTGAGTGTTTGTAAATTTATTCCATCCATCCATCCATCCACAGCTCAAAGTTGAGATGTTTCTACAATTTAAATGGAGTCCACACCTGTAGTGAAATGTAGTTGATTGGAGGTAATTTGGAAAGGCACATACCTGTGTATACAGGGTCCCACGGTTGACTGTCCAGGTCAGAGGTCAAAACCAAGCGTGAAATCAAAGGAATTGTCTGTAGTCCTCTGAAACAGGATTGTCTTGAGGCACAAATCTGTGAAAGGATCCAGAAACATTTCTACTGCTTTAGAGGTCGGCGACAATGATCTCAATGGCCTCCATATTTGGTAAATGTAAAAGAAGTTTGGAACCAGCAAGACTCTTCCTAGAGCTGGCCGGTCATCTGAACTGAGCGACTGCAGGAGAAAGACTTTAGTCAGGGAGGTGACGAAGTACTGAATGATCATTCTGTCAGATCTCCAGCATTCCTGTGTGGAAAGAGGAGAGCCTTCTAGACGGGCAACCATTTCTACAGCAATCCATTGATCAGGCCAGTGTGATTAGTGGCCAGACCCCTCAATGAAAGACACACGGCAACCCAGCCCATCTAGAGTTTGTCAAATGGCGGATGAAGGACTGTAGCAAGACTCTCTGGTCTGATGAGACAAAAACTGATCTCTGAGTGAATGCCAGGCCAATACCATCCCTACAGTGAAGCATGGTGACTACCAGGAACTAGCAGACTAGTCAGGATAGAAGAAAAGTGTACCAAGACGTCCCGGATGAAACCCTGCTCCAGAGTATCTTGACCTGAGATTGGGGCGACGGTTCATTTGTCAGCAGAACGATGACCCAAAGCACATGGGCAAGATCTCAAAGCAGTGGCTTCCGAACCACTGTAAGTGTCCGGCAGATGCCTGATTTTTTAATTTTTCCCCCAAATATCACACAAAGAAGCAGCGTGTTTGAGGTGTTGCCACAGGTGTACCTCAATATCTCTCAACCTGTAGGTGACCTGTAATCAGAAGCTTACAGAACCATGCAATAATCATCTGGGTTGTTCCAAATTGTTTAAAGACTAGTGAATGGAAGTCTCTTTGCACCAATCCACCAGTAGTTTAAGGCTGTGAAGGCATGACAATAGCAGCCGGTGAGGACAGACACAGCTGGATGAATGTATATTAGAGCAGGGATAATGGAGCAACTATTAAAGTAGCTCTCAAGAAACTGGCCTAAAGAAGCAGTAGGATCAATTACATGCCTCTCCAAGAGAACATCTTTACTCAGTGCCTTCTGCAAAACTTCACAGTCAGTGACTAGAGAAGGTCTATGAATATTGGTTTAAGACAGAGGTGCTCAGGTCCAGTCCTCGAGAGCTACCATCCTGCAACCTTCAGATACTTCCCTGCTCCAACACACCTGAATCAAATGAATGGCTTGTTACCAGGCCTGTTCAGAGCTGAATGACTGCTGGTGAGGAAATTCAACCATTTGATCCCGGTCTGTTGGAGTAAGGATGCATCTAAAAGATGAAGAGATGGTAGCTCTTGAGGACTGGACTTAAGCACCCCTGGTTTAAAATATGCCACAGATTCTTTGCAGGATATTTGACTAAACTTTGAGCTAGTCTAAGACATGATCATAATTTAATCTAAGGAAGATGAAAATCTACCTCATTTTAAGAGAAAGGCATCAGACCTCTAACACGTTTTCTTCCCAGATTGGCCTGTATTTAGCACCACCTATCATCACCTTTCTCTGCTTGAGGAAAGCATCAAACACAGGCTGATGTCAGCACTACCGCAATTTGCTCTAAGGATGTTGAGTTTTATTTCCCTGGTGGCTCAAGGCTACAAGGCTCAGAGCAATGGCTCTCTTTTTGTTACCCTTCCATTAAGCCCAGATTTGGGTGATTGACAAAGATCTAAACTTTGAATGTCTCCAAAGTAATCCTGAGGATCTTGGCTGCTTAGATGAACGGTCATGCCTCAGTGGGATTACAGTCGATAAAACAGTTCTTTAAGTTGTTCAAAGCTTTGGATCTCATCCTGTAGGCTACCCCTGCTTTAGACATCATCCCAGCCTGATCTTTCTCATGCGTTCCTTGGTCTTCGTGAAGATGTTTGCCTACTAATGTCCTCAAAGAAGGTGCTGCATATAATTTATTTGGCTTTGTGTGTACTAATCAAATGATCTTGTAATGAAAAGCACAGCAACATCCTGATGGATGATAACCACCAGCTACTGCTTCACCAGCGCGTTGCCCCATATGGACCAGTAGCAGTCGAGTTTGTTTTTTTTTTTTTCTCATTTTTATAGAAAATTTTTATTCAACATATATTTTCCAGCAAAAAGGCAATATACAGGAATAGTTGTCGTACACTGCTGCTACACTGATGATTTTCAACCGGAAAAGATCAAATCAAGGTGATTCTGCAGGTCATCTTTGTACGCAAGGTTTTTAAACAAGACAAACCACTGCAGTTAGGTTTTTCCAAGAAAAAAAATCTGTAGGTAACAGAAAAAGAAAAGATAGTTGTCAATGGTACATCAGGAACAAAAAGAAAATAATAAAAAAAAAAATCTACACACAAGAAATATGAACACCTGGCTCCTTCTGTACCCAACAAGAAAAGGCGTTTCTCTTAAATTTTACACGTTCATATTTTTAAATATACAATTCTTAAATGTCGTCTTTACAGAGCCAGCTATGCGTTTTTAAGGGGTGCATTCCATCTGTGCTTAAAAATAATAAAAAGAGACAGGAGGGGTGGAGATTCAGAGGGCTTAAAGTGTTTCTTACAATGCTGGTTTTGGCTCTACACAATCCTCAAACTTGGAGGGACTGCAGCTCGACCAAGCACGATGCAGTTCCTGCTTTTAACCACCAGAGGGCGACGGAGTCGAGAGAGATGAGGGAGAGTGGGGAGGGAGGGAAAGAGGAAGGAGGTGTGTGCGTGCTTGTGTTTCGAGGAATGACTGACGAACTATTAAAAGAGGATGGGCGTGGAGGGCAAAATGTTTGTGCACGTGTGATTCGAGAGGAATTATTGTTGCGAAAAACAGACGGTCCTGAGAAAGCTGCGACAGTAAGTGCCAACTCTCAAGATTAAAGAGACAATTCTGGGTTTTCTCCATTTATTTTCAACAGATGCCGTTTTGCAGATTTTTTTTTAAAGTTTTATCATACAAGATCTGCAAAAAAAAAATAACAGATTTACTGTCCTCCAACCAAACTAAGTGAGAAAGAATTGTGTAAACTTGGAAATACTGCTTTTTATTTTTGTTGCACTATGGGATGGGAGAAGGAACTACCACGAAGCTCTGAGCAAACATCTTTTCATCAAATTCAATACATAGCGGTGCAGTTCCTCTCCAAGCAACTTCATTTAAAACAATCCTCCTTAGCCCAGACGGGGGAAAAAAAAACAAAAAAACAAGTGAGGAGAAAAGACGCAGTTTCCGCTTTTCAAATTCATCTTAAAGCCCAGTTTTACATGTCCCACTTCAAGACAGGCAACAAAAAGCAGGCAGTGAACAGGTAGAAAAGCCGAACAGCTTCAAACGTAAAGGGAGACAGTTTAAAAAAAAAACAAAAAAACAACCCTAAAATGTACAACAAAAATAAACAGTCAGGAGGTGGTTGGTGCAGTTTATTTTTCCTTTGAAGAATAATCTGTCAGCTGCAGCGAGATCCTGTGTCGCTGAAGACGTAGTGCCGGTGCGGAGCTGTAGAGGTGTCCAGGCGGGTGTTAAAGAGTGATGAACACACACAGGCATACAAGCAAGCACGCACACCCACACAGCCTCGCACACAAACACGCACTCACACACACACGGTTGGTTACAGTCTGTGGTTATGGTTTGTTAAAGTGGGAAAGAGGGAGGGAGGAAGGATTTGAGGAAGATGAGGAGAACGAAGAAGAGGAGGAGGAGCAGGAGGGCTCAGGAGGGGGGCTAGGCTGCTTTAGTTGTGGATCTTGATTGCTTTCTCCAGGTATGTGTAGCGACCTCTCTTTGGAGCTTTGTTGAAATGATCCAACCCTAGCCAGGGCCGCGGGTGGGACATGTTACCTGTGGAGGACAAGATGCCACAGAGGGTGTGAGGCAACTCGGCTGCTGCCCGATTAAAAAAAAAAAAAGAAGATACAGAAACATCTCCAGGAAATACAAAATGAAGAAAATGTGTTTCAGACCAAAACAAGGCCCCATCACCAGCATCTCTGCACCAACTCAAATTAAAGACCTTTTAAGACCACTATGAATTAAATTTAAGACCTATATCACGACAGCAAATTATATTTTGCCAGGTCTTTTTTTCTAGAATGTATATCGCATCGTACGTGTTGGCGACAGAAGTGAGTCGGTGCCAAAGATGAACGTCGCCCGGACAACTGGCAATAGTTTACACTTATCAATGATAGACGCAAAAAAGACAACTAGCTAGCAAGGGTATATTAGCAGCTAGTTAGCGGTAGCATCAACCGCTTGAGTCACACATGGACCATTACGTGCGACTCAAAGTTCTGCCTCACAGAAAAGTCTGACAAGAAAAATAAACTAGATAAGAGTAAATAGTTCTGCCACAACAAAAAGACAAACATTTCTCTGCAGTACTTTCTTTTTTCCCGTACTTATCTACGGTTGGAAAATCATAAAAGCAAATTCAAGACTTTTCCAAAGAGTTAGTAGCAACCTTGGCCTCCCCTTTCCCCATTTTCCATCAGCCAGAGGCTTCTTCACAAGTTCTGTTAATGCTTAAAATAGGAAGTCTATTGGCAGAGCGTCACTGTAAATAATCTCCCAAGTTTAATAAATGACCAGACCAATAATTATTTACCACATGTAACTAACTGTTTGAAATCCCGAAATACCGCTTTAACGTTTGCTCTCCCTTTCATTATATTAGGCAAAAAAAAAAGCTTATTTAGAGGTCACCTAAGATCCTTTAAACCTATTTGTGACAGAACGTGGTTGAACTGATAACGCAGGGCAGCTTTCGGTTGCTCAAATGTTACTAAGAGTTCTTTGTGGAGAGGAAATCCCTTTTGAACGATAGTGACCTCAAGCCCAAAACTGAAACTCATATACAGGGAGTCATATGTATATTATTGTGATGCTTAACATCCTGGACTGTGGATATTCCTGCACAGCTGCCAGCACTGGAAGAATCTCAGCGACAGGAAATACCTGGCTGTGGCTCAAAGTCCTTCAGGTTGACCTCGTACTCGTCTTCGGTGAGGTACTGATGCCGGCCCATCATCACAATCGCAAACTTAAACTTGGAAAAGAAAGACAAAAAGAAAAAAAAAAAAAAAACACGCAAAAATAAATAACAACAATGATGCATATTGTTTTTACTTTTCTTTTTTTTTTTTAAAACAACATGACACCACACCTTCTCAAATTCTTTCTCCTGGATGTCCAGCATGGTCTGGATCCTCCTCATCACCTCCCTAAACGGCTCCCCCTGCAGGGAGGATGCAGAAATTTAAGTCACTTGATGAAGGAAAACAATCTGACAAACATTCGACACGAAGCGGCGCCACATGCCTGTCTGATCTTGAGCAAGAAGGGAATCCCAAAGGTGCCAAAGACTTCCTTGTGGAAGTGAGCGACTGGGATCAACATCTCAGTGTCCTTGTCCAAGTCCACCTGGTCCAAAGGAATCTCCTGTAGAAAATTTAATTTTTTATTTTTTTTGTGTGTGAAAAAATTCTGGGTTGTATTTATTCTGCAGCTGGAATATTAGAAAAACCAAAGCAGCACTAATCTGATTCTAAAGAAGCAAACTGAACAGGGTGCGTCAGGGCTGGCAGCTCTGCAGCGGAGATGCAGCTCAAGGAGGCGAAGCGGCTAAAAATACACACACCTCCAAACACACTTACCTCTATTCTAAAGGTGCGACTGGCAGCAGGAGATAAACATTCTAGCAGCTCGTCCTCCTGGTGAACCCCGATGATTTTATAGCTTACTATCTCTAACAGCCTGCAGGGAGGGGAGACAGAAGAGAGATTGATGTGAAGCCGCAGATGTTCAAACGCTTTCAAACTGTGAAATACAAGAAATTATGAGGAATTAAAAATGACAGCACAGTCATTAAAAAGGTGAAAAATATTCTTGTGGTTCTTTTGTTTTTATTTCAAGGTTTTTCAGGAAAACGTTTCCATTTTCCAACTAGATAAACTTGCATCAGCTGAACACATTAAATAATACATTTAACATTAAATATTTATCCTTATGGTCACGGTTAGTGAAAGTATCAACATGTTGATTGGTGTTTAAATCAAACCAAGTCTAGAACTAAAGCAAAAAAAATTTTTTAGAGATCTGTTTTTATCTATTTTTTCCAATTAATACATATTTTGCAGTTAGTAACTCAAATCACAAAATGATCTAAAGAGACTGACAGAAACCCAGGTTGTGATGTTAAGAATAAATGTCCTTACCCCAGCAAGAAACGGCTCAGTAACAGAAGACATAAAGACGTCAAGATAGCCAATTTACATTTTTCCATACTTATCCAGAAGTGGAAAATAAAAATCAAACATGTAAGGCATCTGTAGGAAATGTCTATTCTAGTAAATGTCAGAGGAGAGAAAATTTTGTATTTGATGAGGCTGTAACAACCTCAAACGTCACACCAAATTAGGACCAACTTCCACTTTGATTTTTATTTTAGAAAAGAAATTAAAAAATGAAGAGTTTTGAAACTATTTGGAAATAAAAGACTATAATAGCAGCTGCACCTCTGTGTGTGAGATATGAGCCACTCAGGTGAAGTTATGTTTCTTTCAGACCGCTGTGTGTGAGAGAGACCAGTCTTACTTCTTAAAAAAAAGATCAATTTAACCCTCAATTGGCTGTAAACCTAAAAAAAAATACAATGTGAGTGAAGTTAACAAAGAGCAAATCAGTGCACCTAACTGAATGTAGAATGTTTCTCAATTATTAATCCTGGCAAAATAAACAACACTACAGAAAAAATAATCCAGCAATTCTGCTGTTCACAATGAATCCTGATCAAGTTTGTATTTTTTCTAGTTTTAGAAAATCGGTGTCTCGCATATTCGGAGATAAATACCTGAGCTTCTCAGAGCCGTTTTCAGACAGCTCCACTGCCTTTTTACATTCTTCCAAAAGGTCCCGTACACAGCCATGTTTGTCAGGGTACAGGGTGATCTCCTGCAACAAAAGTGTGTGAGGAAAAGACAAACAAACATTTGACCAATTGTATAAGTAACACAGAAATATTACATTTTTAGTTGAACAAAGCAATCAAAGCATGTGGCTTACCTCCTCTCTGAACTGGCTGTTGAGCCATATGCATTTAAAACTCCTCCTGTTCTCAAAGTCTGTTATCTTCATCTTCAACTGTGAGCACAGAAAGAGGAAAACGCGTTTTTATTCGATCGCACAGGCTGCCTGTGATTCACCTCGTTCCATCACTAACGTTTGTACTCATCTAAAAAGGATTTGACCCAAATGTGATCATCAGAATAAAAATAAAAAAAAAACGCAGTAATGACTCATGGATAAACCTGGGAGCAAAAAAAAAACAAAAACTGTGGGTAATTCCCCAGAACGTTTTATTTTCTCTCTTTCCCAGCTGTTAGGCTACAGGTGGTTCACATTGTACCAAACGAAAAGCTACAGACTTTAAAACAGGGCAATTGAATGTATAACTACAATAGGATTAAACTGATTATGTACTTAAAAACACACCGGGCTCTCGTATTTTCTAACTTTAGCTGGTTGGTGTAAGCCTTCTGAGGTAAGCCCGAAATCTCGTTAGCTCAGCCTGGACAATCTACCGACAACCCACTGAACTGCATCCGAGTGCGAAAGCAGAACAGCGGGTGACGACACCTTCACAATAAACGGGAAAACAGAGTTTTAACACGTCTTTCTAGCCGATGTAATTCAGAAAAACGTCTTTCAAAATCCAAATTCGATGGGGGGGGGGGGGGGGGGGGGGAATAAACTGATGGCACAAATGTGGCTAATCGGTATATAACAATTAAAAGGAAAGAAATCAAACATCCAAGCATTCCCACCTGCTGGTAGTAAAGCTTCTTGGGCTGCCGAGGTTTGAAGAATTGCAGCAGGTCTCGCAGTGTCCCATCATAGTTGTGTCTGAGAGGATTCCCTGGACCGTCCCTGTACCTGGCCACCACACCACCAGGCAGGGGGGGCAGGGCGGTGAAGGGAAGGAAGAACGGATGGAGAAAGATGGGAGAGGGCGCGGGGGAGTCATGGAGGAGAGAAGATGTGTAAGTTGGCATGGAGAGCAAGATGCACAGAAGAGTGAGAGGTGAGAGGGAGGAGTTACAGAGGAAAACAAAGAGAGAGGTGGAGGGGGGACAGGTTACACAACATTTCTCACAGCTGGAAATGACCAAACAGAAGGCAAGCAAGTCCAAGATGCAACTCAATTAAGACATTTGGAAAATGTTTAAAAGACTGGATATTGTAGATCATCTAAATCAAGCTTTTTGCCCCGGGAGACAAAAATTGGGAAATTTAACCTACTGTATTTTCCGCACTATAAGGCGCACACATTATAAGGCGCACCTTTAATGAATGGCCTATTTTAAAACTTTTTTCATATACAAGGCGCACCGCTGTATAAGGCGCGTAGAATAGACGCTACAGCAGAGGCTGGGGTTACGTTATGCATCCATTAGATGGAGCTGCGCTAAAGGGAATGTCAACAAAATAGTCAGATAGGTCAGTCAAACTTTATTAATAGATTACAAACCAGCGTTCTGAAAACTCCGTTCATTCCCAAAATGAACAAACATCTGTTTTATTATTTTCCCCGAGGTAAAGTAAATGATATGGTATTTTCGTGACAGTTTATCTTTTAACAACAGCAAGGTATAACATATAGAGGAGGGGAACTTTTCCTCGATTCAATAAACACGTAAAAAACAATTTGATGGGCGTGCCGTGGTGGCGTAGTGGTTAGCACGACCCGTATTTGGAGGCCTTGAGTCCTCGACGCGGCAGTCGCGGGTTCGACTCCCGGACCCGACGATATTTGCCGCATGTCTTCCCCCTCTCCTTCCCCGTTTACCGTCAGCCTACTGTCATATAAGGGACACTAGAGCCCACAAAAGACCCCTTGGAGGGGTAAAAAAAAAATCAAACAAACAAAAAATCAGTCTGATACTGTTACGGTAAATCAAACGTTAGTGCAATCAAAATATATATCCACTTCCACACCATTGATTCGTTCATGTTAAATTCTCTCGCTGCTGCTCTATTCCCGTGTTCTACTGCCTGACTGATCACCTTGAGCTTAAACTCTGCGTCGTAAGCGTGTCTCTTAATAGGAGCCATTTTGGGGTCTTTACACAAAACCCAGCGTGCACCGCGCGCTTCTTCTTCTACGGGGAAAATGAAGTTGGCAGCTGCTTACCGTAGTTCCGAGACCTGTTGTGGCTCAATATTGGTCCACATATAAGGCGCACCGGATTATAAGGCGCACTGTCAGCTTTTGAGAAAATTGAAGGTTTTTAGGTGCGCCTTATAGTGCAGAAAATACGGTACTTGTAGGCGACAAAATTTGTTAAATTAAAAAGGCAAACATTTGTTTATTGTGGTTTTTTGGTGTTTTATTTTACTTGCTCTACAATAAAGCTTATTTGTTATTAAATCTGTACATCACAAAAGAGCCAGAACATAAAAAAGGGCGATGGACTTTAAAAATCGGCTCTTGGAAAGTCAAAATGTCAAAGCTGAGCATATGGAAAGATGTACAGCTTTTTAGGTTTTTTTCTGTATTTCTTATTTTGCAGTGTTTGTGTTTTTAATCTCGGTATTTATTATTGTGCTCAACATAAACCTGCCAATGGGACTAGATACGGAGATCAGTCACCTGGCTAATATGTCATGTATTTACATGTGAATATTCATTAATAGGAATTGTCCCCTTTTTTAAAAATTTAACTTGAACTGTTGCCTGAACTGCTGAATAAAAAAGGATAATTTTCAAAAATTTGGGGTCTTAACTTTTTTTCCATTTTAGTATTTTTTTAATTTATTTTTTAACCATTGTTGACTTGTTGTTGGAGGCCGAATAAAATCACTGCAGGGGCAATAAATTGGCCCAACCTGATTTAAATATTTTTACTTTTACTGCAGCGAAACCTGCAACAGGTCAAACGACTGAATGAAATGCATATACATATAAAAAAAAAAGCAATAAATGGACCAACAAACAAATTTAACCCCTACCTAAATATAATTGAAGACATTTTATGGCTTTAGATTTAGATGACTATTACGCCTTGTTTATGTTTTATTAATTCATTTACAGTATACACATATTCTATTCTATTCTATTCTATACTTTTTTTTAGAATAAAAAACTATTATGACGAATTATTGTGTGTCAGTGTGTGGATGGGACAAGCCTCCTACCCCTGGGACTTGAAGAACTGCAGCAGCATCGGATCTGTGTTCAACCTCTGTGCGACTGTCTTGGCCACCTGACAAAAACACACACATTACAAGTAGGTTAGCACCTGTCAGGCAGCGTCTTTGCCTCAAGCAAATAAGATGAATAAAGAAAGGAAATAAAGATCAGATTTATACGTCAACCAGAAAGCTTCACATATCCTTGCATCAATAAGAAGATTTTCAAAGTGCTAGCTGTACTTTAACACCCGAGAAGAGTTCAACTTCGATTAAATAAGTAAACTTAACTTTAATATTGTTAAACGTCCTTTCAGCATGAGAAAAAAGAAGATTTTTGCTCAATTTAGCTGTATGAAGGGATGAAAAGAGGTCACCCCTCAATTCAGGCAGCATTAATCAAGCTGAGCAACCGCACCTGAAAATAGTTCATGCGGTTCGAGAGCGTGACCACGAAGCCAGGGTCGTTGTGGATGGTCTTGTCACAGAAAATGACATCAACTCGGTGGTACAGATCCCGGAAATAGTCCTTTGCTGTGGGCAGCTCACTGCTGTCGTTCTCTGGGTCGTCCCTGTGTGGGAGCGGCAAGAGAACGAGATTAAAGCGCTGCTCACAGAGCAACAAACCGTACGGATCGATTAGAGACACAACGATCCATCAGGAACAAAGTTGTTTCTGTTTTATGTGGACAGAATCAGTCATAAAGCCAAAAAGGCACACACACACACACATCTAAAATCATAACAACTTCAAATTAAAAGATGAACAAAGTTACAGATGACCACAGTTTTTCAGCTTTAAAAAAAACTGGAGTAGGGAGCAAGTATCCAAACACGGTTCCTAAACCTCCTTCATGTCAAAACTCCCCACAGATTTATTGTTCTGTTCCAGTCTCAACGTGCTGCAGTAAAAGTAAAAAGGTCTGAAATATCAAATTGAATTTACTGTGAATATTTCTACAGTTTAAAACATGAAATATGTACAAACTATAACATGTAAAAAAGGAAGGAAGGACAGAAAGGAGTATAGGATGGAAAAAATGGAGGGAGAAAGGATAGGAAGGAAAAAGCACGAAAGAAATGATAAAAAAAATGAAAGTAAAGTAGGATAGAAGGAAGAAGGGGAAGCAAAAGAAAGGAAGGACGCAAAGGATGAAAGAAAAGGATGGAACAAAAAAAGCATTAATGAAGGAAAGATAAAAGAACGCAAGACAAAAAAGGATACAGGAAAACTAAAAGGACAAAAAGAAAAAGGAAAACAGGAAGGAAGGCAAAATAGTAAGAAAAGAAGCTAAAGACAAATTATGACTTGGCAGAAAAAAAGATGGACAGACAGATGGACCAGTGTAGGAAGGACAGATGGACGAACGGTTGGAGAGACCTTGTAGACAACTCCAGAATTTTCCTGTTAAATTCTGGGAATATTTTTCTCCTTTCCATTCCCACACACATCCAGATCTGACACGTCTAAAACCAAACCCCCCCTCTCTTCCAGGCTGCATAGAAACAACATTCTGACCCGAGTGTACAGCTGGAAAACGCAACTGATTGAAATAAACGGCAAAACTCACTTCTGGAAGACAATTATGTCCCCGTCCATGAGCTCGTCCAGGGCCTTGTCCAGAGAGACGTCGTAGTCCTGAATCCGCTCTGTTAGGTTGGGCTTTACTTCCTGCAGCAACGAAATCATCATCAAAGCAGGATGAAGTCAAACCGGTGGCAACCTGGTGAAAATCCAAACCGACCGCCACAAACAGAGCTCACCTCATAGAGGATAAGGCTAGTTTCCTGCTGAAACCCTGCTCTCTCACACATGACTGGCAGCAAGTCTCCTGGGCAGAGCAGAATAAATTGTTTCAGTACAAAATAAAAGATATTAGAGATAAACTTCCAGAGATATTCTTACTAATTTTGCAGGATATAGGTGTGTAGATATGTCCACAATAATTTAAGCTTCTGGTTTTGGGGTCGTACATCTTCAAGAACAACATGACATCATCTACAAAAAAAAAAAGAAAAAAAGCATATTAATTTTTAAAAATACATATTAACCAACCAAGTTAATTAAGTTCAACTGCAGACCAATTTAATAAATTAGAATATTATTGAAAAGCCCCTTCATTTCAGAATCAGATATAGACTAATTACACAGAGATGGATGTTAGAAAGCCTTTATGTTTGTTAGTGATTTTCCATTTACAGATAGAAACATAATGTTTAAAATTAGATTACATCAGAACAATAAAATTAATGTTTTTAAAAACAAAAGTGCAACCTTCATGAAAATTATGTTTAATAAATGCTTAAAGTTTGTCATTTTCAAAAGATACTTTAAAGATGTAAAGATATACAGTACAGACCAAAAGTTTGGACACACCTTTTAATCCAATGAGTTTCCTTTATTTTCGTGACTATTGACATTGTAGATTCACACTGAAGGCATCAAAACTATGAATAACACATGTGGAAATATGCACTAAACAAAAAAGTGTAAAACAACTGAAAATAGCCCTTATATTCTAGTTTCTTCAAAGTAGCAACTTTTTGCTGTGATTACTGCTTTGCACACACTCTGCATTTTCTTGATGAGCTTCAAGAGGTCGTCACCTGAAATGGTTTTCACTTCATAGGTGCCCTGTCAGGTTAATAAGTGGGATTTCTTGCCTTGTAAATAGTCATGAAAATAAAGAAAACCCATTGAATTAGAAGGTGTGTCCAAACGTTTGGTCTGTACTGTATATTCTAATGTCCTGTCTTGATCAGTCAAGTTTTAAAGCATAAAGACAGAATGGATTGATAAAGAAGGCAGGTTTACAAGTACATGTCAACCTTCTCTATTGAATCCGATTAAACATGCTTAGAAACCCTGAGATATTTATATTTAATGTTACAGAAGGATGCGTGATTGGATGACAGACATGAGTAAAACTCACGGTCTTTGTCGAACTTGGGTAACGTGGCTCCGCTGGCTGCCAACTCTGGATCCACAGTCTCCAGAAATATTGTCCAGGGGTTTTCATTGTCACTCAAGTCGATCATCTAATAAACAAAACCAAACATCCAAAATGGTGACCTTTCGTCATAGTTTGAGGCATTTCCCAAAGAATAAATATATAAAGAAGCAGCAAATATTTATTTCTCAGGGTTCGTACGCCTTTCCCACAGGAAAATTCAAGCACTTTTCAAACTACCAGCACCACACTTTAGAGGTAAACGTATCAAAAATTAGCTACCAAAAAGAAGTCCCTATTCCCTAAATTTTCTGGTACTTACAAATAATTTTGGTAATTCTAACCGAACCTAAAACCAGAAAGGTTTAGCCTGACTTGACTTCAAACAATGAGGGGGAAAAAAATTTTGGTGTTTTAATTAATTGTATGAAATCATCTGGTTTCAACTGTAAAATAACATTTTCAAAATTTATACTTCTAATCAAACGTTAAATTGCACTTTATTACAAACCATGTAGTTTGAATATCAAGCACTTTCCAAACCACCCAATTAAATTTCAAACCCTGATTTGAAGAACTGCTACCTGGTTTGTCCTTTAAATAACGGATTACAATACGGGCGCATATTTCTGAAGATCAATGTTTGATCAGAGTGCTGACGCCACAATATCAAGGATTTTTATTTGTGGTTTTTAGTTGTGTCTTTAAAAACACTTCCTCCTAAATCAGGACGACTAGAGGCATGTGACTCAAACAAAACCTGATCAACTCAAGTGGCTCTGCTGAAAACACACCCAGAAAAACCTTTCCAAAGCAAACACGTACCGATTTGTTACAATCGGCCTCGTAGTCAAGCATGGCGGGTCGCTTGGTTCCGTTACTGCGGGCCTGCATGGGCCAAAGCCTCATCTGGTCCTGTGGGAAACCCTGTAGCACAAAAATGCTCAACTTTAGAAGACTTTACAGAGACATGTTGTAGTTGTTGATAACAAAGAAAGAAATGAACGTTACAGTGAATGTTTGTGCACTTTTTTTTTTCTTCTGACAGTTTAGATTCTACTTTGTAGGCAAACAGGAAAAACAACAAGCCTTCAAACAGTGGTTGTTTTTGGCAGCGCTTCGAGTAAAAACAGAACTACTTTAATCTGCAAGATAAATTATTGTATTTTCCGGACTATAGAGCGCACCACACTATAAGCCACACCTACAGATTAAAAAAAAAAACTGGAAATGTACATATATAAGCCACACTGGTCTATAAGCAGCTTTTTCTTTCTGCAGAAAAGCCGCTCTCTGCTTTTCTGCAACAGAGGGCAGCGTCCTAATAAATCTGCTGGATTTATTAAGGTGCAGCTCTCCATCTCCTAAGTTGAACCATGGTTTCGTTCACGCCGAGTTTACGTACAGCGGCTCTATTTCCCTCCTGTACTGCCAGATCAATATCCTTCAACTTAAAAGCTGCATCATATGAGTTTGAAGAAATTTCTCCGTCGTGCCTGCTGTTAGCAGGTGCTAGTTCTAAATGAAAATTAGCTCTTTCTTTGAGTTCCAATTTTGACTTCCAATGATTCACTTCCTGCTAAAGAGCCCCCTGGCGGTGGAAGAAAAATCCACAGAAAAGCTGCACCGGGCTATAAGCCCCATGGTTCAGAGTGGGGAAAAAGTAGCGGCTTATAGTCCGAAAAATACGGTAAGTTCCACCTTGACTTGAGGTTAAAAAGCAACAAATACCGGCATGATTTAGAGGTACAGCTTTTTTGTGCAAAGTGAATTTTGTGGTTTTGATTTAGAGAATATATTACGGTAAAAGAAGCTTTTATGTTTTGTGCAAATCTGCGCCTCAGGCGAACATGAGCGACTCACCATGGTTTGGGAGAGGTTCTGGACAAACTCCTGCAGGGTGGAGCTTTTCAGGATTTTGAAGACTGTGTACTTTACTTTCTCTTCATCGTACATATCATTGCCCTGATGTCCACAGAACTGGTCCTCTGTCACCATCTAGATGTAGAAGATAGATAAACATATAGAATAAGAATGATGGAATGTTTAGTATTTTATTGAATGTTTAGTATTTTACACATAAATAAGCCCAGAAGAATAACCTCATCTGAGGACTGACTAGGCCTGCATGTGATCTAATATCGACATAAAACTGAGAAAAGGCTATTTCATTATATTTCCAAGAATGTTTTGATTTCTCCGTTTTATTTATTTACATTCTAAATCTGTCACAATAACAAATTTTGCTGGATGATAAATAGTCACAGTATTTAGTTTGATAAAGATAATGTTGCTGTTTTGTGGATACTTTCAAGTAATGTTGATAATGGCACAATAATGCAAGTTCAATCCTCTCAAAGACCAACACACTTTAACTTTGTAAAGAACACTTAACAGTGGAGCCAAGTGATATTCGAAATAAAAACACAACAACCAAAAATAATAAACCAAATAAAATAAAAACTACACGCATCTGAAACCACAATTAAAATGGCTTATGATGTCTAAACAAAGTTACCCTTCAAATTAGAAATTATTGCACTGATTTTAATTTGTCATGCGTTTGACTAATTGCAACAAGCCTATTTGCAAGTAAATATTAAAAACAATGCTTTTTAACAATTATTTGCTTTTATTTGTTCCGCTTTTTATTCATTTGCACTTTCATTCAAAAACAAAAATCTGATTTTACATCCCGTGACAGAAAAATAATAGCAGTAAAACAAATCAGCTTTAGCTCTTTTCCTAAGGAAGTAAAATATTTAAACCAAGCGGTCCATCAAAGTAGAAGTGGGTTAAATAACCACACAAACTCATGCGAGGCAAAAAAGTCAACAAATGAACACAAACTATATTAGTTTGGGCTGAGAGAGGACCCCAAAGTATTAAACTAAAACCCTGCATGGACCTGAAGAACAAAACTTCACAAGTTCCAGCCTCAGGTCAGATTGAAAAGACCAAATTTGTCACTGAAATGCTACAAAACCAACTAAAATAATCACTCAAATTGCTTCTATTAAATGAGTGGTAAACAAACATGAAAGCACTTTTAATTACAGCCACATTCATCTAAACGCACATATACACCAATGCACAGGTCAAGTACCAAGCTGGAATCGAACCCACAACCTTCTGATTGTCCCAGAAAGACCAATGATTTCAAGCTACAGAGATATAAGTAAAACGCTGCTTTTATTTTTCCCTGAAACTTGTATTCCACACATCTTGTTCATGATGACATCCACTTTTTCTTCACTTCCAACCATTAAACCTCCTCAACTTTTGGCATCCAGCAGGCTGAGTGTATTACTGCCATGCACAGAGTGAACTAAGGACAATATTCCAAATGGTCGTTTGAAATATTAATACTGCAGAGGCTGCTAAGATTGAATTAGAAATAGTTGTTGTGATTGATCGCGCAGCCCCATCAAAGACGGGGGAGTTCCTACACATTGCATAAAACCGCCTCGGTGGTTTCCTACCTGAACCTGCATGTAGAGGTGCGCCTCTTGGCGTTCCTTCCTCTTCTGTGCTTCCACCCTCTTCTCCTCCTGCAGACGCTCCACCAGCTGCTGGGGGATGTCCCCATCAGTCATCGGCTGGAGAACCTCACCTGAGTTTAAAAAAAAAAAAAGAAGAAGAAATTACATCCATCAACCAAACTCACTAGAGGCTTTCGACTTGATTGAAGGGTTTCACTCACTGAGCTTGGATTCACGGATGTAGACCAGCATGTACGCGTTAGTGCAGTGACGGACCGACAGGTCGTCGTCGTGCCCACCATAGTTGTGTTCTATGGCCTCCTCCTTGGTGCACCGCGACACTACGTCGTCGTCGAACTTACACCACTGCAGCGGAAAATTAAGTGATAGGTGGAGAGGGGGGTCAGGTAAGGAAGTGACTTTTCACACCTCTATGTGCAGGTTTTTGTATCCATACCCCTTCAACTGTTTCACATTTTGTCACTTCACAAATAAACTTGGTTTTACTGGGATTTTGTGTCACAGACCAACACAAGGGACTGCATTATAGAAGTGCACACTTTTCTGGCCAACCGCCGATCTTTAAAAAAAAAAAAAAAAGAAGAAAAGACTGACCTATTCCAATGTGCCTATCAGTTTATGGAACAGTTCTCACACTGAGAACAAACGATCTAAATTTCTTTCTGCATTTAAAAGAAATCCTTATAATGGAGCATTATCATGGCATTAAATAATCTGATGTTTTATGCATTTGAAATATGGCTGGTAGTGGTGTTTTGAGTTAAATAGCTAACAGCAGCGGTAGAAACATGTGGTACCTGCTGGCTTCAGCAAGCCAAATTTAAGACTTTGAGACTTATTTCAATTGAGTTTGGATCAAATTTATGGTTTTATATATATATAAAAATATCCGAAGTGATTAAGGGGGTCTTGCTGACTCATAAGAGTTGGCAAAAGAAGTGAGCCAGTGGCAAAAATTGACATCATCCAGCCAACTAGTGATACATTTGCACTTATCCATGATAGACACAACAAAGCTATCCAGCAAGCGAAGGTATCTTAGCAGCTAGGGTTAGGCTTGAATCACAGGAAACAACGATGCATGCGACTGAAACTTTTGACTGACGAAAAAAAAGTCACGCAAGAAAGAAAGAAAGAAAACTACATACAAGCTTAAACAGCCCTGCCACGACAAAATTTAAGACCTGTGATTTGTGTATTAACAGCTAAAAAAAATTTTTTTTAGATGAATTTAAGACATTTTAAGTTTTGGGTGAATATATTTAAGACTTTTAAAGGATACGCGAACACCCCGAAGCAAATACCATGAGGGAAAGCTCCTAAAGCAGCACGAACACCGATATTGAGGGAGTCAGTTTGACAAGTTGTTGTTAACCAACAAGGGTGCTCTTTGATCTTTCAAGTACAACATGTAAAGACTAACAACGTCTTTAAATGATTTAGGCTCATTTAATTTGCATCAAATGTTGGGACAATTTTGTTGGAAAAACAAAATCCAAAAACATCCCCATGTTGAGTATTTTCCTTCGGTTGCAGAATGATTTATATTAATAGATAATATTTGACCAACATTCTTATTTTATAGTCTATTGTTATTCTATTTTATATTGGCCACAGTAGAAAAGCTGGGATATAATGAAATGAAAGATAAAAACTGTAAATGAGGAATAAACATCTTTAAACATAATGAAAACCGTAAATTGAGAGCCATGAGTCTCTGACTTGAATTTCTGTCGAAGCGGTTCAGGTGCAATCCCGTGTCTTGGTCTGTTTGTGCTACAACAAGGAGAATGAATATGTTTGCAATTTTTTTGTCTCATAATGCTTTAATTTTAACATCACAAAATAGACATTATATGTGGAACAGATCTAAAGCTTTAAAGCTTATGTTGTTTATGTAGCATAAACAAAACCCCACACCCACAGAATTTTTGGTGCAAAAGTGCGTAAAAAAAATTTGTCCTCACAATTGGTTCCTTGACACTCACTTTGCCGTCTCCTTTGGGGTTAAGATAGACGACGTAGTGACCGCCGTGGTTGTCCCCGCTGTGCACCAACACGGCGTGTAGAATATAGTTTGCGGGGTCCTTGGAGTCTGGCTTCTGCAGGAATTCGTCCAGAGGTAACTGGTCGGGAAACTCGAATCTGCGACGATGGGAGGAATCACAGTAGGAAATGATCGACAGGTTAACATCAGCCCGCATGTCAAAGAAGAAACAAACACGTAGTGTTCAGGGAGGAAAGCAAGTGATGGCTCATGCAGGAATATGACGCAGGAAAACGTCACAACAATCTTCAGCATACTCATTTGGTTTTATTCCATTCGCTTTCTTCTTTCAACTAAAGAAATAATCTGAGCGGAGAAATAATCTGAGCGGAGTCCATTTCTGCCATCGCAGGGCGTAGGTGGGGTCAGGCTGTGCTTTTCTCTCTGTTCACACTTTTCTGGAAATGAGTGGCACCCTTTAACCTATGGTAATATGGAGCAGACGCTCTAAAATTATACCCTGGCATCAGCCACCGTGAGGCTGGAAATGATCCACTTTGAGGAGGGCTTTTTTTTGTGAAGCGATGCACGAGTAAACCCAGCAGAAAAGACACGGGAGACGGAAAAAGAAACAAAAAAAAAGAAGTCATGCTTTACCTGTCATTAATCTTGATATTTTGGTCAGTCTGTGGGTCATACATGAACCTCATCAGCTGCAGGTGAAGAATTGGAGGGAAAGTAAGGAACTTCACACCCTTTTCTGCCTCCTGCAAAACCAAAATTACATGTTAAGACATTTGCGTGGAAGATTTACTGATGCATTTTGTTGCGGTGTTGGTTTAAAAGTGATACAGGAGACAAACTAAAATACAGAAAAATCCAAAATTCACATTTTTCCATACCACACAGCCAAAAACTTCACTGGCCAACATGAAGTAGAAAACATTTATAAAGTGAGCGGAAAATGATCAATGATGTTTGAAACTTAAACTTTCATTTTGTAAAGAGTGCTTCCTGGAAATAGAAGATATTTTAAGTATCAAAATTAAAATATGATTAAAAAACAAAACAAAAAAACATTAAAAACCACTTGCAACCAAGACCATAAATAAATCAATGACCATGTCTTTGTAAACAAAATTGACCTTCAAAAAAATAATCATCAGAATGGAAATCATCCAGCTCATTTTAATTTATCATGTGTTTAGTTGATTAATTGCTCATTGCAACAGGCTATGGTTCAGATCAAACCTATCATAGGAAGAGCTCTGGTCCAGATAATCCAAAAAAGTAAGTTTTTCAATCTAAACAACAACCTGAACATGTCATCCCAAACATGAAAACAGGTGGTGGTGGCAGCATTTTGCTATGATGATACATTGTTGCACTAGAGAATAAGAAACCTGGTCCGAGCTGATGGGAAAATGGACAGCAATAAATAGAACGTAACTATGGGGGGGCTAATCAGAGTGGGTGTACAACTCCAGTCCTTGAGGCCTGGTTTCCTGCAAACTTTTAGATGCATCTCTAGTCCAAAACATGCCAGCATGCAATAAAGTTCTTCAGAGCCCTGCTAATGAACTACTTATTTGATTCAGTGTGTTGAAGCAATGAAACGTCTAAAAGCTGGAATCTGATACCCGTGTTAAAGGCTGGAGCAGAGATTCACCGCCTTAAAGATACAACCAGCCCCGATGAAATGAAATTATTTAGATAAAAGCATATTCATGTGGTAGATTGGCTTAGTCAAAGCCCAGACCTAAAGCAACTGGAAGTCAGGCTAGATTTGAAATTAATGCTCATAATCTTACATAGACAAATAGCAATTGTTCTTTAAAATCCATTCCTAAATCATTTTACTTCTACTTTATAAGTGCATCCTTCAGGAAATCCCAGTGCAAGACATTAAAGTTTGTGGTTGTTCAGCTAAAATGTGTGGGAGAAAAATATGATTTTCTGCATATTGCAAAAAGATGTGAATAAGCAGCCATGAGCCAAAACTAGAAGACTTACTTGAAGACCGTGCTCTCCTGCGTCGTACTTGTTGTCTCCGTCTAGCTGTTCAGTCGCAACATAATCTTTAAATGACTCGAATACTAGGAGCAAGATAAAATTAGGAGGAAAAAAAATTCAATTCATTTCTTGGTTTCTTTTCACTTTACTATCAATTTTAGTGAAAAAAAATGAAACAAAAAAAGATATTTATGTAAATCCTAACAAATAGAAATAAAAAAAAAAGAATGGTCTTGCTACTCAACTGTTCTTCTTTCCTTTTATGCTAAGCTGGATGTCGTAGTAGTCCTCTATCCGCTCAGACCGGTAGTCCACATGCTTACACTGGATATACGACTGAGGAAAGAACACAAACGGGTCAGAACGCGTTCTGCAGGACGAGTAAAAATAATCGTTCTCACAGGATCATGTCGTGATTTAACGCGCTTCTATTTTTAAACCTATACTGTCCAAAGATCCATTTGAAACCACGTTAGTCTGCTTCGTGTCGGTTTGTTTACAAAATTATACAAGTTTGGAGCAAAACCTGAAACGGACAAGAGAAACTTGGGACAAACTTACCACCATCTTTCCTCTGAACAGCTTGGGGATGGTTCCTTCAACACAAGTGCCTTTCATCTTGTTCTCCACGTTGTCCAGCAGCTGGAACACATACGGCATGATGCGTTTCAGGAAATATTCGGCAAACAGCCAGGGATACTTTTAACACTAACGAGAAAACTTACAACTCTGCACAGCTCCTGTACATCGTGCTGCATGAAGCTATCCAGTGTTTCCCATCTGCGTATTAAGAATACACAAAAAGAAGTTTAGTTAGACATAAAATACAAATGGATGTTTAAGATTTCACTCCAGAAAGAACAAATCTACAAACATGAAATGCTTGTCTTTAGTCAATATATGTAAAAAAAAAAAAAAATCTACCCAAAAGACTTTGTGAGTTTCTTGGTGCCGACTGGTTTGTCGCTGTGTTGCAGTTCATAGAAAACCCTCTGCAGCGCCAGGGGAACGCTCTTGGATGAGTCGTCGCCTTCTGTGGGCATCATGTACACCGCCTACGAAATGAACAAGTTTTAGACAGCAATATTTTAAGACAGAGGTTGTTTCTTAATGAGATGAAACATTCAAATCACAAAAATTTCATGTGGTTAAAAGAACATGACTCGAATCTGAGAAATGCTTCAGGACTTTAATTCAGTGAATGTGGATTCTGGTTGACGTGTTTATGTAAAAACAATGAAGAGATTCTAGGAAAAAGCCGTACCCGTCGTAACTGGTTAGTGAAGAACAGTGTCTGTAGCAGGCTATTCATGTAACAAGTTGCTCCCTGGTTCTTTAGTCCAACATAGCCTGTGTGTTTCTTGGAGTCCCAGCTGGTTTAATCAGGCAAAAAAAAAGGAAGAATAAAAGATTTATAATCAGAGTTTCAGTTCAAAAAGATGCAAGTAAAGCCCAGCAGAGGGATAAATCTACTTACGCGACTCCGTGTGGAGCGTCTGCCTGGACATAGACTTCAAACGTGACTTTGTCGTCATCAATAAAGCCTCGCTCCGGATCCGTTACATCCTGCAATATAAAAACAAGAGGACATAAATTCAAACGATGAACTAAATTAAAACTGAGCAAACATGCATCACCCGGCAGTTAACAGGGAAACAAGCAACTGAAAATTTCATTTCCGTGTACTGTCTGTATAGACGCTGCGAGTCGTCTGTTACACTCCCGTTTCGTGTTGGAAAATGATAGGAAATGGTAAGAAACATTTTTTATTGAAACGTCAACCTTTCCGAACTGTTAGTTCTTGTTGGGTTTGCGTACTTACACTCCAAGACATGAAGTTAGAGAAGCCCCAATCGTTTTCCTTGTGGAAGAATAGGTGACTGATCCTGCGGCTGAACGACTTCTCATCGTCTTTGTAGTTAATGATTTTTAGCATGGCCTGAGCATGGCAAGACCACGACCTGGAATGGAAACAGCAGGATTACTTCCCAAACACTGAAACACAACCTTAAAAGAGAGAATCTATGGTTTTTTTTTGTTTTATTGTAGTGCGATTATAAAGAGGAGACAAGAATGTTCATGCACTTATAAGTGCTTAACGGATTTTGTGAAGAACAAAGAAAAATCTTGTTCAACAACGAAATTGGACCTTTGTGTTAATGTCTACTTTTAAAAAATTAAGGATCTACATGTAGATCATGTACATTAGTTATTGGATAAATTTAATCCTAAAGTAATAAAATTGACTAAAATCCGACAGCTCCCAATCACCACCAACCAAACATAATACAAAAACAAATCTAGAGAGAGAGAGAGAGAATGGAACCAAAGTCACATACGTGGAGTCTGACTCTGCGTTGCACTGCAGGAAGAAGCCGACGCTTTTCTGGTGAGGCCGGTCGGGGTAGAACCGCGGCATCACCATTATCTTCCAGGGCAGGTTCCGGACGAAGCAGGCCGGGCTGAGAACGGACTCGCTAAGGCGACTGAAGCGCTCCACGACGAACCGGAAGGTCGCCTCCGATCTCCAACTGGTGTCTGCGAGGAGACGACGAGCAAGAGAGGACAAAATATAAAAACTGCAGCGGCTCTAACTGACCCTAGACTGAAACAGTGAGGGAGGAGAAAGTTGAGTCTAAATGCATTTTATCACGTTCACTCTATAAACTAGCTGGTATTAACACACGGCTCTGGTTCAGTCCAGTAAAAGTTCAAATATATTCAAACAGTCCTCAAAGCAGACCTAAGAAAAACAGAGGTGTTGCATTTAAAAAGCTGAAAGCACACTTTAAATTTAAATGACTAATGTTAAGTTAAAGTAATTCGTACAAACGTAAATAGACTGGTATTGTGATCTTGCACACTTCAAATATCGATTTGTTTGCACAATAAGGATATTTATTACACTGTACTTCAAAACAGACTACGGTAGCTAAATCAAGGCAGATAACCAACATAATACCCCTTTTGTTCAGTTTGCAGAGTTTCTGCAGATCTCACCAAGTCAAATTTAAGACTTTTTAATACCATTATGCCCTGTATCACAATAGAAATGTAGCATATTTAGCATATATTATATGGTAGTGGCAAGCTTTTTTACCCTGAAAACATGTAACATTGTACAGCTTAGCAACAGAAGTGAGCCAGTGTCAAAACCAAACGCTGTTCATCTAACTGCCGATAAATTTACACTTACTAATAATAGGTGGAAAAGAGCTAGGTAGCTAGCAAGGGTATATTAGCAGGTAGTTAGTGGTAGCCTCAACTGCCTTGAGTCACTTCTGCCTTGTGTGCGACTCAGACCTTTGCCTGACGGAAAAGTCTCACGAGAAATAGAAACTATATAGAATTAATGATAGTAGATAGTCACAAAATGTAAGACGTGTCATTTTTAATGTACGTTTTTTGTACGAATTTAAGACAGATGCTTGGATGCATAAGTAGAAACCAAAAAAAAAAAAGAGTGAAAGTAGAGAAACAAAACCAGCGATAAAGAAAAACACTGATTGGCTCAACTTTAAAAAATTTGTTATAGTCAAAATAAAATATATAAAAATCATAAGATCTCAAAGTATTTCTCCAAGTATCATCTGTTAGCATGAGCGTTCATCCTCCTCACCGTCCTCCATATCCTCCTCTGTGTTGTTATGCCCGTCTGCCATGGCCACGTTACCGTTGATCACCGGGTTGGCCGGGATTCTTGGAGGGTCATCTGTCTCCCCAGCTGTGAAGAGAAAAGGGGAAAAAAATGATGACAACACTGCATGGATAAAGAAAGAAATAGAAACCATCTGAAAAACATTTGTGCATCATAAACAATGTGCTAGATTGTTTTTTTTCTCCCACTCTTTAGTAATTTAACTAAAACCTCTGAATATAAACACATTAAATCGAGGTTTTTTTTTCCTGTTTTAGTTGCAACTCCTGGTCAGAACAAAACAAATTATGTTCCACGGTGTTACACCCTGTTGGGGAAAAACCATGCCGAGGCAACACGACAAGTGTTTCCCAATGTGTGTGCGTGCGTGCGTGTGTGTGTGTGTATGTGTAGACAGCTTGATCTCACCAGGAAGAATGTGTGTGTGAACGCAAAAACCCCACAGAAAAGACAGAAGGTAAGAATGGGGTAGATAATTATGGACAGGACGCAGGATTAAGAAGCAAGTCATTCTTTAAACAAAACACACGACGCGCTCGCAGACGACGTTACTTATTCCATCTGAACGAGACGACTTGGCAGAGGCTGACTCAGAGGAACATGGATGGTAGCAGCGTCGCTTCAAGGTGGGAATACAAATCTGGAGAGGATGACAATGATGCTATGGTTTCTTAAATATGTCCCTGAGTGTGTGACATCTCTTCTCCTGCTGAGTTTTGTTTGTTTTTCTACAGACGCTGCTCTGAGCGTTGAGTGCCACCAGTGAATCTGGTAACATGACTGAACCGTGCCTTCAAGAGGCTGACCTGGTTTCCCCCAAGTGGATTACACCACATTAACGGACCCTGTCAGTCAGGTGCATGACAAGTTTGTCCCGCTTATGGCAGGAGTCTAGCCTGGAACCCATAAAGGTTTCTGCTTAAGAACGCAACAATTATTTCAATTATAGCTTCCCATTATTTCACCGACTGCAGGAAAAAATATAAACTCATTACTACTACTTAGATATATATTCCCACGTAGCGGAACAGTGAAATGTCTAAAGGGCAGCTTTGATTTAAAAACAAAACATTCTCAGGAAGCGTGTTCACAGGTTCAGGAAGACAAAAGCTTTCTGACCTTTCTAAATGTTTTAGGAAAAGCCACAGCATTAAAAGTAATGAGGGGAAAAACTGTTCTGACGAAGATGGCGAGCAACATTTAAGTGATTTCAAATATCAGCACTCGACTGCTCTTCGTAATCATGAATTATAAGCACATGCTTTTTACTGTGATCAAGGTGGTTCTACACATATTTAACCATATAACGCCCCCACTGAGACAGTGGTTTCCTAACAAGGGGATGCTCGAAACACCAGAAAAAAACAACTAAAAGGAAAAAATAAAAACAGGCAATAACAATGCTTCTATGATTTTTTTTTTCACCATTTTGCCAATTTTAAAAAATAAATATGGGCTCAATTTTGTTGTGACATGTAAAACCTGGTAAGTAAATTATGTCTTTTTTAAAAAAGCCCATCTAGGGACAAGTGCTGCGAATTAGCTGTTGCTATTGCACTATGACGTAAACATGGGACTGCTGTTTTGTTCAGTTTGTCTATGTCGCTGTATGTTTGTCCCTACCAAATAAACTAATTAAAATAATCTACAAATACAACTTTTCTTGAATAGTTATAGTGTTTCACTATTTTTCCCTCTTAAATTCAACTACCAGTACAAAGATTGATATACAGAGGTAGTGATCAATATAAACCCAAAGAGAAAAATATTTTTATACTCTCACAAGAAAACAAAAAACTTGTTTACAAAAAAAACAAAAAACAGGTCAGTCAAATTATTGCAACTTATTCTAATCGTTAAAACACTTTTTTTTAAACTACAGTTGGCAGGCTAAGAGATGGCTAAGAAAACATTCAATTATTAAAATATATTTCACAATTTTCTTGCAAATATTGGTATTGAAACCATGAAACTATTATATTTTTTAATCAAGAGGTTATCTATTTATTTGGTGTTGGTTGCCTTAAACAGCCCTGTCAAAATAATCTGATATTTATTCTGGCCTTGACTGATGTCAGTACAAAACTATTCTGGTCATTAAGATAAAAGGCACTGGCGCTTTGTAAACAACACTATGAAGATTTTTAAAATTATAATTGATAGGACAAGAAATCCTGGTTGTAAAGGTAGTTCATTTTTACACTTCCAGATTGATATGATTTAGGAATTAGGCAATGCTTTAAAAAAAATCTGGAAATAAAATAATTTTTTCTTATTCCATACATATTCAAAGCTGGGAAACAGTAAACACAAGCTCAATAAAAATTAAGCAGAAACCTTGAACGCATCATAGTTCACCTGTGGTGATGTAGATAAATGACTGTGGGATAAAACTGCAATCAACTGTAACTAAGACATAGTACAGCAAATAATAGCAATGTGTTAGAATAAACTGTGAAAAAAAAAAGTTAGACAATTTGTTCTCACACTTGTAAGGGTATAATGCTAAAAAGGGACTGACTAGTAAATGCACCTGCTACAAGTGAGACAACTATTAAAAAAAACAATGATTAATACTGCAAATAATGAACAGACATGCTTAGTCACTGTAAAACAGAATAAAGTAACTGTTATTGCGTGTGTTACACGATTATCAATAATGTGTATCAGATTAGATAAGAATTAAATCACTGAGGCTAAATGACGCAGCGAGGCTCTCTTAAAGAGTCTGAACGGACCCTAAAGTTGACATCGATAAGAGAAAAACAAAAGTAGCAATTATGCTGTTGGAATGTGGGGGAAATAGTCCGCACACGTTTCAATAGCTCGTCCCGACTG
This sequence comes from Xiphophorus maculatus, assembly GCF_002775205.1. NCBI lineage: Eukaryota > Metazoa > Chordata > Actinopteri > Cyprinodontiformes > Poeciliidae > Xiphophorus > Xiphophorus maculatus. The sequence goes on along the minus strand of NC_036458.1, from coordinate 18,007,412 downwards.
CAAATCGATCTAACAAAAACACAGATCATTAAAAATGGCGAGAGCTCCCAGCCGTTTGGTCCTCCATACAATGAAGCAGCAAATCCCCGCGCTGCCTCCTGTGTGGGCCTGGCTTACCGCACCACTAACAACAGTCACTTTTCAGCTCTGGCAAACGGCTCTTCTGAAACACCGTTAAACGTATAAAACAACGGACTTATCCGGGAGGTTGAACTATTGTTGGGGTTCGAAACTGTTATGATTAAAACGTAAAACGACAAAAGTGCATGTATCGTGGTGAACACAAGCTGGTACTGACGCATCTGCGTTCCCGTTAGCCACCTAGCAACCAGTAGCAACAAAATCATCTGCGGGTCCTTATTAGGCAACATCAGCTGTACACACAAACACTAACTAGCATGCTAAATTCAATACAAGGTGAAACATGTAATAAAACGTCATCACTGTAGGATAGGAATTGAGGAAAACACATAAAGAAATCCCCACCGGGTTAGCAACCAAGGCCCAAACGCTCTAGCAGGATCGAAAAGGCCACCATTTTGGAACGCCACACACCCCCCTCCGTTAGCCTAAGCTAACTAGCATGCTAACCAGCGATGACAAAACGAACTGGGCCTGGGAGCTAATTTACCCGTTTAGAATTGCTCGTCACTCAAACTGTGTTCATTGTGTTTGAGAGCCTTATAACTACAAAAATAAATAGTTTACTTTCTCTGACTACGTATGTAATTTTAATAAAATGCTAATTTATTGAATTGCGGAGCGTTTCACTGTGCAATTGGCAGCCTTCAATTCCAACACGCTACTAGCATTCATCCTCTTCAGGCTAGCAATGCTACCTATCGAATAGTTACAAACGACAGAGTGGCAAACTACAGTTTAATCACAGAAACGTTGATGGACTATGCAGACAGGTATTTTTATCTGTCAAGTTCAACCCGGGGACTACACTGAAGAAAGATTAATCTACCGTGAAATGGATTCATGAGATTTGCAAAACTAAACAACGTTGTTTACAATTCTTTAGTTTATCAACGATCAACACGACCTGAAACCTAGAGATTGTGTTCCCATTCTACACGACGTTTAATTGATAAACCACATCAGATCGCTTGTCACAACAGCGTCGGCGGCGAAAACTGAACGGCAAGAGAAATGCGGTAGCCGAGCCGAATGAATGATTTATACGGCCAATCTGCAGGTTTAAAAGACACCCAAATCAATTGGGTTTTATTTTCAAGCAACTTCTAGTTAAAAACATTTGAAGATAACTTAAGCACAGTTTGCTTATAACGCAAAATGAGGTCAGCTCCGCTCGAGTCTGCTGCAACGGGCGCACAATCAGCAGAAATTCAACCGGCTATCCCAGCCAGCCTCGGGCCTTGTTGTTTACTGTAATGTTGCGCTCAGACTGCACCAACAAAACTTCACTTATTTGCCATGCAGCAGGAAAAAAATATCAAGCATTTTGCAAAAAAAGTCTGTTCACCCTTCTTACCTTCCATTTCCATGTCCTCTGGTTCGCTGAGCTGCTGCTCGCCGGCTTTCTGCTGCTGCTGCTGCTGCGTATGGTGGTGGTTCATGTTGGCAGCTGCTGTTGTGATGCGGTGCTCTCTGCTATCTCCGTCACCCTCGACCTTGTCCGGGGCAGGCTCGGCGGGGAACCTGGTTCTGGGCTGCTGGTGCGGTGTAGCCGCGGGATGTGGAGGTGGGGTGGACAGGTCGAGCCTCGGCGGCCGGGCCTGCTCTGTTGCGACCTCGGCCTTGTCCGCTGTCAGCGCCGGGGAGTGAGGAGGGGAGGTCAGCTGGGGAGCGGGTAGAGAAACGCGGACGTATTTGCTCGCTATTCGCCCAATCTCGGCGCTTTTGTTGGGTACAAGTCCCTGGCTGACGGCGGGGGATTTGGGACTCCGGGGACGGAGACCCGTTGAAACGAACTAAATCAATCCGGTTCAACCCCGGGAAACGAGAAGCAAATACCCCGTTTGCAGCTAGCGTTCAGCTACCTGACACTAGGCAGCCAAAAGGTAATACAGCTGCAACAATAAAAACAAAGGCTCATTTGCTGGGACACAATTAGCAGGTTTGCCAGCGGTATTCCCAGTCCGTCTGCTCCTCCGATTGCCCAACGACCGGGGGAGAAGGAAGGGAGAAGCTATCCATTCAAACCAGTTTCCACTAATGCTGATTTGGAAGTTCACGGAGACAAGAGTTACCAGGGCCTCGACATTAAACTATTCCCATCAACAACAACAAAAAAAAAACGCCCCTAAAACGATCAACGACACGACGCGGCTCCTCGCTGCATTTTTAAACTAACCTCTCGACTGTTTCTGAGGAATGTGCCCGGTCATACGATGCTGTGCAGCGGCTCTCGACCCGCTCCTCCCGTGGTTTGTGATGTGTTGGGTCTGAGGGAAATCTCAAAATGGCGGCCGCGCTCTTCTCTGAAATGTCACATCCGCATGGTGATCCAAACACGAGCCCATCCCCGGCGAGGTTCTCATCTGTGTTAACTCATATGGGCCCGGTATGTTCCTCGCATATTGGACATATTACACAAAAGTGCATTTATGACTTGAAAAAAACTAACACTAATAGTATAATGATAATAGTAATAATAAAAAAACGTTTATCCACATTTTTGAACGAGCGTGCTATGGGAAACAAAAACGATTAACGTCGAAGTAATGACACAAATCTTTTTTGAAACAAAACTTGATAATATTCGTAGCTCTTTCCCAAGGCATAAGCAAACTTAGCTGCTGCTGAGGCCAGCAGAGGGAGCCAAAGAGCAGTCTATTTTCTCGTTCTCAATGTTCAGGTATCATCAGTTTGATTTGCCTCAGAACTTGGACCTTTGTATTAGGAATGATGTCAAAACCAACTTAACTGAGTTGTTGCAAGTAGAAACAACAGTTGGGTTCATTATGTATTGAAATGCTAACTGCTTTTAGCAATACATCACCATAACAATTATTTTTGCTTCATGTTGTGCTGTAAAGATAAATATTCACGAATCATTATACTGCAATGTGGGAACCCTTGGTGCATCCTGTTAGAAGTCCTAATAAACTTTGTGTTACATGGCAGCCATGTTAGATATTAAACTCATCGATGCTAGGAGACCTGAGACTGTCTCATCTAGTTTATCATTTGTTAATTTTTTCTGCAGTTGTTACCTGTGCAGCAATGTCCATAAATGAATGTTTTCCTTGTGCTTTTAAACCTAGTCAATTACATTGACATATCCATTTGCTATTGGGAGTATATTTAAATATTTTAATTTTGAGAAATTACATTTCCTATGCTAGTCATTTACCATTATTTTATAAATAATATAAAGTGATTCATTTGGGAATCAATGAAAAACTTTTAAATGTGCAAACAACAAGATTTACTAATTGAATAGTTTTACAATTCGCATGATCTAACCACTCAAACCACATACATTTTATAATAACTAAAACACCCCAGATTTATTTCCACTTAAACTGGCCAAAATCACACGCAGGTGTATCAACATGGGTGCACAAGATTAGAAAATGTTTGGTCTGCAACAAGCTTCTAAAACCTTCAAAATGAAGGTTTTAGCAACTTGTGAATTTGACAAAGGTTTTTAAAAAAAGAAAAAAGTCTTGAACACTGTCTACGTCTGGGGCATGGTCTAAAAGTGAAGGATATTCAAAGCAACTGCTGACATGCCCTGTTCTGGCTGCCTAATGAACTCTAAAAGCAGACCATAAGGTGCTAAGAGAAGTTTCCAAACTCCCGTAATGGAACTACAACAGTCTTTATCTTCTGTTGAGTCCAAACCTTCACAACTTGAATGAGCTAAAATTATGTTTTTATAGAATGTGTGCAAGAAGAATAGTATCACTCTTAAAGGTAAACAAGTAACCTAGAGTAAAGTTTGACAAAGAGACAAAGACCTCAACCTCTTCAATAACATTCTTTGAACAATAAAGAATTGTAAAACTGAATTATTTAGATCCTACAGCAGTGAACATGCTTGGTATGAACCAAGTTCAGCACTCAGGGGAATAAAAAATTAATACCAGATTTATTTTTTATTCACTGTTGCTTGATGACTAAAACAGAATTATTTTTTGTTAGTTAGCGCCGGTTAAATTATTTTATTTTACAATGATAAATTTAAAAAAAGGGTCCTAACTTTGATGTAAACTTGTTTTATTTTATATTTGCTGTCATTTTTATTTGCTATAGTTCTTTCATTGTTTTCCATCATATCTTCATTTTCGAAATTAAAACATTCTCAACATCTGCTGAGCAGCCTCAGCCTGTCCTTCAGAATAAAGCTTAAATTGTTAGCTTTTTAATAAAAATTTCTCTATCTAGCAGGCATTAAATGCAGATTTTTTACGCTTTGCAGTATGTAAAAAACTACTTCGTTTACAAAAAGAAATGGAAAAGCAAAGTTTTAGCCATAGTTAATTTAAACAATAAAATACCTGTTAATTTATAAAGCATTGAATTGCAATTTAAGTTGCTAGTGCAAATGCATGTTTTAGTTGTCAAAGCTGTAAATTCAGATTTTTTACTAAATTGAGTCATTGGGATATTTTTTTTAATTTTCTGTAATACTTCCTTCCTCTGTGTTAATAATGGCAGATATAGTGAAAAAAGGGGGAAAAGTATAAAATGACTTTTTCTTCTTCCTGTTTGAAAAGAAGAAATATTTCCAAAAGTAGAGACAATCAAATATAGCAATTATTTTCTTTTGTTCCTTGATATGAAGCACATTTAATTTTAGAATAATTCTTGATTTTACACTACTTATGAATTGAGCAAAAATAATAAAGGACCATTGTGTGAAAAACCTAAAACTGTTGATTTACTAACTTGGCATTTTGTGAAGTTCAAAAAGGTATTCAAAAAGGGTATACTTTCTTTTAGCTACAACTAGAGCTAGATAAGCTGCTTAAAAAAGTTAACTGGCAAGAGAAGAATTAGAGTAAAGTAAGAAATATTTTAACAATATTTAGATTGTTAATGAAGAAGTATCAAAACATTACTTAGGGCCAGTTTTTTTAATCTTAAGATCTGAGTTTTAAAAAAGAACCCACAAACATAATTTATGTATTAATTGTTTCAGAGTTTAACTTTTTTAATCATTGTCTCCCAGCTGAAAGGTGGAAATGTGTTGCTATATCTATAACTTGCCAATAAATGTGCATTTAAATAAAAACAAGCTAATATGTTGTTATGAAATAATGGCTCAACAGCACTGAGCTTTCCTCCCTTGAATCCAGAAATTATAAAAATCATAATATTGGAAGTGGAAATGACCTGAAGTCTCTAAGTTTAATTAAACAAGCTTCCATTGCTCATTGCTAGCTCATGAGGTGGGATAGCAATGTGCTCTCCCTAACTTGGGTCCTCCTGAGTTCCAACTACTGCAGCCGGCTGTTGCCTGTCTGGCATGTTGGGGTCTCAGGAGAGGTCTCTCCTGCTCGGTGCTGGGTGGTCTTTCTGGCAGAGCTGTGTGCGTATGATGGGCTGCCATGTAGACTATGTTCTAGGTCTAGCCTGTGTGGTATAGGTGGCAGCTTTAGCAGTGTAGGTAGCAGGTAACAGGGCCAGGGGGTCCTGCCAGTTTTGCAATGCTTTCTAAGTTTCTTACCCTTCTAACTACTTTGTACCTTCAGGTGACATTTTCATTTAGATACTGTACCACAAATAATGTGAATGTTTGAACAGATGCTACTATTACAACAATTTGGCCTGCCAATGTTGATGCTGGCTACAGTCTTGATTTAATAAAGTCAATCGAGCAATTAGTATTCCAACGTGAAGGAACCTTTTTGTAGAGTAAATCTGCCCTAATGCATGTGGGCAACCAATTTCTCTATTCAGGAAATGCCAGGATAAGACAAGTGAAAAAAATGTATATGTAAATGTTGCTGATTGAGTTGTATGTGTATTATATTATGTTCTCAATTTATCAACTGATGGGACCAGAGTAACAGATCTTACAAAGACATACATCATAGCGAATCATATGTCTGTTTGTTTCTCTTCTTAATTTTAGAGATGCAGTGAGAAGTTTGAATGAAATACAAGCAAAGAAATAGCTGAAAATGTCTAATTTATAAATTAATTAATTTTACTTTTGGAAAAATTTTATAACTTATTTAATTTGAGGTGAAGATAGCAGATAGTTTTTCATTCTTCTGGGTTACCATAATAAAATAGTAAATCTGAATAATTTGGATTTACTATCCAAATTATAGGATAGTAAATCCTATAATTTATGTATATGTATATGTATATGTACATAATACTTTGGATCTATGACATACTTTCTGTATGTCATACTGAACTTTGCAAAAATCTAAATATAAGCTATTTGATATCAAAATTATTAATGTATTTTATTGAATAATCTCTTTTATTTTCCAAAAGTAACTGACAGATTAGAAAATTTATTGATAATAATATATTTAAGGTTTTTACATTCATTTTCAGCATACGAATATGACCTTTAAATTTTGATTTGTATAATATAATATAATATAATATAATATAATATAATATAATATAATATAATATAATATAATATAATATAATATAATATAATATAATATAATATAATATAATATAATATAATATAATATAATATAATCAAAGCTCCCAACAAAATTGCCTTTGAAAGTCTATTTTGCCAGTTTCCGGACGGACATGTTGGACAGCCAATCATAAAGCGTAAAGCCCTAAAGCCCACCCACAATGCTGATGTGGCCAATTGTTGTTGACATATGTAGCAATGGGTGGAGTGAAGTACATAACACGATAGTGTGTCATGTCTATATCCCGACGTCGGCAAGTAGAGAAAAATAGTTAGCTAGGCTTGTCTTCTGAGGTAGTCGGGAGAGGCTGCGGTGCTAAATTAGTGAACAAAAAGAAAGAATACATAACAGTATTTATGACTTTATTTATATAACTCTATATATGCTGTCCAAATATTATCATATTAAAACGTTAGAAACGAATTTCCTCCGAGCTCTCTTGCATTAAATGGAGGAGAAGAAGGAAGACGGGGACTCGGAGATACAGGAACACGGACCGGAGCACTGGTTCTCAAAATGGGAGCGGCAATGTTTAGCCGAAGCCGAGACGATGGACCCGGGCGAGGAAGAGGCCGACAATGACCAGGATAAACTCTGGCATCTCTTCCAGAACTCCGCCACTGCCGTAGCCCAATTATACAAAGGTAAAAAAAAAGGCAGCACTTTCTTATCAGCTTGTAATAACTTAGCGAGAGATATGTAGCTATTTAACAACTGCTAGTGGGTTAGCAACCCGGATCTGTATCTACAGTAACTGTGGGCTAAATGCTAGCTAGCTTATCCAGCTTGCTAGCCGGTACCAGGAGTAGCGTTCACAGGTGACTTTTTTAAAGCTAAAGTTAGCTGGCTTGTGGTTGCCAAGGATTAGCATTTTCTTGTTTATGTAAAAATATATATAGTGTTATACGTTGTTTTCTGGATAAACAGAGCATAGCAATAAATAAACGATAGTGGCTACTTTTAAAAAAAATATTATACAGTTTGTTGACATTAACTAGATCGTAGCTAACTTCACATTAGCCAAGTAGTTACAAAATGGCGATGGTAACAACAGTCGTAGCTACGCGACATTCCCAGCTGACTGTCAGTGTTAACAAATGCTATGAAGTCAAAGTGGATATTTTTAAACGGTTCTTTACATATTTAACGAGAATACATCACTGTACGGTTGTTGATAAAACTCGCGTTTCCCTGCTAATTCGGAGGCTGCTTTTGGCGAGCGTTAAAATTACAAGATGGCGAGGAAAATATTGGTTCCCTGCTTTCACGGTCTAGTATTTTACATATATAGATACCCCAACAGCAACGAGTTTGACGTATTGTTTGTCTTGTATGTGTATTTCGCATCGCCTAGGAACTTTACTGCTGAGAGTGCAGTTAAGTTCGGTACTTTGTCTCCGCTGCCCTGTTGGCCGTCTCGCTGCCTGCTGACATCTATTTTTATGCCAAACCCCATCTCTGCAGTTGTAGAGGCCAGACAAAATGGCGTTTATAAGTGAACCTCGCTTCGTCAACCCCAACCCTCGATGTGCTTTAGTCACACATTTCTCACAGAGTCCATATGAAAAAAGCTCAGTGTTGTGAGATATATAGTAACTCTCCATTTCTCTTCTCTTCCACAGACAGGGTATGCCACCAACAGGGCCTGTCATTGTGGGTGCCATTTCAGAATGCTGCTACTGCAGTAACCAACCTTTACAAAGGTAACTGTCCATGTGATTGGCATGTGCTTTTTAAGCTGCTACCCTCTCGATTAGACTCAGTTTAAACGCCGAATAGAAGTGTGCCCACACCAATATTCACTCAGATGATGAGATGAACAGGTATCATTACTGTCCTTGTGTACTTCATGGTGAGAGGCTAGTCTGTCAAAAGTTGTTTTGATCGCTGCATTAAATGAATATACTTCACAAAATGACGTCTTTACAGATGAAACTAAAATACTTTAACAGAAATAAGAGTGAAATTGGCCAGAGCTGCAATTTATCCTAAATTCAGGTCTGTGTAGTTTCTTCTACAGTAAGCATTTCAGTGCCTTTAAAAGGTATTCACACTTGTTCATGCTTTGTCACATTGCAACTACAGGCTTCTATTTACATTATTGTAATCCTGTCTAGACTTATAGAAAGTAGTAGGTCTCCAAGATATGAGAATCACAGTAGTAGTAAATATTTACGATATTAACAGCAATGTGTGCCTATTTTATTCTGTCTTGTTTGTGCTTCTGTCCCTCTGTGACCTTTAGCATTTTGGGCAATGCCATTCGTTTCCAGTGTTGGCATCTGTTACTGTGAGATGCTGTCCAACTGGTTGAATATTACATTAGCATGTCGTATGCAAGTTCATAGCACTTAAAATATATTGGTCAACAATTATTGCACTGCAAACAGTCCCTTTTGATATAAATTTGATATGATGTTGATGGTATATTTGTGCAGTTTATGGACTTAACGTGTTGAGAGGTTCAACGTGTACTAATACTTCTGTAAGGCACAGCATGTATTATTGTTGGACGATGTTTTGTTTTTTTAAGTATTACACTATTTAGATTGACTAAATTATTATTAGATCCATGATTGCGGAATTTTTGGAAAATGATCAGTGATGTCTTCCACCTCAGAAAGTGTTGAAGCCCATCAGAGAAGTTGTGACCGGGGTATCCAGATAGGTCACCAACGGCGTAACAAGGTGGGTCTATGTCTTTGTAGATGATTTATTTATTTATTTTTATCCTCTTTGTGAACTTGGTAACCTGTCTCCTCAACATTGCTCTTTACATATTCCTCTCATATTTGTTTGCAATGCAGAAAACGGTTGATTTCAGATTACAGTTAAATGTCCACAGCAGCAGAAAGAACCGAGAAACGTATCAAGCTTCAATCAGATGATACAACTGATTGGTTCCTTGCAGGATATGCTGGCCTGGGTGAAAAAGCGCCGAAGAACCATTCGCAGGGAGGATCTTATCAGCTTCCTGTGTGGCAAAGCCCCGCCACACAGGAGCAGCAGGACCAACTCTCGGCTGGCCATGGTGGCCCCCAGCAGGGCTAATTCCCCGGCTGAGACCGGCTCATCTGTGGAGACGGACCTGCAGCCCTTCAGGGAGGCCATAGCTCTGCATGGTGAGGAAAGCTTAGTCTTGCTTTGACACGGCAGATATATTTGATATGTTTACTGGAACATCTGGGAGGTGTCAGGTAGAAGTTGGTTGGTGTTTTTTTTCTTTTTTTGGTAAATGTTTCATCCACTAACATAACAAATCCATTAGATCTGTGGTAAAATTATTTATTTATAAGCTGAATGCGTTTCCTCCTGGTCGGCGTTATTTCCTTCTACATAAGTAACATCTGAGTTGTGGTGTGTGAGTTTATATATAGTTGTTGGTCACGTGATTCTGTTTCTTGCTTCAGTCATGCTTCTCTGCCACATGTCACCATTAGATAAGTTTGTTTTGCTGGGGTGTGTCGGCACTAGCCAATCCTAACTGCTGGTCCCGTTTTAACTCTCACCAAGGGAATGTCACAGAGCACAGCAGACTAAATCAAAAGTTTGTTTTTTTTCTTCTAAAATTTTTTTTTAAATTAACTTATCCCTTTCAGATGCATGCATACATGTTTGATTGCTCAGTAGCTTACTTTAAAGAGTTTGTATTCTAATGTAAACAAAATCAGGTGGATCTGATGTTGAGTTGAAATGTGTGTGAAGTATTTTAGTCTCTGTCAGGAGATATGGGAGTGTCCTTCCCATATTGGTACTTCTCTACTTTAGTGATTATTGTGTATGGGGACAATAGAGACAATTTTATGTTACTGTTGTCTAAATATAAATGACCCAAATGTAATGACTATCTGTTTTAAGTTCCATACATTTTGTTTAATTTTTTAAGGATGATCAACTTAAGATTTTTATCTTTTATTTTGATTTTCTCGCAAGCAGTTTTCTTTAATTAAAATTTATTTTTGATCACTTCTTCCTTGCTCTGCAGTCCACAGTTTAAGAAACTTTCTGTGTTCACATTAAGTCTTTGGACACTTTGCTGTGGATGCCAGTGTCTCAACAGTTTTCACCTTGGACCATCAAACTAAAAGCTTTAATATATTTAATTTATTTTTGAATTACTTGGACTGCTTTGATGGCACCACTGATGCTGGTGTGTAGACAGCGCACACGTCGTCTTGAAACCGGGATATTGAGGAATGATTCATGGGACACAGATGATTTTGAATCCTTCCTACCAAGTCTTGATCAGACATTATCTCATCCAAGAGATGTTTGCTGAATGCTACACACAGTTCAGTGTCTGACGAAAGTAATTTTTTATTCATTTTTGTTCAGTAGGGTCCATCAGTGTGTAATCTAACTTAAGTGACTAGAACTATTATGTGAAGGCTTTGACGTTTTAAGAGAGAGAAAAGTAGAAAATGTAGCAGATGAGGTATCAACTTTTGAAATGTTCTAAAGCTGTTGGGTAGAGCTGAACACTACATTGCATTACAATATGTGCAATTTAGCTGCTGAAAAGGACTGCTTGGGTGCATTGCAGTGGAGTTTCACTTTGGCATTTTCATAACTTCATTGTCCAGTGACCAAGATCAGAAAGCAAAAACTCAGGTGGCATCGTGGGAAAGTGTTACGTTAGAAAAATTGTACACTGATGCATTATAGTAAAATACTGCTAATACCATTGGATTGTCAAAGGATGCTTCTAGGTTTCAAGAGAGAGCTGCTCAATCCAGCATCCTAGCATGGCAAACTGCAGATCTATGAAGACATGGCAGCACACATGAACTTGATTGGACACAGAGAGCATTAATCAAGAGACCCATTGTAGCCCTTTAAGAGCTGCAGCGCTTTGCAGCTTGGACTGGAGAATCTGCTGGCAGGAAATTAAATAGTTGGTCTTCACAAATCTCTCCTTTATAGAAGAAATGTTAGAAGGGGGAGAAATAAAAGATGCTATCTGTGGTGGAAAACCAATCAGTGTGAAACAGGATACCACCTCATCTTGGTGAGGGGTTGCTTTTCTTCAGAGGAAGCTGGATGGAGCGGTGGAAAGATGGAGTGAGACGTAGCGCGAAAGATTTGAGACAAAAAGAGGGCTAACAGTAAAGGTTTAGATGAGAACATTAATCAATCAATCAAATTTTATTTGTATAGCACATTTCAGCAGCAAGGCATTTCAAAGTGCTTTACATCATATCAAACACAGAAACACAATGCAACATAGAATCAACAATCAAAACACGACATCAAGTCAGGTTCCATCAATAAATTTGTAATTGATTACTTTTCAAATACAATCCTAAACAGGTGGGTTTTTAGTTGAGATTTAAAGGAAGTCAGTGTTTCAGCTGTTTTACAATTTTCTGGAAGTTTGTTCCAAATTTGTGGTGCATAGATGCTGAAAGCTGCTTCTCTTCATTTGGTTCTGGTTCAACATTAATGTGTTGGTAAAGTCCAGACTTAAAGCTAGATGTTTGCCATTTTTCGTTTTGTCGTCTTGCTTATTGCTGTCATACCAATTGAAGTTCGGTGGGCCATCTTTTCGTCCTCAGGTCTGAGCGGCGCCATGGCGAGCATCAGCGTGCGCTCTGGCGCTCCGGGTTCCCCGACGCACGTGAGCGGGAGCAGCAGCAACACGGGGAGCGTGAGCGGCGGCGGCGGCGCGTCCTCCGGCTCCGGGCCTGTGTGCCGCAGCAGGCGCAACGGCCTCCAAGACGTCGACCTGAACACTTTCATTACAGAGGAGATGGCCCGACATCTGGACTCTACCGGCGCCGGTGCCGCTGGGGGAGGAGGAAACAGGAAGCGCAACTCCACCCAGTGCAGCGACGTCATCACGGACTCCCCCACGCACAAACGCAACAGGGTGATCTGAGGTGTCGCCTGCGTGATTAAGGTGGGATGAAGTCTTCAAAGCCAGAATGGACGGACGGATGGGTCTTTTTAGTACATATGTGCTGATGTACAGACTTCCAAACATCTGGACTGGAAATGAAAGTGAGGCCTGAAGGCTCTCGGTTGCATTTGTTCATGAATTGTGTTCCTTGTCTCCTTTTCCAACACTAAGTACAAATCCACAATGAGAGCAGTGTGTGTGTGTTTGTGTGAGAGAGAGTGTAACTAAGTGGGAAGTTTGGACGGCCTCACACATTCCTCAGACCAAGCTGCCCTGGAAAGGAGTCAAAGAAGGAGGTCACTTACTAATTCTGGGATGCCGACGGTTCTCAATGAGCGGAAAGTACGGCGTGCAGCTCGACGAGCAAAAAGCCACTTAATCTCTGACACGCGTGTGCGCTTCCCTCCCTCAGTCTGTCATCCCCCACCCATCACCTTAATAAGGAAGAGAGGGCCATGATCAAACGTCGGACTCACCAAAAAGAGAAAGGAAAAAAAACAAACAAAAAAAAAAAACGGACAGAACTTGTTGAAGGCTCGACGTCAGACAGTGTGTTTTCTGTTACTTCCTGTTGCCTGACAGCGCTGCGGCTCGTTCACCCAGCATCACATCAGTGGCATTTGTAGCCAGTTGCCGGGCGGACGATGTCTAGCAGGTGGAGATTAATGTTTGGACACTTAGACCATGTTTTTTCATCTTTCTGCTGGTTCCGCTTTGGGTGTGACTCGATGTTCTGCGGTTGGTTTTCTTCTCTTCGCCCAGCAGTGTTAAAGTTACAGGCTCATCGCCTCCCTGCAGCTGGAACAGCCAAGTTGATTCTACACAAATCTTTTTTTTTTTTTCTTTTTTGTCATATTATTATGATAATGGAAATTGAGTCTTATGCCCTTCCTTCTCTTTCCCTGCGTGTTATCATGAGATCCGCTGCAGTTTTATGTGCTCGTGTGACAATTCTGATGAGTTGCAATAAGTATTTTAGGGTTTTTTTTGCACTTAGCCTTCACCTCTGACTCATGCAAACAAATCGGCACTTCCACTTCCCTCCCCCACTTGAAGTTGGTCTTTAACCCCCAGCAAGTGCTTAAAAAGTGAGTAAAACATTTGATTCCACCCAATGGAGCATTTATGCATACATCCCTGTGTGAGAAATTATTTAATTTATTATAAATATCGTATTGGAAACTTGGTGCACATGAATCGCTCTTAAGCTGGACTTGTGTGTCAAAGCACTTGATAGGAACGGGTTTTTTTTGTTTTGTTTGTTTTTTGCCACTCGTATAAAACGATCATTTTTGTGTTCATTTCATTCATAAAGTGGTTGTTGCTTCTCCTCTACTAATATGGATTACATCAGACACTGAGGTCACATAAATGAAGAAATTTGATTGTTTTTGGTTCAATGAATAGGAAATGGACATGGAAGGAGTTTATTGGATCGAAAAAAAAGAAGAGCAGTGCAGCCAAACCTGAACTTGTCTGTGGTTGTAATAATACCAATAATTAGATATGCACTTTTCCTGGTTGATTCAGTTTTTTTTTTCTTTCTTTGTGAGGACTACATTTTTTTTTTAAAGTAAGAAATTAAAGCATTGGAATGCATTTATGCATCAAAGCACAGATCCTGAACCATTATCTGATTTTTGGTGAACTCGGAAATAAATCAGAATACGGGCTGGTGCATTTATGGACTCAAAAAGGTGGGAGTTCTTAATTTTATACACATTTAATAGGAAAAAAAACAAACATGACTGATCAACGCCAGCTGAATGAAGCAAAGCAGATGTAACACCTCTTTATAAGTTAGAACTTTCTGAGACTGAAAGTTTTTAATTTTGCTGACTTGATGTCTCATGCTCTTTTCTCTTCTTTGTGACTTAGTTCACTCCTTTTGGATTATTATTTTCTTTTAAGGATTAAAAATAATTAAGTTTTCTTTAAAGTGGCACCGCAGGGTATGCTGCTTTCGTCGCAGATTTCATTGTGTTGATTATTATGACATTTTACATTTAGCTGCTGCTGGCTGAAGGAAGGGCTGATTTGTCAACTCTGTCGAAGCAAAGTCCAGAACCTGGAGTTTTAAATTGATATTTGTTGAAACTTTAGGTGGAAATGGAAAGAAAGTCCTGATCAATAGGAAGTAGTTTTGTCAGGTTTTCCTGTTGCCATAATGTTCACATTTCAAGTTGGTTGTGGTTCAAGATACTCAGGAGGAATCTGAAGTGAATCCTGACCTGTCCACATCCTCTCTGGTGTAAATGTCCCACTGACACTCCATTTTGGTGTTGGTAGGGTATCTGACTGAAAACTGAGAGCATTGACCACCTTCTGTTGTTATGGCAACGTGTTGGTAAAGGAGATGGCGTTTTCTTACCAGGAGATTTAAAAAAGATTTTTTTTTTTTTTTTGTCATCTTCCCTAAAGTTGAACTACGTTACCCACAATTCCGATTGTTATCCAAGCCCCTGTTCAAGTTGCCAGCCCGTTTCCTATCTTTTGGTTTGTTCAGAGTTGACATGTTTTTGTTCTTTTTCTCAGTCGGTCATGGCCTTCATCACCTTCATCAGACTGACTCATGCCACATGATGTCTTCAGAGCCAAAACTATGATCAGCTGTTTCTGGATACTTATTTGTCTAAAATAAGATAAATGGCTAATCTATATACTTAACAAATAATTGTTGGTATGACATATGTGGTTCACATTGTAAAATAAATAAAGCAGTTCAGTTGAAATGGTATGAGTTACGTGTTTTTATTTTTTTAAATATATATACTGTGGAACGGAGGTCTTAATTTTCTTTTTTTTTTTTTTTCTTTTAAGAAAATGGATATCTAAACTTGAAGTCTTATGATTTAAAATAAATTGAGCATTTCGCAATTACTTCCCTCAGAAATCGGAGTTTGCATAACTAGATTTTTATGTGACGTAAAATTCTGCCCCTGCAACCCACGCTCCTAAACTGTACACCCCACATTGATTGGACAATGAGCAATGTAGCCAGCCAATCAGAAAAAGGATCCCGTTTCGGCCGTCTCGGTTAGCTTTTAGCGAGGAAAAGTATAAACGGTTCTACTTGGGCATAGCCCTATTTTGACATACCCAACAAAAGACCCAGGATAAATATTAAACTGTGAATATACTCCTAAAAATACGTATATAATGGAAAGTTTCAATCAAAGCAACAGGGTTTTCCATGTGTAAACGTCAGTTTATCTTAATTTCTCAAAACGTAGTTTTCTAACAGACGGAAAAACTAATGGTCACCTGAAGTTCTTCTTTGAACCACTAGAGGGCTCCAAGATACTGTATTAAAAAGATGCGCCAGCACCCCCCCCCCCCCCCCCCCCCCCAAAAGAGTCGCAGTATTGTTTGATTATGTATTTCCAAATGTCAAGTGGACATTTCCCATGAAAAGATTACACTGCAATCTAAAGTTGGGCTCTGTACTAATAGAACTCAACATTGACATTATTAAAGATCAATAGTTTAGACAATTTCACACATTTGCATTTATTTACAGGCTTAAATAATTGAGTGTTGCAACAACTGTAAACTTAAATGACAAATGCAAAGCAGGTCCAACCTTCAACAACGAGATCAAATAAAAAAAAATAAAAATAGGGTACTGGGGTACAGTAGGGAAAAAAAGCAAACTAATGCATACTGTTTCATTTTAAAGGCGAAGGTGTAGGGTTACATATACAGCCAACGCTGCTGAAGATCCACTGGCTGAATTTTATAAGGTCTTGACCTCTCCTTCACTTACGAGCAGCAGATGAGGAAAAACATTGGTGTGTAAAATAAATCAGGAACCAGGTTGTTTCTGTATCTGACATGTTGGAGAGAATATAAGGATTTGGAAGAGCAGTTAAATGAAATCCTAGTGTGATGTTTTGATGAGAAAAGTCCAGAGCAGTTCTCCAGGAGCTCCCACCCGTCTGAACGCAGGGCTGGCTTAAAGTGTAGCAGTGTGGTTCAGATCTGGCTGAGCGGCAGGAACTTCTGGTAGTAGCTCTTGGTTACATCAATCATGAGATCCTGTGTGCATTCTGGGAGCTCTCCTGAAAACAGACCTGGAGGAGCACCAGAGTGAGAGAGAGGGGCAAAAAAAAGACTGTTCAAAGCAGGTTTGGTGGGAAAAAAAGACAAATAAGTCTGCTGTGTGTCCTGCTGACCTGGACATCCGGAGAAGACGGTGAAAGGTGGCACCACTGTCTCAGGAGGAAGCACCGTGTTGTCTAGGATCTTGCAGCAGTCTTTCAGCACACATCGACGACCCTGCAAGACAGAACGAATAAAATTAACAAACATCTCTGAGTTAAAACCTTTCACCGCCTCCGGAAGTCGTATTGATTCAGATTTGGAGGAAGCTGTATGTCTTTTAATTTGTTACATGTAAACTGTATTTCTTCATACTCTATTTCCATGAATATTCTCTGCATGTCCTCAATTCCCCCCCCCCAAATAGACACATATTAATCTGATGTTTCGGCGCTTCTTGCTATTTTCTTCTCTTCAAAGCATGACCACCATGTGACTGCAGAAGACTGTAGCTGGGAGACAGTTCCACTTTTTTTCCTCCTTTTTTTTTAAAGATAGGCTGTCTTTTAACCCCACCAGCACTTACTATCACACAGTTCTTGCCGATGTGGACATAGGAACCGATCTGCGCTGCATTGACCACACAGTCCTCCTCGATGAAGACATGGTCTCCAATGTGGAGCGGGAAAAACGCCACACTGAAGCAAAACAGGGATAAGGATAAGATACGCTGAATAAAAAAAACATAAAAACAAACATAAATAAGACTCTAAAAGCCCGCAGAATGACTGACTGCAATGAAGTTTGGTTAGTTTTTTTTTTTTTCTGGATTATATACAGAGAGATGAAGACATCTGCAAAAACTCAAGCATCTGAATCCGTTTTAAGAATGCCTTACCCTTTGCTGAACTTTTTAAAAGGTGGTCGAATAACACTCCGGCTTTTTACAACACAGTGTCTGCCCACTCTTACATTAGCCAGGTCCCCCCTGATGATGCAGTCATTCATCACGATAGTCTGCAGAAGAAAAAACAACAAGCAAAGCATTAAAGCCAGATTCCTCTCCTTGATAGCAGCGTTAGCTCGGTGCGTTCTTGTTGTTTTTCTCACTTTGCCGTTCAGTACGATGTTCTGACTCCCGCACAGCACGGACTGCCTGCTCACTTTGTTTCCAGAAGCCTGTAAAAACCACAACATATTAAACCCCTCTTCTTGCATCCGACGCCCTTCTCCACATTAGCAGACAGCTAGTTAGAAGAGCCGCTACTTTAGCTTCTAAAGGATTCAAACGCCGCATCTATTACCGTTTCAATGTACTCCGCTTTGTTGTACAATATTTCAGACAGCTCCATGGTTAGTAACTAGTTATAATATCAACAACAGAAGTGGTTGTTATTTGATAAAAGCATCTAGTTATTATTTCCAGCTCTGAGTTCAGCCCTTTTCACTTCCTGTGTTCTGCGCATGCTCCTTCAAGGATCGATTAGTCTGGCCTAGATGCTTCCATAATTTTCCTTTCTAATAAATTATTATTCGTATGAATATCACATTTAAAACGTGTCTATAGCACACTATAGAATATTAACCAAAAATAAACAGCAAATTATTTTTTTAAAGAAAAATAGTCTCGTATTTAACGCGCATGCGCAGATTGGAGCCCTTGACCTGGAGTCTTCTAACTTGCCTCCGATTCAGCAGGTTCTCCTACAACATGGCGGCCCGTGTCCTGCAGCAGTGTGTCCGCTCGCTCGGCCGGCCCTCGTTGAGGCTTTGCCCGGTCAACCTCGCGCTCAGAGCGGCTGTCGCCCCGGCAGTCCCCGTCCACCGACCTTTCTCCTCCGCTGCAGACAGCCGGAGGACGCGGTGGCTGGGGCAGAGCAGGGTAAGTTGCTGCTAGCGCGGGGCAGAGCTGCGGCCTAGCTGTGTGACCTACCCGATGTCTTTCAAAGCTCACAGGCTAATGCGGTCTGCTGCGGGTTTACTGGGATGTGTGACCTTTGTTTTAGCTCGCCGACTAATTTTTCAACACGATTGTGTGGTCACCTTTATGAGGGAATGCTATTACGATACAACTGCTGAGTTTTGTGGCTTGTTAGCACTTAAAGCTAGCTGTTAGCAAGGTTTTCTGGCATGTGTTGTTGTACTTGTGTTGGGTAAGTCTGCACCCCAGACATACATTAAATTAAATGCCTCCAACAGTGGATGAAAACCACTCTCTAAAGGCATGTTTTTATACACTCAGAAGATCGCGAAGGAATAGCAGAAAGCTTCAGTTTGCACAACAAACAAAGACATCATTATGGATTTGTTATTGAAAACTGGAGTCTTTAGGGTTCATTACTAAATATTCTGTGCAGTACACGTTTGCGTCACTGCTTTTTACAGGTGAAGACGAGTAAAAATGCAACTGGTTTAAATGAAAAGAGGTATCACTTTTCCTCTCAGATTTAGATAAGTCCAAAACCTCGTTCATCCTATCCTCTCTGCAATGTAGTTAACATTTATTCCTACTTTATAACAATTTCTTAAGGAATTAGATCATAAAGTGTAAGTACACCAAAGGCACACTTTTACGAGCTTTGTTTATTTTTTTAAAATCTTGTTTATATTTTTTTACTATGAACCTTCTTGTGTGTCTGTAATAAAGACATGATCACCTTCTCATAGTAGAAATTGGCATTACAAAACAATTCATTTGCCCAATAACTGCCGAAATACCTTTTCTAACAACTTGTACGAACCATGGAAATGCTTGAACACGCCACTTCATACATTCCTGTTCATTTCGCTGATTGTGGAAGTGGCCTAACTCAAGTCGTCTTCTGTCAGTAATGACTTCCCCACTGAAAAATGATTGTAAAAAGATTAGATTTTTGGGTTCCCAAGTGTCTGTTATTATCAGGATTTTGCTGAAAATCAGTGGATCTTTAGTTTCTTCAACAGTGTAGAGAAATATGTTGATCTGACGTCCTGAGCTCTCCTGTCTCTTTCTCCCGGGCCTTGCTTAGATCTCATCAGTGGGGTTGCTGTGCCGACAGTATGGCGACCTGCCCCCTCTCACCCTAGAAACCATCAAAGACCGTGTCTTGTATGTACTGAAACTCTACGACAAGATCAACCCAGAAAAGGTGAGTTGTTGCTAAGCAAGACAAAAAAAAAAGTTTCTATTGGCTCTTTAAGAAGTCTAGAAAACTCTGGAAGGTAGTTTCTATATTTTCTGAAGTCAGGATAACTTATTAAAAAAAAGAATGAAGTCACTAAATAATTGTGTTTTATTCTCCAGCTTCAGGTAACCTCTCATTTCATGAAAGATTTGGGATTGGACAGCTTGGACCAGGTGGAGATCATAATGGCCATGGAGGACGAGTTTGGTGAGAGCTGGTTGGCTAGTAATCCAGGTTGAGAAGCAAAGGAGAGATCGCCATGCAGAAATCAGTGGTTTATCTTATAGCATGAGATGCTCTTGAGCTAAAAAAAATTAAAAAAAAGATTTGGATTTCAGTTTATTCCGGCTCATCGTTTCTTGGACCTCCCTATTCCGTTTCTGCTGCAGGCTTTGAGATCCCAGATGCAGAAGCAGAGAAGCTCATGACTCCTGAGGAGATTGTACAGTACATTGCAGACAAGAAGGATGTTTATGAATAATAGTTCAAAGGCAAGTACTTCCACTCTGCTCTCAGCCTCTCTTTAGTACACCTTCATTTGATTTTTCACATCACTTTCTACTTCCAGAAGGTGCCCACCCCATGGGAAGTACTTACGAAGCAGATCGGCGGCAGTTTTTTTCCACTTCAACAACCCCTCATTCCCCCGTCAAGCTCTTCGCTCCATCGTAGCGACGTCTGCAATCGCCTGCCGTGTCTTGTGTTTCACTGTATTTAAAACGAACATGCGCTTGGGAGCTTGGATGTTAAGAAGCTGTATTAAACGAGGATCTATCACAGCCCTGAGTTTAATTTTACTTCAGGTTCAAATTGTCAAATTGATGTATAATTTTCTCATGAATAGATCAATAAAGGCAGGATGTTGGGTTCTGTAAACGCGGCTGTGGTCTCGTTTCATTCGAATACAGATGCGATTTGTTCATCTGTTGTGTACAAGAATTAAGTTCTGTATTAAACACCCAGTACAGATTTCTCATCGTTTCCATTGCTGAAAGGACAGGGAAGCAAAGCACGTTGGAGGCAAAAGGGAGCAATTTAGACAATGGGTTAGAATAGCCTGCTTATGCTTCTTACCTGGAAAACACTGAACATAAAATACCAAGGTTGTGGAGAAGCCGTGGAAATAAAGATGCGGTGAGCTTGAGCGTTTTGTCACTGTTAGTCTTTTATTGAGGGTTGTACCCAAGTTATACAGCTTTGTATGCTGGCTGCAGGAGCCAGAGGGTTACAAACAATAATCAGTATACAAGTACAGCCAACAGAAGACCTACTAACTACTACTCTACACCTTAATACAGATTCTCCTAAGAGTACTAAAATCCAGAAAATTAAAGAGGGAAAAAAAAAACAGAACAAACCAAGCAACAACAAAAAAAAAAAAGGATAAAAAGATTAAATGAACCCAAACATAGACAGCATCAGAGGAGACATTCATTATTAGAGCACACTGGAGTTGGTTTTCTATACCATGTAATATCAGGCGACTTGATTTTTTTTTTAATGTTTTTTTTTTTTTTGTCAATTTATACCCATACAAATAAAGATTGTCCTTCAAAAAGTGCAGATTCCACTGAAGTTAAGATAAAATCCTTTGATGAGCCAAGGAAGACATTTGGAAAATGAAAGCAAAAGGTACTTCCTGTTCTGTTTGTTGGAAAGGACCGCGTCCTCTCGATGATTATAGACACTGTAAGCTTATATTTATATATATATATATGTATATATTATGTATAGTTTCAACAGTCTCCCCAAAGCAATGTGCATAATAGGTTTAAAGGTGATCCAACTACACACTGTGGATTGATAGAATCTCTATAAAAAACATTGTAGTTGTGTAAAATTTGCAGTTTCACCGGCCAAGCTGGGAAAATAAATGGACTTTGCAAATCTTAACCTGTCCTCTTCTGCTACAACTGGCCCTGCTAGGTAATAAAGGTTTATCAGGTTTTGTGTTTGTTTTTTTTTTTGTTTGATTTTTAAAGTTCATTAGAAGCAGTACAATTCAAAGATGGCACATGTTTGAGGAACGTTATTGGGAATCCCATCTCGAGCTGCGTTTCTACAAAGGGATTTTTTTTTTTTTATTTCTTTTTAATATAATTTAGAGAACAGAAAACCCAAGGTGGACATGGAAGCCTGGGTTCAACACTCCACTGCATAGTCTCTCTGAGCAACACCCGACCCCGAGAAAGAAAGGGGAACAAAAATAAAAGGTAAAAATAAATCCCACCCGCCCCCGACCCACATCTTTGTGCTGGTTAGACTAAAGCTTTTCAGGGTTTGTACATGTGTGGTCATACTAAGTGTAAAACAAAAGACAGCAGATTCTCACAGTTTTTGTTTTTCTTAAAAAATAAAATAAAATAGCCTTAGCACTTTTGATCGACTGTAGGAGCCGTTGGGTGTGTGTTATGATATAATATAGCATTTTAGTCACAGGATAGTTAAGAGAAATAACACAAGTCACATTATTTGTACTTTAAATATATGTAAAAAACAAAAAGTAGTAGAGTATCACCAGTGACCTTCCCTCCTCTCCTACCAATCTCTTTCCTTCTTTCCTCCCCTCTTCTGGCCCTGTCGTCAAGCTGCTTGGCAGCGTTTTGGGGATTGTACATTGCTCATGGTGGTTTTCCTCATGTCATCTTTTTGCAAATGTTTTTTTTTTTTTTTTTCTTCAAGCATTTAACATTGTCCAGCTTTTTAAATACACATATGCACACATACCGCTTTAAAAAACGCAACAACAAAAAAACAAATCCCTTTCCTTCCCTAACAACCCTCCCTCCTCGATTTGGCATAAGTTCACTCTCTCTCACACACACACACGTGCATCTTCACTCACACACACACACACACACACACACACACTAACAGTAGATTGAACAAGACAGAAAGATAGAACAATTCTGCTGGGAACAAAAAAAAAAACAAACAAACAATATTATTACCGAGAGGCGTTTTACAGACGTTGCTTGTCCCTTCTCTAACAGCGCTAGCGATGCCACCTCTGGGGCTGCTCAGAGCTCAGTCATCGTCCCACTAACGTTTAAGGTAAGGGTACTAAAGTAGGACAAAACCGCTCTTAAATCAGCGCAGGAAAAATGTGCATTGCTAAAAAGAAAACAATACCATCCCACCCCCAAAATAAATCAGAATGAACAAAGTCCTTTTAAACGAGCGGAAAGGGAATATGGACAGATTGGGGTTGACTTGCCCCATATTTTCTTGTCAGTTTCTTTTTTTCTTTTGGATCGTCTCCCCTGTAATTGAGCTTAGGGTTTGGATGTGGGAGAGTTGATTCAAGATAAGCCAGCAAGGAAGCGAGCGGAACCCTGTGTGTCCCTGAAAACGAGCCTTATAAGTCACATCCTCTTGCCTGAGTCACAAAGGGGTTACGAAAAAAGGAGAAAGAAAAAAAAAATCCCCCAAAAAACCAACTATTTTCAGTCATAAGAATCTCCCGCCATGATCGCCCGGCATGGTCAGAACATCCCCCTGCTTCTTAACCCCCCACCTCCTCAACAATAAACCACGAGCAGCAGCTGCAGTTCCTGCTCCGTCCCATGCGGTGGCGACATGGCTGAAGATGCAGAATGGGTCAAATCGGAGCTCCGCTGAGCCTTTTTAACCGTTTCCACTACATTCCGAGGCGAGGAAAAAACAAAAACAACAAAAAAAAACTAAGCACCGTCGTCTGTAGCTGCAGCTCACGCCACACAATAGTTACCCTGTCGCTAAGCTAAATCCTCGCCCGCCCGTATGACCTCGACCCGACTCCGGTGCTTCCTCCAATCCGCCCAAGTGCAAAATCCAAGGCTCCTCGGTTCATTCTGTCAATTTAAGTTAACTTAAAAAAAAAAAAGAAACCCTAAAAACACAGTTCAGATGTTCCACTTGATAACTTCAACAAGACAAAAGCACAAATAAGATATATATTTATATATATATTTATAGTTTAAGCAAAGAGATGTGGAATTAAGTAAACTAATCCTTGTTTTTGTATGATTGAATTATTTGGTAGAGAGCATTCAATACTGGCACACACCACTGTCAAGTCTGGCTAATACTCGAGGTTTATTCACTACATACGCCTTAAAGTCGTTTATTGTATATATTCACGGTGAAACTTCAAAACAAAAAAAAACACAACAAAAGCCGAAAAGCTTGTAGTACTTCTGAAATAAAAACTCTATATTGGTGTTGGGGGGGGGGGGCGGGATGTTAATGTGTGCACGCCAACACACACACACACGCATAGCAGGCTGAACACGGGAAGAGAAAAGTAAAAATAACACGAGAAAAAGAAAATTAAGGTCCATGGCTTCGCTAATGCTGATCTCTCGTCCAACGTGCTCTGAAGCTTTCGCTCTGTCGCGCTAAAAATTGTGCATCGTAGTAACTCAACAATCACTGGTATACAGGTAAATTTAATGTTCACGCAAGTATTTCTTTTGAAATCAACAGTTACATTCACACTGTTCTCTCGCTGTTCTCACACACACACACACACAAACAAATTTATGACGTCAGAAACTTCAGATGAGTACCCCACCCTTCCCAGACGCAAAGGATGGGAAGAGAAAACCAACCAACCAAAAAAATATATATATATAAAAGAAACAAAAAATAAAGAAAACAAAAACAGTACAACAATACAATCATATTCTATTTGTAAACAGGTAGAAGCCACTTGACTTGTTGCATCTTCGGACACATTTAGGATCAAGGCAATGAAATGTGGACGACTTTTGCACTGTTAAAATATCTTCAACCAAATGTTTTTTGTTTTTTTTTTTTGTTTTTTGTTGTTGTATACCTTTTTTTAAAACACATTTGTGGCAATGATTATAAGCAACAAAACTAAACAAAAAAAAAAAAAAAAAAAAAGCGTGTAGTCGTACTTAATGAAACATTTCAAACATATTTTTTTTTTGAGAGACAGGGAACAAAAATGAAAAGAAAAACCTCTCGGCAGGCCTTGTGAATACGAGAGGCTACAGTATGCATAGATACAGATTTTGCCTTTTCTCTTGTTTTTGTTTTTTTATTATTATCATAAGTGACCAGACATTTTACACTCGCATTAAAAACAGTCCCCAAAGTTTCTACAACAATGGAGTGGAGGAGGAGGAGGAGGAGAGAGGGATGGAGGGAGAGAGGGAGCGCTGGGATGATTTACAGTCCCTCCTCCGTCCTTCCCACCGTCTTTACCGGGAACGCTCCTCCTCCTTCAAAACAAGACAGCATATTGAAAGCAGTGTGTGAGCTTCTCCAGCTTTAAAGCAGTTATTTGGCAGAGGAAAAAAAAAAATTATAAGAAAAAAAAAAAGACCTTTACATAGTTTTCAGTGCTAGATGTTGGATTTTCCTTTCCTACAAGGAGTAGTAGTAAGTTTATTTTATTTTTTTGTTTGTTTTTGTTTTTAAATTCAACTACAAGGGGCGAGGGGGAAACTGGCTTGATTTCCTGAGAACCATTGCTGGTTATTTAGCAGACAAGAAGAGGAATAGTTTAAATAACCAACGCCATGGCCAAGAAAAAAAAAAAAAAAAATAAAGAACCAAAAAAACACTGATCCGAATTCCCAGAGTTACAACGCATCGTCTTCATCCTCAAGAGTTTTTTTTTTTTTGTTTGCTTTTTTCTATTTCTTTTTATAATTTTTATATACACTTTTTTTTTTATAGCTTTTTAAATTTTTTTATTGTATTTTTATTTTAGTTTATCTTCTCTTTAAAATGAAGAATGGACACACGTTCTGCCTCCTAAGTCTTGTAAACAAGAGGTTGCAGTGTGGCACCTCCAAAAAACATTGAAAGCCTATTCTGAAAGTGCTGTTCCCTCCCCGCCCCGCTAGGGGGCGACCGGGAGGGCTTGCTAGATAGGCCCCGCCCACTTACTTAGAGCGGGAGAGGCTTGCTAGTCCCAGCTGCGGCTACAGTCCTTTGCACTGCAGAGCTCAACTTTCTTTAGTTTTAAAACAAAAATTGGTGCAATACTTTTAAATGTCACTTATTCTTTTCATTTTTTTCCTCTTTCTTTCCATCACCAGATAATCATCCTAAGTCAGGCTTTTATTCTTGAACTTATCTGTTGATCTTGAACTCCACAACAACCAGTAAGGTAGGTGTGCCAAGGCAGAGAGGAGCGCACATATACTCATTCACAATGCAATCACAAACACACAAAGTACTCGCGCGCACACGTACGATAAGGACCTCAATGAGTAAACAGCTACACTGGAAAAAACTGGCTGCTCCCTCTATATTGCAGATTATATATACTGAGAAAAAAACCACATTCAGTGCAAAGTTAAAAAAGCTCATACTCCAACATTGTCAAACAAAACGCCAAAAAAAAAAAAAAAAAATGAAAATGTTGAAAATAAAAGAATTGGAATTCAAATAAACATGACGAATGAAACAAAATATATATAATAATAATAATAATAATAATGAACTTGACTGAAGCTTTTTTCGGTCTGAAAGAGCACTACCTGGAAGCAAATATCCATCCGTTCACATTATAGAATTGGCCTGCATGATTCAAGTATTCTGACTGATATGTTTTTGGGCTAAAACAAAGTGGACATATGTGCAGAAAGAGAAACGTAACTTGTATTCCACAGGGGGAGACACCACGGCCCCCCGTTTTGTTGAATATCTTCTAAGTGAGAAAGAGTCCCAACCAGAGCGGTTGCGTTTAGAACTACTCTTTTCTTTCCGTTTTCTTCAGCTGATTATTGACTATTCTCTACTGACCCGTCTCCCGTCTGGCGCTTCACATGGAGTCCCCGCCCCCCGTCAGGTGGTCCACCGGGAGGAAGGAGCTGATTGGAGAGGGGCTGCTGATCCGCCCCGGCTCAGTGGCGCTGGGGTTCCCCCACAGGCTACTGGAGTAGTTGGACCCGCCCCACAGAGAGGATCTGTGCAGGTCGCCGCTGTTCCACTGGTTGGGCTCAGAGGCGCGGCTGGGGAAGGGGTGAGACTGATCCATTCGGCTTTGAGAGGAACCGATGGCCTGCCAGCCAGAGGAGGGCGTGGCCAGTGACTGCCCTTGTGCAAAGAAGCGGCTGATTTCCTCCTCACTGGCGAACTCAGCCAGTATAGTAGTGTTCCCCAAAACACACCTGCAGGGAGACGAAGACGAGTTTATGTTTGCCCCGACACAAAACCCCGAGTAGAGCTGTTGAAAGCAAAAAGGAGGGTTCATGCATTTTTTTCTACAGTAGAATTTAAGCACTTTTCCAGGATTTTCAGTCGTTTTTCAGACTTTTCCAGCATCACATTTGAGACAAAAACAACACATAGAAACTAAAAAAAAATAGATAAATTCAATTCATCATTATATGATGTTTAGTACTGTTAATGATATTGTGTTTTACATTCTACATCTAGGACGAGATAAACTAAAATATAACAACATTTTATGTTTTGAAATGTTTCCTTCACACCGGACAGATCCAAGAACAAAACACCAATTTAACTAAAAACCTTCCCAATTTCAATAATGCTGTTTAATGTATAAAATACAAGCCAAGCTTTATTTCAACTACACAGATCAATAATTCAATGAGCCAATATTTATTATATTGGAATAATCCAAATGAAGCACATAAAGGTAAATTGCCTTCCTGCTCAAATTAATTGGTTTAAAGCACAATACGCAAAAAAAGTTACAAAAGAAATCTATATATGCTATTAAGTGAATAGAAAGAATTTTGGTAATTATAGCTGACCTAAAACAATAAATGTTTGGTATAATTTAACTTAAGACAGTAAGAAAAAAAAGTGTGTGTCTTTTTATTAGGCGTATGAAAACAACGATTTCCAAATTTAGGCTTTTAATTTAACATTGGATTGTAATTTATTATAAAACTTTGCAGTTTGAATATCAAGCACATTTAAGAACTTTTTTACTTCAGATAGAAAGGGGCTTAAATACAAAAGCTCACAAAACTTCACATTTATATATATATATATATATATATATATATATATATATATATATAACAAAAAAGTTTCTTTGTACTTTACTTTTAAGTTGTGTAGGTCTATCATTATATCTCAATGCAGTAAACTCAAGTTTGTGGTTGCAAAATGGCAAATTGTATAAAAGTTTAAGGAAATAAATATTTTGCGATGTCAAAGCTGATGGAAAGAAACGTGTTCGCGAATGATATGAAAAGTTGTATGCTTGACATTCTATAAAAAGTCTGTTGGTGAAAATAAATGTTATTAGTTCATTCTTACATGTGCAGGCTCTTCTGGGCCTTGGCGGCTTCATCCTTTGAGCTGTAGCAAACCACAGCGTTACCATGTGGCAGGTTGAGGTGGAATGTGATCAGAGGGCCATGCTGCATGCACAGAGTCCTCAGAGTAGAGCCGTCAATCTGGGAACCCAAAATGAGCACGTAAGCTAAAACATCGAGCACTTGGATAGTAATAAACATTTAATTTGGGCTGGTTTTTTTTCAGATTTATCTAAACTACTTTGAGTACCTGAGGTGTGAGATTTTTCAGAACAAGCCACTGGGTTCTCCCTGAGCTGCTGCTGTCACCCCAACTGGAGCCTGATTAATAAAAAGACAATACATCATTTAAAATATCAACAACAAAAAAGGAGAGAGAGAGAAACATCTCACTCTGTCTCCCAATAGTAAAATTATAGAAACATCCATGCTGTCTCACCAGGTGTGTATCTGGACTCGGAGGAGCTCCAGCCTCCCAGCCTCAGGGCAGAGCCGTCCCAGCCGGAGGAGGCGGGGCTGGGCTTCTGGCTAGTGAGGCCGGGCGGTGGTCTGGAGGGGGCTGCTACTGGCAGCGGCTTAGGAGACAGGGGGACCTTCCAAAGCTCATGGGCTAAAGAGGAGTTGGACACAGAACCGCTGCCAGGAGACCACTTTGACTCACTGGGTCTAGCTGCAAGGGGAGGAAGAGGGGGAGACAGAGCTTGATTTTATTTAGGAAATGCAGAACTATGGACGTCTGATCCTTGGAAAGAGTATATTTACCGAAAGACGGGTTGATTTAGAGCCACGACGTGATTCCTGAGATTGAGTGTGAAACGTACCTGAAGTGCTTTGTGCTGTACTGGTGAGGGAACCGCTGTGGCTGGAGGCACGAATGGATGACCAGGCACTGTTAGAAGGCATCGTGGTGTTCAGTGATGAGGATGGCCCTGGGAAACCATAGCAACGGCGTTATTTCTATTCTGTAATCCTATTTAAAGGAGTGCAAAGTTTGGAGTTTCTGGTGAATCACCAATCTTTAATGAAAAACATGATTTGCCAATTCCGATTTTGGTGGATACCATTTTTCTTGTCTACAAAGTCGCTAAATTGGCAACAGTGGGATGACTTTTGTTAACCGTGTAGGTGCAGACGTGACCTGGTGGGCGGGGTCAGTCAGTCAGTCAGTCAGTCCTCTTTCACAGCAGAGAAAAAAGGGGATAGTGGCTCATTTTCAGACCTTTGCAGCGGTAGATAAGGTCAGTTTCTCAAGTATCGGTCGGTCTCCGATCTCTCAAGGTTAAGAAAATAGAGGCCAATTTATTGGTTGACTTGACTCCTCCGAGTACCCTTATTTACAAAACGTACAATCACATCTTCACATTTGAAGCATGGAAGTAAGATGGGCGACATTTTAAAGACGTTTGGTGTGGCCTACCGTTGTTCCTGTCCCTGAGGAGGTCTGTGTCGCGGACGGTGTTGATGGAAAAGTTGTTGATGACACTACCAGGGGTCACATAAGGGTCAGTCTCAGGGTCGATGTTGGGGTAACCTTTCCAAGGCTCCCCGGGCCGAAACTCTGCAGATAGTCGTCCACAATTATTAGCAGTCATTCAAAAGAAACTATTTAAAAAGAAGTTTCCTATGCTGACGGGGCCTCTACCTGGGGGCCAGGTGACAGTATTTCCATGGGGAGGAGGGGAGTTGGCACGGGGTGGCCAGCCATCCCCCACAGAGCCCATTGATTGACCAGGAGGACTCAGGGGAGATGGGCCAGGAGACAGGAAATCACAGAAAGGAGAGTCGTCCAGACGGAGTCCAGACAACATAGCACCTGTAGGATGAAATCTCAGGCTTAGAGACGCAAACAAGTCTACAAGCAGACAGCGGTTTTTCAATGTGCCGTTACTAAATGCACTTCAGGAGTCACGTACCAGGTTTGCTGTTCTGCTCCAAGGGGTCAGCAGCCCAAAGTTTCTTCAGTCTGGACTGGGGCAGCTCTTTGTAGTTCATAGCTCCTCCGCCACTGCTGCTTCCACCCCCAACACCCATGTCAAGGGTTACATTCTGGTTAGAGTTCAAGCCTGATGGCAAGAGACAGAGGCAGAGGTCAGGAACAGCGAGAGTACCATCAACTTAATGAAAAGTATTCACACCATTTTAACTTCTTCACATTTTTCACGTCACAACCACAAACCTCACTGCTGAACTGAAACGTGGAACGAATTTGTTTCAGTCAATCTGAGTCGAATCTTTGCAGAACATTCAGTCTCTACAACTGAGTCTTTCGGAATATTTTTGCCCACTTCTCTTTGCTAAAACAAGGTTTCCCTCTGGAAACTTGCTCAGCACAGTGGTAAGTCCACCAGCGGCCCACCGTGCAGCAACTATAAACGTAGCTTAATCCATCTAAAACCCTATCTAAAATAAATGACGCTTCCCCTGGTGGGAGCCCCGCCAGGCTTATGATACACTAGGAGAACCCTGCTAATAAAGCTCAAGCTCAGTTAGATGAGATTAAGATTACTTAGCATCTGAACATCAGTTTTCATATCTTGTTACCAACAACAAGTAAGATTTCTTATGGCTTCCCTTCCTTCTTCACCCATACTTCAGTAAACCACAAATACAAATATGGCAACCCCATTTGAAATCTGAGAAACTCTGTCTGGTGATTTAGATGATTGACTAGGAATCGACATACCAAAGGAGAAGTTGCCGAAGGACCCGATGGAGGAAGCGTCCTTCTGCAGGTCTGGGGTGTTTTGGGACAAGTAGTTGTCGGGGTACGGTTTGAGTTGCCGTGGAGGCTGCATCATTGATGGAGACGAACCAATGGGACGTGTCTGTGGAGAGAAGGAGGAAGGAAGCAACTTTAAGACATTTTACCTGCATCTGGTGGAAGTTGGCTTGAAATTAAAAAAACATGTTGGACCAACTCACCTGTTCAGTCTGACGACCCATGGGCATGGCCCTCTGACTTTGAACCTTTTGCTGTTGCTGAAAGAGAAGACGCTGCAGACAGACGACAGAGTCAAAACCCAGAACAAGAATCACACCAACCCTTTAATGACAGTTTGTGCATTTTAACCAAGCGAGGTCTAGGCAAGCCTCCAATTTCATACTTGTAACTGGCTGATCTGGTTGAGCTGTGTCAGCTGGTTGAGCTGGGAGAGTTGGTTGAGCACAGCCACCTGCTGACCAAAGAGAGGGTTCAAACCACCGTTAGCTCCTGGGTACTTCAGCAGAGAGGGAGGGACCTGGACCAACAGAGAAGGATGCAGGTTTAAGTTAAGATCTGGCATCTTTGAAAGATGAAATGAGACAGAAAACACCATGATGTTCTTCCTCAAAGTGAAGTGGCTTGTAAAGCGCCACCTAGCTTGTGACTCCATTTGCTGAATTAAGCTCTGACTGGATATAAAGGCTGCATTGTCTTTATTTGAGACACAATTTAAGTAAACAAAGCCAGTAGTTCTTCTGGTTTTGCAATGTTATCTTGACCATATCAACGAATATATTTAGATGGAAATTAGCTACAATAAAACAGTATAATCTGGAGTGCATTTTGGAGACAGAAAAATAAACGTAAAATTAGGTGAATAAAGGTAATTTTTCATACTGCAATCGGCTAGCAGAACTTATAGACGTGTTATTTAACGATACATTTGAAATGTACATACTGAGCAAAATGTTGTCACAAAACTCCAATAATAGTAAATAAACAAGTAAATAAATTATAATGAAAACTATCAACATCAATATATACAATAAAGATGAATGGGAGCTTATTAGTCGTATGCCAACAGACGGTCATAGTTGAAAATGAGAATTTGTTCTTCTGCCAAAAATTAAAAAAAATTATGACTGAAATTGATAATTTATGGTTTTTATACTCGAGTCTGGACTGGATTTTACTCGTTTATATACTTTTTGATACTGCGATCAGAATGAGCCAAACACTAAAAGCTGCAATTTATGGTCTAGTCAAAGCTTGTTAAAATAAAAATTGTGGGGGCGTGCTGTGGTGGCGCAGGGGGTTAGCACGCCCCACGTTTGGAGGCCTTAGTCCTCGACGCGGACGTCGCGGGTTTGACTCCCGGTCCCGACGACCTTTGCCGCATGTCTTCCTCCCTCTCCTCACCCTCCTTCCTGTCTGCCTACTGTCAAAAAAATACGAGCCACTAGCGCCGCAAAAAAAACTCTTCGGGGAAAAGAAAAATAAAATATTGTGATTCTTATTGTTGGCATGAAAAATGTTTTGGTTTCTCCCTCAAAACTGTAAAAATGTCAGGTTTTCCATCTTGAACCAAATCTTTTCTATCAAATGAATGGGAATTTTGGCATCGCAGTTTTCTAATTTTTTGCAGATATTTCAAGCATTAGCTAAAAGACACAAACAGGAGATTTACACAAGACCTTCATGTAATTAAAAAATTCAACAAGTTTGTTCTGTTTCTTTTTTTACTTGTTTTCCAAAAATAAAAGATAGAAAAGTACAAATTTCTGGCAGGTTTCAAGAGTCCAAGAGTTTCAAAAAACAAAAACAAATTGTTAACAGTTGCTGAATGCCGCATGATTATAATACAATTACTGCATTGTTAGTTTGTTCTACCTGAGAGGGAAGGATGGTTGGAGGCACTTGGTTGCGAAGATTGGGTTGAGGTGGGGGTTGGGACTGGGGGCCTCCTCGGCCCTGTGCTACGCTGCCGCCACCCAACATGGGGTTTACATTCTGAGGAGGAAAAAGAAACAAAAGAAAGGAAAAAATAAACCATTTTACATAAAGTTATTTAAACAACCAAAATGTAACAAGAAAAACAACCAACCACATGCTTTTAAACAGTTTACGGTCTAAGATTTAATAAATGTCAGGAATTTAGTGGAAAGTAAGCCACAACGCCAGCCATGTAATGTGAAGAACAAATCTGAAAGCTCAAAATAAAAAAAAACAAACAACCACTCATCATCCTTCCACACTCACCTGCGGAGCAGCCCCAGAACTAGAGTGGGAAGGGGATGGCCCGGAGTTGAAACGGGGGATAGGCTGAGCAGAATTGCAAGGGGAAAGGCTCATGCTTTGATTGGAGGAGAGCTCATCAGAAGCAGGGCTATCATAAGCGGAAAGCTGCAGAAATAAAGGCCCAGCGCGCACGGCACATGGACGGCAAGCACAGAGGGACAGGAAGCATGTCAGCAGCCAAATAAGCACAGAGAGGGAAGGGAAGAAAAGAGACAGTAATTAATTTTGCATAACGAGGAGGGTGAAAGAGAAAATTCTGGACTCTAGGGTGCGAGAGAAAAGTGCAGCGAAGCAAAAACAGATTTAGGATCGAGTCAAAGCACAATAGAAAACAGACCGGAAAATTTAAACTAAAAAGAAAAGCATGAACCTCGCAGCAATCTTGTCAAACTCCTTATGAGAGGCCATTTATCAAGTCAAATTCGTGACAAAACTACAAGTAATGCTGCGCAGCAACTGAGAAGAGTTCAAACTGATAACATAAAAAAAACAAAAAACAGTGCAGACATGCAATGTGTCAGAACAACCACTTAGGGGCAGAAGAGTGCAAAGAAAGCAACAGCTAACCAGACAGCCCTCCCCTCTAAAGGCTTCATAACTGAAGCTGCGTACCTTCTCAAAGTAAGGACGATCTACGACAGAGTCCTTGTGATACTGGTGTCGAGAAACTGTGTTCTTCCCCATGACGCCGTTGTAGTCCCCCATGCTGCTCATGTCCATACGTTTGTCCGTCCCCATGCCTGATCCTGGTTTCATGGACTCATCAGGAGAGTCCCTCTGCAAAGGCAAGAAGATTTAGATTTAACTGACATCATTTGAGGAATATAATCAAGAATTTATACACAGAAAGCATTTGGCAGGCAGAAAAACTTAACATAAATAAACACCAAAAGCAAGTTTTGTTTCTACAAGTGCATTTCCTATTGAAAATATCACTGAAAATCCTTCAATTTCCTACATAAAAAAGTTGAGCCTCTCCACTCTGCTTCCAGACTCAGACCTTGATTTCCAAATGAAGTGCAAAGTTTAAATTTAATCTAAAATGATTAAATTAAGAGTCCTTTATCTCTTTAGCAACAGGTAACTTCTGACATCGTCTCTGGTCCAGGAATGCAGCAGCTGCTGTATACGTGTGTCTGTGGCTCTTAAAGCAATAAAATCTACAAACTTCTAAATTGGCGTTTTCTTCACATTCCCATCAAGACAGAATAAGTTTGTAAAACTTATTCTACCAGTTTTTTCTTTCCACAAAACTTTCCATTTATATGCTGAAAATGCAGTAATCTGAACAACTAGCTTCATTGTGTGCAGACCATGATATCACTGGGCTGTATATTTGTGTATGTAT
Organism: Xiphophorus maculatus; assembly: GCF_002775205.1. Lineage (NCBI taxonomy): Eukaryota > Metazoa > Chordata > Actinopteri > Cyprinodontiformes > Poeciliidae > Xiphophorus > Xiphophorus maculatus. The sequence continues at coordinate 17,973,113 of NC_036458.1, read as the reverse complement.
ATTTTTTGTATATATTGAATTACTGAAATCAATTTCATTTTTTAAAGTTCTTAAAAATATACCTATATTTTAAGCATGTTTTTCCACTCATCTCTTCAGTGTCCAAGTTGTACTAATGATGTGAGATTATTGAAACATTCAAACAGAAACTGAACTTTGAACAGAACAGGATGAAGCTTACAGAGAAAGACATGCTGTTGAACTGGGTGATAAAAGGTTTCCAAGGATCGTCCTGCTTGTTGACTGGTTTGTTCATCTGAAACACAGATTTAAAAAAGCAATAGAGACTCTTAGTTTGTCAACAAAAAAAGGGGAAAAAAATTAAAGTATTTCTGCCTTTTTTAATATAATTGTGTGTGTAATTCGACAGACCTTGTTGGGGCCTTTTTGCTTGTAGTTCCACGTGTTCTGGTCATGAGACCGGTTGTCCTGTTGGTTGTTGGTCCACATCCCAATCTCTACCTCCTCTTCCTGGTCCCAGCTGTTGCTCATGGACACGTCCTCACTACCCCATGTCTCCATAGGCTTGGGACCTGCAAATATTAAGAAAAGATGTAACGACAAGAAAACAAAAATAGGCAGTACGGTACATATGTGAGGTGAAAATCTGCCGTCCACCTACCGGACTTGTGCTGATTGCCCCATCCTGACCCAGATTCTCTGACGTCCTTGTTGGGTTCATCCCAGCTAGCGCTGGTGTCCATGGGCTTCCCCCAGGCAGATGTCCCGTTGTCCACTGTCACAGGTGGACCAGCTGAAGGTTCCCCCCATGAGGAAGACTCCTTCTGCTGAGAGTAGGGCTCCCCCCAACCTGCAGAAGTGAAGAACACCATATGAGCCGCTGTGAAATTTCTAAAGTGTCCTCTTCAGTAGTTGAGACATTGTTGGCATTCGGAAGCATTTCTCTTTTCTTAAACACAGGGAGCTTCTGCAATCAGTCAAACCTCTGGTGTTTAGACAGCTTTTTTAGTCTGCTTTAACTAAGAAAGGGTTACGCCAATGCCAGTTTGATTAAGCAAGTGTTTATTTAGATGTTTAGCCTTTATATAGTGAGAAACGGGTTCCAAAGGCTCTTGTTACAGCTGACCCCACAGACCTGCAGCTTTCTCCTTCCACAGGAGGAGTTTGGGGGGAATGCCAGGGATAGCTTCTTATAAAAATAGGACTGACCACAGGGTACCCAGAGGTTTCAAAGGCCCTCCAGTAAATGTGCATACAGTTGTAAACTTGCATAAGCCAACATTCATTAAGGGCAAATCTTGATATTGAAGGACACTAGAGGTGGGTATTGTATTGTTTATCATTTATCGTGATACATTTTGTCACAACATACAATGTTTCGTGATACAAACATTCCAATTAATGTTTATAAAATCCAAAAAATGTCCGGCTCATCGGCAATGTGACATGCATATTGTGTTGGGATAGTGCAATTTACGATTATGCAGACCCAATATGCACACCTTGTAACAGAACACCAAAATGTCCAAGTCAAAATCTGCTATTTAGATCGTTAACCTTTCAATTTATTACAAAACAACTCAATTTAACATCAGTCAGAATTAGAGGTGGTTGTTAGATTAGAGTCCATTTAAACCAGAGTTTCAGCAGCTGTCACCAACTCAAATGTAATACCTTTGACACCATTGTGAATGGAATTTAAAACCTATTGTCTCCAAAAACATGTACAAACTTTGTCCAGTCAACTGCTGATAAATGTGCACTTTCCAATGATGGACACAAAAAAAGCTAGCTAGCAAGAGTAGGTTAGCAGTGAGTCACAGGGCGTAATGAAGATGTCTGCATGTAACTAAAGCTTTTGCCTGACATAAAAGTCCCACAAGAAAAAAAAACAGACTATGCAACATTAAATAGTCCTACCAAGACAACACTTAAGATCTGTAATTAATATATATAAACCCAACTTATTTTTTAAAATTCATGTAGGACTTTTTAAGGCCTTCATTGTAGGTACACTAACTTAAGACTTTTTAAGGATGTGCAGACATCCTGTAAACAGTCCTCCAAATGTATTTTGTAGCTTTTAGTAACTTTAAACATCTGGGTAAAAACAAAAGAAGCATCCTCACATCATAAAGTTGTTAGCATCTACCATTTTATTTCTAAGAAGTAGAATTTTTTTCTCTTTGAAATTGTGCAAAACATTGTGAGGCTCTATTCCTATCATGCAAAAATATCTTAATGTTTATGAAAAATATGATAAATGAATATGTGCAAAACACTGAGGTTGTTGTAGTTGGTTCACTGCACAAGGACATCTGAATGGGCTCAACACCCTATTTGTGCATTTCTCTTTCTCAGGCCCTTTCTGCAGAATAGCTGCCTTACACTGAAAACGTTCCCATTACCAACGCAGAAGACCTCCTCCTTTGCCATTCATGTTCTCTCTTGCTCTTTTCTACTTCAACTTAACAAAAGTGTATGTGCAGAATTGCTGGGTGAACAAAAGACAAAAGAAAGAAAAAAGAAGAGGTGAATGAGAAAAAGAAAAAAAAGTGATGCTCTTAGCATTCCAGAGGGATGACTCAACTAGCTTTTGGAAAAAGCTCCGAGGGCAGGCAACACAGTAAGATTACTGAGAAAGGGTTTTACTGGCTCAGTTTTTGCCCATGAAGCTCTGAAAAATATGCACGTGTTATTTGTGAGCATCCGCACAAATAACACATTTTAAGTCAGAATTTGATGAATAACTGCTCACTTAATGTGATATATTTACCTAAAAGTTGAAACTTGCATGCATGATCTGCTTTGAGATTACTTCATACAATTTAAGAATATATCCCAAGTTCCATAACTTACATATACTAGGTAAGGTAATTTTATTTATTTATTTTCAGTAACAAGGCAATTCAAAGTGCTTCACATGAATTATAATGAAATACAAACACGATACCAAAATAAATTGTTTTCCCAAAGTTATAGTCGTTTTCCTGTGGGTGCAATCAAACTGTAAATCTTAATATTTTCATTTCTTAAAAATGACAACTTTTATGCCTTTTTTTTTTTTATATCATGTAAAAACAGAAATATCTGTCATGTTTTGGATTTATCCCTTCACTCTCTGTAATGAAATGTCAGCCTGTCAAGAGTTTTCCTCTTTATTGCATCAACAGAAATTTAAATACAATAGTGAAAAAGGCCATTCGTATGTGCGTGTTAATATGTTTGCAACCTACTTGAAGTGGAGGTTTTGTCCTGGTTGACGTGCTGCACAGGCGGCGGCATTGAGCAGTGTGCTGGGTGGGGTTTATTCTGAGAGGGATCTGACTGAGTGGTCCTGTTCCACATGTTGACAGCCCCTCCACTGTATTTACCTGTGAAAAGTTTCCAATATTTTTATAAATAGTATGTTTTTATTTTTCAGGCACAAATATGCAAGGACATTTTGGATATTTTTTTTTCAATGAGCCTACTCAGCTGAATAATTCTTTGAATACAAATATGCTACTAACATACAGCCTTAAACCTTGTGCAAATCTGAAAGCTTCATTTGTCTGTCACTTTGCAATAAAAAAAGATTTTCATTCATACTTAAGTGCTCAGCTGTTAGTTGCCTTTAATGGTTTAATGTAAGGCCTATTTTTTTTAAATCAGTCTCTTTAAAGAGATTTGTATTTGAATTGGTCGTTACCAGGATCTCCCCAGGCTGCAGTTCCGTCATCGATCTCCATCCTCCGACGGATGGACTCCGGAGAAGGTTCCTCCCATCCAGTTGCAACGTTCTCCTTCTGGCCTACAGCAGGCATTGGACCACCAAGCCAGCCTGAAATAACAAAACCCTGGCATTAGCTTGTTTATTCCTCTCAAAACATTTCACTATAAACGCATTCAGTTCAGCTATGATCAATTCTAGCAACGGCAAACCCTCTTGATCCCCACCTGTGGGTTTGCTGGAACCCTGGTTGCCCCTGGACGTGCTGGATTCAGGACCTTTACTCCATTCGTTAGAAGGTTTAGTGTTGGCTTCCCCCCAGTTCTGAGCTCCATGGTTGTTCTTCCCTGGCTCACCCCAGCCTTGGTTGGGCTTGTGGACCGGGTCTCCCCAGTTGGAGCTGGGGTTTGGAGTGCTCTGGTCAGGAGTATTCGATCCTCCACTGCCTACCCAGGTGCTGCTGCTGCTGGTGGTCCGGCTCGGCTCGCTCCAACATCCGGAGCCGGAGCGGTCGCTGTCGCTGTCCCACCCCACTGAGCCAGCGCCCTTCTGAGGTTCCCCCCAGTGGTTGCTGACTCCTGTTCTGGTGCCATCGACACCGCTACCCCATCCTTCACTACCGTTTCCACTGTTGGATCCCCATCCCTGCTGCGTTTTGGGTGTATTAGTCCATGTCATTGACCTAAAGGGGGAAAAAAAGGTTGGTAAATTATAAATACACACTGAAAAACAAAAAATATAATAAAATTGTTATTGATAAGTATGGTTGAGAGAACATTCGGAGGGAAAAAGTGATTACTAATATGAAGGAATACCAGGATCTAAAAGTTTTTAATTAAAAAAAGAAGCAACAATTGGCTCTACTTCTAAAATCACATAGATAAAGTACTGTTACAGATGCATTATAATACACGCTGAACAAATATTCTGGTATGAAACCCCAATTTAATTCTTGTAACAAGCTGATATCAGCTGGTTAATAAGTCTGGTTAACCGATATTCTAATCACACACCTATGAATGATGGTTGCCGTTCATTTTTTCTTTCAGCCAGCTGAGCAACAGCAAGAGGTATTCGAAAAGTGAGAGTTGCAAAGCAAAATGTTCAACTTTCCGGTTTACTATGACCTCGTTAAACCATTAAAAAGTAAAAAAAAAGAGACTCTCAAAATAACTTCTTAAAACCATGATCAGCAACCCCTGCTTGTATACAGCTGGAAAGTTGGGCAATGCTTACCTGTCGTCTTTAACGTTGTTGTTCCAGGTGTTGCTGCTGTTACCACCCTTGTAACTGGATCCATCATCCCAGCCACCTCCTCCTTTACTGTCCCAACCTGATGTTTGTTTCTGCTCTCCCCAACCAGAGCCTCCACCATCAGGGCCTGAGCTGCTTGGCCCAACCCCCCAACCTGCAAGAACATCCAAGACACAATGATCAACTTTCCGTCTCAATGGTTTTATAGTAGGAGCAGTAGGTTTATGTTGAATATTTCAGATTAAGAACCAGCTCCTACCTCCAGAGGTCTGGGAGGGAGCTGCCGTTGTTGCTGTGCCCCAGCTGGAACCCCTGCTGCTCTGCTTTCTTTCATCCCCTTTAGGACCCTGATTGACCGTAGGAGAATTGATGTCCCAAGCGGTGTTCTGCCGTATGGGCGTTTGTCCCCATCCAGTGTTGGACAGAACCCTCGGGTCCACATCGGCCCGGGTTATGGCTGGCGTCATCGACGGGGTATGGTCGCCTTTCCTGCGGTTTCCTCCTTTAGACTGGTTGACGTCTCTGTCTGAGCTGGATTGACCTCCGGCGCTTTCACAACTTCCTTCGCTTCCTCCGGAGCGGCCCCAGCCTCCAGTGACACCTCCCAGGCCCTGACTACCACTGCCTGCTCCTGCTCCTCCCATACCCATAGCGTCATCCTCGAGGCTCTTCCACCCATTGTTGGTAGAACTTCCTTTCTGAATTCCTGCTTCTGAACTGTTACCAGTCGTCGCCGATCCCCATTCTCCGTTTGACATTTTGCTGTTAGAGGTGGAAGAAGACGATGACGACGACGAGGAAGAGGAGGATGCGCTGCTCCCCCACGGGCGAGGGATCCCTGCTGGAGGGCCCACAGTAGTTTGGTTTCCACTTCCAGGAGCTTGGCCTGTAGAGCCTGGGATTTGATTAGGGCCAATGCTCCAGGACAAGTTACTTTGAGGCTGGTTCGGGGTGTTGGTGGGCCCTTGGTCCGACCGTGGGGCCCCAGTGTTATTGTGGTTATTATTACTCTTAAAAGCAGCAATAGAGGAGTTCTGGGAGTTCACAGTGTCTACATTAAGAGGGCTTTTGTCTACAGGGTAGGTAGCTGCGCCCCAAGGCGTACCAAAAGCCCCAGTACCCCCTGATTCTCCTTGAGGGTGCTGGGGAGCTAATGAAGGGCTCCCATTGGCCAGTGCCCCCCCATTTCCTCCTCCAATGGAGCCCCAGGAACGCTCCCCGCTGAGCAGGTGTGAGGCGGTAGAGTCTGGTGGACTAGAGGTCACTGTGGCGTTAGTAGTAGTAGTAGTATTCATCATGATAGTGTTATTTGGTCCATTGGGTTCAGTGTTAAGGTTGCTAGGCAGCAGACCACCATTGCCACTGTTGCTGCCTCCTAACACCTTGCTGTTCGATGTACCATTATTCACCTCAGTGTCTTCCATCATACTGCTGCTGTCTGGAGCTGCCATGCCCCCCCAGGCCATTATGGGCCCCTGGTGAGGAACTACACCCAGTTTGGAAGTCATCCCCTGAGCCGGTGGAGGCCTTTGGCCCTGGCACACCGGGTTTGGGGTTGTATTCTGTGGCCAGGCACCGTGGTTGGCATTTGGGTTTAAAATGTTTGGGTTTGACCCTCCATTTATATAAGAGTTGCTTCCACCAATTGTGTTCATGTTGCTGCCTGACTGGGAGCCCCATACACCACTACCGCCAAATAGCTTGTTGTTGTGGTTACTCATATTATTGCTGCCAATACTGCTGGACCCAGCCATGGAGTAGTGTGAGGATCCGGTGATATTGTTTTCATTATTTGCGTTGCTTAAGGTTCCGATGCCTCCGACCTGACAAATGTTGCTGTCTCCGTTCACGCCGACACCAACCATCATGGTGGATGTCAGAGAGGAGGGGGAAGAAGCTGTTGAGGACACGGAGGAAGAAGTGTTGGCTGACATCATCATCACTGTAGTTGCAGCAAGGCCGAGGTTCTTCTCTGAACCGACTGAAGAGTTAGAATCTGCATCCATGCATTCTGATGCCAACTCTGGATCGGACCCTGAACCACAGCCAGAGGAGGATGAGGAGCAAGAAAATGAAGAGGAGGAGGGAGGCCAGACAGAGGAGCTGGGCGAACAAGTGTTATTGGATTTGTCGGAACTCCCGTCACCTAGGACTTTGCTCCAGTTGCTGTTACCATCACTGCTGCACGGGGAGCCAGAGGACCAGGAGGAAGGCTCATACTGGGAATCCAAGCCAGGATGCTCCAAACCTGCGGAGAACAGGATAGGACGCTGTTGAGATTTGAGCGTAGAAGCAGCTGCAAAAAATGCAAAACTATCCATCCTGAAGCTAGAACTGGTTCGTGAAAGACCTAAAATGAAGTCTAGTTAAACTTTTACTCCTCTATAGGAGGGCCATTCCAGGGTGGTTACAGATTCTCCAAAAAGCCTGAGGACTAATAGTTGATTTGAACCCCTTTCCACCTGGATACTTTCAGGAAGGGACTTCAATAATTCAATAAATTCCTAGTTAGATCTCCTAATGTCCCAAGCAGGGATCTTCAACCCTTACAATCCAAAGAGTAAATTTTGCTCTCAGCCCAGTTAAATAAACTGGTTTAGGGGCTGCAAATGTCAAGTGATCTTTTTTTTTGGGGGGGGGGGGGGGGGGTTGAAGACAACTTGTGATTTTTTTTATATAGAAAATTTGTTATTGAAAACTTAAAAATCTACTTCTATTTTCAGGTTTTAGAGAAAGAAAAAGAAAACTTTTGAATGAGTACATTTTAAAATGGTGCTTTAAAGAAAAAATTATCTAAAAATTAGTTACTGGTATTTTTAGTACCATAATGAAAATCTGCTAAAACCTGCAGATATTATAGTTATATTTAAAATGAGTTAGCAATTTAAAGACATCAAGAGCCTAAAGCCTCAGGTTGCAGACCCCTGGTCCAGCGTTTTAATTTAAAACAATATTAAAATAGTATTGTAATAGTAGCTCTGTAAAAGTTACAGTGCTACTATACATTACCAACATTTTGGTAATGTTGATTAACAAACATTACTTCCCAGGCTTCAGTTATTACATTAATAAGAATTGTTTAATCATCTTACAAACTCTGCAACTGATCTCTCACTGACGCCACTTCATCCCAAAACAACTATAGACAACATCCAACTGTACGAGTAGTCCATTACGCCACGAAAGAAGAGAAACAGACCTCCATTAATACTACAAACAACGGTTTGGTATATTAAGTCCGTTAGATGGTTTTTCATTTAACTTCTCATTCACAATCTTATATTTTGCCATTTTGTCCAATCTTTAATTTGCCAACTGTTCTGAATGCCATTGCTGCCAAAAGTAAGCATGGACACAGCTGCCACCATTTTGTCTCCTCAGCAGGACACAAAAGCATGCCAAAGCTATTAAAGAAGATTCAGTGAGGCAGGCGACTGGCTGCTGACGAGCTGTTGGAGGGCATAGGAAGGATGCCAACTGCATGAGGAAAAAGAAGTTGGCAAGGGGGAGGAAATGAAGGCATCTAAGATGGAAGACCAACAGCATTCAGATCTGGCATGTTTCTAAAATTAGATTTCACAGACTGCATCCAGTTATCCCCCCCTTCACCATTAAACACCCATTCTGTCACTGTGGCGTCTGCCTAAATCTCCAGGAGGCATATTTACTGTAGTAATTCTGTCATATTGCATCAGTATGTGGTTCTCATAGCAGGAAACAAAAGTTTGACACTAAAACCAAAGCTCAATGAACCCCGATAATTTGACCATTGTATAAAAACCAATCAGGAGAATATTTAATGCAACAATTACATTTTCAATCACAATTCAAAAGATGAGGGTGGTCTGTTTTAATGATTAACAGGACAAAACTTGGGTTAGTAATGCCATTTCAAAATGAAAGCATCTAATGCAGCCCCCCATCTCCAGGTACAAACAGGAAGTGTTCAGAATGATGTGGTTCCTCTGGTTAACTAGTAATGAACTTGTCAGATTTCTTAACCTTCTCTTTTCCCTAAACCTGGCGGGACAGCCAAATAATAATAATGCAAGGCATGTTATCAATTAAACAAACAATTCTCTATGAAAATTGTCACCCGAGATGCAACTTTCTGCCAAGCTTTACAATAAAACCATGAATGAAAATATAGTCCACTTCAATATTTACGTAGTTTATTATGAAGGCATTTAAAATTTAGTCTCGTTCCATTTGTAAGAAGAAAATATATATTAGTGATAAAAATATTATTGAAAAGTATTTCTAATAATGTTAACATTTAGTCTGCAGGGTAATTCTACCAGCTGGTAATTCTACCAGCTTCCAATGATCTGTTTTACAAAAAAATGTGATTTCAACTGGTGATTGTGACATTTGGTTTGTTTTTGTTAGTGAAGAAAGTTCCTAAACCAGAAAGACAGTTTAATGAAGACAAGTTTTGTAGCTGGTGTATCATGTCAACAGGACTGGCTGCAAGTCGGCTAAACACAACCAGACGTCTGAATGTTTTCCAATCTTTTTCCTTTAAACAATCTTCACTTCTAAAGCCTCCATCTGAAAAAAATAGTCCCTGTCCATCGCATCTTACTATGTTTGCCAGATCTTTCCTTACGCCCTTCCACATTCCCTTCCTCTCCCATTTATCTCCATTCCACCGATAAGCAATGAACACAATGCACCGTCAATAAAGGTCAAGACCCAGTCTCACAATTTCTTAAAGTAAACAATCATCATAGGGCATTACAGGAAAAAAGGGCATGCAGACAGAAAGTTCAGGAAGAAGCAATAATGTTGTGTCACCTGTTTGATTAGGGGAATGGCTGACGGAATCCCGAATGGGAGCCATGCCTGGAAACAGAAAGCAAAGGATCAGGCTTGAAAGGGGACAGAGACAGAAAAAGGTTTTAGAAATAGTTAAAGCTGAAATGCAATTCAATGAGAATCTAGTAATGCAGAGCACTAATGTCAAGAACATTCAAGAGAATAAAAGCTTGCAGTATGTTAGTAGCCAGTGTATGCACAAACATTTAGGGCAGTAAGTAACTATTGCCTTACTAAATTCACTGTTCTGACGATTAATCAGATTTTTTTAAAACATGCATATTCTGCAGATTTTTCATTCACCCACTAAAGATTTTACACAACGTTAGAAAAACATAAAAAAAGACAAGAAAAATAAGTTTCTTTTTTGTATAAGACAGACATTATACTGCATTTTAATCCTTTCAGCCCTACCTACATTTACAGTTATCTTTAGTCAGATTTTATGACTTATAATGCGTTTTCACTTTTGATGAATTAAGGATCTCTGCAAATCAAGTGTTTTTTTTCTTCATAATCATCATAAAACGTATACTGGTGTCAACTAGAACACCTATCCATGTTTTCCTAAATGCTCAAATCAATAAAAGCTAATTTATTGATTTTCATTGAGGGTGTAATAGAATATAAACATATTTATGTAATTGAATAGTTGTAAAAATGAGTCAGGTAGACATTATTGCACATACAATCAAAAGAACATATTCCTTTGATGCAACAGGATGCTCACTCAAATGGTTAATTATTTCCCTTACATTATGTTTCTCTTATACTAATTCTTCAAAATTGAATCATAATAAAAGTGTTTAGTGAGTTTAAGCAAAAGGACCACACCACCACATTCAGATCCATCTAAGTGAACATTTGTTTACAGGCCCTCCTCAGGACTGACATCCATGGCAAACAGTGCGTTTATAAAGCCTGGTGTCACCATAGGAAAACATAGAAGCTCCTTTTGCTTTTCACAGTTTACCTTTGAGTGCCACTGGTGGCTGCAGCTCCTGGCTGGACAGGAGGGCTTCCCCGACTTCGGTGGAGAACAGGCGACCTTTGGTTCCCAGGGTGACAACGGGGAGGTCAGCGGTCAAAGCTTGGTTTAGCGGAGCCTCAAGGGTGTGAGGTGAGGAGGCAGAGCTTGTCAGAGCAGGCAGCAGGCTGATCAGCCCCCCTTGGCATTGCTGGGGACTTTGTGTGTGTGTATGGATGGGGAAGGGGACTAGGGGGCTGTGGTTTTGATTAAGGTCTGTGTCTTGACCAGGTATGCTCTGGCACTGCAAAAAAGAAGAGAGAAAAACGTTATTAGTGTTTTTTAAACAGCTATACTAAGCCTGGCGGGCCACCTGGCTTTACTTGTGCCCCCACCAGGCTAACCACTGCTTATTTATTTAAGCCTTTTTAAAATGTTTGCATTTTTAAGACCTTATAGTTGGTGTTAATCTTCCAATCTTTCAGTAACAGTAAAATGATTAAGTGATATTTTCAAATTTCCCATCAACTTTAAACATTTTCTTAACTTAAAAACACACGACAGGCTGCCGGATGAATGACTGCCCCAGCACCCAACCAGGCTTAGCAAGTTTTCTGGGGGAAACCTTGTATCTTCAGAACCTTTTTAACAAGTGGAAAAAAGTTAAAGCATTTTTAACATTTAACTTGAGATTTCACATTAAAATATATTTTCATTTCCCCTTTTCAGAAAGAAAATTAATTAATAAAAACCTGAAAATAATCTAGCATTCAAGTATTGAAGTGTGAAAAAACAGTAGTCTGGCACCTTTCAGCCACGATCTGGGGCAAAATATTAGTTAAAAAGAAAGTTAAATAACTGTCAGCTATGACACTAAAAATAAAAAAGCCTGGATGTGTGATCAGCTTGAACAATCTACGGATTTGCATTTGGGTTGAAGATGAACATTTACTAGCATCTCAGTTTGAGGAGGTAATGCAGCAGACAGTTACAAAACTGGCAAAGCTGGATGTCCGGAGCATGACTGTGCAGGCCCATAAGGAAGCAATCAAAGGTTTTCAGACTTCATAACTCTCACTGTGGAATGAATCAATTCCTGTTTGATCTTTCAGGTAAAAAAAAAACAACCAAACAAAGCAGCAACTAGCAGTAATTCATCATCTTTAATTCCCACAAGATAAATGATTGGTATCTCCGTTAACTGTATGGCTTTGCCAAGAGCTCATCTTTAACAAGTACAACTTTTTTCCCTACCCAATGTTGCAGTTTCTGCTGTATTTTAATACAAACATCTACATGTATACCATCACTGAGATGAAATGTAATGACACATTAAATCATAACACAGGGTTTCCCCCACTGTATTATAAGCCTGACAGGCCACCAGGCATTACTTGTGCCCCCACCAGGCTAAGTGTTGGTTACCTGAGCTTTTTCATGTTTGCATTTTTTAAAGACTTATGGATTTTTATTGTCATACCATTTCGAAGTTGCTTGCTAGTTGGTGTTCAGGTATTAGTCGTCCAATCTTCCAATAATGCATAATTATCAAGTGATATTTTCAAATTTCCTGACAACTTTAAAAAACTTTTAACTCAAACACCACTGGATGAATTACTGCTCTAGCGTCCCGGTCACAGGCTGAGCAAGTTATCTGGGGGAAACCCTGCAACATTACAAAACAGTGCTCTTTTCTGCATTTGGCCTACCCTAAATGGTGAAACCATAGCAAAAAGCTGCAGATAGTTAACTATTTATTCATCAACAGAATATATTTTATGCAGTAGTAAAAATAAGACTTACATAGGATGAAAAAGACCTACGGTTGCTTTCTAACCTGCTACCTTTGATCAATTCTGGTTTGTTTTCACCCATTTGGACTTCAACATCTAAATAAATTTAGTCTTTGTGGATCTTCAAGAGGCTGTTTTTTTTAATCAACATGCTCTAACTTACACAGTTCTACATTTATTTGACTCAGCTGAACAGAAATACAAAGGTGTATCTTGCATACATTTTTCAAATATGTATGCATGGCGCTTCCAGGCAGGTTCAATCATGTTTACAACAAAGCAGCATGCTATAGGTGGGTTTCAGGGAAATACTTCAGGGGCAGCAATCTGATCAGTGAAATGGAAACAAGTTTTTGGCACAGAGCTTCAAGCTTCAGGCTACGGGAAAACGAAAATAGCCCTACCTCATACGAACCTCTAAGTAGAGGCGTTGTACAAATTGTTCTGTTGCTCAAAGCAGAGCATTGAACAAAACTGTCATATGGGAGACCCAATTTGTAAGACAGGCCTTTAAAAGGCAGGTCTTACCATCTTTGCTGTTATTACTACATGTTAAGTAAAAACTAATTGCATTTTGTTTGATTTTTAACTCATCCTGATTTGGATGAATATTTAAGTTGAGAGTATAGCATAAGAAAAAACAAAAAGACCAAACGGACGATGAGATGATCACCAAAGATGATCTGAAACACATTGCAACATTAGTTTCCTATGTATGTTGAGTTTTTTTTTTTTAATGCAATTGCTACCCCAGCTAGCGCCAGCCTGTCTCATGTTTCTGCCTGCATGCTAACTGCGACAGCCCCTGATGCAACTCCTAAAATTAGTTACTCATTGGGCAACTTTCAACTCAGATATCAAGAACAGCATCTGGGGGTCTTGTTCAACCAAAACTAGCCTGTGTTGCCATGTCATGTTTACTGAGGGAGTGAAGCAGAACAAGTTCAGCAAGGCAGGAATCTTAATGAGGGAACAGGACAACACAGAGACCGGCTGCAGGAACTGGTTGGTGGAGTCCGTCTGCAGGACTAGACGCTCGCTGAGGAACTGAGACCTTCTACTTGCACTTAAATTCCTTATGTATGTAATCTTAAACAAGTCTCAGCGAGAGATGCACTGTCAGATTATTCAAAAACATTCTCAAGTTGCATCTTTTGTCTTGAATTGGATTGTTGTAATTTGTTTCAAAAGGGACAATGTACATCGCATAATATGCCACAGTGAGCCATAAAGGCTAGTTTTCATCTGTAGTCCTTCAGGGTACAATCAATGTAAATACAATTAAGGCTGAATTGATTAATTGAATTAATTGTGATTAATCTATTACTGAAATAATCGTCATCCAATTTAGTAACTGATTAATTGTTAATTGGAGTACAGAGACTCCTAAATGTGGCCATTTCCTGAAAGAGCAACACAAAAACATATAAACATTTTGCATTCAAGATGAAACAAAAAAATCTAAATATCTTTTATATCTTTTTAGTTTTAAGCTTCAAATCCTCAAAAAACATCTCCAAGGTTTAATTCTACATTTATTTCATTCATCTGAATAGCATCTTTTGATATCCAACTATCAATCCAAAAATAATCATCAGACTAGTAGACAGTATTTCTTTTCTACAAATGATTAAATGTACACAAAGGGAATACAATGTTATTGCACTCCAGGCAACTGAATTTTTATTAAAGTAATTGATTTGCTTATTTACATCTTTTAATTTATTTCTATTAATGTGTACCAAGGCTTAAGTTATTAAATGAAAAATCGTCAGAATGTGCCAATTTTTTTTATCTGCTTAATCTATTATTCGTCATTGGCTTACTAAAACAATCATTAGTTGCAGCCCTAAATACAACACATTACGGTGCAATAAAGATGTATTAACAAGCTTCTTCCATCAAAAAAAGAGAATGATAAAAATATTTTTTTATCTAACAAAATGTTATAAATTTAAAAAGAATAAAAAGCAATATATCTCACCACAATACAAACAATAAGTGAAAAAAGCAGAATGGAAATAATCTTATGTTCAGTGCCTGCATATTTGAGAATCTAAGAGTCACTATTTTAAGTTTGTAGACGGTTGTTGGTAAAATGCTGGCACACAGTGTCCAACTAAATATTTCAGGGGAATCTTTATGGACATCGTTGACTGTAACTGTATCCTCCAGGCTTAAAAAGCTGTCAGCTTGAAAGGTTTCTGCTGCTTGGTCGAGCTTGTTGAGCGCTAACAATTTGTAATAGAACAAAAACCACAGAACACAGCGAGAAACAAAAAGGACATAGTGTTGAAGTCAGCTGTAGAAAGAAACATCGCTTCAGGATAAAAGGACCAGTGTTTAGAACGACACGTCTATATTTGCCTCTTCCTCTTATTTTTTTTTTTAGACCCCAGGTTAGAAAATGGGTGTTCGCTCTTTCTGCCTGTTTAGAGCACATAGACCTATTTATAACATTTCCAGTTCAAATAGCAACCAGTCTGTCCTCCAGCCAACACGATAAGAGAACAAACAAACCCATGTGGACAACCACCGAGTGTGCAGATGCAACACAGCGCAACCTTGTTTGGGCAACAAAGATAAACTTATTTTTTGAAATCGCAGCATACAATAAGTGCTGTATAAATACAGTAAAATACAGTGTGGTGAACAATAACCAATGCCACCAAACCACGCATAACCATGAGCCAAAATCTTTTCGTCGGTAACTCGCTAGTAATTTTGGGTGAGTCATCAGAACCAAGAGGCACTATGTAACTCACTGGAAATATTTAAAAAGGAAACAGGCATTTCTGTAACATCTCCATTAGACACACAATAAAATAGAGCTATGAAATTAGTCGTAATGGTAATTTTAGATTCAAATATTGACTTCATTTTATCATTATTATTATTATTTTAGAATAGTCTGCTTTAAATTGCGCATTGCTGCCTTTTTTGAAGGCAGAACCTTGTTTTGAAAAGTCAGTGCAAGTAAAATGTGTCAAAAAGAGAGGAAGACTGGCGCTTATAAATGCACAGAATGTTGCAACAAACGTAAGGCTCTGTGATAAACTGATTGTATCGATTCATCGAAGTAAAATTTTTGGAAAATCCGGATTTTTTTCCACCAATGCACTCCTTGGATTTCCATAGTTCTGAGTGATGGCAGCACACCTGGGGCAGCCATCTTGTTTGACAAGAGTGTTTTACATCTTCTTTTTATTTGGACTTTGAATTCAGGTCAACTGTACAACATAATATTAGGACCTTGCTACAGCTGTTTAATTGCAAGAATAAAATTATAATATAATCAGATTAAAGTTGTAATACGAGGCAAATGAAGTAGTAATTTTATGAGAACCTAAACAAAAAAAATCTATGTTGAACCAGATTAAACTTAAACAGAGTGATATATTACCAACTATGAGAAAAAGGACAAGAAATTATACTTTGCCATAGTCTCAAATAAATACTTCTGCAATTTGGCCAAATTTGTTTGGTTGAAATAACAATTAGTTGCTTATTATTCTTTAGAACTCATTCATTTTGTTATATAGCTATTGATATTTTAATATTGAAAATATTTAAGCATTTCCAGGGAATTTGATGCTACTAATGTATCCATTGTTTTTCTTTTTTCCCCCCCATCAAAACCATTTGAATTATTCAACTGTTACTATGCAACAGACCTATTTGAAGCATCATACTTTCTGGCCAAAAGAAATTTGCCAACATTGGCATCGAGGCAGAAACAAGCCAAGAAATAACTGGTTGAAGAAACTCTGAAACAAAAATACTTGCTCTGAAGCGTGTTGTTAAGAAATGTGGTACTAAATTAATTTTCCAGTTAGCTTAGCTTTCCTTAGATACATGAAAAGCAACTCATTAAAATATTGTTTGATAATAAAACTGTAAACTGTAACAGTAGGGGGTAATTTTTTAGACATTGATGGCAACTTCAAGGAGGTAGTGTGAAAAAATGTGCATACTGTCACAATGAGAGGTACAAAATGGAGTATTTCCAGACACCTGAAAAAATTACATTATTCCAACAGCTAAAGTTTAATACACGCCGATTCAATTTTTGTTCAAAAAAAGTTAAATTCAATTGTGAATATTCAAAATATCTTATGTTTCATGAAATATTACTCATTACAGCAAGAAAGAAAGTTCTACATACCCAAAATATCCCCCCATTATCTATAGTTCTTGAGTAATTTAACATTTTAAAATGTTATTCTTGAGAAAAATCAGCCTAAATGTGTTTCCTGACGCTTAAATCAGCCCCTGTTATGACGACGAAGCTTCAACACCACTCCTCATTCCTTTGGGCTTGTCCAAGCAAGATGACATCAGTGTCAAGAGCAGCATGCACGTCTCCCTCTACAAAGCGAATACCTTTCTGTATGAAATGATACGTCAAGATGAAAGAAACCCTGGGGAAGCGCAAGCAAATAATCGCTATTTTTCAGTAAATGTCAACTTTCTTCAATTCGCCAAAGATAAAAATGGGAGACTGAACAGAAGCGAACATGGGGCTCCCGTGGGTCTGCGACTCGTATCAAAACAACGTGACGTGCATGCACTTACATGTGTAGTTTTGCCGTGTGCAGGGGCAGATAAGACTACTTGTGGTAGTTCACTGATGTCACAGCGACTTTGGGATTGGGAGGAGGTAGTAGGGGCTTCAAGAGGCACCCACACAGGGCTGTGAAATGAGGGGAAATGTGCGCAGAAGCACAGGCTTCATGTCTTTGGGTATGAGTCATCATCCGCTGGTTTGTTCATTATTCAGTCATCCATTTGATTTAACAGTAACCTGCCCACCCACATTTCTGCTTCATCTGCTCGGCCAAAAGTTTAAAATTAGTCAGTGTCAATGTTTGTTTTTCGTTCTTGAGATATTTTAAACATGGGACTGAGTGGTTTTCTGCCCAACTTCTACAGGAATGCTTTAAATGAAATAAATAAACTTTTTTTTTTTCTTCAAGTACTTAAATTCAGGATTCCTGTGTATTGTTAGTGTATTTCAACCTATAAATGCAAAAGTTCAATTTAAAATTTCACCAAATGTTTCTGCAGTGATCAAACTTCAAATATGCGAGCGGATGCACTGTCATGACCTGAGACTGTACGGAAATGAATGAAAATAGGAATGAAAAACATATCTGCCATTTTTACCAAACTGGACAGTCTTGTTTTTATCTGCTCCATCACCCGAAAAACATCCGTCCATTAAACATCTACAGGTGCGCGCGTGCGTGCACATATGGTTTCCAACGGCTTGTTCTGTAGTAGGATCAGACTAGTCTTCAGGCTTAGAAAAGGAAAACTGAAACTTTCAGCAGCACAACTTTGACTTTATCTGGAAAACAAGATTTACTATGTAAAACTGTTAAAACTTTGTGTTGTAATTATGGAGAATGTCACACGTGGGCAAAGATAAATGTAAAAAAAAAAAAAAAAAGAAGCATTATAGCAACATATATGTGCCAAAAATGGAAAAGAAAGCAGAATTAAAACGCTTCAAGGTCAGAGAAAGTTTTCTTGCTCGGAGTAGCAGTGACAGCTTGCCTTGTAACAGTAGACGGGTCAGTGGAAACTAAGAGCAATCTAAATGGAAAACACTACTGTGTGACATGGCAACGTACACCAGCACAGTCTGAGTAAACACACTCCGCTACTGGAGCAGAAATACTGCACCACCAATCACAACGTGCTGCAACTAAAAGGTGTAAAAATAATAATAATAATAATAAAAAAAGAGGGATCCATAGAGGTTAGTTTGATTGTGCAATGTGAACATGTTTCGACGTACTTTCTACATCTAATATTCCATGTGAAAAATCATAAATGTTTAACCTCCCAGTGATTGAAAAAAAAAAAACCAAACAGTAAAACGGCTTTGACGTGGCGCACAAAACGCAACTTTATTTATTTCTTCTTACCTTCTGTCCAGTCCTTTATCTCACTGGATTCCTTCCTTTTCAAACTCTCCGTCTCTCTCGCTCTTCCATCCACCGTTCTTCCCTCTCTGGGTGCGTTCCCTGCAGACGACATTAACAAGCTTACTCTCCAGCACCTCGGGCCTTCTATCGAATGAGATTTGTTGTTTTTTTTTGTCGTTTCATTTTTAATTATTTACTTAAGTGGTCGCTGCAAGTGGTCCGCACAAGCTAAAAGGTGGGAAGTGAGAACCTGAGAGTAATAGGTGTGTTGGTGCACTTTGACCTCAAATGACATCTACCATTAAATGGCCTATGAGGTCCAGTTTCCCCTTCTTAGAGTGATGGAGTTTAGATGCTCTGGCTCGGGTGGGTGTGCCATTTAGCCGGCAGGAGAAGGCTGCAGGCTAATCTGATAATGAGATTACTGCTCAGCACTTATCTTCGCTTCACCCACACGCTGATAGTAAAACAACTCGGGCACCAAAACCACAACAGTGATTATTATTTGGGATTTATTTAAATTAGCAGAGCTGCACAGCGACTAATTGAAAATAAAAGCCACATGTTGTGTAAAACATATCTCTATACATAAACGGATTATAAAATCATAAAGCATCTTTTTTTTTTATAGTCCTGACCTGAAAACTGAACTGCATAATAAAAAAAATGGACTCCTTTAATGTAAACCAGCGCTGACCCAATATGCATGGCCTTCTGGTAGCCTGCCAGTTGATGCATTCTTCATTAGCTCTTTGCACTGCTCCACCGTAAACAAAGCGTACAATATGGATGCTATTTGGAGAGGGTTGCAGAAATATGTGGGCAGTGTTAAATACGCCAAGTCGGTCCAAAGGCAAACTACTCGCATCGCTTTTAAAGTTGTAAAACCGGGAGTCTGTTTGTGGCTGTGGGAGGTTATCGCTACTCCTGCCAAGATCTCGACAGGGAATCTCTTTGGTGTGAAGCAACAATAATCCTTCACACCAAACTGAAGCTTTAATTCTGGTCAACACGTTCTCAATAATCAGTTGTTTTCCCTTAATCAGTTGGAGTCCAACCAGATGTGGCTTTTTTTCCCCCCCTCTCCGTTTTCAACCCCCACCTGAACAGTCACCAGCCATTTACTTCCAACTGTGAAGAGTTTCAGTAGGTGGTTTCACATAAGAACAAGAGGGCAACCCCCCTACAGTGCATCCATACACATTACAGACAGCATGTTTATGAATGGGTCATCATTCAGCCTTCCCCCGACAAGTACAGTCGAAAAAAGCAAGGCGGGGGAAGCATGATACTACTGTACATGGAGAAAGTATGCATTTTATCCCATTACTTGGCCATATTAGGGAGATTATTTAAGGCCCCAGCAACTAACGGTGCTTTAATTGATTTATGTTTAAAGAATGTTTGCTAAAAGACCCTAAAAAGAAAAATGTTTTTGATTTTAAATTAAAACCCGTGTTTTTTTAATGTTAGAATCTGTTTGAACGAGCAGAAAGAATACATTTAATACGATTTATTTTCAAAAACCGCCATAAACCTAACATTTTTCCTGTGGAACATTGCAGATTACGAGTAAACTTGTAACTTTTAAAGGCAAAATCTGTGTTTTTTAGGGGAATATTCCTTTAAAATACATGTCTTCCACAGCTCTCCAAGGATACAACCCACCTTAAAGTAAAACACATTTATTCATAATAATGCAGTTTTCCCCAACTTGGAATAACTCAAGTTGAGTTTATATTAAATCACTTTTAGCTCTTTGGAGAGAAGAAAACAAGACATTGATAAGTTTTAACTACAAATATTGAGCGAGCTTCTAACTCAACATTTCATTCATCGGGAAACATACTAAATCCCCTTTCAGATCTGAAAAACCCAAGATAAACATCTACAGTTTCATTTCGACTATAACACACGCATAACTTCTTTGCCGATCAGAAACTGGTATACTCTTACATCTGTTGCCGTAAAATTTCACATGGCTTCATCGCTCATTTATTTCACCAATCTAAATGAACTGGACCAGGAATCGCTTACAATCCCTCTGAGCTCTGGAGTGGCAGCGCCCTGAAACCTTTCGAAGCAAACGCAGGTAAAGGCGCGCCCATCCCTGATAAACAAACACCGCAGAGTGGCCGCGTGGCTAATTTGCACATCATTTTCATCGATTTGCATCACTTTTATTCTCGCGGAGCCTAAACAGCCGAGGTTTCCACGCAGGGCAGACGTACTCCACTAATGGACGGTGCATATTTTTTCCCTCATCACAAGAAGCAAAACACCGAAGGCTTTTATGGCAGAGCAACATGTGACATTTCTGGGCGAGCTGAACAGTATCTGCATGGTGGTGCCAAAACGAAAGCAGTTCATTTCAGGTCAAGATAACCCAAGGAAGGCTAAAAAAATAAATAAATAAATGAAAGAAAGGGGGGAAGGAAACCACTCTGTGTGGCTTTCAGGGGAGCAATGAGTAAATTTTTAGATTTAAAGGTTTGATTTCAAATTTACCATACAAAAAAGAAAATATGCAAATATACTTTTTTAGGACTTAATAAAGAATCCATATAAGAGCAGGAGTGCAAACATTGCAGGCTTTGACCTTTCATTAAAAAAAAAGTTAGATTTTCAAGAAACTTACAGTTTTTTGTACTAAAAAGAACACATTTGTATAAAATCTAAAAGTTCAACAGAACAACAACAACAACAAAAAAAGCCCTTCCAAAACATCGGTACCTCTCCCAAAAGGTGGTTAAAATAAAGACGCTGCAGAGCTAGACAGCTTGACAACTTGTTTATGCAAAACTGCATTTCTGTGGCTCACATCCTGTCTGAGCATGCATGGGTCAACTAACTGCATCAAACCCTCCGTCTCTGTGCCTGACTTGTTTCTACCTCACAGCCGCCTGGGTGTGGTTTATTGCTCCGAGGGGCAACGATGAACTATCTGATCCTCGTAGCCACAAACGCAGTAAAGCGGCTTATCTTGGCAATTTATGACGCCGCGATATCAAAATATAAACATGGCAGCGTGAGCTCTGGGGTTCATTAAGGTTTTTAGAAAAATGGAACAGAAAATTTTAAGACCCAATCTAGAAAAAATGACAACGAAGCAAGAAAGCTCAAAATGAGCTTTTTAAAATTGTTCACATTTTTCAAAGATTGGACTATTTTATTAATCCCAGTAGTCTAACTCTATGTGCAAACAGTTCATATAAAACCATAGAAATAGGGAGAAAAAAATAGACAACTGGAAGAAACTAGTGTTTAGAAAAATTAAACATCAAGTTTACATACAGTACCTAAGAGCAGCGCTCAAAACAATAAGATACATTGTACAAATGCAACAGGAATGAATTCTGGATGTATAAAATGCTTGATTGCTATGTTAGTCTTTATTGTTGATTGTATTTATACATTTACACATTTAAAAATGTACAAAGACAAAACCTTTTTTAAGCTGACCTTGGGGAACAATAATCCAAGCCTGAGAAAAGTAGTAAACCGTTTTAGTACCCTGGAATATTAATAGCACCGTCTCCCATTATTAAGTCTTTATAACACTTTCAGCTGGAAAAAATGTTCCTGTGCTGGGAAACTATTAAACACAAAGTAGAATTGCAACCAACCAAACCTGCATGACAGGGTTTACTTAACAACAAAGACACTGACTCTAGTCTGTGTATTATTTCAATATACATAGACTAGAACGCAAATCTCCAAGAACTAAAAAAACCCACAAATATGCTAAAAACAAAAGTGAGAGCACAGAAGTTTCCTGAAGAAATTTAGTGACTTAAAAAGAAAAGACGGACTAAACTGTTCAGTTTTGAATGAGTTGATGATCCACAGCTTCATTGTGTGCCTGCGTGTGGAGCACAAAGAGCTGCACAAACGCCCCTCCACACAAAACATCAGGATTCTGGCTTCTCATTTAGCGATTTTAAAACAGCAAAGCTTACTCAGCACAAGCAGCTTGGACCAACCCAGACCCACCAATTCAATTCAAACGGAACTGCATGTGCTAGCATAAGCAGGGGTTGCCCATCCCAGACAAACACACGCCGCTCTGCACGACAAAGACAAGTTCTTTATCACCTAGAGAGAGAAACAGCTAGTAAGTTGTTTTTTTTTTGCCAAATACTGAAGGGTACATGTGCTAATCTACCCTCCGCCTGAGATAGAAAGTGAAACACATTTCAGATCTTTAAAAAAAAAAAGAAACGAAATCAAGCTTTGAGTTTTTTTTCTTATTTTTGTTGCATTCCTGAAACAATTTACAACATCATTTGATAATTTTTATAGGTTTGGTCAACATTTTGCTGCTCTTATTTGACTCTAATGATCCCAAACTGCAGGAGGCGACTCATGCTACCCTGGTTTGATTACGTAATAAATGCACAATTTTAGTTATATGTGAGCTTTTAGCATTAAGAATTACCAATTTTCTCCAGATTTCATGAAAAACATTTACTTATAAAAATATGCATATATGTATAAATAATTATGCGAGTATGTGTTAGCCATTTTAAGACTGCAAAATGGCTAACACAAGTGAGGTATTCATAACAGAGTGCAAGGCAATCTCTAAAATTGTTAGTTTCTGAATATCTACCAAAAATAATATTCTTCACCAGTACTACTGATTTAAAACCAACCGTGGTCTTTACTGGCAGAACTTAACACACTGATGTGGACGTGTGTGTTTATGATGGTCCACCGACCTGTTAAGATGCTTCAGTTTCTTTGGTGGCAACAGCTTTCGATTCCAAATCTCTGAAATAAATAGAAATGATAAAACGTTACTCACTTAAAGATTCAAAACAATGCTACCACAAGCTAAAACTCTGTCATTAAGTTATATCTATGGTGATTGTGTTAATATACTGTTATTGTCTTAAACTAATGTAATCAAAACACATGCCAATTTGTTTGGCTAGATCATGACAAGGTATGAAGACAATATCTCAGTGTCTATAAACGTGTACAATTAATTCAGCATTAAAAAAAAAAATGTTTCAAGAAATGTGGAAATTCGGGTTGAACAGCATAGCAGGAAAACACACAACCAAGATCCGCTAAATGCCTGCCACCGTGAATGAGAAAATGAAAATAGAAAGAGAGTGTGTGTAGGTCAAAGTTACAGCTCGGGTCCTGATCGGCCATTATCTCAGCTGTTGCCCGAGTTAGAGCTTAACCAACATGGCTTCTCCCGAGCCTGAGGTTTGTTCAGGCGATTTCAAATGCAGAAATCTTCACTGAACATTAAAGTGTTCTGATGCACGTAAATGATAATGTCGCTGCATTTACGATTACTGTCTGATCAGTGAACGTTTTCAGCTGAATGTGGCTGCATCGGGGGGTCGGGGGCATTTAGCTGCACAGTTTGCGTGGTGCTAATGTACCGACAGAGGGCGTTAAATGAGCAGATTTAAAAAATAAATAAAATAAAAATAAAAAAACATCCTATGCAAGTTCATTTTAGCACAAAAAATTGCGTAGCTAATGTAGACACGCTAAATAAAAAAAGCTCTGCTTTATATTTGCACAGCCGTGTTGCTAATAAAAGTTGCATAAATGCCAAACAGTAGTTCACTGTAACTGCGTCGTCGAATTAGCTACTGCTAACGCTAGAAGCTAATGCTGCTAAGCGGCTAGCCGGTGTTGTATCAAACGCAAGTAACGTAAATTAAATAAATTGGGGGACAAAAATAGTACATGGGGACTAATTATAACATTTTACTTGTATATAAATTCTACACCCGCAAGAAATATTGCTTCAATGTACCGAATAACTTCTTTTGAGAGTAATGTTCGCACAGATGTCGAACAGGGGTTAAACTAGTACTAGTTGGCGCAAGGTTAACCTCTGGATGCCTCCTGGATGTAAATATGTTACTCAGACCATTTACTTTCCAGTATCCGCTGCATGAAAACCCAAGCTTGCGTTCATAAACTGCAGAAGTACCAATTCATCTACACGAACGCGTCCAGTACATGAGCTAGCTGCGTTGAAACAGCCGAGGCTAACTAAACAACAGCGACCCGGGTCTCGCACTCTTCCAGTGAACCAGCTCGACAGAAAGAGATTTTTATTTTTGTTAAAAGACACCGTACAGGAAAACTCACCTCTTTGAAGAATAAAGTGCAACAGAGTGGAAAGGAAAGCCGACTGTAAGGCTAAAGAAATTCAACGCGTTTGCAGCATCTACGAGGGTAAGCATACATCCTGCGTGGTCGCCATTTTCTTCATTCGCTTGTGCTCTGCTTTCCCCTCTGAGATCTGCGTTTACCTCACCGGGTGTGTGTGTGTGTGTGTGTTGTGCTGGAGGAGGAGAGACGGGGCAGGAAACACATAACCACTTCCTCTTCACTGAGAAGTGAAACACAATTAAAAGTAGCCAAATGGTATCGAGAGACAGAGCGACTGCAAAAGAATGCAAATTTGTAGTAAAGGCGAACAGATTCTTTTAAGAGGTCGGTGGGAAGGTGAGGCCACTCTTTAAAATGCAATTACACAAAATTACCACAACAAAATAAAATAAACAAATGACACAGAATGAGGTTTTATCTTGAACATAACACAAGTAGTAACAATACCACGGTTTTACTGTATTAACATAAAAATTTTAAAACAAAATCCCATGAATATACTGCTTTTATCACTTTTTTCCTCCTTATTCTGCTAAAATATTGTAGCAAATGTGTCACATTTACAATAATTTATTTGTAGCAAATCTTTGTCATTCCAATTGTAGTAAAAAAAAATAAATGAATAAAACAATCTAAATGGTACAACCCAATTAATTAGTCGGGCTACATACTCAGGTAGCTAGCCTGCAGTTGGTGGCTTGACAGAGATGCCACTCAGAGCTATAACTGTAGTTTTTAAATACTGCTGGGGATTTCGGTGTTTGTCTCTTACAGTCAGTGGTCGAGAGAAGGGGCACAGCATTTTATTACAGGAAATATAAATTATAACGATTTATTCTAATGCAAATTCTATTGTAGCTTCTAAAGCCAAGAAGTTAATATTGCCCAAATGCATCTCAATATGATTTTGATATTTTAGGAAAAATCCAACTTAAGACTGAACATGTGTGCTCTTGGATTATGGCAGAAAATTTCCACCATAATGTATCACTTGTACAAAAACTTTACCATTTGTTCACCTGAGTTGTGGAATGATTATAGTGCTCTTGGGTTCCCCCCGTTGGTTTGGAGGGCACAGGCAACGTCCTGGGTCGCCTCTGGTTTTGGTTGTTGGAGAAAGGTCAAGATCAAAATAACAAAATCAAAGAAACAAGCAAAGGAAATTCAATTTAATTCATTTAAATTAAATCTTTTTTTTTTGATACAGTGGTTGGAGGTGGCTTTATCATATGAGGAGAACTCAAAGAAGAGCCACTGTGAAGAAGTGAAGAATCGTCTGATTTTCCAGGCTCATACCAACAAGAGGAGATTCCTGGGTAGACGTAGAACTTGGTGAACGAAATATACATGTCTTCCGACCTGGAAGTGCTCCTGAAATTTAGTAATGCTTTTGTGTTTCTTAACTTTGCTGTTAGGTTAAGTTTTGTGGTGCTTTGGACCAACGTGCAAACAGACATGGTTATTTTTCTTTTAAAAAGCCTAGTAATGACACACAAAATGGAAAAAAAATGCTTAAAATAAACGCAACTAATACTAGCTACTCAATCTGTTGTGATGCTGCATCCAGGATTTTAAAAGGACGTTCCAGCACAGTCGCTATCAACATTATTTAGATCTGTGGATTATACACACACTATTTGCTGATATGACTGATGGCGTTCCAAAGTTTTCCGCTGCCAAGAACAGATTTTTTTGTAAGACAGCTAAAGCCCTTTATTTAAGAAATTCCTTGGCTTCCAAAAAACCATCCTGGAAGAGGGAAACATCAAAAATCTGTCACACAATTGCATATAAAAGATTAAAAAAATGTTTTTTTCCTTTGATCACAAGCTCTTCTCTTATATCCATGTTTGGCTCAGAGTGTTATGTAAGAGGAGGGGAAAAAATGCAAAAACAACAGAGAAACAAAGTGTGTGGAATCTGCAAACCTTTCATCACGGAGACAATGCTCACTGCTGCCTACAGGAGAGAAGAGCGGTGTGTGCGCGCGAGTGTGTGCGTGTGGAAAGCGACGACCATTGACCCAGCAATTGCAAAAACAACCCCCAGCCTTGTTCGCAAATTACCTCCCTTATCTGTGTGTTTGACTGCGAGGAAGAGCAAGAGGCAGCCTTTGCCTGCTGCCAAGTAATGGTTTTATTTGACCAAGCTTCAAAGACACTGAGATTAGATTACGTAGTGCATGAACTAGGTGTTTGCGACACAAATGTTTTAAAATATACAATCAGTAGTTAAATTGATGGCAAATTTGTTGCAAGTATGGAATTTAGATGTAATAAATATTGGTCAGAAGGATTTTATTCTGCTTAATAAAAACGATAATAAAATTAAACAATTGTTCCAGTTTCACTTTTGAGGCAGTTGCATGGTCCATGTAGAAAGGCATTTACATTTCATACATGACTGCAATAAATTACAACAGTGTAGTTGAGTTAGAAGTTTACATAAACTAAGGCTACTATACGTTCGTACAACTTGGGAAATCCCGGATGAAGCCACCACTTTACAAGCTTCTGATAGGTTCACCCATAGTAATTGGAAGCCAACCTGATAGAGTATTTTTTGTTGAAAAATCCCAGGAAATCAATGAGGAAAAGATTTGTGGAACCCCCATAAAACTGGATCACACACCGTCCAAGTGCCCGAAGGTGCCATTTTCTTCTGTTCAATTAATTATGTGCAAGTAGAAACGACATGGGAATGTCCAGTCAGGAAGAGACGCGGTCTGAGACCCAGTCTTAGAAGAAGTTATGTGCATCAACCCCAGAAAAAAAATAAATATCTTGTGCCAATATGGGCTAAAATGCCACTTAGAGGGGAAGAAGTCGTAGCTTAAAAGCCACATGCAGTCAGGAACAAAGATTTTAAGTGTTTGGCTATTTTGATCATCAATACATTTAAAGGAAAACAGGACGAAACAAATGTTTTTGTTTTATCTTATCACTGCTGATATTCCGTTTTTTGTTTCTTCCAAATTATGCCTGTATTTTATTAATAAAGGTTTGAATACATTTCCATTTTATCTGGGTCGGTCTTTGTATGCTGCACATAAAGGAAAGGACACCACATAGTGTGCTGACATGACGACTGATCATTTGGGGGCACTTTGACACATTTATACAAACAAACTTCAAAGCTTAGCAGTCTATCAGGAAACAAAATATCCCAATTTCACTGTGTGCTCTGCGCATGTAAATGACACAAGAGTTCATGTGTTTATTTTCATAACCTCAGAACAGCTGCCGCTTGTTAGCAAGTCATCTTTTGCCAAAGCAATCTCCAATTCTGAAACGGTTACAAATCAGTGTTTCTGCAGTGATTTCCCTCTCATATTAGGATTAATATGTGGATTGTAAAGATGCACAAAAGAGACAGTATGCAGGCACTCACATGAGTGTCAGCTGGAATTGAAAACTTAATTCAAATAGAATTAGAAAACAGTGGAGAAATTGAGAAGATCAAACAGCTTAACGGCAAACAGGACATAGAGCATTTTTTTCTATTTGCGTTAAAGTTGCCAGGTTAAAGTCCAGAAAGCAACACAAAGCCTCTGTAAATATTAAATTAAAATGATAAAAAGCTGAAGAATAATAAACAGTTTTATCGGGATTCGAGTCTTTGGTAATGGTCTTCGATAAGGCCGTCACCTAGATAGGAAGAGGACTGCATACGCAACGAGTCAGAGTTTAATCATTTACTCCTTTAAGCCCACACACACTTACTACACACTCTGCAGGAAGAAAACCTGGTTACTTTGACAAACAATTACATAAGGCAGAAACATATGTCCATATTTTTTGGCAGCGAGGAGGACAAACAAGAGAAAAATGTTTGTCATAAAAAAAGCAGATTTTGGTCAGGTAAATCCAAGGAATCTCCGGTCCGTCTCTTCAAATTGATTTCAAAGCATCTGCATAAAATGTTACAGTAAGTAACACCATGCTTTACCAACTCCTTGAGCACAAATTCATGTTGTGTTAGTTGGAGTTTGTAACATGGGCACTGGATTACATTAAATGCTGAAACTTTATTGTTCGGCCTTCGATATTTGTGTTTATTCGTCAACCTCTATGGACACCAACATATTCTCCCATAAACATTTTTAATAAATGTTGTGAAATATTCATAGGCATCAATCTCTATGGTAAACCCCTCCCTTAGCTTCCACTACAGTTTACAGCCATTATGTTAAATGTTGCTTTAAAAGTATGTTTTTAAAGGTTAAGTTGTGCCCACTGTTGCAGCCTGAAGTGCAGCGTCCACATTTTTCAAAAAAACTCCCAAGTCCTTATGTTGATTGTAGTTTGAAGTTTAGCCTTTAGGTGTCACTACATCAAGCACCTTGAACCTTTAATAGCTAAAAGGTATGAACAGATTGGTGTTAAATATATTATATTTATGTGTCAGTCTGTTAAAAAGGAAAAATATTCCCATCCGGAATTTCTTTTTCCTTCAAGCCTGTGGTTTGTAAGTAAGGATGAAAATAGTATGGCTTTCCACTGACTTTGGCATCTTGAGCTGAATCCCTGAGTTCTGCAAAGAAAAATATGGGGAAAGGGAGTGAAGTCAGAGAGAGGAGAGAAAATGAAACAGGGAGATTATGTGAAGAGGGGGCAGAGGGGTGCATGAGACAGACAGAAGAAGGTCAGAAAAAAGATTTGCATGTCAAGTATTGATAGGCTTGTCCTGAGTAGAAACGTTCACACTCACAGGCTGCGGCGTTCACAGTGTGCGCACTGCTTATGCATGAAGTGTCACATTATATTTCTACTGGTTCCTTCAGTGTGATTACTGCATTTTAGAGGCCTCTTTTGTTTCTGTCAGCATAAGTGCAGTTTGGTAGTAATTATAAGACTTATTATGTCAAATGAGAAGTTGTAAATATTGCACACAAAAAAATACAGATTAGACTGCTTGCAAAGACAACATACGAGCCCATGAGAGTTTAATATCTCCCTATTTTTTAATGCAAAGTTAGACCGATTGACCTAATAGGCAGAATATTTTAGAGCGGGATTCAAACCCAGGACCTTCTCGCTGGAAGGCATCAGCTACCAACTGCACTCAAATTTTTTTGTTCAGCTTTCGAGGCATATTTGTACTTATTTGTGTAAATTAAAGCACTAAGCCTCCTACAGTTTTAAAATAAAATTCTTTGGTATTTGTGAATCACCTGCCTGCCCGATCCCTTCATCGGTTCCAGATGTTCTTGCCTTTTTGTCAATTTCTACCCCCCATTTTATCCTGTCCTATCAAGTACTTTCAAGTATTTTCTATGAATTGTTTAGATTTATGGTCACAAACACGCACAAGGTTTTGAATCAGCAGAAAGTCATGCTCAGTGTGCCACAGTAGGTGTCTGCATAATGCATTCAGGTTTATCACCTATTTTAAATTCATCCTTGTTTAATATTCATACGCGTGATTCAAACCTGGTGGTAGCCATTTATTACTGCAGGAGCCTGTCACATACTGTACATCTCTGCTGTATATTTGTTTTTTTACAGGGTAGGGAGTGGTAACACTGGGCAGAGACATGCAAAAATCCTTCCAATGCAAAATGTTCGGTTGTATCAGGAGAAATAATTTTTGAAAATTAAAGACGTTTCATCTGTTTGACCTCCAACTTTCAAAACAAAACAAAATCCACTGCTGGCAATGTTGCTTTGTGGGGGATTTTAAGACGGTGTCATAATTGCAAAGTGGAACAAAATATGCTTAAATTGTGTTCTACGTTTAAAGAATCTAAAAGAGGTGGTGGGCATTTGTCTTCAACCTCATCTTATTCTGATAAACATAAATAAAATGGAGTGTTGGTCTGCTAAATCTCCCAGAATACATTGAGTTTGTGGTTCTAAG
This sequence comes from Xiphophorus maculatus, assembly GCF_002775205.1. NCBI lineage: Eukaryota > Metazoa > Chordata > Actinopteri > Cyprinodontiformes > Poeciliidae > Xiphophorus > Xiphophorus maculatus. The sequence goes on along the minus strand of NC_036458.1, from coordinate 17,942,666 downwards.
AAAACAAAATGTGAAAGGAATCAGAATTGTGATGAATACGTTGTACGTTGCTAAATCAAATCTTGAATGGGTGTTCAGTACAGGAAGTGGGCAAAAATGTGTCTATTTGGACATCTAATCACTTTATTAACCACACCAAACTTTGGAAATAAAAGGAAATTAATCTGTTTCCTTAATTGGAGCATATCTAGATGCTTAGATGGATTAGAGGACTCACTTTTTTGAATTTGAGTTTTAGGGAAGACACCTGAACTGTAGAAGCTCCTTTAAAAAAATGGATGGCAAAAGAAAATATACTTGCATGTGCAGGTGACAAAGAACTTTAAATAAATAAATAAATAATTTTTTTAGAGTGGTTGGGCTGCCCCCAAGCTGGTGCCTCTCTAGGAAGTAAGGCGCCTCATACATATTAAAAATTAAAACTGTGACCTAAAAATACATATATATCCTACGTGGACCCAAAATCAAGGCATCTGCATCAGATACCTCTCTTTTCTCAGCAAAACAAAACCAAAACAACAAAAATAAAAACACCCGTGTGCACGACACCCTATCAGCGTTTTTGATTGTTTACGTTCCATTCTCAAAAGTTTCATGATTTTTACGCTACGCTTCGATGCAGGAATATTGGAATGTTGCCGGGGGTATTTTTCCCCAGCCAGAGGGGAAAAAGGAAGTACAGCAGGTGATTGTGACCTCATCCTGCGACGGGTCTACAGCATCCAGTCTGAGCTGAGAACCATTGTCATGGACAGAGTCAACGCTGCCCCTTTGTTCATGCTGGCAGAGAGGCAGAAAGAGAGCGTAAATGCACTTCAAAGTGTGAATGACAAAGAGGAGAATGGCCTGATGGGAGGGAAGTGTCGTCAGGGAAAATAAAGGAGAGGAGAAAAGAGCCATATCCTCACGGTAAAAGGCTTTGTTCTGTTAAAAGTTTTGCCACTTGCAGCCATACATTAATGTAATCAAAATTCCCCGTTTCTTTCCTGTTGGGAAGATCCCAGACTTTCAAATGCAGCGTTTTGAAGGTCTGATGATGATGCAAATTTCTCAGTCAGTTAATCTCATGAATAACATTTTTGCTCTTTTCTCACAGATGAAAAAGGCAGGACAGTGTGAGTAGCCTGATGTGAATTGTTTGAGAGCTCAGAATGTTCCAGTGCGAGGTGGGGGGAGGCTGTGAGGGCGTGTGTGTGTGTGTGCGTGTGTTTGCGTGTGTGCGGGCGTGTGTGTGTGTGTTCAGGCTGCCCTGGCATGCTGCCAGTCTCTGGGTCTCTCATTACCACTGTGCCTGCATAAGTGTGCATGTGGGTCTTTGTATGTGTGAGTGCGTGTGCGTGCGTCAGTGTTTGAGCGCGCTGCGGGAGCATGTCAGTGTGACGGGCGTAACCATGGCAACGCCAGAGCAGGTTCCAGATGTAATGCATCATATTTCTGCAGGAAGGAGCTCAGCCATATCCACAAACACACACACATGCACACATGCACACCCCCACATCCCCACACAGATTAGTTTAATCAAGCTTCATTGAAATATCTCTGCTGCCCTTTAAATTTTCCCCTCATTCCAAGAGAGGAGACCCAGCGACTGGAAAAACGCACGTAAATACACACACAGTGTCTTACAAAAGTATCAATAACCATTAACTTTGTCACGTTTTTCTCATTAAATGTAAACCTGTATGTCTTTTGCTGGGATTTCATGCAACAGACCGAATGCAGGACGTGGAAAGGCAAAGCAAAAACAAAACAAAAAGAATATGTTGCAAAAATTGGTTCACCTGTTAAATGATCTTCATGGGAAAAACTGAATTTGATCACATTGGTTCCTTATTTTAGGATTTAGCTTCAAAATATCTGAAAAGTGTGGTGTGCTTTCATATAACTAGGCTTTTATATTTGCCATAAATTAAATCTGCTCCAACCTACTGGCTTTAAAGGTGACCAAATTAGTAAAAAGAGTCTATATAAATCCAGCAGTTTTGTGGAAGGCAACTCTGGAGGAGCTGCAGAGATCCAGGTGTTAGGTAATACACAAATCTAACTTTTTCTAAAAATTTAAATAAAATAAAAAGAAACAAATATTGTTCAAAGAGCACGTTTAATAAAGCTTGTCAAAAAGTAATCCACTCAAGGAAACATGGTGGTGGCAGCATCAGGTTATGCTTTTCTCCAGTAGATACAGAGACGTTTGTCAGAGCCGATTTGAAAACAGATGGAGAAAGATACAGGACAATCCTTTATATCGAAACTTATTTTGTTTTATTTCTGCACTGCTTTTTGTCAGTGTACCTCATCAAAACCCAATGAAAATAAATTTAAAGCCTTTGTTCTCTATTCATGCGTCAATATATTTTTATCCACTAAACTATATATATATATATATATATATATATATATATATATATATATATATATAAGAATGTTACAACCATCTGGGTTCTTTGAGCTTGCGGTGAGGTACCTTTGCACATCAAAATGAATCACACCAAACTTCCTGTGTTTTTATTGTTTCATCTGATAACACAAAGATAAAGATCTCAGCTCTTTATTTAGCGTAGTCACAGTCCTGCATGTGGTGTTGGTGCCTTTTCTCACAAAGCTGAAGCGCAGGATAAGGGTTCAAAAGTTGCTACGTAACATTATTATGTTGCTGTTGTTCTTTTATGGGGGAGTGTTCATGTGGTTTAATGATTCTCAACCACTTTTTTTTCTTTCACAATTGCGCACACAAACTCCAGCTAATATTTTTACAACTTAGTCTACAAATGTATTCTTTAACATAGAATACATTTGAGATTATATATATATATATAATCTCAGCCGGGTTTTTATATTAGACGTTGGTGATGGCAGATAAGCTTAAAAATAGAGCTAAAACTAAGCACCTCTTTGCTGAATGTCTGAGACTAAAACTATAAAAGCACATTTTATTGATATACCTACACTCAAACCCCGCCTCTCTTTAAGCTTCCCTCCTTTCATCTCTTCACCCCATCCTCCTTCACTCTGTCCTGCTATCTTCCATCTATCCCTGCAGCAGGCCTCCAATAAAACCAGGTTCCTCTGTTAGCGGTTCGGAGTGTGGAGACCTCTGTTCATGTGAGAGAAAGGAGAGCATGTATAAAACAGGAAGGAGGCGGTATCAAAGTGTGTCACTGTGTCAATGAGAGTGTATAGAGTTTCCATCCACATGGCTTATTCATGTCGGAGTAGAATTACAGGCAATCCACATCGCGAGTAATTATTCCCACTAAATTAAAAACTGAACGAAAAGTAGATCATCTTGAGATTTTAAGTTGAAGAAAAAAATTAACAAATGTAAAATTAAAAACAAATAATTTTGTGATGAGTGTTTGCAGGTCATAAAGAAGATGCTGCAACCATTTCAGGTTCAGGGAATTCACAAATCGTTGACTGGATTGAATTGTTCCATTAGTTTGGCAAACATTTACGTTATTGAAGTTAGGAATGAGAGTCTGAAGTGCAAGTCTGAAAAAAGTGGACAAAAACCCTCCAGATAAAGTCTAATCAAGCTGTATAGATATATTACCATCTCTAAATTGTCTATATTTAATGTGTCCAGGCAGATTCGGTGGGACGGATTGCTTTACTGTGTCGGAGCAGTAAAGCATAATAATAATTAAGAATAATAATTCTACAGTGAATATAGATAAACGTAAAATACTCCCCTGGCTGCATATTTGATTTTAATACATTTACGCAAGGATAATTTAAAAAAGATAAAGATGCGTGATTTGACTCGCTCCAATTAAACCTGAGACGTAAACTGACAAATGTAATAAGAGAGGAAATCTGAATACTGCAGCTCATCCTGTTTTGGCAAGGCTGTGGGAATTGTAGCCATGGTTTCACGCTTTTAGCTGACAGGAGGAACGCCTGACGTGTTTTTCTTCCCTGCTGCTTCAAGACTTAACATGTAGTCAAAGAAAATGTAGTTTGTGAAGAAAAGAGAAAGCAAAACTCACGAAAAACAACCGGCGACATAAAACTGAAAGTAAAAAAAACAAAACAAAAAAAAAATCCCACCAAAAGCTCAAACTAAAAAGAACATAAAATTGAAACAAAAACAAAAATGTTGAATGTATAGTTGACCTTGTTTTATTTCAGAAATGTTACATGGTAACATCCACATTAATACTAAAAAAAGTACAGCAGCATTCCTCCTCCTCTCTGATTGTCTCTTACACACATCCACAAGTTTGTATTTCTAACCATATTAGAAAGTCTATTGACTTCCATTCATTTAAGGAAATCCATTAGTGCCCCTAATGTCTGCTCTTTTCCTAATCATTACCAGTTCAATACTAACTTACACTACACTCACAACACGGTTCTAAAGCTAAAAAATAAAAAATAGAGGTTCACAGATGAAAAGTGACCATAAACACCCTAGATAGGCAAATTTTACAAGGTGAGGAATGGTGACCTCCCACCTCTGTCAACCCAACAACATCTCCATATCAATGGCAGCAAGATAATCAGGTTCACACAAGCCCTCACACACACACACACTTACACACGCCTTAAAGAAAAACTTCAGGCCTTTGTCTTTAATTTCTCTTACTTCCTCGGTGTGTTTTCATGTTTTTAATTTCTGCACACGCAGAACGCAAGTATGGCATTAGGATGTTGTTTTCATTCTCTTTAGGGTTTCCACATCAGAACTGCTTTTATAATGACTACAATCCAAATTTACACAAAATTTTTTTTTTTCCCAAGTATCTCAATCTGAGACGTTTCACCTGAAGGAACCAGAAAAACCTTGTGACAAAACTACTAAAGTAATTTACTGGAAATGTTCCTGATAAAAGACAGTTTGAGGAAGAGAATAATCTCTGAACCTTATGTTTTGTTTTTTAATATATCCAGGTCATATGACAGTGTACTATCTAAATGAACGGCTTGGAGTCAAGATCTGCAAAATTGAAATTAACATCCATCACAGGAATACAGAGTCAGCACTAGTGCAAGCTAACATCATAAATATACAATTAAAATTAATACAATACAAATGGATACATGTTTTTTGGACCTTAGTCTGTAATGTGACGAAAAGTTTATTGCACACATAAAAGAGATTTCAGCAGCAACCACTGTCCAGTGGTCAAAACAGACGCTGTTAAATCTCCCACTGGAATGATTTACCTACACAGTGAAGGAGAAGCTGCAAGTCCTTTAAGTGATTTGAGGATCCTTTATTAAATGACACTGCGCAGTTAAACTTACTGGATACTTACAGTGACTAATTATCGCAGTAATAATAATAATACAACCTAGACTTTATGATTGGAGCAAAGTATGGTGCAATAACTATTTATTGTTTTTTTTTATACCCTTTCCATTATGTCATACTTTAACTAAATAATAAAAAAAATGTACATTTCCTTTTTTGCATAGGTTTGACATGTAAAATGTAAATCGCGCATGAATTGTCAGTGTACCTCATCAAAACCCAATGAAAATAAATTTAAAGCCTTTGTTCTCTATTCATGCGTCAATATATTTTTATCCACTAAACTATATATATATATATATATATATATATATATATATATATATATATATATATATATATATATATATATATATATATATATATATATAAGAATGTTACATTGACCTATATATATATATATATAAGAATGTTACATACTACTTGAATTAATTGAAAAAAAATAAAGAAAGAAAGAAATATTTGTGAACGCTAAGGCCTTCTGTTCACCTGATAAATGTCATTACAAGAAAAAACTAAATTTGATCAAATTTGCATCTTATTTTAGGATTTGGCTTCAAAGCATCCACCTTCATTAAACCGCTCTAAACGAACCTCCCCACTGTTTCATTGAACCTTTTATAGTTTCAGTGGGAATGATTACTTAACATCTACCTCAGTTTGTCTCTTTTTAGTTAGCTTCAGTTAGTCATTGCCACCATCTTGACCAGCAATCCATAGAAGAAGAGATGAACAGGAGCTAAAAATATTGTATTAATAACAACAATAATAAGTTATACTTTTTTCTTTTCTTAATTCCAAGAATCTCAGGTGGACCTTTGGGCTTCTTCTGCGGAGCTGCTTCCGTATCACAATGCAGTGTGTCCATTTTTACCCTGATGACAGCACCCTAATTCCCATAATTCCCCTCCCCTCTCCATGGCAATCAGCTGTTGTTGCCGTGGACGTACAAATTAAACAAAGTGCTCCACGTTCGCCCGGTCTAAGCCACAGAGGGAGGTCGACGTCAGGCTCGCAAATAGAGACAAAAATGCGTGCTCACCGCTTGTAAGGGCGAGTACTTCATCTTGTGAAAATGTCTGTGCTGGTGACTCACTCTCACGTCTCCCTTCATCTGTCCGAGACACATGTTTTCAGGAGGACATGCTCGGCACAGAAAGGTTTTCCTGCTCCAGAGAGAGCGCTCTTAACCTTTTGCAAACAACTATAAATAAGGTGTCTAGACAGCCGAGCCGTGGGCCTGCCCTCTGGTGGGAGGTCCACACACAAAACAAGCGAATGTGACAACAGAGAAGAGGGGGTTAGACGGTACGCTGTTAATAAATATGCATGATCTGCACAGTTCTTCAGGGGGGAAAAAAGAAAGAAAAAAGAATGATTCATCCCGTTGCCTTACTTTTGATGGCCTTCACGCAAGAGACACTTGGAAAAAAGGCAGATGGAAAACAATGTTTCCTTAAGAATGATTTTTTTCTTTTCATTTCAATCAGTCAAATTTTATTTGTATAGCGCCTTTCAGCAACAAGGCATTACATCATAAAAACACAAAAATCATAGAACACACAGTCAACAATTGAAACATCGTCAAGTGCCATTGTTACACACCAGATTCATATTTTACTAATCGATAATTCATTAGTAGTAGTAGTCAGTTTTTTATACTTGCTGTCTCACAATTTTTTCCATCTGTCTTATTAGCTTTTCTAGAGGGTGGGCCATAAGTTTCCATACGTAGGAGAACGTAAAATGTATATGTCTGTTATATTTCAGATTCCCAAGAAGATGCGTTTGATAAAAGAGCAAAGAATGGAAATTATACTGATGACTTTTGGGAAGCAGTCGCATGGTTGCACAAATCTTTAACAGAAAACATGGAACGAGCGTCACATGTGACACTGTGGCAAAACTTATTTGCAAGTTTCAGAAAACTGGAAATGTTGCAGATCAGCCACGAAGTGGTCCAAGACATGCAGCGACTACACAGAGTCCCACAAAAATGAAACTGTTGTCCAATATAAAATGTAAATTTTTTCTATGTATGGAAACTTATGGCCCACCCTGTATTTTAATTTTCCAAGTATTCAGTATGACGACTTCAACGAGTTGCTGATTTTGGTTTCCAAAAATCCCCCCCTCCCCCCCACACACACACCCACCCACACAATGTCACAATGTAGAAGTTTCTTTGTAGAATAAAGGTGTGGTAAATATTTCAGCATTCCCAAATTTGGTAGATTTCGAAGTAAATAGGACCAAATATCCCGAATTACATAAAATAATAATAATAATAATAAAAAAAAAAACAGAAGAGAAATAACCCTTTAATCAGATTGCTACCCAAGCGTCATTGGCACAGCGTCAGGCCAAATCTTTGTACAATGCTTGGCAATCATTATATTTATTAAAATAATTACAGCTTTCTTGATGATAACACAACCTCCATCCATGATGAAACTGATTTGATTGAGAGCGCCGGAACAGCTAATTAGAGCAGTGATGAGTCAAACGTTTTCATTTTGGATCGCTTCAGTGTTTTCCTGCTTTGCAGGGAAGCCACTTTGTTTCATTGTCGCCGCACACAAAGAGACAATCTTTCTTGTTTTTGTCAGAAATTGCCAAAAACTGAGCAATTTCATTATTAAAACAAGATAGTTATATGATAGGGAACCAGGTCCTGTTTTTAAGCACATTACTGTTAGAAAAAAAATCCCCAACTTGGTCTGAAAAAGCTAAACTGCTCTGTTCTGAATCTTTAAAAACCTGGCCGGCATGTGAAATAAAAAGCTTTCCAGAAATATTCATATTTTTTTCCTCATTTCGTAACAATCACAAACTTTGGGTTCCTTACAGGATTTTATGCAATAGATCTACAGACAGTTTGGCATGATTGCAAAGTAGATGGAACGTGACACATATTACCATTTTCAAATAATCTGAAAAGTGTGGCATGCACTTGCATTCAGCCAAACTCTCTCCAGCGCCTCTCGAAGCTCAGTTAGTTTTGAGTCCTAGGGTTTGCGAACATCAGTTTAAGTCCTGTCCCAGAGACTCAATGTGATGTAGGTTCGGACTTTGACTAGACCACAGATAACAGAGGTGAGGCTGCATGTTAAGGCTCAGTCCTGCTGGAAGGTGAACCTCTGCCGCTTTTTCTAAGGTGTATCAGAGTAAAGGGTCTGGATGTAGGATGTAGTAGTGGTGGCTCTCCCTGATGCAGACAAAAAAAAACATAAAACGTCGGCTCGGAAACGTCGGCAGGGTGAATTACCACCTGCATTCTACACACACAAAAATGAGACTCTATGCGCCACAATGCTGAGAAAGAAAAAGTGTTATGTTAATTAGTTAGAGGCCACCGTCTCTCATACGGAGGTGAGGAGGGATTTAAACCCCTTCTTAGACAGGACATAGCCGGCCCTGGGCAAAGGCACAGGCACACAGTTTGCTGCAGCCTGAGAGGCTCATTGTTATTCTGCACACAGTTGTGGTCACAGACAGGGCCAGGCAGGCAGGAATCTGCACACACACACGCACACGCACACACACACACACGCACACACACACACACACACACACACACACACACACACACACACACACACACACACACACACACACACACACACACACACACACACACACACACACACACTGTGTGGGACGGAGGGGCGCATGTTGTCAGGACACCTTACAAATGCTAAATTCCACACCAGATTAAGAAACACAAAAGCAGATCTGATTTGCATGGACACAATTGTACAAGCCGCAGCACACATTCCATCAGTCCGAAAGAAACATCTGGCCTCAGCAGACTCCCTCACCACACGCCTCCAACAGAAGAAACCTAAAGCCTCTCAAGGGTCTCGGTCTCGGTGGCGGTAATGTTAACGCGTCTGCGGAAGGACAGTCCGGCATCGCTGTCCCACTCTCAGCGTCTTTGAGCTCAGCGCCTCAGTGCGTGTGGCTGATGTGAAAAGCGTCACGTGTTCCTCGCTGCTTCTGACACGAGAACGTTTGAACAAAACGTTCCCGCAGTTGCATTTGAGCTAAGCTTCATTCATCTATTGAACTGTATGTAAAGATGTGAGAAGTTTGCACATTCTCACAACAGTCATCAATATAGATAATTTTTTCAGGATGATAACACAACACAAGGTTATCCATTATATTTCTTTAATCTGCACAAGCGTTAAAATGGCACATTTTTATTTTTATTTCTTTTTACTAGTTTTGATGCAGTATTGGATCACCTGGACCCAATACTGCTAATGTGAAAATTGCTGGCCCTCTTTTATTAAACCATATTAAGTTCATACATCTAACATCTTCTTCAATCAAGACATAAACAGCTCAGTAAAAAAAAAAATATATATATTATTGTTGAATACTGTAATTATATTATTGAGTGAAACTAACCGCCAGTGTCCCCACTGCTTTCTGTATTTATCATCATTACAATGCAAACCATCAGTGCCACTCGTTCTTTATCTATATACACAATATCTATATCTCTTTGCTATAACCCCTTATAGTCCATACATACATAGTCTTGCACACCTGTAAATAAATATTTATATCTTGTAGAGCACTTCTGGATAGATGCAAACTACATCTCGTTGCTTGTACTTGTGACAGTGCAATGACAATAAAGTTGAATTCTATTCTATTCTATTCTAATCTTGGTCACTCAGATCCATATCAGGTCTTGGATTAGGGACAGCGGAAGTCCATCCAAGTCATCAAATACATAACTGGAAAGAAAATTTGAAGAAAAAACACATACACTGTCTTTCATTAGCAGAAATATACCAGCTTACCACTACTACTACATATTGCATCCAAGCAGCCCTTTGTTGCACACGGTGGTGTTGTGATTTCATGTATTGCACATCGAGTTAGAGGCAGAACTGCACTGGGTACAATCTTCTACTTATGAATAATTAAAGGAATCTTTACAGGAAAAGTTTATGAGTACAACTAACTTATATTTGATTGGGAAATGAGCAGCAGAGTGATAGGTTTGAATCCTGACCAGCAACTTTCTGCACGGCGTTAGTTTGTTTTTCCCATGTTTGGTTCTCTGGTTCCTCCAGCTTCTTCCCACCATCCTCTTTTAATTGCTCACAGGTGTGAATTGTGTGCATGGCTTTTTGTTCTAGCTGCCTCGGTTTTGCCTTATGGTAGGCTGTTGACTCGTCCATGTTGTACCTTGAACGGGTCAAGGTACAACATGGACAACATGTCCTAATTTACACAGGACATGACGAGGTACATCCCCCTCAGAAATGACTTTGTTGCACTTGTTGAAAGCTCAAACAATACCCAATGTTATATTAAAATGTTACATAATCATATGTATATAATAGATTATATTACATATGTATTACCTGAACACCCATTGGTAAGAATCAACCCAATAACTACAACTGCGTAGCTCCCAAAACTGCCCTAACAAGTGTTTGCTGATGCAGCCGACCCTAAACAAGCCAATTTGCATATGCCCACACACACACAGCCTGGTGCTCTTCAAGCAGACCTGGCACCGTGCCGGAGCTGAAACGTCGGCATTCATCAGCAGCACAAAGAAGGGAACACGAAAGAAAGACAGAAACAAAGCAAGAAAAGGAACACAAATAAGGAGAAAACAAGCAAACAGGAAGGAAGTTGCTGCAGCGGATGTCGGGACGACAGGCAACTACATGAGGCTGAAGTATAAATCTAAGATTGAATACCTCGTTTCTTGTTCACACTACTTTGGGAGGGCAGGAGGGATGTTCCTCTTGACTGCTACAAGGTGGACCTGTCTGCCTCCCTGGATTTTTGTGCATTGCTCTAATCTTTTTTCCCCATTTCGCCCTTTTCTTTCTCCATCCAAATTTGGCTCAGTGCAGATCCCTTCCTTCCTTCACCCCACTATTGCTGAATAGATCTGTCGTTGCCTTTTATATGCTCTGTTAGAAATGGTGAGTCTGCTTGTCTGCTGAGCGTCCCACACCAGATATAACACACAATGATGCACAGATTGATGTTATTTTCCCAGTTGCACGTCCCAGAGCAAATCAGCAAACAGCAGAAAGAACACACTGAAGTTTAGTAGCTGACGCTGAGGATAAAAACAGCAGAGGATACCTTTTTTCTTTAAGCTCTGAAGACGCCAGACTGTCCCAAGTGTCCTTGCATCCCTCTGTCAAAGGGCTGGACGGCGGCCAAGTCGGGGCATCCCTCACAAACGATTTCCCCGGTTTGGTCCCAGCATCCCTTGGCGCTGATTTCCTCACACAGCAACACAACATGGAAAGCACAGAAAGGCACACAGGGGCTGGATATTTGCCATTTTTCATGCAGCGAGTTAATGAAGCACAAAACGATTGGGAAGAAATCAGCAGACAGAGGGCACGACAATCCCATCCAGCACAGACAGCAGCGTTGCTGAGCACGGCTTTTATTTTGGTGCAACACAAAGCCCCAACTAGAAATGCAAAAACATTCAATATTAGCATCCATGCATCCTTATCCTTGTTAAGGTACTGGTTTATGCATGATTTATGTGTGAATTACACAAAAATGTATCTTAAATGAGAATGTGTTTTCCTAGCTTATAGATTATTTTAAGGGCTGCTGCAGATCATATTTATTTATTTTTTGCTATTGGATTTTGGCTTCAGGGCGTCCAGAAAGTTTTTATCATTTATCTGATGGAGGCGACAGATAAAATTGGGCTGGCACACAAATCCCAAAAAAAAAGAAAAAAAAAGGCTTTCTGAAACAGTTTTGAGTTTTATTATGACTTCAATAAGTCAATATCACCTTTCAATATCATTAAAAGTTTAATATAACTAAATTCACAAAGTGAAACTCAAAACCATTCATAGGTTGCCATGTTGGATGCATTTTTGTGTTCATTAGTTATCTCGTCGCTAATGGAAATCCAAGATTCAGTTTCTCGGAAAATCAGCGTACTGTGTAAGACCCGTTCCTAATGGAGAAAATAAAGGAAATAAAGCTAGCAGAAGTATTAGCTTAGTGCATTCAGTGGTTTCATATATCTGTTCTGGTTAGGAGGTTCAGGAATTTGACAGCAAGATCCTGCAAAACAAACAAACAAAAAAAATGCTGAAGAAACTCCTGAGTCTTTATGACTTACAGGCTGTCTTGATGCATTGGTAGGCATTCGGTACGTTGTTGTTTATATCAGTTTCTTTTACTTTTCTTGATGTTTTGCAAAATCTGGATTTTTAACAATCTATTAGAAGTTTTCATTTGTTTGGAGTTAATTTCTAACTGTAAAATACATTTTGATTTTATAATTTTTTTGTTTGAAAATTCAAGTTTTAAATGTTTGATTTGGTCACAAATGTCTTCCCTACACTGTAAAACGTGGTGTTTATCAATTTGCTAGACTCATAAATAAAACAGGAAGGAAAAAAAAAGAGTTCAACAGCAATTCAAATATGGTTCCTTTTTTATTTCCTCCAAACAGGAAATACGAGACTTTTTTTCTTTTGAATAATTAATTCAGCAGCAATTTATAACATTTACAAAACTAAAAAGAAACAAACAAAATAAAAACAGCACAGAGGGTGGAAATCATAAATATTCACAGTATCAGTTCTGAATCAATCACAGTTTCTTTTTAAGAATCCTCTAGCGACAACCCCCATGTGAGGCAAATTAAATTCCTGACTCATTTCCTGTCGGAGAGGAAGAGCCCCATTTCAGGTGTCACACTGCAGCAATGTAGCTGCTGGTGGTCATCAGTGGGCCAAGCATGTGCAAATTCAAGTAACTTAAAATTGCTCGCAAACATTGTTGACATTTGATTCTGCACACATTTTCTTTCACATCATATTTAAAGTGCTTTTCCTTCACAATCTGTCTGCGAGCGTTTGGCTTGATGCACGTCAGATTTGACAGATCTCTACGTGATACGGAAAGTACCCTGGTTATATAATAAAAAAAAAACAATTATTGGAATAAATCCAGGCACCTCTTTGGTCAGGAAAGGAAAACATCATTCAAGTTGCTTTTTTTTTTTTCTAAGAGTAAAGAAAATTTAACAGAGCAGGAACTCTCCTTCTCTTGCCTTGTCGACGTTGTGTTTGAACTTTTTCTCTGCAGCCGGTGGTTTTCTTTCAGACTTCTCCCTATTCGTCTCTGCTGCTCCTGCGGCTTGCTGAGGAATAGACGCTGCTGCTGCTACTGCTGCTGGATCTGCGTCGCTCGTCCAGTCTCTGGGCGTTTTTCTCCCTCCGACTCCATCCTCCTCCCTCATCTCCAGCAGCTTTACTTTCGTTTCCCGGTTTCTCTGCTTTCTGTATCCTTTCCTCATTTCTGGTTTTGCTTTGCATGAATTCCCAGGTGGTGAGGCCTCTTTGAGAGCCTGCAGGTGGCTCAAAAGAGTGTGTGCCTCTGTCCCTACACTGGCTGTAAGCAGGTGGAAAGTGTTGAGTCCCAGGAGGTCTGTCTTTATAGCCGTAGTCCGCAGATTGACGGGGATAACTGTAGTCGTAGAAACGGTCTTTGTTTTGACTATTAATATCCAAGGATGCATCTCTGTGTCTTTTAGCTACATTTTGATCAGGCATGTAGGTGGATCTGGGAGGTTTTCTGCTATAACAAGAAGAACTCTGGTCACTCTCTCTCAGCAGGTTTCTCCACTCCGTATCTTTTGAAACCGAGTTGAACGCTGTTCTCTTTGACACTGGGGCATCCCAGTCTCTCCTCCTTTCCTCTTCCCTCACTCCTGGTTTTGACCTCTCGCCCTCTCTTTGTCTTTCATTAGTTCTCTCTCTGTCCCTCTCTCTCTCACTGCCACAAGAGGGAGCCACACTGGAGTATGACCCAGAAGAGGCAGAGTTTCTCTCCTTCTCCTGGTCTCTGCCTCCCACGGTCACCCTGTTCCTGTCTCTCGCTCGCTCCGTTAATCTGAGACTCTTCTGTTCATTGTCTTCCACTGACTCGATGTTGGTTGTCGTCTCTGACGCCTGAGGCAGAGTGGCCTTAACTTCTCCTTTCGTCACATCTTTTTCAGTTTTCTCCCGCTTGGAGTGAAGTACCTGAAAAAGAAGTTAAATATGACGTTTTTGTATGTGGAAAATATCCTGTGCACTGGTTGCTCTTATAAAAGAGAATGCAAACATAAGGAAGGCACAGTAACAAACTGAAGATAGTTTGGCAACAAAAATCCATACAAGACATTTGTCTTCATTGTATAAGAAGATATATAGATTTTTTTTAATCTTGTGAAATTCAAACAGCTTTAATCTATCAAAACATTACCTAATGCATTTTTCAAAAGCATTAAATAGTGAATGCTTATGAAAGCAGTGGTTTAGTAAAATGCACCAATCACAAATTTTATTCAATTGATTTCAACCAACTTTTGAAGAATATAAATATAAAAGTATAAATGGCAATTTCTTTCCCAATTTAAGAAATCAAGAATGAAACGGTCAGCAACTATAATATTAATAAATCAAATAAAAAAAAAATTTCTCATAAGAAAAGCCCTAAGCATCAGTGTAAATCTACAATTACAGTTCATTTCTTCAAGTCATGGGATGTACAGTGAACAAAAAGAAAGCATTACTCCTATAGAACATATTATAGTTACCATGAAAATGTAATATGCATGACTGCCACTTTTTCCAAAAGAGGAAAAAGCACCGATTTACTGTTGTGTTACAACAGTAAATCACTTATCCATTCATTCTCTTTCTGAAATCAAAATATTAGATTATTTGTAATCAGTCAGAGCTGCACAGCTCTGCAGTCAAACAGGCTTTCAAGAATAAAGATATTCTCACAATTCACAACTTTACAGTATAAAGGAAAACAATCTGTAGAGTTTCTAGAAATGTGGACTCTCACCCCTCGCTCTGAGCTTCCCAAAAGACTGTCTGTTGCTGTAAGTTCAACCTTCCTGTTATCTGGTGAGGACTCAGTCCCTTTTTAAAAGTTGCAACCTGAATGAAGAGCAGACATGCCTCTGTGAAAAATACAGTTTCCTGTCTAGAAACTTCTGCCTTCACTTTAAGCCTCTAACACAGAAAAAGAGTCTAACTTTGAGTCATCTACCCACAGTTGCAACCTTATCAGAACAACCTGTTGGTACTTTGCTTAGTGCGGTGATTTATTCATTAGTAAGAATAGATAGCTGCAAACTGAGCTCTGCAAGTATTAATTGCTTAGACATATCTGAATGAATGTTGAAACTGTAATTTTTTACAGCTGTTTGTGTTGTAGTCCGTGTCAGGAATCACACAGCCGGATAAAATCAAGTCCTGAAACCAGTTGCTGCTGCTGTCATACCAATGCAGCTTCGTCTGCACAGAAAAATAATAATAAACTACTACATTACCTGTAGATTCAGCTGTGTGGGTTCATTCTGTGTGACTTCAGCTTGGTCATTTAATTTCTCTTCCAGAAGTTTTCTCCCCGCCATCGTCGCCTCCAGGCTGCCTTCAGCACCACGGCTGCTCATTAAAGAGGCTTTACTGCTTTTACAAACACACACAAACAGGTTTCAAAAAAATCATAAATAATATATATTGATATATATATATATATATATATATATATATATATTCCTTTATTTAATCAGGTAAACCCCATTGAGATCTAGATCTCATTTTCAAGAGGGACCTGCGCAAATAATGTAGTGAAGTAACGTTTTAAAAAAATATGTAGTGCCTTACAAAACCCTTTGAACATTGATGTCAGACTCTAAAATAACACATTCAAGTTTATCAAGTTAATGCGGCAAAATGTGAAACGTTCAAGGGTATTAATACTGTTCGGACACTTGGTTTGTGGAAAAGCCCACTGATTATATAACACAATTGAAAGAAAAAGCTAATAAAGCCCCTTATTAACTGTAATTCATAATGAACTTGAAATAAGATTCAGAATAACTCTGACCTGCTGTGCTTTAAGGTCTCGTTCTGTCGATGGATTTTTGTTTTGCTTCTCTGTGAGCTCGACCTCACGGCGTTGTCTTCTTTCTGTGCTTCGACTCTGTTTCCTCTGCCTGCACCACCTTTCTCTAGCTGAGGTAGGATATTCTTGTGACCTCCACAGCCATCCTTTTCTCTCTCTGCCTTTTCTGCCTTTCCTGTTTTTTGCTCCCTGTCCTCCACTCCTTCAAGTGCACAGTGCCATAAATCCAAGTCATCCTCTCTCTTCTTCTCCCCCTTGTCCTTTTCTTCCCGTTTAGGGATTTTCATAGACACGTCCTTCTTGTCAACACTAGAGGTAGCTTTGTTTCCTGACTCTCTAATATCTTTTAAAAGAGATAATATTTTCTCCTGTGACTTAACTCCAGGGCTTGATTCTCTGTTTTCTTTTGCTTCAGTTCTTGTACTTTCTTCCGTAGCCTTCTCCTCTGTAACTCCTGACAGCTCTGTCCTCTCGCCAGTACAGATCTCCAAACCAGAAGAGTTCTGTTCAGTCTTCTCATCCTTCCTTTTCCCATCCAAGTTGATATTGATACTTATCTTCTTCTGAGACATTACCTTTACCCCTCCTTCCCAGATGTCTTTTTTAGCCAGAGGTGATGCTTCACTCTCTTTCTTCTTCTCCTCAGTAGTTTGCGTTCGTCTGTCAGACGACTTCAGGGATTCACTTTCAAGGCTTTTGGGTTCTTCTGCAACTTTAGGTTGGAGGCATTTGCTACTTTTAGTCTTAGTAGGAAGATCCTTGTGTTTTTTATTTCTCTCCTCATCCTGTTTCTGTCTCTTTTTGTCCTGCTCTGATTTTGAGTCAGACGTCTTGCTGCCTTCGGGGTGCTGGTGCACTTCTGACATATTTGAATCTGTGCTGGGTTTTGTTTTGCGTTTTCTCTCTCTGTTTTGACAAGAGTTCAAACCTTTGTCCTTTCTAAGCTCTTGCTGTGTTTCTAATTTAGTTTTGTCTTTGGGTTTTTCTTTCTTTTCTTTGTATAGAGGTTGATTCAGTTTTAGAAGAGGCTGGATTGATTTTAAGGAGTCGCTGACAGTCCCTTTGTGCCGTAGCGGTGAGCCATCCTCGCAGCTGTTTGGTTCAGTTTTGCGCCTCCTCTTGTCTTGCCTGAGAACATTTATGGAGCCAGAAAAGTCAGAAGATGGGGACTTCTTTGGTTTTTTCTTCTTCTCCTCATTTCTCAGGGTGCTGCAGTCTTCAACCTTTGTCTTCGTTTGTGGATTGTCATCTGTTTTCGCTTTTTGTCTACTTGCTTCCTCTCTGCTCTTTGTTAGAGAGTCTGGTAGACTGCTATCCCTCTCGAGGTTCTCCTTCATGTTGTCCGTGAGCTGAGCCTGGACTTCTGATGGCGTGGGGGATTTGTCATTGCAACAACGAGAGGGTGAAGAATGGTCGTCATTGACTTTAGGGGATGAACAGCTGTCACTTGAGAGGTGACATATCGGGGAGTGACGGTCATTTGAGGAATTAGAGCCACTGTAATTAGAGTCCTCAGATGTAGGCGAGCCATCGCCCTTCCTCACCGTCTCTCCCTCTTGTTTTAGGTAGAAAGAGTCCTGACTAAACAGTGGTGGCGGTGGAGGCGGGGGAGGGAAAGGCAGATGGTGAAACTGGCTGATATAGTTACTGAAGTATTTATCATACCATTCTTGGTACTCCTTCTTCCACTGAAGGTAGCACTGCCTCTCCAGCTCCAGGCAACTTGTGTCACTCAAACCCTTAAGACCTGAAGACTTTCTTGCTTCCCTGGCTGAGCGCTCCCCGCGCCTCTTCGAGCCGTGGCTGCTCAAACCCGACCGCCTGCTGTGGTTCTTCTGGCTGTGGTCCGAGGACGACTTGGATCTAGAATGGGAACTACTTAGAGGTGAAGAAGACGAGGACGGGGTAGGAGAACGAGGCCGTTTGTAGCCAAAAGACCTGGAGGGGTTGGAGTGGCTGTGGAAGGCTCTGTGACTTGAGTGAGGAGAGCGATGCCTGGAGGGGAAGAAAACAAAAAAACAAATGGAGTTGGACACTCTCACTCAAGGCAATACTAATGTTTCAAGAATGAAAGCTGCATATATAGTTAGTATAAAATGTTAGAGAGAATTCAAAATATGAACTTGGAAATAATTTTGCATGTAATTTAGCATAGCAAAATGCTGTCCATCAGTAATAGCAGATTATTAATAGCAGTTATTCTGGATCTGGCATCCTGGGCCAAATGTCCTTAAAGCTGCAAGGAGATTCTTACTGCACTTGAAGTGGTCTTGAGCCAGAAACAACACCCCTCAGCGAGCAGGAGAAAGAAATACCTTGATCTGGAGCGGGAGCGGGATTCAGAGTGACTGGATGATCCAGAGTAAGAGCGGGACGATTTGGAGGACTTTGAAACAGAGTGAGAAAAGGACCGTTTGTGAGGCGACCTGTGTAAGAGAGATGAGAGGATATATCCAGAAACTACTTTTTAGTATCGGTTCTTGGAGTTAGTTATGTTTTCTAGAGAAATATTTTTTTCCGTTCAAAGAAAAAAAAAAACAGACCTGGAAAAGTCACCACTAATACTTTTCTGAGGCTCTATGGACAATATTTTCCTCTGTCCAGCATTAATCTTACATCTCAATGAGACTGGAGACACTAGAATAAATCTTGGGTTTTTCAGCTTTTGCACTTTTTTTCCCCTCAGAAAAATGAATGACTACAATTCTGATATTGACATAATTTCCCTCCAAATTAACAATCTACTAATTAATAGTGAAACACTTGAGAAAAGGGGAATTTATCACAGAGGAACTGGCTTCCATCTGCACCTTTTCTACTGGTTCACTCAGAGTCCCATTCATCAGTGTCAGAAGTCAAAGACGAGGTAAATGAGCAATGCTGCTCATCTCGTTACAGGACGGTGTTGTAGATCTGTAGCTTGATTGTCTTCTACAAATGGCAACAGCTGCTAAACTCAGATGTCAAACCATCTGAGTTGATCACGCAACCACTAAACTCTGAAATGCGTTCAAAAAGGAGATCACACAATGCAACCCACAGAAACCAAAGGATCTATTACTGATAATTCAAATGTTTGTGGGAACGCCTACAGCCATTTTGTTCATCCTCTCATAGACCGAAGGAGCAACTTTTATTATTTTCTGTAGAAATCAAACTTCCATCCACTCTGACCTGGTTCCCAGGTGTTTTTATAGTTGCAAAATTTCCCGAAATCCACACAGTGTTCTCACATGTGGCTCAAGCATTCTGCTGCAGTCATACAGTGAAAAAAACATTTGGAGAAATTTGATTAAAAAAATATGTAGCTAAGCAAAAACAAAGAAAATACAATTTACTTCTCAAAATAACTGATAAGCTGTAATTAACATTTTGCGTTGACACCTGGATGCTAGTTTTAAAGGGGGAGATTTTAGCTAAATTGAAACTATGATTTACAACCAAAATAAAGCAACTACTGACCATGACATGCTGCTGTGTAAAGAACAAACTATATCTAAATTTTAATTGATTGATTTTATAGAAAAGTTTGACAAGTTGTTTCAATGTAAGTCAAAAACATTTGAATTGTTGGGGTTTGCTTTACAAAGATATTAGACATTAAATCTAAATGGGGCAAATTTACATTTCTTATTTCCAATTCAAAACAACTCAGTTATTATATTCTCCAAGAGCAGCTTATGTTTTTGCATAACAAAGTTATTTGAAGAATTTGGACAACACATGACCTACTGCTAGATTTTAAAAGATGCAAAGAAGCTTAAGAAGAAGCTTATGAATTCATACAATTTATAAATTTTTATACTGCATCACTGAAACACTTTAGGAATTAAAACTATAAAAGCTGGCTGCCTGGGATAGATGTCAAACATCTGAATATTTGCTTTACCTCTCTTTTTTCTTCCTCTGAAACCTGTACCACTCCTTCGGGATTAAAACAGGGATAGACGATGTGGTGGAGGAGCAGAGGGATGGGAGCGGGGCTCCAGGTGGGATTGGAAGCTTCCAGGCGGGTGTGGTCGGTGGGTATCCAGGGAGGTAGCTGCTGAGAGGCTGGTGGGTTGGAACAAATGTGTGAAAGGGCGGCGAGCGAAACAGAGGCAAAGGTGTGGTCTGCAGTGAAGAGTATGATGATGAAGAGGAGCGAGTTCTGTGCTGCTCTGAGTTAGATTCAGTCAGGCTTCCAGCAGGAAAAGTGGACATGATGCTGAGGAGCGGAGTAAAAACATCTCAGACTCAAAGAGACGGAGTTAAATCCAGAAACGTTCTCAAACACATACCTGTCCCTGGAGGCTGATGACCCAGAGGGTCTTGTGGTTGAATCTGTGGATTAAAAAAAAAAGTAATAAAATCGATTTAATCTAATTACTAATCAAAACAAATATATACCAAAAAACAAACAGAAGAGAATATAAAATTACAGATTAAGAGTTACTGACCAGAAGACGGTTGGCTTTGTTTGACACATATAGTCTGAAGCTGTTCTGTTCCCTCAATAGAGTTTACCTGAAGACACAGAAAAATAAAACATTATTAAGAACAGACATAGTATGGTTGTGTGTTTCATTGACATCGAGTCTCCTCACTAGTGGGATCAGCTGGGAGGGAACGTCAGGCAAATCTTTATTAGAAGCCAGGCCAGACAGAGCAACAGCTTCTAAATCATCGGGTGTCTTTTCTGGTTCCTCACTGAGGAAGAAAAACAAAGAATAAGCATCACATGAATACCTCCATTTTCATTACCATAGTTTATTCTGGTAGTGTAATTTGTCAAAGAAAACCACACAAAATCAAACCTTTAATTAGATTACATTTATTCATTGGAGAAATAAATGATTTTAACAGATTTCCAGGTCCCACCATTGTTGTTTTCAAAGCAAGCCATTCATAAATGTAATTGAAGAATTTCCTTAATTTATACAAATTGATCAGATTTTTATTTTTCATTGATCCTATTTGCAACTGTGCCACCAGTAAGAGCTGTTGGAAATTTGTTGAACAATGTAAAGTGAACTAGAGAATAAATGCAAATAATACACATAACAAAACTTTTGAGAAAAATGAAAATAAAACAAGCAATAAATCAAAACAATAATAATAATAATACTAAAGAAAACAGTCGAGTGTATCGTAAGCCTGTCAATGAAGATTCAAGCAGCAAAAATGGTATATCCTTCACCTCCAACAAGCACTGTAAAATTACAACTCATATTATCCTTTATCATAGATCTGTGTTTATGTGTGATTATTTACTTGTTGGATGTCACTCCAAGGCTTTGCTCAGGCTGGGTCGATGTACTCTCAGAGGAGTTCTCAACAGGTGAAGGTTCTGGAGTTGCTGGGCGGCCTTCGGCGCTTTGTGATAAGAGCGGGGATTTTTCTGGTTTAGGCTTGTTCACCATCGACTCCTGAAAACAAAATATGACGAGAAAAACTAATTGAATGCAAAAAGCCTGAAGAGAACCAACGTTTTGCATTTTAACAAACGATAACAGCTTCACAAAAGTGCTAGAAGCAGACAAGAAACTTCATGTTTTAGTAAATTATTTACCTGCTCAGTGCAGGGTGACGGGAGAGGTTTCTTGGTCTTGTTCTGAAGGGTGGAAGCGGTCAGAGTGGGGCCAGGGCTTGGCTTTGGGGTAGTGTTCTGAGACAAAGACGTTCTCTGGATTTTGCCCGAGCCTCGTTCTTTTTTAAAGTTATTCACAGCCTGCGTTGGGTGTTATAAAAATAGTCAAATTATTGCAATGTAAGCATTTGCATACAAACGGAGAAAAATATATGGATGGTAAGCCTAGACTAAAAGTATTACATTCACGATGTCTGTTCATTTACCTGTCTAAGAAATTTATTGGCAATCAAGGTATCAGGGGAGACGTCTGACTGGCCACATGTAGGGCACACATGGGTCTCCGACTCAAGCAAGGCAGTTCGAATACCTGGACACAACAAAAATGTTCTGCTTTTCAACACAAAGGTTCAGCAGGATTTTTATAAGTTTGGGGAAGGACGGCGTGCCGTGGTGGCGTAAGGGAATAGCGCGACCCATGATTGGAGGCCTTGAGTCTTCGACGCGGCCGTCGCGGGTTCAACTCCCGGACACGGCGACATTTGCCGCATGTCTTCCCCCCTTTCCCATCAGCCTACTTTCAAGAAAAAAAAAAAAAGGGACACTAGAGCCCACAAAAAGACCCCCTGGCAGGGTACAAAAAATATATTAAAACAAAAACAAAAAAAACTTTGGGGAAGGAAACTAGTTTATACACGAGTAAAGTTAGTCAGATTTTAAGTGTAGGATGTGTGTGTGTGTGTGTGTGTGTGTGTGTGAGATGCTAACTCACAATCGTCACAGTAGCTATTTCCACAGCAGGGTATGACCACAGCGTCACTCAGCAAGTCATGACAAATTAAACAGAGGAGTTCATCAGGTATGGGTTCTTCCTTTTCTTCACACTTAGGTTGCTCCTGTGGAATAAAAGGAGGCTTCTCCTTCTTACCAACAGCATACGCCTCACTGCAATCGTAAAAAGGGGAAAGCACCAGGTCTTTATGCAAATCTACTCACTAAATTATTTCATCTGACACAAAAAAGGAAAGAGTTCACATATATTAAACTATTCATACAAAATAATAGATCAACTTTGTTCCACACTCACGCATCTATGGCAGGAATTGCATAACGTCCACAACTGGTCAGCATGACTCCCTTAATATTAGGATCGTCCACCTCAACCATGAAGGATCGAGGGATTCCTGTGCTCTTCTTTATCCTCGGAGGAGCCTCAAAATTTTTATCCTGCAGTCAAACACTTTCTTTCAAATTTACTGCAATGCAGACTGGATTTTAAACATCCAGTCCAGTGTATTTAACCAAACTTTGAAAACCATGAAACGAAAACAGCAGCTTAAACACATTGTTGCCTCAAAGTTGGGTATTTACACTAATTTCCTCTAAAAATCTCCACGACAAGGTGGTGCAGACAACAAAGAAACAAATTAGGTTTTATGTCAAAAATCTGTCGTACTCCATTTGAAGGACAAGGATACCAGGTAGTTGAATACATGGCTCATAACTGGAGCTTTCAAGAACTTGTAGACTTGCAGAGTGTGTAAAGAAACATTTCAAAAAATTTGAATGTTGCACAAAATTTTTAGATTTCTCGTCGGTCACCCGAGAAAGCTGAACCGTTACTTTACAGAGATTTATACCCAGTAAAATATTTCAAGTTTTTAATTTTTTGCCATTTTAATGAATTTGGTTTACAGGTAATGAAAGCCCAAAAATTCAGCATCTCAGAAAATTATTATATCACATCAGATCTGAGATGTGCTATATCTCAGATGAAGATGTATACAACCAATCACTTGATTCAGGTGTGTTGGAGCTGATCTAAAACTAGCATGTAGCACCGGCTTGAAGATGGGAGCTGGACAGCACTGATCTAGGTTTTCTGTATACATTTGGCTTGAGAAAATTAATTCAGAATCACACTCCATTAAATTCTACAACAGAGTATTAGGGGCATACTAAGAGACAGAAAATTCAGACAATAAAGTCACAGCATTATGAGGATAAAGTTGAAACTATACGAGATTATTGTAATATTCGTAATATCGGAATAAAGTCTTACTATCACAAGTTGTACAGGAATAAATTCCAAATATCATGAGCAATTGTAAAATTTTTATGAGTCGTAATAGAAAAGGAATAAAGTCATAATATAAGAGAATAAGAAGAATAAAGTTGAAATACTACGACTTTATTCTCGTAATAGTACGGCTGAATACTACTAATTTTAGATATTTTTTCATTTTGTTAGAGCAGCTCCAATACTCTGTTTTTCAATTCACTGTTACAAATCATATTTATTAAAAATAAACAAAGATAAAATAACTACTGGTTTGTTTTAAAGTGATTTGCATCTCCAAAACAAAGTTGTTGGTGGTTGATACGACTTGGTCATTAAGCTGGAGAAGAACTGAAGTTTCACCATAAATCCAGCAGCCTGGTGCCCTGCAGACAGTCCTCTGGGGTCAACCTGAAACTGTTTAATTGGCCTCAGGAGGTTTGGACATTTCACTGTCAGCTAAAGCAACACTGCTGCCAACAGATAGACCTCTCAGGTGACACTGCTAGCCTTTTTATTTCTTCTTAAAAATAAAACTGAAGTATTAATGCAAATTATCTGCTTGTATAAGCAAGGCATGGTGCTACAAGCTTCATATATTTCTCTTTGACTGACCAGTAAGACTGTTGACATAATTTTATTACTGTGCAATTTAATTTGCTTGTGATAACTTGGGACTGATTTCAGCAGCAGTCCATTAATGAAATAAAAAAAAAAAACACACATTAAAACACCACGGGTGTGTTGGAGCTGATCTAAAACTATATCAGCTCAAACGTTTGCTCAATCAAAAAAGCCTCTAATATCTCACAAAAAAACAACAGAAAAACTGAACATTTACATTTCGCTTATCTACAAATCTGCCTGACGTAACCAGAAACACTTGAGGTGCAGGCCTGTGCAGAGAGCGCACATCATGCACTTACCCCACTCCCTGGGCAGTTCCTGATATGGTGTCCACCATTCCCACACCGATAACAGGCGTAGTTTTCTGGAAGGGTAGGGCCAAGCTTTGAGTTCATCCTACAGAATAAAAAAAGGCAAGAAAGAACATGATTTACAGCAAATTTTTTAAAAAAGTAACTTTTGAGCAATCTTCATAAATTCAATAATGAGTTGATATAAGAAAAAAATAAGTATCCTGAAACACTCACTTCATCATTTCACAGCTGGACTGATTCATCATAACTCTGATCTTATCCTCTTCTGAGACATCAGCTTCAGCCAAGTTAGCCATCTGCATCTACATGGATGATATAAACGACATAAAGTTAGTCAAATTTACTGCAGTTTATTTTAAACTGGTGCAAAGAACCCCCCTCTAAAATACACAAGATGAAAGCCGACATACCTTGGAGAAAAATGACAAAGCTCTGGTAGAGCTGGACTCACTGATCTGTTAAAGTTGGGGGAAAAAAACAACATGTAATAATTTCCCTTTGGAATTAACATTGCATTTTTGAAACGAATGAACTGAATTAAAACCACTCTTATAAAGTGGCAAGGACTACAATGATGACACAATCCCCTGCCTGCTTAAGCCTACACACTGATCTCCATGTATAAAACTGTAAACCAACTCTTTTAGAGAGATTTTGCAGCAGCTACTTAAAGTTAACAGCTAATTTCAGTGGCATTTGTATAGATCTTTATGAAATCATAAATTCCGTAAAATAAAATAGTGGCTCCATAATGATAATTTCATTTTGCCAATGGTATGTTACGGTTATTACAGCTGCATCCTACATGCTAGCCAGTTTACATTAGCTTTATTCTCACGGCAAATGTGACTAAGCTGACGTAAATCCTTGCAGAAATTTGCTAATTAGTGAATGAGAAACTTAAACTTTAAAGTAAAAATTTTATTTGTACCATTTATTTTTTCACAGTTGACAAAAATAATGCACGGTTCTCAATTTTTGCTTTAAAAAAAAATCTAAATTTTTAACCCCCTTTTCTCAGATCTTTTCTAAATATATAACTCAGTCTAAATGCAACTGTTCTTTGACAGCCTTATAGGTTTGCTAGAGGACATTAGTAAAAGATCATAAAGACCAAGGAGTCCATACAATCTGTAATTGAAAGAGTTTGGCCCAGACTGCTAGATTATGCAAACAGCCAAATAAGAGCATTACTAAGAGAAGAAGCAATGAGGTAACTCAGGAGGAGCTGCAGAGATCCATAATTCAAGTGGGAGAAGCTTGGTACATTTGGGGTGCATCAATTCTCCAGCTATAGTAAAATATATTGGTGGCAGCATCATGCGTGAAGATTTCAGATTTGTAAAAATGTCTGAACCCATATTTTTTGTTCTTTTCACATCTCAGTCTTTAATTTGTCAGCCCATCACTTAAAATACTTTGCAAGTTGTGGTTGTAATGTGACAACATGTACTAACATTTAATATGACTACTTCTGAAAGCCACACAGATAACAGTAAAGAGTAAAAAGTTTGTCATCTTGTCCAGGTGCAATTTTACAGCAACAGTGTTCATTTTTTTATATTTACTAAACTGAACAATAAATTAATGTCCAAAATGTGTCAGGTAACAAAACTGTAAAAAAAAAAAAAAAAAAAAAACGCAAAACAAAAAAACCACAAAAAGCATATCCCAGATTTTTACAAATCACTTTATTGAGAAAGCAAACCAAAAGGTGAGAAGAGTAAGCAGTCCGTGTGAAACGTAAATTATTAAAAGGGGCAGATGCTTCACCTACTGAAAAACCAGAAAGAATATTAGGTCAGAGAACATCAATTTATACTGCACCATTTAAAAAAAAAAGTTTTTGCCCCCTCTAATTTAAACAAAACTGCAACTCTGAAAAGGTCAGCACTGTAACATTTAGGGCAAGTACTGTCAGATCTGATTATTTTTATTCTTAAAGCTAAAATATTTTTAATCTTCCTTGATCAGACTTATGTTTGTAAAAAGTAAGTTTAGTGAATAATAAAATAACCTTATTGTTGGTTAATAATGTCTGGTAGTCTACAGTTTAGATGCCCGTAATAAAAGCAAGCAGAAAACCCAGCTGAATGAAAAAGAGAAAAAAAGTTGTTCAAAGGAAACCCATTGGAGGTGGAGCCGTTTTTAAGAGCTGAGGCAGGAGGAGAAACTGCCAGCTGATGGTTGACGGCGGAGCCATTAACTTAAAACAACAGTTGGTTTTATCAGCTGTGAATAGCTGGCATGCATGATAATGCCTGACCCACCCATGCAGCTCTCACATCCCAAACAGAAATACTGGAAGAGCTCTGACAGTGATCAGTGTCTGGTGATTGTTTGAATACCAGCTGGAAGTTTAGCAGAGACTTTCCTGCATTTCAAATTGGGTTTTGTTGAAAATAAAAATAAATGAATTTCTCTTACCCCTATATGAACCCCCCCCCCAGAAAAGTAACTTCAAACCAAGCAATTTGAAATGAAACTGAACAGAAAGGTATAGTAACTAGCTTGTTATATTAAAATGTGTGTGCCTGTGTGTGTTGTACATACTGCTCTATGGGATTCAAAGGCTTTGGGAATCTGGACGTCTGATCTTTCTCTGAAACACAGAAAAAAAATGTTTTAATAAACCCTCTAAGATGGGAATAAAAAATATATATTTACATTTGCTAACAAACAGTAAAGAAAATATGCAGCTTCCTTTGTAGGTGGATGAGTGGGAAGTAAATATATTTTAGCAGGAGTTCACATTTTGTAGAGTAGCTCTGGACGTTTTTCAGGTTCCCTCTACAAATACAAAGTCCAGGTAGTTGACAGAATCACAGAGGGGACATTTGGTAACTAAGTCAACTTGGAAAGAACTTTCCCAGTGAAATTGCAGGTTAATTAAAATATACCATTATGTCAAACTTACCCATTACCTTTTTTTTTAATTTTTTTTATAAACAATCAAGTTTTAAATAAACAGTATGTTGCCACATGTAACTTCTATCCACCTTTGAATCCTTAAAGCATTTCCTTTAAAATAACAGAATATAGATGTACAGTCAGTATAAAAACATATTAGACCAGCCATTATCGCTGACTCAGTCTGTTCCAACTAGAACCTGATCTATAAAAACTATAAAACAGCTAGAGCTTAAAATAGCTTGAAAAAAACAAACAGACTTGTTCTATTCACCGATGCAACAACTGCTGTGCTAATTAGTGTTGAAGCAATATCCTGAGTCACTTAATTAAGCAAAGCAGCCTAAATAGCTGCCTCAGTGTACTGTATAATTACCATTTCTGTTGACGCTATCAAACGTAGCTGATCCATAAATCCTAGCTATAATCATTTGATTATCTAACTTTAAGTCTGTTGAGAAAACCAATTTACTAAGGTGTAACTAACTAAACAAACATCTGGGGAAATCAACCAAGACACTGGAAGTGGATTTTCTAATGAAAATGTTTAGCACATTACATAGCCTGAAGTTTGTGCTGTTTGAATTCACTCCGATACGTTGGATTAGTCTTAACTTTATTGAATCTTTTCTCATTCTACGCTGTTGTAAGCCCTGTTGAATCTGAGTTTTTGCAGTCAACCGTTACTCGTCTAGAGGCAGGTCTCAGACGGCTAATGCTGGGTGTTGTCTTCTACAGCGGGCATGTCAACATCAATGAGGACAACTCAAAAGCACACGTACTTGTGGTTGGTCTTGCTATTTGAGCTGGACTTTGCTCCAATGAGGGGAATTCTCCTGACTATGACAGAGGAGCCTTTGGGGATGTGACCACCATCTTCTTTGAACTCTAAGGGTGAAAAATCATCAGTATAAAAGGGTTAAAACGGAAAACTTGCAATATTGAGATTTTCTTTCTGCAATTCGGAGTTTGAGATTAAAAAGGAAATTATATAAAAACAGAATCGTGTAGAGACAAAATATTTAGCCCATTTGTGTTGCCTAGGGTTACCAGCATTCTCCAACCCTCTTGCTTTCATGTATTTTTGTAATTTGGGTTAAACTATAAACATCTAAATATATTAGAATATCATAAGGATAATTTATTTTACTAATTGAAATCAATGTGAGACTCATACCAGTTTGTTAAATACAGGGATAAATTGTAATTTTGATAATTATTGCCTAAAGAGTAATCTAATTTTTACAACTTACTGAAAAATATACATCACTCTATATTATATACAGTCAATACTTGATTGGGCTTCCTTTTTGCATGAATTAATGCAGTATGGCTTATAGGAGCAAAGGAACAGCCTGGACATGTCACCATTTTAGAGTAGTAAATTAAGCTAAGAACATATTTTTGGACTGTGGGAGAAACCTGGAGTACCCTGAGAGAACCCACACATGTGAAGGGGGAGAACATGCAGAAAGGCCTCATGACTTCTTACTGCAAGGCAGCAATGCATCATGCACTCCAAGATGCCTCAATAGTCCATATAAATAAATTAAACTAGACAAAACAGTGGTTTTTCTTTTCTTTTAAGTGGAAATGCACTGCTATTGCTTTTCACTGGCAAGTACCTCACTAAACATATTTGTTGTTGTGATGGTAAATTGTTTGGAATAGGTTTCTTTTGAAGGGGTTATAAAATATAAACATTCTTAATATCAAAATTTAAATATATAAAAAAAGTAAGACTCTGAAGCATTAGAGGGCTTATTATGCTAGAATACAACTCCGAAAATATGTGGATTTGCAAGATTATGTCCTACCTTATTGTTTCCAAGTGTGTCACAAAAAAAAGGACGCAAGAAACGCACAGAAACAATACCCTTGGCCTGAAGAAACATGGGGATAAGGTTTGAATCATGAAACAAAAACAGGTATTTAGGACACAAACACCCTTCATTATACTGCCCTGTTGATTCTTGAGTACCGAGTGGCTTTCAAAAAGTAATCATGCCCTTTCAAATTTTCCGTAGTTTGCTCCTTATAACAAAGCTTTTCCAAAGATAAACTTTAAAAGTGGAAGGCTTTTAAACGTGTTTTACAATTGTTACCCATTTCTTTTCCACTTCACACTATTTTGTGTTGGTCGGTCACTCAAAATCCAAATCAACTCCCACCACTGATGCTTGTAGTTGAAGGAAAGAAAATACAACAACATAAAGCATGCGGAATACCTCCTCGATGCAATGTGGGTCACGTTTGGTATCCAGTTCATTTTAATTCCTGAATCTCCAGTTAAAGGGTGTGCCTGCCTAGTGTTCAGTTTGCTTCTGCATTGTGTTTTTATCTTAAATCATACAGTCTGTGGCTGCATTTAAGCCTTTTGGCCATGAGTAATGTCTGCCTTTTCCACCCCTCGACCTTTGCTATTTTTAAACCAACATCTCCTGCAGAATGACAGCGCTGACACCACTGATCCACCCACGCCAGGCGGTTTAATTAAGGGGCATGAGGCGTGAATGCAGCAGGAATGTTTGCCCATTCATTACACCTCTTTTGTCCCGGTGCGACTTTTCTGGAGCCCCCCAGTCAACCTGAAAAAGAGGTAACGGGAAGCCAGCTCCCATTAGACAGTTGTCAATGCCGGCCCACGTGTTTTCTTTCAAACTTTAAACCGTCAAACTGCATTTTAACCGTTAGGGGAAAAAAAAAAAAGCAACAATAAAACATATCAAGCTTACAATAACATGCATTTTGTTGAATTCATTTTATTTATTTACCTTCTTTGGTTTGTGCGTTTATGATCTGCAGGTCGCAGTCCCCGGCTCTGAGCTTCTCCCTGCCCATAATCTGCTTCTTCAAGTCAGTCAGCGAGATGTTCGGCCCATCAAAAACCACCGTGTCGTAGCTGAGTTTGGAGGAAAACTTATAATGAATATGAGCCATAGTGGACACAAGCTAAAAGCCTGGTTCTGGACCGCTAGGAAACTCAACAGCTGGTAGCTTTTCTCCTTTGACAGAACCCCCGCTTGTAACTAACTGTTACAGAGGTGAGGGGGTGGGGGCTAGCCGAGGTTAGCAGCAGCAGTTTGGCAAACAGCGTCGGTGGTCTGCCGCTAACAAGCTAGGTGGTTCATTGACTCCAACTGCCGGATTTAAGGTGGGTCTCACAGGATGACAACTCCCGGTTTCACTCGGAACAGGTGCGCAGACTCAGCCCGGACCGCATTCATTCAGTTTCAAATCTAATTTTAACTTTTATTCTCGCTAATGTCGCTCTCTTTCAATCCCGAGCGGAGTTCGCTGACAGAAACCACCAGCTGTTTCCACGAGCAACGGCTCGTCAGCAGAGTGCACGCACCAGACCGTGCTGCGTTCACGTGAACTCCGACGCCCAGGTTCTGAAACGCGTTTTCTTTATTTTCCCCACATCAAACGTTTGGGTAAAAACACAGAACGAAGTCTAGGGAAACGCTTAGAAATCTATACAAAGACTTCCAAAAATTCCTAAACTTATGCTATTTTAAATTCAACCATGTATCCCTGACTAGATTAAACAAAAATGAAAACAATTTGTCACCCTCTCAGGACATAGTTTGCTTATTAAAGATAAGAATTTAGGAAGTCGGTATTCCCTGCGGCAACTCCCTAAAATTGTCAGTCACAAAGTGTTATTTGGACACAGGTGTAATGCAAAAGTAATCTTTTATACTGTATTGTTATGCTGATATTAAATAATTGGGTTGATTTTAGTTAAAATTATTTCCTTTATAACTTTCTCATCATATTTGTTTTAGTTAAAATACTAACATATTAGTATGAACTGAGACAAATAACTATGTTAAAATGTAGGTAAAAGTTTGTCATTGTATAAAGAGTGATTATAATAATAGATTAACTGTTAGACTGTCACATTATTTGTAAGCAATCACCTAATTCTACTCAATTATTTTTTCGGTATTTCACAGTAGCCATATCACCAATTTTTCTTCTTACACTTGAACGCAGCATATTCCCACGACGAACGAGGGCACCTGTTTTGAGACAAGCAGCCGAAAAAATAAAAAATAAACAAAACAAAAAAGAAACAATGGATAACTATTAAACGTGCATCGTTAACTTGATCTAATTTTAAAGAAAATTATTAATTGCTTTGATTATTTCTAGTAACGCAAAAATTACTCTTTGGGGTTAACATAGTAGTACTCCAAAATATAAAAAGCCAAAAATAAGTTAGGTATAATAACTAAAAAAAAAAAAAGACTTAACTTTAAAAATTGTAAATAACAAAAACAAATTAAAACTGAAAATGTCTATGAACTCCTGTCTTTCAGGGGCCCACCAATGTGCTACCTAAAGATCCCACTAGAGGGAGACAAAGTATCGTTTATTTTGTTGTATTTCAACGAGCAGTCTAATTTCTTGACACTTAAAAGTGCAGCTAAAATATGCTTGGGATTAAGTTGTATTCATTAAAAAGTCTTGCAAAAAAAACCAATCATTATTATTGTTATTATAATTGGCCGCGTTTATTTTTTAAATGTTTAATTACATCCACTGTGGATGGAAATGCCATAAAATAAAACATATTGGTAAATTTGGATATAGTTACTAACTATATTCATATTAAGTGTACGTTTGAGCTTAAAATAATAAAGAAGCAAGCAAAAATTGTATGAGTCAGAGCTTTACTTACATCACCAGGTTGGTGGTGGAGGGGGGGCACCATATACATACACATAACAAAGCATGCAGCTGCTAACGGCAAGCTGGTTGGCTGGATTGAGATAAATGAAGGAATAGAATGGACAGATTTGAGAAGTGTGTTCTGCTCTCAGCTCTCTTCCTCCTCCTCGGTTTTTTCCTCTCTGTCTTTGCTGCCTGCCTGCTCTGCTCAGAGGAGGGATTTGCCCTATCTTCCCTGGCTTAGTGCACCAACGTGAAAGCGGTGGGTGGATGGGAAGACGTAGAAAGAAGAAGAAGAGGAGGGAGAGGATGAAAGGGAAACAGCTGCTGCCTTTAAACTGACGTTCTTCTTATCGTGATATTATAGAGGATATGTTCACTGACTCAGCCATCAAAGAGCAGCTCGGAAACAATTACACCCTCGGTTTTGGGTGCGTTTTCTGAGCATGTGTGTGCGCGTGTGGTTTTCAGTCTGTAATCCCAGCAGAACATGTTTGAAGATGGGCACGGTGTTGAAAAAACATTTAAACCCTTATGGATAAGTGTGGAATGGCAAAAATACAAAGTTTCTGAGAGGTGCTGGAGGAAAAAAAGGTAATCTTTAGACTTAGTATTGGTTATTTGATCACCATGTGTGGCAGCACCTGTGTGGTTTTACAGGAAATGGGTTGTGTCTATTTCAAGAAAATCTACAGTATAAGCACAACATGACTCGTTGAGTAAAGAGAAATATTTGAAAATGTAACTGAAGAATTTTGGGAAAACGTCTTAGTTGATGTGTGCACAATATCAGAGGATATAGAAGCCATAGCCACAATTTCAATGGTTCATAAGTACATTTACAACCTAAAAACAAAGTGCCACAGTGGATAAATATTGTGCTTTGACTTTATTGCAAACAGCTTAGCTATTTCAAGTTGAATAAGTGAACGAGTCCTTCTCTGAGAACTCTCAATAAGACGTAGTCGACTCTTTTCAGTAGAACTCAATTATTCTCTAAAATTCGATGCGATTGGTTGGTAAACCTAATACGTCACTTACTTTAACAAACTGAAATTTATCCGAAAAGAATATCGTAATTCAGCCAAAACAACATTTTTGACATTCGTTTGGCTTATAGTCTACGATCTGAAATAGATGCTCATTATCTCAAACCCTAGCAATGTGACATTTATTCTGCATCTGAAAAACAAATCCCTTTGAGAAAGAGCTTGTTGCACAAGTTTTCATATCTAGATGATTCAGTGTTAGCATTTAGTTCTTTTGAGTTCACACATCCCTTCAGCTCCAGTGAATCTGATTAACCTGACGTCTTAGACGCTTACATCTTTAAGCTACATCCGCAATTTGCAGAGAGGATGCATTGCTATGCATCTTTGATAAATCATAAAGATAAAGTAACATTTTCATAGGAAAACAAACTCAAATACATGTTTTATGCTCTTTATTGATCCTCTCTAACTTATCTGGAATCTTTCCATCTTTGACCTTTTCTCCTTCCTATTTCTCTCATTCTTCCATCTTCCCCTTCCTCAATCTCGTCTTTCTGCCTGAGCAACATTCACAGCTCCGAGGCATTTTCTTTTTTTTTTCACGCTTCAAATAGCCATAGTGTTACTCCACTGGAAGCACACACAGCGAGAGGCGCTCTCACATGTGCTCATCCTTCAAAGTTTTCCCTTATCTGGAAGCTGTTTATTTTCCTTTTTTAGACCTTTCAGAGTAGACCGAAGCTGATCCAGTGACAGATTTCTTGAAGTGATGCGAGTAATTAGTCGGGGTAAGTCCTGAATGAGTTATTTCTCTGCTTTTCATAAATGTGCTGTTTATTGTTGTGCTAATCCCTGAGCATCTCTACTGTGGCATGAGGTGCATTAAGAATGTTACATATTAATTCTTTAATGAATGTCCATGTTGATGTCTAGTTGTATTGCACAAAAATAACTTTGCTTTTCTAATTAAGCTAATTAGGAAAAACATTTTCGCCTAAGTAATAGCACATCTTTAAATCAATTCTATTCAGTTCAATCAAAAAATAATTTAATCACTCCAGACAGAATTTAAATATTTGTTCCGACTCACATTATAAAGTTTTTTTCTGTTATAATAATAATGATTTTATTCTGAAGGTCTCATGATGATATTTGATATTTTAGAGTATTTGGAGACTTCTTTTAGCGTCATGCGGCCTGCTCCTGGGGTGAACTCGCTCGGACGGCCAGCTGTTTTAAAGGCTCTCCATTTACAGATCCCCCAAATATATTTACAAATCCATTAAATACGCACAGGGTTTCATGGGGTGTATTAATTTTAACACGTTTATGGATCATTTGGGCCCTATGACAGACATGATCGGTTTGTGGACGTCGTCTTCAGCACACAAATTTCCCGTTTTATTTTTAGCCTCTCACAGCAACGCAACGAAATCATCTTTATGTTGATTTCGCTCAGGAACTGAGCTGATTCCTGCTGGGAATGCTCAGTGTTTTTTTATGGGCTATTAGCATACGGAGGACATTTTCTCTCCCTCTCTTTTTTTTTTTTTTTGGGCCAATGGAGCTGAAGAAAGCAATTACTACAGCACCACGCTGCTTGATGAAAGGTTGGGGCTTCAAACCAGAACATTTGTGGCAGAGGGTCAAAACAAACAAACAAACAAACAAAAAAAAAAACGGCTAAGAGGATCAGAGGGAAGACGAGTGGAAAAACACGGGCCATGTCCACTGTTTAGCTGTGTGAAGGAGAGAGGAGGTGAAGGACGTGATGGATAGAGAACCTGGCACAATCAGTTTAGAAGAACAAAAGGGTAGAGCCGCAGCAAAACAAAGACTGGTGGGAAGACTCCTAAAATGCCTTCCTACACCTTCATTTCCATATTCAAAAGCGAGAGGCTCCATCTGTGACGTCAGATTTCGGATTATTCATAAGGTGAATCTGAACGCTCGGTTAAATCTTCCCACTCACGCGGCACTCTTCATGTGCCTTTCCGTGTTGGTATTTTCAGAGGATTTATATCAGGCACAAATGTTAGCGGGGTAATTATGCAACATGTGAGGCTAAGCCCAAAGCACTCTTCCAGTGTTGACACAAAATAAGAATAAGTAACTGCCTGCTAAGGCGTCGTTGCTCTATTAAATTACTTGACGTTCCATTAGGAACTCTGCAGAAGTAGAACTAGCACGTGTCTATTCATCACAGTGTCCTGTAGAAGTATTCATTACCTCTTGTCCTCTTCACATTTGAGCAGGTTACAACCACAAACTTTCATGCACATTGTTGGAATTGCGTGTGATTAGCCTGCATAAAGGAGCGCACAAATGTGAAGTGGATGGAAAAGGACATGTGATTTTTATCTGACCATTTTAAATGATATTTATTGCAGAAGTCCCCTAAGTGGCAAATGCAAACAGCATTCCTCTGTGTGTGACTTAGTCTCATCCTAGAGCCTTTTGGTTAATTCTCTAGAAGCTGCAGACAAACAGCTCAGGTGAGATAATCTGGTGACTGGACAACAGTTAGTCTCGTACTCCACTTAAATCTTCCAAAGTATTTTTGGTCTTTTTTCCAGTTCAAATATTTGGAACACTTGAAATAAGACTAAACTAACTCACAAGTGACTTCTCAGTAAGATATAGGATCTTGTTTTAAGTAAACAATTCCTTAATATTGATGAAAAGTATTAGTTCTACTGGCAGTTTATTTCATTTATAACATTCCCAACACCCCCCCCGCCCCGTTATAAGTGAAATAATCTACCAGTAGAACTAATACTTTTCATCAATATTAAGAAATTATTGACTTAAAATTGTAGAAAGAAAGTACGGTGGCCGACAGGTGCAAATGCGCAGCAAAAGAGAAAACATGCAAACAAAAAAGAAGACACCCCCGAATGAAATGCAGCAAACAAAAAGAGAGACGCAAACACCCCCGAATGAAATGCAGCAAATAAAAAGAGAGACGCAAACACCCCAGAATGAAATGCAGCAAACAAAAAGTGTTGAAAACGGAAGTGCTCCAGACCACTAGGGGGAGTCAAAGAAAATAGTATTCATTTCTATGGGACCAGATGCAAGATTCAGAGAAAGAAATTTGAAAGAAAGTAAAGGTATCTCTCTGAATCTTGCATCTGGAAAGTGTGATTATTGTGAGAAGTCTGAAACAATAGAGCATGTTATTTTAGAGTGTTGTAAGTATGAAGAAGAGAGAAGATGCATGCTGAGAGAGTGTGTAGGTATTAAAGAAAGGTTTAATTTAATAGAATTTTTGAGGAGAGATTTCGGGAGTAGACATATTCAAATAATTATTCGGTATCTTAAGAAAACAAAGCTATTTCATAGGATATGAGTAGAGCAAGTTGGGTGTGAATGTGTAAAGAATATCAAAGAGGGGTATATAAAGTTATAAGCAAGTTGGATAATATAAGCAGGTGTGTATGTGTGGGGGTATGTTTAATCAGGAGTTAATGGAGGGAAAAGGTAGAAAGTGAAAGTTTATAGACCATCTCGAACCACACTCCATACTGGTAAGTGGCGGTAATGCTACTGTAAGTTTGTTGCCAACCGCCAATAAATACCAAGAAGAAGAAGAAGAAGAATCTTGCATCTGGTCCCATAGAAATGAATACTATTTTCTTTGACTCCCCCTAGTGGTCTGGAGCACTTCCGTTTTCAACACTTTTTGTTTGCTGCATTTCATTCGGGGGTGTTTGCGTCTCTCTTTTTATTTGCTGCATTTCATTCGGGGGTGTCTTCTTTTTTGTTTGCATGTTTTCTCTTTTGCTGCACATTTGCACCTGTCGGCCACCGTAAGAAAGCCATAAAAACACAAATACTTTTCAGTATTTATTTTGAGAAAACTTTTGAAAACCATATGCCATTGTGATTCCAATTCATAATTATATGCTAGGTTAAGGAGGCTGTCACATAAAATTTCAGTAAATACATAATGTGACAAAGTATTGGTCCTCCATTATTCTGTTGCATTTTCTCAACTTTGAGCATATCTGCGTCTCCCCTCAGCTTCCCTTTTCCTCTCTCGGCTCTCCCCTTCCACCCATCCTCTCTCTCTCTTCCTCTCTCTCCATCATTCAGGGACCTGCACCGGAGCTCTGGAGATAAGCAGACGTTTTTATCCATCAGATAGCTAATGCAGAATGATACACATTTGTCTGCGATTGCAGGTTTAGTTGGAAACGTGCTGAGTGCACTTGCTTCCTCTCTCTTAATACCCTGAATTTTGTTTCTGATGAAGATTCACCAAAAAAAAGATTACTTTATAATCTATCTATCTATCTATCTATCTATCTATCTATCTATCTATCTATCTATCTATCTATCTATCTATCTATCTATCTATCTATCTATCTATCTATCTATACAATGGAAACAGAAAGTCGCAGCAAAGCAAAGAAACGCATCAGACATGTTTTACAATAAATAAAAATCCACAACACATTTTGGAAAAGAGGTTTCTTTATTTTCTAATTATTATACTGTATTCATATAGGTATTCATATTAATATAATGTAAGTAAAAGTGTGCTTTTATTTTTACAGCACGTGTCCATGTCAGACTGCTGTTTGTTGGAGGTTCACATTGTAAAGTATACAGTGAAAGTGGCTAAGAGTTGTGTGTGTCGGGGTGTGGGCGTGTGGGTGTGTGTGTGTGTGTGTAAGAGCCAGCATGTCTGTGTATACATGTGTGTGCATCATATATGTTTGCAGAGGGCTACTTATTTCTCATCAGGGCTCAGAGGTGTGAAGCAGGAATAAAAAGCTGCCCAAATATCCAACCAGACATCTATCACCCGTCAACACGCTTTCTGGCGAATGTTTGAAAAATCTCACCTACGTTCCCTTTGCTTATGCATTTTAAAATGGCTACTCAGGGTTTCAGCTGCTCGTACGACTTGAGGCTTTCATTTTCGCTTAAAGGAAACACAATGCCCCCCACCCCCAAAGAAAACATGAGTAACAGTTGTTTCCTGTTTCTTCTCCTCACATTCATCTGAGAACTGTCTCATCCTCCAGCCACCTGCTACATTTCCTGCCAACACATTCGTTCTAAAAAAAACAACCAAAAAACAAAACAAAACCCAAAAGAGTTATGCTACACTTTATCTCATACCAAAGAGCCTTCAGTCAGTAACTGTGATTTCCTGTACTCACAAAAAAACAACCTAGTTGAATGATTAATGTAATTTTCACTGAGCCTTCCCCTGAGTTTGCTCTGGCGTTTGTTTTCTAACAGTCCTCAGGTCCTTTTGAGGTGGACAGAGCCAGGTTACAGTCGTTAGCCATTTGACATGCTGAAGTTCTTATTAATGCTTAGTTAGCTACATGTGAGAAACCAGAAAACTTTTCAGGGAATACCCGGCAAGTCTGTAGAGGTATAATTCAGATAATTTGTCATCGAGTCAGTGCAAGTACTACAACAGATTATGGAGAGCGAGGATCTTTACCCCCATAAACTGGGATAGTGTTCTTTCTTCCACAACCAGAAACCAACGTTTACATCAAAGATAGTGCTTTAAAATACCAGTCATGTGTTTGCGTTGTGACTTCTAAAAACCTGATTTCATGTCTCAACCAAACAATAAGCAACTTTCCCTTTGCTACTTGTGACCGATGAGCTGTCAAAAGGTTTGATCCTACACCTGGGAATGTATTGTTTAACTCCATCCATATTTACAGTAGAAAGTACCGTCTCAACATGGGTGGCATTAGTTATTCACAACATTCACAATTTTGGTGTGTTGACTGTTCTCTATGTGCCCAGAAGTGGAATTTTCTGAGTTCCTAGTTGGAAATAACCCAAAAAACGGCACCTTAAATTGTAATTTCAATCTGGAAAGTCAGAGGACAACTAACAGCCACCAGATTCACAATCCAACATGGGCATAAACATGGTTCTAGGAGTAGGAGGGATTGCATTTTGTCACATATCTGTTTGTATCTCAGTAAGCCAGTAGCACATATAGTACTGTAAAACTTCTATTTACCAGCATACTACTATTTAGTTTGGTAGAACTTTACTTGACGGGGTGTGCATAATACTGATATGACACTGTCATAAACATGACATAACATCTGTTATGAACACGAAGAAGTCTTTATGAATGTCTATGATTGTTGCCATAAATGTTATTAGGTAAATAATGACACTTTTAATGAAAGGTTGCTCTAAAAGTTGCACTGAAAGTCCATTAAAACTGCCAACTTTGCATTAAAGTGTCATTATTTACAAATAATACAAAGTCGGCACTTCTAATGGACTTTTAATGCAACTTGTAAAGCAACTTTGCATTAAGAGTGTCATTATGTACAGAATGAGGCTTCATGATAACACTCATAGACATTCATAAAGACTCCTTCATGTTCATGGCAGGTGTTATGTCATGTTTATGACAGTCAGTCTTATGCACACCCTGTCAAATAAAGTGTTACCTTTTGTTTGAATGAAAACAAAATATTAATAAATAAAAGAAGATAAATCCATTGTTAGAATCTTGGGTTGCTAAAAGTCCCACTAAGCATCCTAATTTTCCATGTCAGAGGCAAATTGACTGCTGCATATTTATGTCACACTGATATACACCATTTTTGCCTTAAAGGTAAAGCGGAAAACGTTGGTTACATATTGTAACCCCAGATTCAGTATAGAGCTTTGGAACGTGACGTCACTGCTCTAGACGTAGGGTTATGAGCGCCATCTTGAAGGGCCATAAACATAACCGACAAACGACTGTCTCACAGATATTTCGAATCTAAGTTACTTAAAATAATTTATCAATGGTTCAAACTTGCTGCGTTATTGGATGCAATGTCCGATCACACGACCGAAACGGTAAAAAGATGGAAAACGGACTTTCGTTTCACTGTTTTCCTGCCTGTAAAACAAGGCGAGGAGGCTAAGCTATCGGAGCTAATGAAAAGGAGACGAATGTCCCGGGTATCAGCGGTGAGACGCCCTGATATTATGTTCTCCAACATCCCAAGATATCTACAAGTTTGCTCCAGACATGTCAATTCTGGTGAGTGTCTAAAATCGCTTTGTTGGTGTTGTGTCATAATTTTTTTGCTATGATTTTGTCCGGGTGTACTCATGTTCAGTTACGTTGAGTTCATTGAAGTGGGTCAACCTTGTTTAGGTCGGGCTTATATTTTTTATGTAGCATAGTCCGAGTTTTGTCAGTGGACATCGAGGTTATTCCATTATTGTGAATTAAACTATTTTACTAGTGTTATCAAATTTACAGTATTAATACTGTTGTGTGTTCTGATATGTCCTCTTCAAGGCACACCGACGTAGGAAATGGATTAACTCAATCCAGACTGAATATGGGTCACTGCGAGGTAAACGCCACACCATTGGACCGACATGCGCATCAATTAAAGAAGCGATACAGCAAGACCATGATGGATCAACAAGTGGGGGAGCAAGTTACAGAGACTGTGTTTTCATTATGTACCCCTTAAGAGGTAAATAAGACAGTAGCAGAGGCTGTAGAAGAGGAGCAAGTTTTAGAGGCTGAGGAGGAAACCCCAGGAGAGGAGCTCAGCAAGGCTGCACACTCTGAAGAGGAACATGAACCATTTGTGTTGAAATGTGTGTACAGTTGGAAGTGGCTGTTTTCTCTCATTTAATAATTTAATGTGGTAAACATTCATGAAACGTTTGATTCAAGCACTTCAAGTTGCATGTAAACAGGTGATGAAATGAATCACATTTTAAGTGAAAATTTGATATTTAGAATATTGCAGGTAATAAACATACATGTAATGAAAGATTATATTTTTAAATAGACATTTTGTGTGATTAAAGTAAACAATTATATAATCAGACATTTTGCAGTAAACATTTAATATAAACAATCAAACCAGATGGAAGAGCCCATCTTAAATGTTTAATGTGTAATTAAACAGTTCAGAGTAAACAACAAAGGTGACAAGTAAATTTAATGAAATAGATCACACTTTAAGTAAATATTTGATATATATAAGAATTTAAAGAGTGAACATGTAATGAAATAGATCCTGTCCTAGAATTTTATGTGATTGAACATTACAGGTAACAAATGTGATGATCATCTGAGGTAATACATTTTATGAACATTTTTTAAATATAAAATTAGTAAAAATATTTAAAAAACAGGGGTCAAAATGTAATAAAGATGAGAGTGCTTCATCTATACAGTCTAGTAGAACAATTTCACACTGATTTTGAGTTAATGGGGCACACAATTTGGAAGCTATTGAAGAAAACATTTAATATTACAATTATTTAAAATATTGAATTTGACTTAACATTCTAATAGAGGAAAGTGTGCCTCGTGTAATAGCATGAATTGCCACTTTTGTGTATCACTGGGTCACAAGGCAAGGCATTTATTTACAGGAGTGTTTGGTTCGGAAATTGACGGTCAACAAGTGAACCTCCGAGCGCTTGAGGAGGGAGCGGTAGAGAACCGCTGGCCGGAATTAGCGTTCATAAGCGTTGGCGGAGCGTGGATATCCAAAATCCAACTTGAAAACAACTTCACTGCGCCTGGTAACACGCCGGAATAAAATAAAGTTTGTTTTGGTCTGTGGCCTTTAAAGATGGCGGCGAGCGACTGCGCGAGATGTAAACGTCATACGCAGTGACGTTGGTTCCAAAGCTCCATAGGCGCGGCCCTTTACGGCTATCGCTAGTGGGTTTATTCCACGCGCGCAGTGCTAGCTAAACTCAAAGTTAGCTCTTATCGGATATTACAGACAGAGCTGTGCAACCGCATTTGCAGTTTTCGAACAGGCTTATGAAACATCAATCACAGGTAACTATGTCTGTGATATTCCTTATAATTTGCTGGACTTTGACATGGCTACACACAGCAAGGTAAACATGTTAGCGCCTAGTAGTAGTAAATCGCTTTGACCTGTCATATCTCAGAGATTAAATTTTCATATCGCAAGCTTGGCGAACTTGGAAATGCAGCTGAGGTAGTACTAAAAATATTTCTGAATAATTTGCATCATTAGAACTGCAACCACTAAAATTAGCTAAACTGTATATGTCACATGTTAGAAACCTAGAACTTTGGAGTCTATATTGTTATTTCTTTGTAAGAACTTTGTGTGTCTGGCCACTAAATAAACAAATACAAAACTCTGCAAGACATTTCATTTTTGAATTTTTACTAAATTTAAATTCAACAGAATTATCAAATTAATAGTTTCATCGCCATTTCATTTACTGTAATAAATGTATT
The DNA here is from genome assembly GCF_002775205.1 of Xiphophorus maculatus. NCBI lineage: Eukaryota > Metazoa > Chordata > Actinopteri > Cyprinodontiformes > Poeciliidae > Xiphophorus > Xiphophorus maculatus. The sequence continues at coordinate 17,900,064 of NC_036458.1, read as the reverse complement.
AGGTCAAAGCAGCGTAACTACAGCAGAGAGGGAATCTGTTAGATGATGAACTAAAAATTAGCAAGGAAATATAAATACAAGCTTTCAATCAACACGACCAGGATACATTTTTAAATATTGGCTGCTGTATTATTGGGGACTGACGTCTCCAAAAACTTTAATTCCTATAACTGTAGAAAAAGCTAAAATATCTTGAAATCGTATGACAGGTAAATCCATCACATAAAATTGTTAAAATTCCTTAAGCAGGAAAGTGTTTGTTTTTTCTGGGGAGTAGTTTTGGTTACTGTTGGTTAATGTAATTTAAACCGGGTTGTTCTAATTTGATACTATAAGCTTCTATCTATCAATTAATGTTTGTTTTGCATCGCTAAGGTTGAGTGCAGCCACCGCACAGCTCATTTCAGGTGGCAGAATATGGGATCTTGAGAATCTTGATCTCTATTTAGTGACAATGGAACATGGACGGACCAGTAAATCAACAGCTTTGGCATTCAGCTTGCTTCTTTATGATAGCCATGAGCAATGCAGAAACTACTGCAACCTTGCTACCTATTGCCATATTTCTTATCCCTCACGACGATAGAGCTACATTATTTTCAAAAATCAAAGACAAGCATCTTCCTCTCAACTACAGTACCAAGACACGGCGTCTTTTAACACCAGAAACAAAATAAGTAACATGGAGCGGCCCTGCAAACACACTTGACTTTGTGTCGACAATCCACTGAGGTCAGCAAATATGAGAGGGTAAAGTTTTTGTATATTATTCTACAAGATTTGTAAAAGCTACACTGCTCCTTTTGAACCTAAGTTTTAGGAACATTGACAGTCATCAGACTTTTCCCTTTCCTGCGAGGATCTTTCTGCTGTACTTTAATGCAATTGAACAGACAGACTGAAATGTTCAAGAAAAAAACACGGTCAGGTCTGAGAAGAAGGCTGCTACTACGAAGTCCTGTCAAATCCAGAGGGTAAAACAAGAACTCAGTCCACCAGAACTCTCTAAAATCAAAGCAGCCTAATCGACTTTTATGGCTACGACTGCCTAGGAATGAGTGGGGCATTTAGCTCTGAACCAGTGTAACCATACTGTGTCATGGGAATGCAGAAAACAGTTATCCTGGAAGCCCCGGAGCTGATGTCGTAGCTGTTTGAAGGCAGGATAGGCAGGCACTGGGTGCATGGGTGAGGAGAGACTAACTCCACACGTACACACACATAAACATCAACACACACACACGTACACACCCACAAAAACATGCATACACAAACATGCAGGCACATAAATCCACCTGTAAGCCCTCCTCACACCGTTACCATAATCGTGTCAGTGTTTGTGAGAGTGTGTGCTGGTAGTGAATGTTGGTTGTAGAGTGCGCATAGCGAGTCTTTTTGTCTCAGAACTACACCGTTGAATTCACATTTCAGTTCATCTGGTTGTCCATGTGTGATTAGCTGGCTCAGTTTACTCAATGCTCCACCTATCGGGTCGACGCAACAGCGACTCGTCGGGAACAGTTTGTTGTTTTTCTCCCAAAGAAACACTAAACATGACACAGTGATTTCTCATAGAGCAGTACACACTTCTTTCCTGCACCGCACTGGGCAAAGCTAGAGTGGGTGCTGTCTCAGTGTGGGTGTCTGTGCATGTCTCTTCATGGAGGAATGTCTGTGTGTATGCAGTTGTGATCGCATATGTGTATTTATTCTTGTGTGGTTCTGTTTCTGTACTAATGAGGACAAATATTTCAACACATTGCCTGTGCCCTTTGGTTTTAGTAATATTTTTTGAGCTGTTAGAGAGCTGTCTGATCCTTCATTCATAAAATGTTCACACTTTTTAAGAGGATAAATTGTTTTTATGTGGACTACAAGCTCACATGTCTAGTTTTACATTTGGCATAATCATCAACCTTAAGAGGAACCTACTGGAAACGCAGTTGAATGCTGATGACCGTTGCAAGACAAAGAAGTAGCTACCAGGTGAAGGATTGGCCTGTGTGAGATTGTCATTGACTTTAACAGAAATATTTTTTCCCCACAATTTGAATGTATCTTTCTTGTAAGTAAGGGAAAAGTGTAGTAGCCATCTACCTCCCAGCTTACTGGTGATGTGCAGCAATAGGTAACACCGGTAACACGCTAATACTCACACATAGCATATTAAAACTGACAAAAATGTAGATTTGTGTATAAAGCTTTGGTGATAATGGATGAGGTATTGTCTTCTTTAGGGGGTGTCCCATTGGTTAGCGGGATATTTTCACTTTTAAACCATATTACGCCTTTCCAAGCACATTGCTGTGTTCTGTCAGTTGTCGGATGAGGATACTAGCCGAGGTTAAAAAAGGATTGCTGGGCGCCGTTTCGTAGATTGTTGGCGTTTCCCCTTATACAGGGCTCTGGCAGTTTAAGCCAGACCTCAGGTGAAAAGAAGTTGTTTGTAGGATCTTGCTTTTCTACCATCAAAATAAAGTGATGGGCATGCCTCAACTCATCATGTTTTAGCTTGATTCTGGAAACACAAATGAATTAAGCCAGCTTTCCTGCAAAATCGTTTCTACGTTTGCCACAGTGTCAAATAAAGCACTAAGAAGAGACTCAAATGTAAATGCTAAACATTTTCAATATGTTTACTTATCATCATATAGCTTGACAGGCTTAGTATCCTGTTTCACTTCCTTCTGCTTTTAACATCTTGCTTTAGAATGGATATATTGTCCTCAGAAGTACAGGAACTTGTAGGCGCAGGAAGGTAAAGTTTGCGTGTTAGTGTCTGTGTGTACTGCAGTGCTGCAAGTCTTGCTGGGTAACGTAGTCTCTGGCACCAGTGAGGTGAGGTCAATGTCCACAAGCAGTCCGTCGGCTCCTCGCTCGTCTCTCCCGTCGGAGGTGTCCGATGTGATTGAAACAACAAAACCTCACAATCACGACAAAGTAGAAAAGGAAACTATAGAATAATATAATAGAAAGACTACGACTCCTGCTTCCCAACTCTGCACCGCATAATCAACCCCGCTCCCCTCAAACGAATATATTCATTATAAGTATATAGTGTGACAGAGTTGGTTCTCCTCTGCACAGTGGCACCTTTAGAATAATTCTTTACTAATAATACAATTACTTGTTGATATCAGAGTATCAAAGCTGAATGGTGGCAGGAAGAGAGTCTCAAAGAGCCCCCTGCGCTCCGTCGGGGTAAACATCTGCAGAGATTAGGCCTTGGGCGAAGCGTCCTTAATGTACCAACCGAGCGTCCCGATCTGGTGCAGAGGTCAGGGTGCTGTTTGAGGCCCGATTTAAGATACAGCAACTATAAGCACTGGAAGCGAATGGATATGGGCATGCATGGGTTTGAATGGTCGATGCTGACATGGCTCATGGATGGCAGTACTAAACATGGCGCCTAGCAGACCCTAAGGATCTAAGGGGCCCCTCGTTATGCTGAGCTACATAGCTACGACTGCTGAGTCTGTAAATCCTACACAGAAAACGGTTATATACAGCAGTGACTCTATGACCTAAAGCTAACCCGGACGCCATGACACACGGGAGACATTTTGACTAATATTTGGCACTGTTTCTGAGCAGTTAGCTAGTACGCTGAATCTTAACTCCAATAACTTAGAATTATCCTATATTTCTTTAAGGCAGTATTTATCTTCTCTAGCTACTGAAAAAAAAGAAGAAGAAAAGCTGGGTGGAAGAGCAACGTCTTCTACCTCTCTTCTGCTCAAAGCATGTTATATTACCACTAAGCTATTCAGCTGGTTTTAAAACAGTTGTTTCTGTGCAAATGTCGTTTTGCTTTTTCCACTTCTCCCTCCAAGATTACACCCCTAAAAGCGACATTGCTGCAGTGCTGAGCATAAAAAGCCCTTGTGTGCTCCTGTTCTTTAAAAATTAAAAGCCCTTGCTTAGAGAGAAGTGTTTTTTCCCTCCTTCCTCCTCCTCATCTCGCAGCCCACAACAGCGGCTGATTTTTGCGGTTAGCTTGCAAAATTAATATTCACAGGTGGAGGGGCAGCATGCGCAGGTGCCCGTCTGTCCCCGTGTGCTCCCTTTATGGCGTGAAAGATGGGAGACAAAACAGCAGCTTTGTGAGTTAAAGAGTTTGACTGCGGTTAGAAGATCTTTAGTCGTTGGTGACTGTCAGAGCAGGGTGCGGAGGTGTCGGGTCAGCGTCGACTCATCTTTAGTTTGTACAAAAAGAGTGCAATGATGGCTTTGGGAGGCAAGAAACACGTTTAGAAATATTTTTATCCTCACTCTTAAGTCCTATAAACAAAATGGAAAAAAACATCTCACAATGTTATGAAAAAAGATTTTACCTCCTGACAGATTTCTTCTGTTTTTCCTTTTTAATCACACTTTGATGTTCCCAATCACTCAACGAGTTTTATTTCTAAACAAAGATAGCCTGCGTAAATACAAAAAGAGATTTTCCAACATATTCTTTCATTCGTGACTATGATTTATTAAGTTACAACAGCTGCCATCAGGGCCTCAGAAGAGACGCAAATCAGTCGCACTGCAGGGTTTTTAGAAATGAACGGCCTGCCTAAGCATCTCAGCAGGATGTAAATCTGAACTTTGACGAGGACAGTGGAAGCCCTCTCTTTTTATTGAGTGATTTATAAGTGGATATGTTTCGGGTCGGTTCAGATTAAGCAACAGGTAAAGCAATCCCAGACCATCACACTACCACCGGAGGGGGTCATCTGAAAACTGCATTATGTATTTACTCAAGTTAATTTGTCAGACATAAAATAATAATAACAAAAAACAAAAAAATATCAGAAATCTGTGAGTGGGATACTATTTTAGCACAGCGCTGTATGATCTGTCTAAACAACTCTTTTTCTCTTCCCACTTTTTTTATGGCTTCTTTTTCTTTTCACACCTACCATCAGCAATAACGGTACAGACAAATTAGTAAATGCTAGAAGACTTAGAGGCAATATAAATCTTCTTGTTCTTTTCAAGGACTTGATAAAGTCTCACTGGCACAGACACCTTTTTTTATCAGTTAGTTGGCATTATTAAACATTTTATTAACACAATCCTCACACAGCTGCTGATAACTGAGCACTCTGACCTATCTAGATGAAATCAGGCAGCAGTCTTTGTACTTTCTATAGCTAAATTGTCAAATTTGCCTTTAAATGCTATTTATAGATTCTCTCAGAGGTCTTCGGGAATGATTTAAAACATGTTTCCCAAAATGCTGGGATGTAGAATAATTTCAGTCCTTTGCAAACATTATTACTAAAACAGCATGTTTACACAGGAGGCATTGGGGCAACATGTTTAAATGAAAGCAGCGCGTTTTTGGATGTTGTGATGGATTACATCTGTTCAGATCTGGCCTTACCGATGGGCATCCCCGGCAAAAGTATTTTTTAAAAAAACCTTAAAATAAAGCTGATCTCTAACCGCAGTAGCATAATCTAGTACAATTTTTTAGAAAGTCAAACTTTCGGCAGATTTTTCTGTTCATGATGCAATGCACTCTTATGAGATGCCCAGGTCGTTTGGAAGAAAAACAGACCCACATCATCACAGATACTGTGGAGAGCAATTAACAATTTTATAAAAACAATAATAACACAAATTTTCCCCAACTGAATAAATATATGAGAATTGAAGGTTGGGTTTTCCGAAATTTTGCAGCGTGAGATTATGCTGCTGCAATTACAGATGGATACATTTTAAGTCCTATTATACAAGACACTCCATTGGATTCAATGAAAGGAGCATTTCTGTCTCTTTTCACTTATGCAGCTGAAGCTTTTACAGTTGCTCTAGCAGAAACAACGTCATGTTGAATTAAAGATATTGACAGGAGAGGTAGCGGGCAGACACAAAAGGTCCTTTTCTAGTTCGGTATGTGCAAATTTTTTTGTTTGTTTTTGTTTTGGCACTGCCTTAATGTATACTTCACAGCTCAGCGGTCTCCCTTACACTGACTCCATCCCTCACATTACCCTGAAATAATAACATCCAGAAAACCTAACTACTCTACAAGGAAGACAAAAGCTAAATCTACTGTTGCTTTAAGTACAGGGAAGATAGGGTGAGAGGAGGGTGTCAGCGAGGTGAAGTATGGGGCCACACGGAAAAACATGGAAGGCGAAAGGTGATTTGTGAAGGCAGACAGACAGATATCTGGTCGTGTGGAGTTTTTTTTTTTTTTTAGGTACAAAAGAAAGTAACTCAAGAAGTGGCAGAAAAAACACAGCTGAGAGGAAGCACCAACGGATCGAACGTTAAGATTTGTTGAGTCACCTTTTCTGCTCACTCTCCAGCAGCTGATCTGCAGTCAGCCTCGGGCAAATCTAGGAATCACGGAATCAGCTCAATTCAGTTTCAGCTCAGTTTGAAGTCAGTTCATATGAAACAAGTAAACAAATGTAGAAATAATCACTTCAACAAATGTCAATGGCACAGATTTTCTTTTCTCTTCTGAACTCAGCCGATCCAAAACTGAATTAAGCCTTGTGGTAAGTTTAACTTTCTCACTATTTAATATCACATTTAGAAAGTTCACTGTTCCCCTCCAGCTCTACTGCTACCCAAAATGACAGGAGAGAGGTGTGAAGATCATAGATCACACTTTTTCTCTTCTCTTCTGTCTTTTTATCAATTTCACATTAGTTGTGATTTGTCAGGAGAAGTTGTTCCAAGCAACAACTCTGTATGTCTTCTTCTCTTCCCCTTAAAAATGTCAGAAAGTCAGTTTATGAACAGGAAAATCATGAACCTAAATTGCTACAGCTGTCATTTATAAGCGGCTACAGATATAATTTTAAGGTGTATCAGGCGTACATGAATGTTGGGAAGAACTTCTCCATCAAACCCCACCCTGCTACACACTAAGATACTCTCAGAGCGCAAAGGATTCACAGTTCAAAGGCTAAAAATTTCACAGTTCACAGTCGGGGTTAATCACACCCCTTCCCAATCCCACAACCCTTCATATTCCTGTTTGTTTGCTTGGAATTCCACTGGATTTCTCCTCCTCTTCGACACTCTGATTGGGTGATATCTGCAGCCAGATTCCCTCAGACTGGTGTGGTCCTGCGGTTGGGGTCCTTGTTGTAGTCTTTAGTGAGCGTGCTGCTCTGGAGGAAATCCCTCTCCGAGTTGAGCAGCCCACCCATGCCGCTACCCGCTTTGCCGCCCGCATTGCCCGCTTCTCTCGGGTTCAGCGTGTACATGGGCATCTCGGAGGCGGCCGGCCCCGTGTAGCCGCCCTTCCCCAGGGGCGACGCGTCACGGCTTGGGGCCTCGGAGGAGCGCATACTAGAGCGGCGGCGGAATCGGTAGCGGTAGGAGGGGATGCGGCTGAAGGCGGATTTCTTTATGAGCTCGGTGCGGGACTTGGCGCGCAGCTTGCGGTGCTTCTCGATGAACATGTGCACCGCCAGCACGCCCACCATTTCTGCCATTATGAAGGAGAGGGCGCCAAAGTAGAAGGACCAGCCGTACGAATAGGACTTCTTGCTGTCACTCTGACCTGGATCTCCAGAATTGGCTGAGATGTAGACAATAATTCCAATAATGTTGCTGAGACCTGGAAGAAACACATGGAGAAAAAAACACGCTTACAGGACAGACTTTATTTCACAATAATAAACAGAACTTTGAACTTTATGACGTCAACATGAGTCAAAATAACATGCATTCGAGGTGTCCGCTCTTTATTAACCATGAGTGTTTAACAGAACCCAAATGCAGGCACTTAGAAGGTGGAAGCAGGTTCCGTCACAGTTGTATGGCGCACATTTGACCAAAATAAGTCCCTCATTTCAGTTCTATGGTGGAGCTGAAGGCTGGTGGAAGAATTGATTTTACCCGTTTCTCCTCTCAGAGTAAAGTAGGCATTAGATCTCAGAATTAGACAATAAAACCTTCAAAAGGCCTTTCAGAGACAGATACAGTGCTAATAAATATTAGATATTCGTCATAAAACTTACATTTACCCTTTAGCAATAGAATAAAATTACTAGTTATTTGTAAACTGGAACGAGTTGGATTAATATCTTAGGTCTTGATTCTATTTTTTCTGTGATCTGATCTTGTTGATTGTAAATAATCCCGAGAAATATACAAATCTAAGGTTTTCTAATAACAGAGGTAACTCTCGGTTTGAGAGTGTTGAAGAAGTCATTAATTTGGGTCAGTTATTTTATTCTTTGCGCTGTAGCTAAGACGCTTTTCACAAAAGCAGGATGTAGCATGTACTGACAGGATCAAGCGTGAAGTGTGAAATTACCTGTCAGAAAGGGCAACATGTCGCATTTACAACCATGGACATCCTGTAACTGTTAAACAGTGGGGCATAGTTGGTGAAATGTGTCCTTTAACAATGCTATCCTGCTGTTATCTCTTTGCATCACGCCACAGATGACAGGTAAACGCCACACTCCTACACTGAAAGAGGAGCCAGGACACTGACTGTAGCAAGCAGAGGTAGACGCACAGTGATGACTAACCTGCAGATACGAAGAAGATTCCTGCGCTGAGGATGACATTGTGTCTGCTCCGGTAAAACTCACTGGCAGCCACACAAAGCCCCCCCAGGAACAACAGACCAACACTCATGATGGGGAAGATACTGGAGGCGCGAACGGCACCTGCATGCACAGAGGAAACAGGAGGAAGGATTGTCTCATACACACACAAGAAAATATTTGACTAGAAATAATGTTTATTTTGACCTGATTTGAACAAATTGCAGATGGCTTGTAACGTGTTGGTGCGACTGTCACATCAGAAATAATGCTAAGATGTTGGAGTGTATGTTTAAAACACACATCAACATATTCAAGCTGCACAATTATTTTTTAGTAAACTCTTATTTTAATAATTGATTATTCTATTTATTATTCTGACAATCGATTAAAGAGTTCGAGTTCTGAGTAAGACATATTTACAGACAAAGAAGCTTCTTTTTTTAATCTTAAATGTAAAATGTACTTATTTTTTGTTCGGTTGTGGCTCTGAATATGTTGTTCTTTCATCAAATCGCTTTTTTTTGAGTCTGTGTACTCTAATTAGCGATTAATTATTTACCATATTAATGAACAATTACTTCAATAATAAATCGATTGTGATTAATCTGATTAATTGTTGCAGGCCTAGTTTGACGATACATGACATGGTCTCTCTTCACTGCCACGTGTTTCCGTTTTATCCTTCTTTTGCACAACTGAAAAGAAAAACTTGGAGGAAATTTCAATATACTGTATATACCCTTAAAGAGTTGAACTTCCCTCTCAGAACAATACCACTGAAGTCTGCATTCGAACATGACGGTCATAGACTCAGTTTAAATTCACTGTGCTTGGAAACTGCACCACTTAGAGCATGCACTCAAGACACACATTTTGCAGTATGTCGACACACGCTCGACTGCGCCTGAATTCAGAACATGTTGATGCATTCGGAGGCCTCGCAACCAGAGAGGAGGCGAGAGAGAGAGAGAGATATGGATGGATGGGGAGGGAAAAGATGGCCAAAAACTCAGACAGATGGAGAGTCACACTGACATATGCACACTGAAATAATGAACAACAGAGAAGATGAATATGAAAGTGAGGCTGCAGCAGGGGTGAAAATTTAGAGCCCCCATATGTGAGCTCGACGTGATCACAGTGAAGGACGGCTGCAGACAATTTGTTATGTGGGAATCGTTCAGATGTGCATGTGCATCTCCTGCATACTTGTGTCGGAGTCGTTGAGTTTCAAAGAACATTTAGATTTTTTAAAATTTATTTAAAGCATTTTATAATTATTTTCAGCATTATTGACCTCTGGAATAACAGCAAAACAAGCCCTGCCTATGTGGCCCACAACCCTGGGCTGTATGTAATGCTGGTCACTAGGTCCCAGCTTCTTATTGGCTAATCCACTCTGAGTCCTGTGGGCTAATTGGCTGCCTCGGGGGGATGTTGCTCTTTGCTTAGTGGAGCATTGAAAACAAGACTCAGGCTGAATCCCTTTTTTTCTTTTCTTTTGTTTGTGCTTTCTGCTATTTCATGATAGCTGTGAAACACATCACATGCTTACACATTACTACATAGATCCTGGTACTCCAATATAAAGACTGAGGCTCTATTTTAGTAAAGGTTGCACATCTCATTTGGTGTTTTAAAAATGGACATGGAGAATCTCTAGTAGATATTTAGGGGTTGAGTCTGGGGGAATGTTTGACTATTTCTTCTGTTAAATACCCAGATTTGTATAAATGTAAAGGTAAATGACTTGGCAAAGCATTTTATTTTACCTCAAAAAGCTTCAAACCTGTCATATTCTACTCTACAGGCATGAAAGAGTCGAGAAGCAGGAGGCAGATAAACTTTTACACCTGGTATAGACAAGATTCAAATCATTTAGTCCCTTTTCGTTCACTGTTCTCTTTTGCTCATCTCACTGGTTTAGTAGGAATTAGGGTGTGAAAAAAAACACAAAAGAAGGTTGAATTTGTGTTATAACTTCAAAATGATCACTCTGCTGACTGGTCCAAGGGTCTGTTTACTTTTAGAGTTGAAACGATTTTAATTTCAAATGTGCTAAAGAGTTAATGGTGGCATATACTGTAGTTTGTCAAGGTTCTCAAGGCCTTTGGAAGACAAACAGGCTCACAGATCATGAGGTGCTTTTCAACATAATAATCCATAAAAACCCAGGAATAAATAAAATAAATGACATGATTACATTATTTTTCCAGTTTTTGTTGGGGTTTCATATGTTAACATTAATTATTTCTGATGTAGGAATTCTCCTCTAAAAATGCATATTCGAATCAAACGTTGCTCGTTTCTAGAATTGTCAGCGTAAAATCTCACTACTTAAAACGTGTCTGCATCTCGTCTGCATGTCTTGAGTAGATGCGTGTTTTATTTTATGTCAAAAGGCAAACACTTGCACACAGTGGTCACCAGTGATCAGTGTCTTATTGATACACATACAGAATGCAGAGATAAATCCTTTTAGTAAGGCATGATATGAAAAACTGGTGCAAAATGGGTTATGTGGATTTCCTGTATCGTCATGGTTTGATCTAAATCCTTCTCAGCTTTTGTTTCACATCTGATAAAACAAGTACAAGAAAGTAATCGAGTTGCATTATTACGGTGAAGTCAGGAGTGGTTACTCACGTAGGAGGTATTCAGCAGCATCCGCCTCGTAGTCTGCATCCTCTGGAAAGTGATCAATCTTCTTACATACGCCTCTGAATGTTCCTGCAGAAAACAACACGAGTCAGTTCGGATTGACGTTTCTTCATAAAACAGCGACGGCTTCCTTGATTGCAAGCACAAGTACGAGATCAGCTTTGGCAAGTGTGTGATGTGGTATTTTTATTTATTTATTATTTTTTTTAGCTAATTGTGAAAGTAGATTGTTGATGAATCCTTTGTCAAATAAATGACATAAATAAAAATGAGCTAAATGCAGTCTGAGTGTGATTCCTCACCATCAGGTATCTACACATAAAAAACACATCTACTGGCTTTGTAGCAGCAACGCAAGAGTCTCAATCTGTACTTACAATTTGCTATGAGGTTCACTTTGCGTTACTGTGCATGGTCACATGGTTATGTCAGGCAAAACTGGTCAGACTATGAAATGAAGCAAACAACCTCTCACTTTATCCAGGCCAAGTTTCAAGCAGAAAAGGATACTCATTAATCTTTAAGCCCAAAAATAAAGTGTCCCTTTTGGGATGCGCAACATATCATCAACTTATCGCTTTTGTGATATTGCTTTATGTAATTTGCATATCCCAAATAATTGTTTGGACTACAAACAGTTAAATTGCCATCAATTTGGGCTCTCTATGCCTGTAATATTTGGTGCGACATAAAAATTTTAGAGAGTAAAGAGGAAGCAAAGTCATGAAGGGCTGGGTTATAAAAAACTATTCTAAGCTTTGGTAATGTCCAAGAGCTCTGTTCATTTTCAAGAAATGGTCGTCCACCTAAGCTGCCAGGTTGCAAAAGGGGAGGATTAATCAGAAAAACCAACAAACTTTTTTTGATCAGATGAGATCAAAATAAAACCTACAGACACAGCACACTGAGCACAGCCCTATGATGAAACATGGTGGTGGCCGGATCATGTTTTTCTCGAGTTATTAGAGGAGTGCAGGTAAATGTAAATGGGAAGATGGATGGAGCTAAATACAGGACAATACTGGAAGACAATTGAGAATCTTTGGGAAGACTTGAAAACTGGAAACACGTCACTTTCACTCTGACAGTTTTATCTTTCAGCAAATAAGAATAGGAAAAATAATGAAAGTCTTTCAGCTGTAATTGTAACTAAAAGTAGTTCTACTCTCTAAAGTATTACCTAAGAAGAGCTGAATAAAAATACATGCTACACTTTTCAGATTTTTAATGTAAGAAATGTTGAAAGCATGTCGCCTTCTTCTTCTTCTTCTGGGTTGCCACTCAATCAAACAAAATTCTGATCAAATACATTGACGTGTGTAGCACCTTTTACACTAGTTTAGTCAATTGTCACATATACTGTATGTTGGTGCTGGCATCACTTAAGAATTAGTTTAAATTTGGACTTCAACCTTACAAAACACATTCTGCTAGAGAGGAGCAGCTCATATATTTATGTGGTCTTATTTTATGGTTTGGTGAGGGTACAGCGTGCGTTGAGATGGAGCTAAAAATGATTAAAAACATGACCTGAAAGTCATCATCAGAAGAAAATTGTGAGGTCAGACAGAATTGTCATCTCTAATAAAAACTAGAGGAGGAAAAAGAAACACACAATAGGGGACAATCGAGGTAGAGAAACTGCAGATGACAGAAGACAAAGCTGGAGCAATCAGGCTGTTTACAGGAAACACTAATGAAAAGCCTCATGAGACCAAGAACACTGGCACACGCACACTCACGCCCACATGCCCCCCCACACACAAACACAAAGTTACCACATTAAGGACAAAAACATACAGTCACTTAACAGACGTCAAGAATGGAAAACCTAGCTCGTTAACATGATGCATGACCATCATCAATTACGCGTGTAAGTTAAAGTCTTCTGCGGCTACATTTCTCTCTCTCTGTGTGTGTGTGTGTTTGTTTGTGTCGTATTAAATCGGATGCAGTCTCCTGCGAGCACGCCATGTGTCGCGCGGAGTGACTCATCCTCATCCCCAACCCTTTGCACGCATCCACCAGTGTTCCTGGTGTGTGTGTGTGTGCCTCTGGAAGTGTGTTTGTATGTGCCATGCAGATGTGTAACTACCTCTGGCGTGCATCCTCCCACCCATCATTCAGCCCCATTCACACATGGTCAACACCACAGGGGCAATGAAAGAGAGTGGGATGGAGGAAGGATGAAGCCGACAGAGAGATGAAGAGAGAGAGAGAGAAAAGGAGAGAGAGATAGAAAGAGGAAGGGCTGGCAGATAGAGGCTAGATGGTAAAATGGCACAGGGGAATCAGAGAGAAAAGAGGGAATAGAGGCTGGCGATGAACAAATGAATGACTAAACCTAATGGCTTTTTTGCACTTGAAGAGGACCGAGTACCCACACTCAGAAAAAATATTCACAAATTGATTCATCCCAGCTCTCGCACTTAAGGATTAGAAAGTAACCTCCGACTCTTTTCAAAACTCGATTTGAAGAGAAATAACTTTTTTTTTTTACAGGAATCAAGGTCTGTTTAGGTAGACATTAATGGATGCGCCATTCACTCCAGCGTCTGAATACAAGCGTATGCGTAGTACCGCTCCTAATTCACAGCTCTTTCATCTTTTCATTAGCGTTTTTTTCCCTTCTCTTCTGTTTAAAGTGCAGCGACCCATGATCTCAGAGGAACGTTTAAAACGATATTCACATCTAGAGACTAAAGGTCTTGCTGTATACTCACACTCCAAATGAAGTGGTTGCCATGGCTACATATACTTAAAGCTGATTTCCACTCCCTCCTTCCCTCTTCTTTGCTCTCTGTTCTGTATGATGGTGATGTGGTACGAGGAGGAGATTTTCAGTTTCCAAAGTATACTAAAAAAAAACACCCCCACTGTTTTAGGGCAGACAGTGAGAGTGGTGATTTAGTCAAAACAGCAGAAAATAATTAGACTGATAAACAATGATCTATTTTAAAAAATGGAAATTGGTTTTAATAGAGAGTAAGTTCATCACTCGACAGTCAGCTAACTTTAACATAACTTCAGGGGGTTAATGATGAAAAAAATAAGGAAAGATTTGACCAGAAAAAAAAAAAAAAAGATTTCTGTGCAAAAGTTGGCATATTGAGAAATCCGGTAATTTGTAGACATTCTTACACCTATAGACTGAGGTCAGGTCACAGCAGTTGCAGGTCACGGAGGAAAACCCTGAAAAATCCAACTCCAAAAATGATTAGTATTAGTGTGCTGCTTGGCATTTTAACAAGATTGAGTTTTGAATTACAGAACATTCAGTCAGGGAATCAAAAACCAACAAATATGTAAATAAAACATGAAATTCAACATGTGATGCAGTAAATAAAAGACTGATTAAAAGTTCCTGGACACTGACAGTACCAACTAAAACGTGGCTCCACTTATTTTATAATAACTGTTATGAGCTCCTTCTGGTAGCTAATAGTGTATATAATATTTTCCAAGGGGAGATTTTGCTAGTGCACAAAAGATCAATTTATTTTAAGTAGTTTTGCACATTGTCAGCAATGTATGTGGAGGCTGAGAAAATCATAAAACTGTGGTGCATAGCAATATTGCAGACCATGCAACCACTAAAAAGGTGTGTGAATTTAAACTGACCTAAGAAGCACTTTTATCCTTCAGAATAAAGGTCTGCTCCTTTACCAGCAACTTTATTTTATCCGTCCATCCATCCATCCATCCATCCATTTTCTAACACCCTTGTCCCTAGTGGGGTCAGGAAGGCTGCTGGTGTCTATCTCCAGCTAACGTTCCGGGCGAGAGGCGGGGTCACCGTGGACAGGTCGCCAGTCTGTGGCAAACTTTATTTTACAAAATAAGAAATATGTTATTTTTAAAGAATAATGTCTGACATTACATTTTCAAGGATTTTCACAATAAAAGCACTGGACTTCTGCTCAGCTGAAAGAGTTAAGTGTATCGATGGTCCTCAAAGTTTGGATATTTTAATTCTGAATAGCTGGAGCTATTTGTCTAGCAGATGATTGCAAACGTTTTTCTTTGGTGGTGGTTGCAAGTTTACAATTAATCAATAATAAATTAAACGGGACTGGGGAGGAAAAAATGATTAATAGTGTCCCTCTGTTTGACCCTGGTGGATGATTTTTACTGTGTCGAACCAATTTTGCCAAAAGAATGTTACAGCAAAGAAGTGAAAAATATCCAGTGAATGTCAGTGCTCTGGAGAAAAATTGACATTTTAAGGTGAAAGAATGGCCAGACTGACTTTAGTTGCCTATTCAGAGCACACATCTGGGGTTTTGGGTTGGTAGTTAATAAATAATAACATAATGGAGTCAGTGGAGTATGGTTTACTACACCTGAGGTGAGCAACAATTTTAGAAGCTCCTAAAAGAACTGCTTCTTTACACATTAAATGACAAACTGCATTTCAAGTAACCACTTGGTTTAACCAGTATCATCTAATGTGCAGACAACAGCAGTTTCTCTAAATTGGAGAGCAAAACTCTAACTGAGAGTTGGAGTTGATTTAGGGTTGATTGAACACAAATGATCTGCACACTTAAATTCATTCTTTTATGTGAACATAATAGTGAACATAAATACTGTTTATCTATTATATGGATGAATGAATGTGTAATTGGCAGTAGCAGGGTGGAAGAACCCAACTATTCCCTCAGATGGTAAGATTAGTTTCATCTGAGTACAAAGCATCATCAGTCAGACCTGCCAGGTGTCAGGGAAATTTATTATTATTTATTACTCCTGCCTTTTAAAATAACAGATTTTCATCAAACGTTTTTGACACACTGGATACAGAACACCCTAACACAACTAAATATGGATGAAACACACACATGAACTGACTGGTCACTTCATTAAGTACACCTGTCCATCTGCGTGTAATCTGAAGAATTTTAGCAGCCACTAATTGGCAGCAAATCAGAGGATGCATTTAAGCAACTGGAAGTGTGAAAAACCAGTTGCTGTACCAAATATTCAGAATTCTGGCACCATCCCTTTCAGTTAAGAAACAGAAAGTGAAGCCACAATTCACCTAGGCTTACCAAAAAAAAAAAAAAACAGATTGGAGAAACTTTGCTTAGTACAAATTTTTAGCAGCAGCATTCATTTCATAGAATGCATCCATCTTGTCACATTGGGCCCTTTAGCATAAATTGAGCATCGTTTAACTGTGGCAGCCTTCCTGCTGACCACGTTTATTCCTTTTTCCTGCTCGTTTCTTTCAGCAGGATACCATGTCACAAAGCTCAAATCATCTGAAACTGATTTCTGTTCTTCAGTGAGAGTCGATGAATCTCAATCCAACAGCTAACTGCAGCTAATTGTAAGTCAACATCTACCAAGGCCTAAGGAAAATTATCAATATGTAATTAAAATAAAATTTGTCTCAGTATTAATCCATGGGGAAACCCCATGTGAGCATAAAACAGGACATCTGACACCACTGAGCACACTGCACTGTTCAGGTATCATTCAACCTTGATCAGTAATCCGGATCATTTAAGTAAGAGCGCTTTAGTGGGTGCTTATATATGAAGCCCATTTAAAGTTAACACCAACACTGTCATTTACAACCAGAACAACTTTAACTTCAACTTACCATTAAAAATGTCTTTATACATGTTTTTAAAAAAATGATAGAAATGTATATTGTATTGTCAGGTAAGTGCAAAACAAAGATAATATAACACAGAAAAATAATAATAATAATTTTAAAAAAACCGGTTCTCTGTCTTTTTAACCTGCAGTTAGCATCCTCCACAACCAATTGATTTTCAATTCATTGAAAGTTTATAAGTTTATCCAGCTCTGGCTTGGTGAAAGGTTGATTTGTTTTGTACTAAGTATGTTACATCCCTACAAAAACAGAATGTTAAAGACAGAAAAAGAAAGATAAAAACACCCAGCATTGCTGTCTGTCAAATCCCTTCCTCTCTTGTTGAGAAAGCAAGATCTGCGTAGGTACATATGAGTAACGTATTTGTCGGCTCCCTAATATGTTTTTGTTGAGCAATCTCCGAATGCTTTATCAGCAAGTGAGTCAACTGTTGTCACATAGATTTACGTCAAGTGTCATAACCTGTCAAATTCCTTTTGACCACTAAACAGTTCTGCATGCACACACAGATAGCAGGAGTGCCTAAAACCGGCAGATAAAACCGGATGAAATGTGTTGGGAAAGATTCAAGCGTTTTAACGTCTCTCATCTAATTTGTCCTACTTTTCTAAGACATTTATCAAGATCAAATCAGTTATTTGGAAGTCTGAAAAAACTGTGAGGCACTAAAATTGGCTTGTGAAAGTAAAACCTCTCAGTTCGGTCTCACTTAGTATGTGAGGTTAAGATATTAAAATCAGCATTCAACTTTACTCTGAAGGGCAATCTCCATTTTACTTTCAATAGATGAATAAAATCATTAAAACTGATGCACAAATTTGCCCTTTTCAGGACAGATGAGGGGACTACTTTATATTTTTTTGTCTTCCACATGTCATTACTTGCTCTGACTTTGCATTTTCTCCTCTTCAGGCTCATTTCCTGTGCTTTCTGCAGCCGTTTGCTACATGCACACGTACCAGTTTGTGAACTCGCACTCAAAGCTCTTAGGTCTCTCAAGTTGTCAAACCCAGTTGGCTAAGATTCCCTCCCTCGCTCCTCAAGAAGTTGTGCTAGACTATTTAAAACCAAATCCAAAAACCATTAAGGCTCTTCAAAGTTTTCTGGCTTTTCCTACACAAGTGACCCAGTTCTTTCTATTTCCATAGCCGTAAGTTCTGGCTCTCCCACTGATAGGCTAACTCTTTCTTCAGAGATCAGCTGGCTGGTATTGTGAAGCGCTCATAAAGTCATCCTCAGTTTGTTTTTAATGTGTCAATAAATTAAGCTAATGATAATAGGGCTTCTGTTTGTAAGGATACTGAGATCAAAAGTAATCTGTAAAGTTAAACTGTCTCCCTGAACAGCAGTCCTCCACAATAATTCACACAAAAACAGCCGGAGGGCCTAATGTTTGCTGGATGAGATGTTTACACTGACTAAATGTTTACTTAGGTTGTGGAAAAGTGAACTGGTTCTATGATGGAGATTTCTGCTGAGACTGACATAACTTTAGTCTCAGCCACATACATCCAGACGTGCTCACATCCATACACTGATATGCAGGTGGGTAAGCAACTTGAATTGTTTGGGAAATCGACATGTAACATGTAGAATCTAACCAATAGCTTCCTGTCGCACATCAGGAAAGGGGCTACATAAAGTAAGCAAAACATGCAAAGGCAATTTCCCACATTAGTTGAGATAAATTCACATTTTCCTCACTCCTCACTTGTTCATGTGTACTTTCATCTCTCTCTGCAACCTTTGGCATCTCTGATATCCAAAGTAATCTCCAAAAAATTATCCTATTGTACACAATTACATACCAAGATCACGATAACTTGATATGTTTTCTAAATTGACCACAGGTAGCAGTGGAAAAAACTACAAAGACCTCGAGCTGGGACTGTTGTCTACAATTGAGCTAGATAAAATTACTCCTCAGAGTAGTAGACTGATGTTATCCAGTGACAGTCTTCATGTTTTATATGTTCTCTGAGTTCAACCTACGTAGATCAAGAACACTTGTTACTAGAAAAATCTCTGCAGAATGTCATAACTAAGAAGGTAATTCAGCAATTTCAGTTACATCTAAAACATACAAGACACCAGGACCTGATGACCGGATTTGGACACCATTGTTGTCGACAATACAGGGTGGGCAATAGGTTGCCATACATAGAAAAAAATTTACATTTTATATTGGACAACGGTTTTTATTTTTGTGGGACTCTGTGTAGTCGCTGCATGTCTTGGACCACTTCGTGGCTGATCTGCAACATTTCCAGTTTTCTGAAACTTGCAAATACGTTTTACCACAGTGTCACTTGTGACGCTCGTTCCATGTTTTCTGTTAAAGTTTTGTGCAACCATGTGACAGCTTCCCAATCCAGTCATCAGTATAATTTCAATTCCTTGCTCTTTTGTCAAACGCATCTTCTTGGGAATCTGAAATACAAAAGAAATATACATTTTACATTCTCCTATGTATGGAAACTTATGGCCCACCCTGTGTATAAAGGATAAAGTCCACTCATCAAAATGATAGTAGCCTCCAAACAGCACTATAAAGTTTCCACTTTACAAAAAACGATAAATTTTCACCAAAGTACATCTGTCAGATGTGTCACAAACATAAATTCAAGCATACTCAGTAGCAGGCATAAAAAGGCAGATTTGTTTAGTCTCCAACGTTCACTGTATTTAGTAATAAATAATAATAGTTGTCTGCGACAGACTGGCGACCTGTCCAGGGTGAACCCTGCCTCTCGTCCGATACGTTAGCTGGAGATGGAGACCAGCAACCCCTCCCGGCCCCACTAAGGACAAGGGTGTTAGAAAATGGATGGATGGATTGTAATAATAGTTATTTTCAGTCATTTATTAGTGTTTACTAATAAATAGGCCAGCTATTATAGTGCAGAACATTAAAGTTGCTCCTAAAGACCTTCTCTTAATATGTTGCTGTTAATATGTTGCTCAAGAATGTTGCAGTAATGTTCTTAAAATGTCCATTTAACAAACATAAACAAGGACGCAGCTGTTGACATAAAATACAGACAAATTCATTTTATTTTAAACTTTAAGAACTTTTATATATATCTTTTGTAGAGGCTAAGCATTTTTTACATTTATTTTACCAGCTATGACTCTAAGTCTTTTTGTGATGTAACAAACACCCGAAATAACTCATAAAATAGTGCCTTGAAACAAGGTTAAAAAGGAGACAAACAAAAACAGCACTGTTAGCCGAGATACCCCCATGACCAACTAGCCAAGAGGTGCCAGATGTTTGTCCTTGATCTATCTCGCTCTCACAAACAAGCAGCGTGTGTGCAGAATAGTCAAACTGTTGGGATGGCCACTGACTAAAACGCCACAAGTCACCATTTGAGTTGCCTTACAGGGCAGTGTAAGCTTATCTACAAATCCATACAGCCATCACTGAAATATCTGAAAATGTTAAAAGGCTGTTCTGGTTTCAGGTTTCTTCAATACATTAAATGGAGAATAAAAGATGGCAAAAAAAAAAAAAAAAATCAATGGAGCAATTGTGCATACAGTCAGATTGTGCTGGTCAGTGAAGTGGTCAGAAATACAATAAGAGCTGGTGCTTTTTTAAACTCATACAGCTGCTTGTTTGAAATCCTTTAAAGGCTTCTGACATCTGATGGGAAACTGTTCAATCCATCACCTGGAAACCCAAAGGCTGGAAAAACTGCAAACCCACAAATACATTTCCATCTGGCCTTCATGCAACAATTTCAAAAATAAAGCTACCGTTTATTGAAAGACATAAAAGGCCCTCCACACTCTGAAACACGGTGGTGGCAGCATCATTCTTTAGGTATGAATGCCACACCCATTTGGATTTTAATTTTTTAACATGTTAAAACCTTTATGCTTTTCACTCCATAGCACAACTTTTCACTAGTTTCTTTTATGTCTATGACATAAAATTGTAATTAGATGCATTCTGGTTTCCAATAGTTGTGTTGGAAATTGATAAACAGTTCAATGGGTGTAAATGCTTCTGTTTACTCTTGGTTTCTGCAAAGCAAATTCAGATTTAAAAGCCTCAAAATTGACAAACTTATACAACTTCTTATATGTGTGGAAGTCTGCAACCCTAAACAGAATACGTTCTTATTGAGAGATCTTCAATATACAAATGGCGATTGCTGTTTTTTTTGTGTGAAGTGGACAACCTTCCCCACTCAGGCTGCCCTCAATCGGTTGACTTGTTTTACAAAAGCTGGAAGCGTGTTGCCACATGCACTCAACATTTAAATGGCTTTACGAGCCAGATAAGAGAAGAGATGAGAAGGGAGTGAGCCAGCGACAGGAAAAGAAAGTCGAAAAGCAGAGCAAATTGGACCGCTTGTTTCCTCAGAGTGCCTCTGACAGCTCAGTCTGGGTGACTGTGCCACTTTCTCTCTGCTCCTCTACCTCTCTCGCTCTCCCTGATTACCTCTTTGCGGGTGAAGGAGGACGGGGGAGCGGGACGGAGGGGGGAGGAGGGACTAGTTTCCACGGTGATGCCTGATGAAAGAGAAGAAGGAAGGTTCTGCTCAGCTGCGCACCTCTTCCTTTTCTCTCTCCTTTCCCCCTTTTTCATTCTCAAACAGCAGGTCCTCCTTCTCTTCGGCTTCCTCAAAAACCTCTCTCTGTTCGTGTTTCAGTTCTTCTCATTAGCTCTTCTCCTAACATTTAGAAAACATCCTCTCATTCCATTCAAGTCCCCTGCCTCATCTCTTCTGAGTTGCTATCAGATTAATAAATGCTTGTTCCAGTTAAGAAAACTGGAGACCAGCGTACATTACGCTGTTGTACAATGTCACATTTCCAAACGGTGGGAATGAGCCCACATTCTTTAGGGAGTCCAGAGTTGGGAAGCTGTCCGCTGTTTCATCCAGCAGCCGGGGGCACTGTCATGAGGCACACTGACTAAAATGCTAATCGAGAATTAGAATGCTATTAAACCAAACCACGGTGCCACAAAGACAAAAAATATCCCGAGGCTGAGTAGATGAAGTCCCTCTGCACTGGTGTATTTTGTTCACCAGTGCTTGACCTTCACTGTGCTGAATGATTAATGTTCATAGTGTAGCACTGAATCATAGTTTTCAGTTAATTCCTTTAAATCATAATTTGCGCTGACATTTTTCAATGTATTTAAAGTTTAAATCAGTATTCAAATATCCCAGCCTGACCTGATAATAACATTATTTAATCTCATGCAACGTATGCTCTGTCTGCACTGATGAAGATTCACCTCGGCATTGTATGGTGTTGGAAATTAAAATGGCCCTACTCTCTGATCAAATTGGCAATTAATTATATGACCTCTTGAATGCACACACAAATATGAAATTTCTTTGGCAGACACTCAGTTGATTAAAAAAACAAAACAATGCAAAATAATGTATTTCCCAGCTACATTCATGGAAATAGCAGCACACCCTGAAACTGACACAGTTGACCACTTTGAATTTCACAACTTTGATCCCAATATGTAAACACTTTTCAATATGGGAGAACATCAGAAGCAACGTAAGTACTTAAAAGACATCACAGATCCTTATATTACAATAAATCTGGATCAATTTCTTGATTTTAAATCCAGATCATATTTTTTTCAGCAACATTACAACATTGCAATATTAGAAACTTGACTTGAATTGACCAAAACTATTAAAAAGACAGTGCTACCATGGTTAGAATTAATATAGGCATTTATTTTCAGTCCCTTCTCTTCTTTAGTCCGTTTAAATGTGGTGTTCCCCATAGGTCGCTCTCAAGCCCTCTGTAATTGACTCCACATTCAGTTGAAACAATATATTTTACAAACTTTTGCAGTTTTACATTCATTAGGACAATACAATTTTATGTATGTTTATAAGATGATAAAAGAGTAATGCATTTATTTTTACTTTCTTTGTTATGTATGTTGGTGGCAGCCTGACGAAGCAGTGTTTTTGAGCTGCTGTCTTGAGATGCATCCAATCATTTGCCTCAGATTAAAATGTTGTTAGTTACTCAGAGGCTTACATCTCTCAGGAATCTCAGTGCTTATTGACACCTGACTTTGAAGGTAGAGGGAAAAAAAATACTCTCTTAGTATTCTGGCAGTTTGCTAGTGCAAATACGTCTTGGTAATATTAACCGACCTAAAACGAGAAGTGTTTGCTCTATTTTATAGTCGGACAATAAGAAAAAAAAAGTTCTTTTTTTTCCTTTTTACTATAAATGTAAAAATCTAGTTTCAACTATGCATTTATGTTTTCTTTTCCATCTTCCTTTCAGTCATGATCATGAGTCTGGTCACCATTTAAACTTTTTGTTTTTTATTGTTCCTAAAACTACCTGGATTATACTTGTTTCTTCACTTTGACTCTTCAGCTGTTTCCACATCTCCCTCCACCTCCTACCCAGCAAATGATGAATATTCGCCAGACTATCCCTGCAGCACCACATGAAGCTTAAAGAGCTATTATCTATCTCCCACTAAACCATCCTTGCACCTCTTCTATCTTCATGCCAGTGCTCCTTGCTGTCAGGTGACACTGAAACACTCCATTTCTTTAATCGCCTGTTTCTTTATGCTGTTTTTCTTTTCATGGTGATGCCGTTCATTGGATCCATTTCTGTGCTTTTAGTGCTCTTCTTAATCTCTATCACAAGAAAACGTTAGGTTAGGAACAGTGTGGCCCCTGGAGATTTACTAGAAACTGAGGGCATGCATATCTCATCCATCACTTATTTTCACCCACTTCCCTTCTCCACCCCTTTCTCCCTGCTTCATTCATGAACATTCCAGTTTCTCTTCATTCATGTTTCCCCCCCCCCCTCCCAATGATGTCTCCCTTGCCCTTGTTTTTTTCACAACACCTCAGCACACCTGCAGAGACAACCATTTACTGCTGCAAGAGATTTCAAAATGACCACATGCTGTTACCTGGCAAAGTAGCTGCACACATTTACAACCATTAAACACAACAAATCCAGATAAATAATGTCTGCAAGTTTAAGTGATTATCTAAACATACTTGTTATTTGTGGGTATAAAAATACCTCTAACAGCCTTTTTTCGGGTGTTTTTAAAGAAATACGTCTTTGCAGATTTAGCAAATGCTTATTATATAAAGCTGCTAAGCCAAAAAAAAAGAAGTTGCCACCTGGCTTTAACTGAGCGAATAGCAAACAGATATGAGGAATAATTACTGCATATCTAATTATCTGTCAGTTGTAAATAAATTATGTGACCTCAACTGATGCAATGAGTAGCTTCTCATCTCTTAAACCACCAAGTCAAAAGACACATCCATGGTTGTGGAAAAGATGTTAGTCTATTTAAGAAGAGTCAAATCATTGGCACCAGGCAAAGGAAACATCTAAGCAGATTGTCCAACACAATATTAAAAACAGGAAGGAAAGACGGAAACCATCGTCTTCTAAGAAATGCAGGTGAAAAAAAAATTATGAATGTTTGGGAGTGAATAGCTGTTCAGCCATAAGAGAACCACAAATCAGGCAGGGAAACCAGATAAAAAGCCTAAATTTGCAAAGATTAAACTCTTATTTTTTCCCACTTTGTTTAATTTGTTAATCCTAAAAACAAAAACAAACAAAACAAAACAGAAAGCGTAGAAAAGACCCAGTGATGATCCAGTGTCAAATTTCTGGTTAGTGAAAATGTTGTGTTTTTAAGACTTTATATTGCAAATCAAATTCAACATCACAGAACACAATCTTTTAAGATGTAAGGTAAATAGAGTTAAATTTATGTATATTTATATATTGAAAAAAAAATAGATGTGTGAACACTATGGGAAAAAAAGCCTAAAAATATAACAGGGCATGGTCAATGTTCTGCAGCTAGTTGTGTAAACGTGAGCAAATGTACATCCACATGTCTCTCTGCATTTCTCACTGGTGCGTCTGTGCATGTGTGTGCATGACATTGTGCTGACATTGAATTAACTTTCCGCACAGCTCTAACTCAGCTATGCTTATATAGTGGCTTGGGGATATCCCAAATTTTCTCAATTTATTCATGCAGATACAAGGATGTGCATTTGAATTTATGCATGTGTGTGTATAGGTGTGTGTCAGTGTGAATGTAAATGAGTGTGCTCCTTTAAAGCTCTGTACCTGCACCATCTGGCCATATAATAGCCTTCTTTGCCCCCCAGAATGAGGCAGTTATGCTTGGCAGTGACTTTCACGCTGATCCATGCATGCACGTATTAATAAGAATGGGATGGCACTGGAGATGCATGCCAAATATTAAAATATTAAAATCAAACATTTTGCAGAAGAGCAGCAGGACTGAAAAATGTAATCATTTTAGTTGTGAGTCTCAAAAAGTGATAAATTACTGCATCTGTCCTTAAAGGTAGTTTATTAAAGTTCCATTTGTTTGCTCTAAAATGTAAACCAATCACTTCATCTTTTGCTCTTATTTTAATTCAGTTCAGTTTATTTAAATGGCATGCTAAGATCTAAATGTTAGTTGGTGTTAATGACATTCTAAAGTTGAACTAAACTAGAGCAGAGCAAATTTAAAAATGAAACTCGTGTCAGATGTGTAAAATAAAAAAAGAAAAAATTAAAATTCCCATCACCTGAAAGAAAGTCACGTGTCTCCAAGAAGAACGTAAAAACAAAAATGCAGTCAACGTCTACCACTGATTACCACCAATATTGTAACTAAATCAGAAATGAAAATGTGTGTTTCTCTGCTGGTTAAAGACTTATACAATTCCTGGTTTGCACACAACACAGAAGCAAAATACCAAGTAGCTGTGAAGTTAAGGAGATTTCTTTTTCGCAAACTTCTAACATCGCACCCTGTCCACTATTGCTTTTGGTAAGTGGTGCTGTTAATGGAAAAAGTATAATTTAGGCAGTTTGAAAATGCAATACATCAGCATAAAGACAAAAAAGGTTAAAGTAAAAAAAAAAAAACAACAAAAAACTGTTACACAACCCAGAAATTCTTTTGCACTTTGTTCCTGAGATTTTCTTTTGATTTAAGGTGGTTTTGATCATTATGTCTGTAGGGTTTCTAAAAGTTTTTTGACTCAGAAGGCAAAAGTTTTTTTTATGGACTTTGGATGTCTTTTTACTCTCATGTATTGAAAGAAAAGTGTATCTATCCTAGATCAAAGGTATATAAACACCACGGGTTTAAAAATTAGAAAAAAAGTCAGAGTCAAGAGATGCAACCAACAAGAAAACACCACTTCATTATAAATTATGCAAAGCAACGATGCAATCAGGATGGCTCTGGACATATACATTCTTTCATACCGCCCCACAATGAGCTGGACAATGTTACTGAAGTCAGATTTTCTGACTGAAGTCAGGTGCAGATTTTCCTTCCTGCACCTGTTAGTCTTTCTACAGCTTCAAGCCATCAACTAGGTTTATCTTATTCTGATTGTATGAGATGTACCAACACAAAACATAGCATAGTTGTGAAGTAAAAGAACAATTACACAAAGCCTTTAAAATAATTTTTCAGATAAAAATGTAAAATGTGTCATCGGCACATTTTGGTCTGGACTGACTTGGCCGATATGCTTAGATTTAAACCAGAACCATTCTGCTAAAGAAAAGTAGAACCCAACATAATACTGCCAACACCATGTTTACATTTTGCAAATAGATCAAAAAACTTTTATTTTGGTCTAATTTCACCAGAGTTACTTTTCCATATGGTTAGATTGTTCCCTTCATGTTCTTCTCCAAACCTTTTTACAAATATAACATGACTAATAATTGTCCTATCAACAGAATCTCACAAAAACAAAGACATGTATAGATTTTAGAAAACGGTCACGTCCATCAATTTAACAGAAAAACAGCAGAGCATGTCCACGTTTTGAAACAACTCTCATTTTTGTCTCTATTACAAGATTCAGCTGTCTTTCATTACGAAACAAAAAAATTGCCAGCAAGGTCATTGGCATCAAGCAGCCAGATTTGTCTCAAGTCACTTGTGACATTGTCCGCTGTCCTGAGCAACCACTGAACAGAGAAATTTGAGCTCCGACCCTCTGACAGAAGATTTAAACTGCCAAAGGCAAGAGCTAAGCGGATTAAAAACTCCCTAAAGCTATCATTTAGTTACACAATAAAACTGACTTGTTTTCAAATATAACATTGAAGCTTGATGTACGAAGACAATTTGTGACGTTATTTCAGTTTGTGACGTTACTGTGATTTAGTGTTTTTACTGGTGAGGCTGTGAATGTGAATTTTGTTCATTTCCCTGCTCATAGCTCATTCCAACTGAGCTATGATTCTCTGCAGCTCCTCCAGTTACAACAGGCCTCTTGGCTGCTTCTCTGGTCATCGCTCCCCTGCACAACTATGTCTTAATAGGTTTACAGTCATGTTTCCATTATCAGATGACAAATTCAACAGTGCTATAGGATATTTAAAGGTTGGGAAATTGTTTTATAACCTAATAATGCTTTACCAGTTTCTCTGGTCTATCTGCTGTTTCTTGATTTTCATAACGTTGTTTGTTCACTGACATTAAAGTAAATTAGCTGTCCTTACCCAGTAACAATTTCATGTAGGAGCATCTAGATAATATCTATAGACAGCTATGCTACCATGTGCATTTATTTGGAATAAAAGTGAAAGTTTCTTTGTTGTCTAAATCAGGTTTTTAGACTTTTATAAGCCATTTTAGAAGGTATGGATAGTGATATAGTGGCATAAACTGAAATTAAACTCAGGATTTCTGTTCTACAAGCATTCACTGTTCACCTGTTGAGCTACACAAGAGAGTCCAATAGTTTTACTGCCCATCCTGTGGAGCGCCTTTTTAAGCAATTAAAAATGTAACTTTATTCTTAATATGCGTTGGAGACATCCTGTCAGTGCTATGAGGGTGATATAAAAGGCACAGATCTGTTGTCAATATATGACAGCGAAGTGGTTCTGATTGAAAATCACCATTCAAGCTCTACCGGAGTCTTTTTTTTTTTCTTTTAAACAAACCTTTGTGATTTTCTTCTTAAGCATAAAATTATGTATAGTTTTCTTTCCACTTGACTAACGGCTTCTTTGGATTAAATAGACAAATAATAAAAATACATTTAAGTATGTGGTCGTAATGAAACAATGGTTCCAGGACATGAACACTTTTAGAAAAACAAAATAAAAGGCAAAGTGTTACAACTTCTGTGTTGGTATGCTGTGTTCAACAGCTGCTTGCTCCATTCACACCAATGTCATTCAGCCAACGATCTGTTAGGAGGGAAAGCTGTCTGACACCTATTTTTTAAAAATAAATAAATAAAAGAAACATGCAGATCCACGTCCCGCTTAGTTATGCTTCTGGCCAATGACACTCCTCTCTCAGTCCTGAGGAATGCCAGCTTCAAATGCCGGGAAGGGATTTCCAAGGTCCTGATAACAGGCTGAGCTCGCGTTCGTGAAGACGAAATAACACCGACTCTCTTCTGGTATCGCAATGTACGGGAAAAGGTGTCTGCTTGCGCGTTAGAGCTGAGAGCTGCACATGAACGCACCAACATACCCATGCACACGCGCACACAGAAAGGGAGAAAGACAGCTTGGACCGCGAGACAGCCAGCCATCCAGTCAGCCAGCCATCCAGTCAGCCAGCAGCCAGTCAGTCAGACTGATCACGTACCTTCCAGACAGCAGGTTCGCCAGAGGCCGGAGTGCGTCATCACCTCCTCGTTCTTGCGGCTCGTGTCGTTGTCGCCGCTGCTCTTCACGCGGCAGACCCCGCGCGAGTACAGCCAGTAGTCCGTGCCGACGGCGATGGTCATGAGGCTGAAGGCGGCGAACGCGCCCACCGTCGTCACGAGCATCTGGACGCCGCGGTCACACATCAGCATCTTCATATAGGCGGCTCCTTGGGTGCCTTATTCCGTCTCTCCTCCACTTCTTCTTCTTTTTTTTTTTTTTTTTTTTTTTACAAAAATATAGATTCACCCTTTTATTTTCCTAATGTCGAGACTTGAAGAGTCAAAGAGAGGAGCAGGGACAGGCACTTGAAAACTGAAAAATTATTAAATATTTGGCGAGCATATGGAGGAAAATAGCTTCGGGAAGGTGGGAGGCTGGCTGAAGCGACCACCGGTTGTCCCCAACAGCTCGACACTGCCCACACTCACTCAGAGCGGAGGGTGATGCCACATCCCGCCTTTCCTGGCTTCATACGTCCCAGTTAATATTTTTTAAGCCTTCTTTATTTCTGTCGCTCGTCTTCCCAAATAACTCACCTCTGTAGGTGAAAACGCCTGTTTTCTAAACAGTTTTCGCCCCTATCTCACCTCTGGGTTTCCTCCTTCGACCATGTCGCTTTAAGCAGAACAAAATCCCATTCCTTAGAGGAGGACGACCTGTAGGCTATCCATGGTGGGTTTATTGACTCGTCGACAAATTATTTTTCTCCTCTTCCATGTCAAAAGCCGCCACAAGTCGCCCAGACTCGCGTATGCAAAACGTTTAGTGTTAGACACCAAGAAATCATCGACTGTCCAGGATGCAGGCTGCTTAGATGAAAAACGAGTAAAACGCTATTTCAAGTTGGACTGGTCTGTAACAAGCCTGAGCCAGTTGTGCCCGTTGGTACAAATGGAAAAAAGAGAAAAGAAGAAGAAGGAAAAAAAAAAAGATAGCGGTTGCCTCCCCCTTGTCCTCCTCCTCCTCTTCATCCCCATCCTCCTCCTCCTCCTCTCTGTCCAACCAACTCAAACTAAAATTAACCGCGCGTGCCTCAAGCTCCGCCCGCGGCAGCGCTGATCGGCGCGGATTGGGCGCGTGGAAAAGCAGCGCATGCCAGGAGCCAATCGCAAACCCCCGTTCTGCTTTGGGTCCCGCCCACCACCGCAACTCTGGCTGTATAAGAAGCGTGAAGGTCCGCCCGCCACAGAGATCTCAAGAGAAGGTATATCTGGATTGTAACACAAACATTTTCACAACACAGCCAGAATGGATTACACTCCGTTATATGCGGAGGTTCCAAAAGGGTGTAAATTAAATAATTATAGAGATAGTAATTCAAATGTGCCACTAACTAAACTTCAAAATAAATACATCTTCATGTACAAATAGAGGAAATTATGTTTTCAGGGCTTGTGTCTTGGCCAGAAGGAATGCGTTTTCTCTGGCTACAGGAACAAATACCAGGGTGTAAGGCAAATTCAGAGTGGTAATGGAGAGGTACTTTTTGTCAGCCTCAAGGAAACTCTGGCAAATCATCTGATGACTCAATAGCAATAGTAGGGGACAGGACCCAGGACTGGGGACCTGATCAAGTGGTGGAAAGAGCCCTTTGAGACACTCCTCAATGTGGGGGAAGACTCCGGAACGCAGGCAACAAGCAAGTCCATCACTGGGGCAGAGGTTGCTGATGCCTTTAAAACAGCTGAAAATGACAGGAGTAGATGAAACTTTTCCCAAAACTCTGACTGCAGTGGACTTTGATGGGTGGTCATCAGTGACATCTCTTCACCATGGCAGGGATCGCTAGCAGTACACTTGTGGCGTGACAGACTTTGGTCCCAATATCAAAGATTGGGGATCAAGGAATGCTTTCCAAATGTTACGCTTTTTAACCATTATGGGAAAATCCACTATAAGGTGTTGAAAGTGAACTCCTAACCTAACATCTAAGATTCAGATGAATAGGCTTTCATCCAGGCCATGCAACAGTGGGCCGGATCTGTACTCTAACAGTTGGTGAGTGCAGCAACCAGAGGGCTGTGTTGTTACATGGGACAATCTGAGAAGCGTTCTAGGTTAGCTTAGGCACGAAATTGACCAAATGTAAATGACTAATTTTACATTTATTGGTTTGATCACTCATTTAATTATTAACACAACTCCACTATTATAAATAGATGCATTAATTTATTCATTATGACAACTATGAAACTAGGTATCGATTATATTTTGGATTTTTTGTCTTTCCTAAAGGGTTCAGGGTGATGTGGATGCCCAGGCTGCAGATTCAACGCACCTCTGGAGCTGTCCCTGGTGCTGATTTCAAACTGCGCTCGCCACCCTTTCACTTCTCCGTCCTCCTCTTCCTCCTCCTCCTCCTCCTCCTCCTCTCCCTCTCTCTCTCGCATCCTCCCAGCAGCCCCTGCACCGCACTGATTAGCTACAAGAGAGGGGGAGTGAGAGATTGGCAAGCGATGCGTGGAGAATCGCGCCCGAGAGAGAAGCAGAGACGCCACTTAAAGAGCCACAGACCGTTTTTAATGACTCCACTCCAGCGAGGCCGCATCACTGTATACAAAAAAAGACGTAAGGCACAGCAAAACTCATAATTTTAAGTACACTTCAGAAGGTTTCCAAGTTCATGACTCCGTTTAAGTTTTGCTTCTAAGTCTGCCTAACTTGGATTTCTATGAAAATTCAGATTTTAGCTTTAAGAATTTTGAAGCAAGTTGTTTTGTTTTTTTTATCATGTGAAGGTAGCAGTGGCTTTAAAAAAAAAAGTAAACCAAATTTATTTTTAAAACAATGCACATACAGTAAATAAAGCAATGGTAGCAGTGAAGAGCAGCAAATTACCACCAAAAAAAAAAACTATATTCAAAATGTTTACTTTTGAAATTTTTGTCGCATCCCTAAAATGTTTTCTTTTAAAGATATTAGGTAAACTACACAATGAAAAAAATATTCATCAGAAACCTGACCTAAACAGTTATTACATGACTCAAAGTGAAGTGTTTGCAAAACCAGTTTGACTCACAACCGCACCCCTCCACAACTCGGCTCCACCAGACTAGCGGCAGCAGCGACTAGCAAGCACCTGGTGGAGCTGCACGTTTACTGACGTTTGCTCTCATACAAACAGCTTCTCAGTCCAACGCTCCTAAGAAGAGTTGTAGGTTTTTTCCCTCCGTTCTCCTTTAAACATTTACATAGTTAATTCATTGAGCTGTAAGAAGCCACCATGTGCCTGGACCGTACATAGCACACTTCTCACCCCTACGATTAAGTAAAGGTAAAAAACAAAAAAATGTATTTGGCAAAAACGTCTACTGAAGCTCTGGGTAGCTGATTATAACATCTGATTTAATATTTTCAAATGTCATCGGACAGCCAAAAATATAAAGTTATGTGCAAATTCTGATTTATACAAAAAAAAACCCAAAAAGCGTAAGAATGAATATTAGGCTTAGAGCCCACAGGTCTGTGTTTGGTGTATTTTTGATAAAATCGTGTTTTTTTTCTTCATTCAGTAAAGTTACTCACAGTAGGTTAAAGTAGCAGTACTTCATAATCATGATATATCCTCCCCCCCAAAAATATTTATCACACCTCTCTGGTCACATGAAGCTTGAACAGATTGGTTGATTTAATGATCACTGCACTCTGTATTCCTCAAGCAGACAAGAAGTCTGCAGTCACCTAAAGTGTCCTTTCCTTGCCCTTCCTCTCTTTTACTCTTCATCCCCACTACTCCTGTGCACCCAGTTATTCCAAGTTATTCGCAGAAGGAGGAAGACAGACAGGGAGACGAAGGCGGCCGTCGAAGGGAGGAGGAGGAGGAGGAAGACGGTGTGGTTTCTGCTCAGTGAACTGGAACCCTTCCTCGCCTCTGGCCAATCTCCGGGAGACGGAAAGGAGGGGAGGACGGAGGAGCGAAAGTTAGAGGAATCTGACAAGCTTGCAGAAATTAGTGAGCAAACAACAAACTATGTTGAAGAGGGGAAAAAAAGAAGAGGAAGAAGTGAAGGGTGTCTGACGGATACAGGACGTTGATGAATCTGTTGCGAGCATTAGGCATGTGCAGATGTGTTTCTTTGTTTTGTGTGTCTTTTGGCAGATGGAGCCGTCTTCAGGGCAGAAGGGGACATATGGCGATGTGGAACGATGCTGGCATGATGCTCGTATGTCAGAGAAGTGATTTATGTGGTCTCTGCAGACGGAGACCCCAAGGAATAGGTCAGGGAGCATGAGCATTGTATTGGTTTATGTTTGTTATAAAGGTAAGGTACATTTTAGGACCTTGTGGTAACAAAAAAATAACCCGTCAACAGCTATTTTGCTGGAGTTAGCTGAAAATAAGGACAAATAATCCAGAAAAGGTTACAAAAAGATCCAAAGACATCTACGTTTCTTATGTCTTTTCCAGATACATGTTTATTGACAACAAGAAACTTAACAATTGCATCATATTTATCTTCCTTATGCCAATCCTACACATTCATTTCCTGCTCCCAAAAATGAAATCTAAAATCCCGCTTCTTTCCCTCTGCACATCTAACAACAATTTCTGACTTGATGGTGCTTCCAATTTTTTTGATTTTGGTGATTCTGTCTTCACGCTAGCTGGATTCACCGCTGCTTCCTGGTGACCTGGCTCTCACCCCATTTTCACAGGAAAACTCACAGCTTTCTTTACATTTATAAAACAAGAAAACTCTCCAGTCTGTATCAACAGCCTCCAGAAAACCTAAGTACATTTTCTGCTATTAAAACTAATATTTTTGTAAGCTATGTCAATGACTTAAAATTCCCAATTGCCATCCATTGAATTTTCAGGTTTTAACTGGACAAAACGTCACAAAATCCAAACAACTGGGATGCTTTTAGGGTTCAGAAATAATAGTAAAACCAGAGAACCGGACATTAAGGCCTTCAGTGATTGAAACTTTTTTCTGTGCGATTGCGTGTAATTGAATGAGAAGCAGTGAGACCGGCTCATTAAGAGCGAGGTGACGTTAACGCGTTCAATTGGGTGAAAGTGTGTCTAATATGTTTGCTTAACGGCAGCGACAGTAGTGCTGCAAAAGTCACAGAGAGAGAGAGAGAGAGAGAGAGATGGGGAAAGGAGAGGGCAAGCAAATAAGATGGTGTGAAATAAATCCAATAAGCTCCACTGTCATGCTCCCCTCTTAAGCACTTTTAAGATGCAGTAAATGAAATAAATTGGAGGTTCGTTTAGATCAGCAAGAAAGAAACTCCAATTCAGACGTTTTGCTCAGATTTCACTAAAACCCAGATATTTTTTTTTCCTGAAAGTGGTATATTTTAGACTTTGCAGTGTGATCGTTGAATGAATGGTTGCAATCTCTAAAACGGTGTTATTACATCGCTTTTGATCAGAGGAATTTGCAAAACCTTTTTGTGACAAAGATGTTTCTTTTGACATATTCTGCAGCTTGGTCAGAGTTTTGGATTGAATTAGGTGAAAATAAATGTGTTGCAACTCCAAAGATTATTTGTTGCTAATATATGAATAACAATGCTTTCTGGGATTATCTTGGGTGGCAAATCAATACTTAATAGATCCCTTGAGTGCAAAACAATACAACACAAATTCTACACCATTAATATTTAGGCAGCGATCACAAAAGCTCACAATAAAAGTGGAGAATACATGAGCCACCCAGAAATTCCAGATATATAAATAGAAAATATTTGCAACCTAAGAAATATGGTGTACTATAGATAAAAAAATTTCTACAGCACTTTCTTTTACATTCATGTTAAATGTGGAAAGGTCTTGCTATATATTTTTTTACGTAAAAACAAACAACAGTACAGTGGAAAAACAAAAAGTGAACAATTATTAAATTATCTATACCAGCAATAAAGCTCAGCTATACTTTTCATAAGTTTCTCACTTTGTCTTGCAGAAATTTTGTCCCTTGCACTGTATTGCCGCACATGTCCTACAACTACCCATTTAAAAATCATTTAATGGATTAAACAAAACACAGCCAGTGAGGTTTTTTTTCCAATGCAATTTATTATTTTACAACCTCCCCCAACATGACAACACATATTTTCCTATAATTTAACTGCTTCACAAAACACATTCTCTTAAAGTAACTTTTCTGAAAAATCATCTTCAGGTGCAGGACTCAAATGTTGTTAGGAGCGTAACCTTGACTAAAACTCCAAGCAGAATTTGAAACATGGCCACCAACTTAACGATACCTAATCAGAAGTGGATTTTAACGGTGAGCAGCCTTAATAAGGCATATAATGGAGAGGGGAAAAGAAAAATACACCAGCATAGGTCAGAACCAAAATGAAGAAACCTGCAAATAATAATAATAATAATAATAATAATAATAATAAAACCTGCAGAGAGGGAGAAAGGTCAGGGAAAAGGGAAAAGACGAGGAGAAAGCAGGAAGAGAAGAAGGAAGGAGGAATAAAAAAAGGTCGAAACAAACAAAAAGACAGATTGAAAGGTTAGATCAGAGAAAAGGTCTGGAAAACAGAACAGAGAAGGCGATACAGAGAAAATCCAGGCCAAAGCAACCAATGGACAGAGCTCTTGCGGCTGGGAATCAAACTCATGTTCTGCATAAAAATCCCATTTAAGCGCACCAGTTTCCCCGCACATAAACACAAATTGAGAAATGGAAGACTCTTCCTCCGACGCGTTCAGAAGCAGATTATATGTACAAGTAAAGCCGGGCATAGTCCTTTTACATCTGTGAATAAGTAGCATAATAATCATATCATAGATTCAGCAACACAAATTATGTCTATTCTTCTCATAAAGCATTTATTGCACACCTACATCTAATAAAGAATAAATCCATGTTGTATGGAACAAGATAATAGAAAGTTCATCACATGCATACAAAGTGTACTTCTAGTAATCAAACATCCCCAAGAACTGGTTGATTGTTTCAGCTTTCGGATTGAGACTCATTTTCTTTCATTTGTCCAGTTTTATGCTTTTATTAAAGAAACAAACACAGAGCAATGATCTGATTTGTACTTAGTAGTTGCCACTGAGCCGGTGGCAAGAACAAATATTATGTGGTGGGGGTTTCCGAAGAGAACTTAAGGTAGATATTTACACATTACACTAGAACAAAATATACAGCTGAATGCTTGCATAAGGTCACTACACATAGCTGACAGTATTTTACATGTACAACATCCAAGCGAAACAAATGTAGGCTTAAATCGTCCAAAAGACGATTTAAGCCTACATACACTGCGGCGGTGTGTGTACAATAACGGCATGTGGTATTTATAACGCACACAAGTGTTAACGGTTTGTGTTGAATTGAAAAAATATCTCATTTTTCAGCGCTCTGCTGTTACCAAACAAATACTTTAATCTAGGATCAGACTCTATGGTTCCTTTTGTTTTGTTTTTGTTTGTTAGATGGCATAATTGTTTTAAAAAAAATCTGATTTGCAAATAGAAATAGGACTTTCTTAAATTTTTAATATGCCTTCTAATGCAATGTTCCTTCTTTTAACAAAGTCAAGCAGTTTGGCAGTAGATACACATGCAGTGCCTTGCAAGTATTTGAATAGGGCTTTGCCAACACAAAGGTGTACATAATTGTGAAGCTGAGGAAAAAAAAAAAAGATTGCATGGTTTTCCTACATTTTCAAAAACAAAATCTAAAAAATGTGCATGCATTTGAATTTATTTTAATCTAATACTCCTAAATAAAATCCAAGGCAACCAAGGGGCTTCAGAAAACTTTCGGTTTAATTTAATCTGTTTTCAAATCTCTTAGAAGGCTTCGGTGGTTTGCTAGAGAAAATGGGTTGAACAAGGAACACTGATTATTTGGCATTCATGGAAGAGAAGAGAGAAAAGAAAGGCATAAGGAAAACTTTTCCAGTTTTCCACAATCCACGCAGGAGTTTAAACTACACTCAAATGTCAGAATAGCCCAGAAAAAGTCCAGACTCAAATCCAATTGAAGATGTGAGGCAGCAACTAAAAGTTGACACTTACATGTGCTCTCTCCATTCAGTCCGACCAGGCTTCAGTTTTTGAAAAGAAAAGGAGAAACCCTCCATGTTTAAGGAATCAGCCACAAGAGGATCTCCTACAGACAATATATCAAGACAACTTGCAGTATAAATTCACGCCACATTTAAAAAAATTTTTTTTATCTGTAAAACATTTGAAAAACCACATATGCATTTTTCTTCCGCCTCACAATAACACACAACTTTGTGTTGGCCTATCCCATGAAATCCTGACAAAAATAAGCTCGTGTTCCTAACATGACAAAATGTGCAAAATCTCAAGGGGTATGAACACTGCTGCAAGATGCAGTATGCTTACATAAAAAAAAAAATCAATACAGATTATTAAATGTATTGCAGAAAGCAAAATAAAATAAAATGGCAGCAATGCTGCTCGTATTGCCGTTTGCGAAATTACTCACGCGGGTGCTGTCAAAGCATCTCACAATTTCTGGCGTCTGCTGCATCGGTCGAGCTTTCAGTTCACGACAAACGTGGCCGCGGCTGAGGCCTCGGCAGAAGAACGAATTACATCCAGCAAGAAGAACGATCAAATAAATACGGGCATAGTTTTGGGGAACGGCTGTAGACAGGATAGAGCGATACCGCCTTCAACAAGGCGAATATGAAACAGGCTGAGTGACATTTGAGTTGTTGCCTGATGGGTAAAATATTAATACATTCATGATGCCAATCTGGATGGATAATGTGAGGGAAAGCCTGGGAACGGCTGCAAAAATGACTGTCGACAGTAACGCTTAAAAACACGGATGAGTCTTTCAGTAGATACAAAGTCGACCACTGTACATTTATTTATACAAAGACATGAAAACATACAAAACTTTACATAGCTACCTTAACATCATGGCACATTAGTTACGCTGTGGTTAAGACCTACTAATTTTACATGAGGAAAAATTTAATGAGTGAATCAAATAAAACCAGCACTTTTAACTGTTATGTTTAAATAATGAGGACTAACTCAAGAAAATCAATTTTTTTCTTGCAGTCAACGTAAAATGAATATATGAAAAGGTGGCAACCAGAACTGGATCAGTTGTAGGGGTGCTCATTTTGGGTTCGATCAGATTTCGTATGGAGAGATTGGAATCTCTTCATCTCGTTTCCAAATCTCCGGGATTAGTTATTAACTCAAACCTAAGTAACACCTAAAAGAAAAGAAAAAAATCATTTGGTGAACACACACGAAAAAAAACAAACAATTTTTGTCGTCTTTTTTTCTTTTTGCCTCAATTTTGTGCTAAAACCTTATTTTCTACCTCTCTGTGTTGTATGTTCAAGTCCATTCTACTGTGTTAAATTAATTAGGAGCCACGTATTCGGGGTTGGTGTAGGAGAAGCCGAGGAACTCGTCCTGGTCCAGGTTCATGATGACGAGCTTGTCTGTCGGCGTCAGGTCCACGGCCATCTTGGTGAACTCCTTGTCAAAGTTACAGGTGTCTCGGCGGTTTCTCTGCGAGTGGGTTTTTGAAAGTTGTGGATGGTGCAACGATGGAGGAAGTGGAGAGACAACAGTGTAAAAAATAAAATAACAATGGAAACATTTTTGGAGAGGGACGGAATGAAATGTATGGGAAGAAGAGAGCAAAGTTGCCGTTAAACAACTCAGAGTGGATTATCAACTTATCAATCAAATTTTAATTGTATAGCACCTTTCAGCAACAAGGTATTTCAAAGGGCTTTGGGTCTTTTAAAAAAACAACTTAAATTGTAGAATTACACTGCAGATGGCGACAGCATGTTGGAGTAACTCTTTCAGGCGAGGTTCTTTTTGTATTTTAGTCTATTCGTTTTTTTAGTTGAGGTATGTTTGAACAGTTATTCCCTCTGCTTTCCGATGCCGCGCAGCTTGAAGGATTCTTGCTCCTACTTTTTTACTTTCTGACAGTGAAGTGAAAAACAACCGTGGCAACGAGGCTGTTTTTGTACCCGGGAGCAGATGATTAGCATCTCAAAAGCTTAAATAACACCTGAACTATGACCCCACATCCCAGAGATGTTGAAAAGGAGGCTTTCTGGACGCAGTCCAGGAGGAAGTTCAGACTCTTGTATTGATCGCAACGGGAACCGATCATTTCCCTGACTCAAACATATCTCCATCCAGGTTTTTAACCACACAGTCAGACAGATTTAAAGAGGAGTGGAAAATGTAGTTGATTAGCCAACCGAAGGCTTCACCCGGTCGACTTAACATTAAAGTGTGTGGCAACACATATGCTGCCACACACAGTATATGTGGACAAACGTAAAGAAATAGTTTGTCCTTTTGTGACCAAGTTTCTTGAGTTATTTCGCTCTTCTTTTTGATCCAGTACCACCAGTCATTTATAACACTAAATGTTTCATTTGATCAGATTATTAATAAAACTGCAGACTTTATTACATCTTAAATCTAAGTGAGTTTTTTTTTTTAGCTGCCATTGCGATGAAAGCACCATTTTACCACCGGACAAAACAAGACGTTTTGTCCGGTGGTAAATGCATGCAATTAACAATTGCATGCATTTCCAGGAAAGGCACTTGTACATTACTTACCTCAATAATGCCTGGTATCTCTTTGGGAGGCCTTGAAAAACATATGACCAACAACATCAGTGTTTAGATTGTGTGACAAATATTATCATGTTGAGGCACCAAAAAGGTGTTCGAAATTGAAGGAGATTTTGCATAACTGCAGTAGTTTGGTGTTTGAAGTGGGAACTTGAGAGTTGTACTATGGATCCATGACCTCCTTTGTTTATGATAGTAAAACATTATACCAAAAAAATCCAATCTAACGCAATATAGTACAAAGTTCTTTGGATAAATCTTCAGTCAAGTTAAACTTTTTCATGTGTCATTACATTTTCACAAATAAAGACGTGATGGATTTGCGTTGAGCAAAGTCAGAGTAGAAGGTGCAGATGTGTATCTCTGAGTCTTTTTCTTCAAAAAAACAAAAACAAAACAAAAGACCGTTTATATCCAAATGTAACAGAAGAATATTTTGACTTTAGACACCATTGATTTAAAGTGGCATCTGGATTTTGTGCTATACTCTCAAAACTAAAGCATTCAGAAGCTGATTATAGGGTCGATACGTGGGGCGAATCCCACGTACACAAGATCACGAAATGTAAATACTGAGAGCAATATGAGAACATGAGAGAATTTCCAAAGCAACATACTGTAAATCAAGAGAGAGAGAGAGAGAGAAACACTCGAGAGACTGTAGACAACTGTGACTCAGAGGGAAACATGTTTGTGTAGCAATAGTAGCAGAAGGGTTCTCCTGGACAGGAAAGTGTCATTGCACATTTCGCCTCAGTAGGCATGTGGTGTAGAAAAAAAAAACAAGAAAAAGAAAAAGGCTGTTAGAAATGGACAGGGGAGGGGCAGAGCGTTCTGAATGCAGTAAATAAAAACTGCAGCCTTTCGATTAATTTTCAAACACACAAGGGCTGTCATCCTGTCATAACTGCAGCTTATAGGGGTTGAATACGCTACCGAGGAGACGGTGGCATTCCCGCCTAAAACGCTCTACTCTCTCACTAGAGGGAACAGGGAAAGCCACACTCAGGAAATTTGCCTTAGTACATTTAGAACATGGAGATTCTCTGACTTCATATTTGATAACACTAATTTATATATATACATTTTATTTCAGTGCTCAATCTAGATATTCTACGTCTGAACCCCTCTAAAAGAACTTTCCAATTTCTGAAGATATGAAAGACGAGTTGGTATCTGTTGGCCATTCAGCAACCCTAAGGGCAGGCTGGATCACTTGCTACGATCTCCTCCGTTCTTTGCCGATGTCTGATTGGCTTCTAAAGGCACTTTGTGGACTAATTTGACATTAACTTTCCCGTTAATGTTCGTTTCTGAGGTACATCAATAATGTTCGTGGGTCAGTTTGACCCGGACAGTGTTTAGTCATGCAATAGTGTCAGAAACCAAAACATTCCTCCAAAAACATTTTTGCATCTGATTATTAACGCCAATACTAACCATTTCAATCAATATTTGTGCAATGATGTTTTTTTTATTTCTCACAAATAAAGGATCAATAACCACAACCTACTCATTTACTCATTTGGACATTAAAAAATGCAAGTTCCATTTTTTATGTCCACTGAAAAAAAACCTAGACACAAAAAACAATAATTTCCTTGAAATTGATCTTTTGCAAATTTTTCTATATTACATTTTGAGTTTTTTTTTTTCAATGGGTGACCTTTATAATTGAACTTGAGACACACATACTGTTCTGGGTCAAATTGACCCGCTGATAAATGAGTCATGCAGAGAGTTTTTATGTTTTCCTCCACTTCTGCTGAGTGTCCACTCAGTGTGGGTGGAGTTTGTCCACGGGAACAGAAAAGATTCCCATCAAAAGTTATATGAATACCTGCTTTCTCGCAGTTTCCTAGTGAAGAGAATAGAGAGAAAGTGGGTTCGTGTGCGTGCACATGTATGTGTGTTGTGTGTCGTGCTTGTGTGCGCGCGGTGAAATATGGTTCATAGCTACAAGGAAACATATAGAATTGGAGATTTTTTGATCTTTTTTACCTTTCAACTTGTCTGCCGGGTCAAATTGTAAAAAGTATCTATGTAAAAAGTAGACCCAGGAGGAGTTACAAACATGAATACATTTTCAATTTATATGTAGAGTGCACCTATTAAGACAAATAGAAAAAGTTTCATGCAAAAAAATACTTCCAACTATTTTTTTTAACTTTAAAATGGGTCAATTTGACCCGCAACATAACAGGAGGGAGGGTTAAGTAGACGGAGGATGACGTTGAACGTTAAGGCGTGCTTGTAAATCCAGGAAGCAATTAAAGAAGAATCTGAATATCAATCCTGACAGAACATTTTTGTTGTTTTGTTCAGCTATAAGGAGACATGAGGGGAGGGCAACACTTTAGGGAACGACGCCAACAGAAACTAATTAACACAGCTGTGGTTCATTTCCAATTAGTTTCTCCATCTTTCATGCAGCAGCAGCGAGCTGGGACCTGGTCGGAGCACAACAGCCGACGGGCCCCGTCGGGCCGCGTTCGCTGCCAGGCTTCCTGCGTTTCCTTTCGAACTGGAACAACACGCTGACAGAATGCATCGTTCGCTGTATGTTTCAACAGTTACCCTGTCGACTCCACACTACCACAGATATTTTAAAGAACTTTTCGTATATTCGTGGCTGGATGTCGGCACAGGTTTGATAATTGTTGAATTGATGTTCTGGTAAAGGTAGTTTATTCTGTCCTGACACAGCAGAACACTATTTAAGCTTCTTCTTCTTTATTTATACTTTTTCATTTTCCCAATAGCTAATTAACAGCTCTATACTTATCTCAGTTTTATTCGAAGAACTTGTACCGTTTCTAAATAAAATAACAAATAATAAAATATTGTAAGAAATACTTTTTTATTTCTACTTGTAATAACAGGACTACTATATTAGAAATCTAGCACAAGATTAATGCTTCTGTATTTTTAGCCTCTATATATTATTCCCTTTCACGACCTGAGAATCTCAAGATGTTGTGTAGCGTCGTTTTTGTTTTTACGAGTTGTAGAGATTACAGTCTCACCGTTTTCTGTCATCAAAACAGAAAAGCACACAGAGTACAGAGTGCTATTTTCTTGGCCAGTTTTCTTTGGGTTTTCCCAGGTTTTACTGTCTTACTGGCTCCTAAGTTTTTTTTTTCTCAAATCAGAATCGTAACATGCACATTTGCAAAAACCTGGGTGCATTTAAATCTCACTGTCCCATTCATGTAGATGAAGTAAGCTGGAAATGCTAAGTGCTGCATGGACTAGTCAGTACTCATTCCACTCATAGCGGTTAAAGTTGTTAATCATCTGATGGGTGAACTCGTACTGGCATGGTGATAAGTAGTACGTCTCCACTAAATTTCCCAAGAAGACTATTTTGCATGTTCGTATATCAACCATGCATGTACATGTACATTATTAGCACATACATCTGCCAGCAATGCAGACCGGATCATAAAGTGCTCCATTTCAGCCTGCTTCAGTTGCAGTTATTGCTGAGAGGCACACACACACACACACAGAGAGAGAAAAAACCAAAAACCAAAATCAGCATCGGACAGATGGTGAGATGAATATCAGAGGCCTTCGGTGTTGATGCACAGATAGAAAACTCAGAGTAAACAGTAGCAAGACGGTTAATAAACACAAGTAGCTTTCACATCGCTATGCTTTTTGGAAGTGGTGGCTTTAATGGAGGAACTGCCAGTCTCCACTTTCCTTCCTTCTCCTCCTCCACCTCTCTTTCTCTCTCCGCCAGTCCACGTCTTTTACGTGACGAGAGGATTAGCGGGAGACGCTGTCCGCCGAGGATGCGGGGAGAGAGTGGGAGGGACCGAGGAGAGGGGAGGTGAAGTGGGAAGGAGAGGAGGGCGAATAAAAAAAAAGGCGGTATCGAACGCTGACCTGTTTCGGGCTGATAAGCGGCTGCCGCTTTGTGCTGAAGCCACTGGCTTTAATTTGGGGGCCGCAACATTTGGAATTAATTATCACACAATACAGCAGCTCTGCGCCTCACAGTGTACGCAGAATATTACATCCAACCCAATGCAAACTTTATACAGCTTATGTGCAGGAATTTACTGTTGCAGAGGACTCCCTCCTGCTTTATAATGAATCTGGATGAAATACATATGCTAGTATGTAGCTAAAGATTGCGGGTTCTGTGCTGTGTAAACCACGTTTCATACTCGCATTGACTTTGTATTTCATATTAATGAGAAGGACCGATGTTCCCAACACTGTAGCTGGACGCTGAAACTCTGGCATGTCATGCATAAAATGAAAACACACGGCATGTCTTGCCAATGTGTTTCTCCCTGACCACTTCTCTTTCTCCACTGGTTCATGTGAGCCGTCAGTCAGCTGTGTATCATGGTCCAGTTGCCACTAGAGACACAACTTGAACACCAAAAGGAGACAATATTAACGAGTTTAAGTCTCTGGAAGTACCAGGCGTTGTTGTGTTCAGTGTAACTGCATCTTAAAACAATCATTTGCTAACATATCTATCAGAAACCCACCCAGCTAGTAGACTAGCTAACATGTGATAATTATGCTTTTCAGTCTAAAGCTAACACTCTACAATGAAGGATACTCTAACTTTGGAAGCAATAGTTTAATTTGATCTCTGTATATGTGTGTAAACTACGGTGGCCCTGAGGTGCACCGTAGTAAACAAAAAAAAAAAACACGAATGCTGAATAGAAATGCAGTTAATATATTAGTGTTATTTGTACGGCAGATATTAATGGTGCTACTAGCATTTGTTCTGTAATATCATGACACCATGGTACTTTTACGCCATCAGTAGCCATAATATACAGAATAAAAGACATGTTGCAATGACGAGCAAGTAACATATTGAATTATTAATAATGCTGTGACGCTTGTAAAATTGTTTGACAAAGTCTGTTGCAAATGTGCATCTTTGCAGTGGAATGTGTCAGATCAGGGACATAGTCTCCACAAAGCAAATCTTCTGCAAATGTTGCATCTTTTTTATGGGCTGAAGATGAAAAATGTTGGCATACAAGCTTAAACAGAGCAGGGAGGATAATTTTATTAAAACACAATAAGCCATTCATGTTTGTTTTCAGCTTTTATAATCAATGAGCCCTTTGCTGCTTCCA
Source organism: Xiphophorus maculatus (assembly GCF_002775205.1). Taxonomy (NCBI): domain Eukaryota; kingdom Metazoa; phylum Chordata; class Actinopteri; order Cyprinodontiformes; family Poeciliidae; genus Xiphophorus; species Xiphophorus maculatus. The sequence goes on along the minus strand of NC_036458.1, from coordinate 17,855,824 downwards.
TCTTCTTATTTCTTGCACATAGAGGATTTTATCTTCTGCTATGACTGTGAGCAACAAGTCTTTTTCTTAAATGTCAAACTATTAACCTAAGGTAAATCGTGTATCATTTCAGACAATAAAACAAAACAACACTATGTTAATGCAAGAAACTTTTCATTTTGTGTTGATCATCAATAAAATTCATGATGCCTCAGCTTACCAGACAGAACCAGATCATTTTTATGAAACATCACAGATTCAATCAATATGCATGTATAAGTCAAGTTACCATATGGAAAATGTATGTAAGGTTTTCATATGGAAAGGGGATGCTTAGCTTCTTAAGAAAAAAAAACCCCAGAACGATTAAATAAAGAATACATAAAACAATAGAATATGGACCTTTATATTATGTATCTGAGATGAAGCTGATTCTCCATAAAATAACTTCCCGATGTATTAGAATCTTTTTATTGACCACAAGCTCATTTAAGTGGAGCATAATCTTATGACCACCTGCATGACGGAGCCTTCGTGGAGCAGATTTCTTTGTACAGCACATCCCTGACATGCCCTGGGAATTTAGAGACCAAGTCAACACCTTAAAACTGCTGCGTTCTGTAACCCAATTCTTGTATATCGTGAAGTATTTGTAAAAAAACAACAACAACAAAAAAAACAAATAAATCCCATACTAACAATCCTAAACCTTGTAGAAAGCCTTCGCTCCAATGGGTAGGCCGCCAATGATTTAAATAAAATGTGGTGCATTCGCAGACAGAAACCGAAAAACAGAGGTGTGAGATTTCCGCAGTTTAAAGTTGTTCTACACCAAATAACGGCATCACCTTTTTTCTTACCAATTTTCCAAATTGTCAGTAAGAAACGTTAGGCACAACTGGAGTGTTACTATCACCCACTTAGATGCTACAGAGACAGAAGATCCAAAGAAAATACAGACCAATGCGCCACACAGAGATGTAACATTTGTTGTGTCAACTTTAGACAAAATTGGACCAATTCTGGATCAGTTTGACATTTTAGCTCCTAAATTTGGCAAAAAAAAAAAAAGTTGTTAAACATGCTGGTTTATAGAAAAACATCCCTCCTTGCGAACAAGATGTGCTATTATGTGTTTTGCAAAAAATAACTTATTCTCACACAAATCAGACAGGAATCGTAACTCAAAGTTAATGGCGTCCAAATCTTGCTTGCCACACATTTTTACTTCAAGATTAATGTAGCGGTCAACCAAATTAGCAGTTTTTATCTTCAAACGAATGACTTCTGCTCCTGGCTTGCCTTTGCCAGTCTTATAAACACCACAGTGGCAGCACTGCAGATTTAGCCTTCTCATTACATTTTACAACAGCCCAGTCAAAAAATCAGCGCATGTAATTTGTGTCCATGCTTGTTAACACTATAATGTGCTGCGGGTAGTAAATGGTGCGCGGTACAATGATTAAAAAAAGGAAACGGCGCAGCCAGTCAGAGCAGCAGCATAACAGCTAGTACGGTGGATTGAGAGCAGCTTTAGAGGCGGCGAGGAGCGCTTGAGTGGCTTAGCGGTGTTGTGTGTATGTAGGCCGTGTTCTGCATGTTATTTCCTTGAAGTCATCAGACCGACGCTCTCCCATCATGGAAAGGCTCTTATGATAAGTGGCAGCCATGAAATATGCACAGCCTGCCCTAGCGGCCTGACTCGTTTCAGAGCGTTGCTTTGCATTCCCGTCAGTTCCCTCCATCTTGTCCTCGTACCGCTCTCCCTGCCTTTCCTCCCTCATTTCCAGTCATTCATTAGTGAATCTCTTTCCTCTTTTACAAACGTACTCCCCTCACCCCAACCCTCCGGTGAGTCAAAGATCACCCTCTCTTTCACCTCCTGCAACCCCCCATTTCTCCCTCTTAGATTATTTTTCTTTAAGTCTGTCCATTCTCCATTTTCTTTTACAAGCACATCAGCTTGTTTCTCAGTGGCACCAACAGGGTTTGTGAGTTTTTGTAACGAATTAAAGCTACAGCAGTGAGGGATGCAGAAGGTACCATTCTCACCCAACAGATACGCACCGAGGGACAACAAAATGTACAAAGTGAACTTGAAAAGCACGGATTTTGAATTCTTTATTTATGGAACGTCTGCTATTCTAGGAATACCCCAAAAAGAGTTTGTTTTTGTTTTTTAAATGAAGAACAAAATGGAAATTTGGCACATGGAAAGCATTGTAAAAAAGCACACTCCTTCATTATATGAATCTTCACACACAAAACACATAATAGTTTAGATCAAAGCTTTGGAGTACTGCTATTATAGAAAACATGGATCATAATAATATTTGAGTAAATGCTAAATGATAAGAATTTTTTTTCATGCACTGTTTGTTTAATTGTTGTCTTTTGAGCAAAACGAATGGGTAGAAACCCCCCCCCACCAATCTTTGAGTAAGGACTCCTCCTCCTTTACAATACTGACCACATGTATAATTGTAAGCATATAAAGACATTTGACACAGTAATATATTGGTGCATAACATATCTTTATATTTGTCGTGTTGAAATTCAGCAGGAAATGACAAAATAAATGAAAAAAGCGAGAGCACAGGCGATGAACACAAATTTAGACTGAATTTGGCGTTAAAGTACAGAAGATAAATATTCTGAGATTCATAATTATATTCAACATATGAAAAGATGTGAATCCAGACTTTTTCACTGCTCTCGATATTTGTAGCTCTTACTTTAATGGTACCTTAAATGTCAAAATTCTTGCCTTGCAAAGCAGAAAAAAAAACACACACCATTTCACTGATCACACAAACAAGAGTTGAATATCTTTGTAAGACCAAACGACATTTAAAAAGAGAGCGCCGTATTACAGTAGATGTTACAATGCCAAAAAGAGGCATGATGTGTTTCCTGGTTTGTGGAGAGAATTATGTGTCATGGTCTGCAGTATTTATAAACTAGCTGTATGGACCAAAGAGGGACCAATGTACTGCATGTATTCAAACACTAAGGTAACCAACATGTTCACCAACAGATTTCACAGGCAAATTTCTGCTTGTATGTGGACTAAACCAACAAGCATACACATAAACTAACAGATCATTAACTTGTTAAAATTACTTCTCATAAGTGTTTAAGTTGTTTGGCAGCCATATTGGATGATATACTTGTCGTGACTCACTCAACGCTGAATTTCTATGTTGGAGTTTTGCCTTCAGGACATTCTGAAATATTTCTCTGTGCTGGAATTTAAAAATTTGAGCCTCCAAGTGTGAATCCAAGAAGCGATTATCTTTGAAAATACTCATTGAAATCCAGTGTAGAGAACATCTTGAAATGAGCAGGGTTTGAGGATAACATCTCTTTGAAAACTTTGAACATAATCCAATTTAGATCGATTACAAACACTTTGACTTCTTAATTTTTATTTGAGGAGCTATGAATTGTTTCCATTTTCAGTTTTGTGCATGAAGCTAACTGGCTACTAGCATTTGAATCGTTTACAGTGAGAGCCCAGATCCGTTTGCAGGACTTCTGAATTACTGAATCATCCACTTGCAAGGTTGACTTGCAAGTGGATGCATGGGAGGAGTATGAAAGCAACTCCCCCCCATTAACTTTCTAGCAAAGCAAAGAAGGACATTTTTGTCTTTAGGACCTTGCAATAAATGATTTTATAACTGATTTATGTTCATCTTTTCTCTAATTGTCTCCATTTGTGTCATGTATGCAAACCAACATGATCAATACTTAGCTGCCTCACCTGCTGAGCAGTTTATTGACATACTTGGAATGATGGTTTCTGCATATTTTAAGCAATTAGTTAATAGTGAAGTGGACCAAAGAGAATATTCTTCAATTAAACAAATTTTCATGCCAATTGAGAGAAGAAGCTGCAAAAATACAATCTGTACAGTACAGTTTTTGTTTTTAGGGTCAATTAATAGGATGTGATGTAATGCATCATATCAAAACAGTAAAAAGTGTGCTGTGTAGTTTTTTTGTTGTTGAAATTCTCAGTTTTATCACGTTTTAACCCAATGTTGTTTACATCTGGAAAATACAAAAATGAATCCAAACTTTCCTTTCCTCCCATTTCTGGATTTCATGGAAACTATACTTTTAGATAATAATACTAATAAAAAAAGAAGTTCACTTGGTTGTTAAAAACTATTTTAACAACCTATTTCTGCCAATAGATTGGCTTCTGACTAATTACTTAAAAAAAAGCTGAACTGATATGAGGACGAGGTGGCCATGCTAACACTCCGCAGATGAGAAAATGTAAGCGAGGACAGGTGAAGCTGTCCGTGTTAAGAAAATAACAAAAAAAACCTCACATTTTCTGCATACAAGCATCATACACACTTGACAAAACCCACATGCGCACACACACACTCACGTTGTAAACAAGATGTCCAGGTATAGGAATCATGCATTTGTTACGTAAACAAAAAAAGGCTCGTTTCCAGGTTAAATACTTAACAACACATCCGATCCGAGTAGAAGAAAGAGCGTTATCTAGATAATGAACTACTTCAAGCCTTCCAGTAACACCAAGTTCTCAACTGCATTTCGCCATACTGATCCAGTGGATGGAAAGCAATAACATGCACTAAGAATTAGATATTTGTGGTGCAAGTGTGACTGTACACATGTTGGCTTGTTAGGGTAAAACAAGGTTTTGTAAAATGACTTACAGTAGAACAGGAAGGAGCAAAAGTCTAGAGAAACTCCTAATACAGAAACCATGCAAGTATGTGAAGCATTCCAGTTTTAGATAAGGATAAACATACAGACACTCATACAGGTATATACTCATTAAAATGCACATATCTAACTAAAATGTTCTAGTTTCAACCCCCCAAAAAATTAAGTAAAAATCTCAAAGGTCAGAGCTTGTTTACACAGAAAATCTGCATTTGTTTTCAATACTTGGCCTTTATCAGCCGAAAGTTTACTAATATATGTATATATATGGTAATAAGAAGTAATTTGATTGTCAGTTAAATTATTTATGTGTGATATAATTGTTTTAAACTGTTCTAATTGACATTTTATGAGCAATTTAATCGTCCAATTATTTTTCCGTCCTTGTTTTGGTTATGTGCTGATAGTTATTAAACACAAATCTTTGCTCACATTGCAATAAACACAAGCTAACAATGATTCTGAAAACTTGGGTGAATCAGATTTTCATGCTTTATCTATAAAAGTTTTCACTGTATCATGCATATCCTTATAATACATTGGTTAATACACTGATGGCATACTTTTTTTTTGTTTGTTTTACTATGCTGTCGCAAAAACTGGACAGCAAAAGCATAAAGAATATATCTGCAGTATCTTGCAAAGTCCCAGTAACAACTAAGAAGGTAAAGGTATTTTATTAGGAACCAACCAAAACTAGAGAGCATATTTTCACAGCTGGAAAAGGTGAAAAGTTAATATTTTTAGAAATTAAACCTGTAGTCACACTTTCAGCTTTTTGATGTCTGAGATTTGAGATCCTGAGCTTTGAGATTTCTGCCAATTTTTTGCCAAAATAGCCAAAATTCTTACAGAGCATCTCTGTATCAACTTTCAAGTCTTAAATTTTGATCCCTTTAACCAAAAAAATCTTCTTCCACATATTGGTTTTCGCTCCTACATGACTTGTGGGGAACTTTAAAGGTGACTTCTGCGGGCTTTTTTCTTTAATTTCTCTTTGCCTGGCCTGCTTAGTCTTATCTTGGCAAATTTTATTTACAGATATAATTTAATGCAAATGCATGTCACACATTTCAGATTTCTATTAAGAAAACTGTTATTTAATGATCATTTCCTTCGTATATCATAACTATGAACTACTTTGTGTATTTCTATCATTTGGAAACCCAGATATAATACATTTAAATTAGTTTTTTAACATGAAAAAGGTCTACCAATTCTTTTGCAAGATACTGTAGTTATTTTAACTATGCTGTTTATACTTCCAGAGCGCTACAGTTCATGCAGTTATGTTTTGAACCTCAGATTGGGGTTGGCATAAGACGTGAAAGTCTGAACAACAAATCTGTGCTCAAAGCATCATTGTGTCCATTGACAGCCTGGGTATTTGTGTGTGTGCCGTGGAGTTTTCTGCGTGTGAGTCCATGTTCCGGTGCGTGGAGCTGAAATCAAGCCTGCTCGGCAGTGGCGACGGTAGCAGCACTTGCTGGGAACTCAGGGTTGATAAAGGAGAATCCCTGGAACTCGTCCTGGTCCAAGTTCTGAATCACCTCCTCGTCAGGGGGGGTCAGCACCGGCGGGTGGCGCGTGAAAAAGCGGTCAAAGTTCTCGGCCTCCCGTCCGCACTGTCAAGAAGGGCGGGAGAGGGGATGGATTGGGAAAAGGAGGAGTGGGGATGGACAGGAATGGATGGAGCGGGTGAGGGTAGATGGAGAGGAAAAACAAAAGAAAAGGGAATGGAACCAAGGTGTGAGATGACATCACTTGGAAATGGTTTCAAATATCAGAACAAGCAAAGTAACTGTGGTGCGCTCGATTTTGTGCCCCGAGCGGGAGACAATAACTGAAGCACACCTCACTTTTGCTTTCCTTTTTCAAATATTTGAAGCGTATTCTCAAATTTCAAACAGCAAAAAACGTCTCAAACATCCTGGAGCAGTGCACTGCATTGAACCGGCAACCATGCATGTGTGATGCAAAGTTCAAAAAATTTGGCGTCCAAAACACTACAGCGTCTTATTTTATTACTGTTGGAGTTAGAGTTGGTTTTCTATTTACACAAGAACAGCCTCAGAGCTACGAGATAATTATTTGAATAATTGTGGGTTAATTGCAGGTTAATTTGATGTTGCAGCTGTTGAAACCTGCTAAGATAAACTAAATCAGCTAAGATGCAAAGGACCACTTTAACTAACTTAAATTCCCACATTTGTTTTGGTTTCATAAATAATAATTTGTAACTGAAAAGATTAACATTCATGATTTCCTTTCAGCGAGAATTTTAGATTTTACAATTTTCTGCCTTCTTTCCAAGAAGGCAGAAAAAGTTATGACCACCGCACACATAAAAAGGGAAGCTTACCCCTGAGAAAGGCTCCCCTTTATGTACATCCAACAAGTCACTAGCTCTAAAACCTAGTTTTCCCCATGAAAGTGCTTCAGAGGGACTTATTTCCTCCCTTCTCCATTATTATGCAAAGCTTTAATTAACACACCAATGATCCTGCATTCTCTGACAACATCGCCCAGAGGACAACTAGAAAGTTATTAAATCTAACTCCAGATGAAATTTAACTGACTGCTGTGAGATTTGGGACAATTTACAAAGTGAGAATCAAAATTGGAATGGAAGTTTAGAAGTGTCTGGATGAATTACGGAGCGGTTAACGGTATCAAGGTATATAGATGGGCTTCCAAAAATCGGCATCACATGCTGCAGTCTAAAACAAATTCACTCTCGTCTAAATGCCCTACACTGCTGTTGACATAACAGCGTTTTAAAACTAGCGTTTTCAAGCTACAAGCAGCATGTTTGTCAAGCAGCAGACTGCAGGCCTGCTACTCGAGCAAATAGCCAGACTAGCTAACGAGCTAAACATACAATATTTTTGTTAAACTAGCTTGTTATAATCTGTAGCTTCTCTGTAAGAAGAACAGCAAAAATAATTAAACTGAAAAGTAATTTAGCAAGTGTTTATATTTTTATTCCATCTAATATTTAAAAAGATTATATCTTTACTAGTTTATTTGGCAGGGATGAGTGTATAGATTTAAGATGTCATTTACTATAGGACTTGGCTAATTTGAATGTTAGCAAACATTGTAGTATAACTAAAACTCATCATTCTAGCAGCTGTATGAATAATCATTGCTGCTCTTTGAATACAGTAGGTCATGGTATTTATAATTTGTGTCAGAACAATATGATAGAAACCTTTTAAATCCTTGATATACTTTGGTATCGTTAACTGATCCGTACCTGATTGAGACAAAGGACTTAGTAATAGTGAACAAGCTAAGGGACGCAGCAGAGTTAATTTAGATTAAAATGCTTCTTTAAAGGCTTGTTAGTGTTTTTCCACACTACACCTGTTCAGATGTTTCTGGGAAAAAATTTGACACGGTTTCAAGTGACTTCTTCTTTTTTTTTCTAGTGCACTCCATGACAGGTTTAATTTGAGACTGAACCCCAGAGCATGCAAATAAAACAGAAATACCCAGACAACTTTGAAACACTGAGAGGACAAATAAAATGTGCAGATGAGATGAAGCTGATGGGTTTATGCGTGGCAGATGTGAACAGATGGAGAGGCGATGAAGGAGAAATGAACTGACAATCGATCGCTGAGAGGACAGATGAATGAAGACGGTCGCACAGCGATACCTTCAAATGAAGCTTCAGAGTGACGGCGTGAACATGTTTATGTGCTGGGTAAATGCATGAACCAGCCATTCAGCTGGTCTGTTTCTCGGTGTGCGAGTCCTTCACACTTTCACAAGTTAATGTCAAGCAGATTCTCCAAAGGCATTAACAGCATTTTAAAACCAGAGAAGATGAAGAAAAACAGTTTTTGATCAGCATTAAATATCTCAAATAAACAACAGGATAAGGCACGTTTTTTGGTGTGTTTTTAGTAAAAGAAAGTAATTCACTTTATCAAAAATAACACAAATCAAAAACAAACTTTCCTCACTGAAATAGGCCACCGTAAAGGATCAAAGAACCTCTGCCGAAAGTGTCCAGAAAAGACTAACGCTGTTTGTTCTTATTAATAGAAAAGATAAAAAGAGAAGAGGAGTGTGAGACGAGGCAAAGGCCTGGGAGACGATAGGTGTCTGAAAGTTGAGATCCAACAGAAAGAGGAGACAGATATAGACAGAAAAGAGATCAGACAGCTTCTGTCTGAACTCGCACTACAGGAATTTACTCTAGATCCGCCTGTGTTGCAACAGCCAGGTCCTCGGGATGACCTCTACTTTTAAAATAAAAACCCACATGCACACGCATGCATGATTACACACAGCCGCATTAGTGATCAAGCACACAGTCCACCAAAAAAATAAAACATTAAAAAAAACCCTGCAGGCAGAGAAAGATGCATAAAAAGCTAAACTCAGAGAAATTAAAAAAAGAAACTCTTAAGCAGCAGAAGGGCCCAAGGCTGTGAGAGCGTCCGTATGGCGTGTGTGTGTGAGCATTAGGTGACATCATTCTGACTACAGTTATGATCAAACCCATCTTGTCAGAGAAAGAGAAATAAAAAAAGAACAAGAAGAAACACACAAACAGAGTTATTTTCAAGACTTTTCTTTTGTTTTTTTTCAGAAACTTTAAGGACGTGCACCTACTCCCTGGAGGTTTATTCCAAAGTGAAAAACCAAACCCCCCTCTGAGCTCATGCAGAGCACATCTGCACTGCAAACTGCAAAGCACCGATCTTGTGCATGCACGGTACTGCCACAGTGGTGTTATCATCACCACCGTCGTTATACCCAATGCTATCCCCATCCCAGCCACACATCCTTCAGCAACCCTCATTATGTTCAGACTTACCTGTGCACACAGTGCCACATAGGAGAGATAGAGTGTAAAGTTACAGGCAGTAACAGATAAAGACGCGGCAAGTAAAGGAAGGCAAGAGGAGAGATACGGCATAAGGAGCGTTGCTCTCTGCTTAAGTTGGTGAGTGTCTTTTGAACATCTCGTGTTTGATCTGTGCGACAGACTTACAGCTCTGGGTTTGAATGGCGGCTGCACTTCCTTGTTCTCCAGTTTCTCCCAGTCCATGTAGCGGAAGAAGCTGTGCTCTCGGATGTCCCGCTCGCCCTCTGGACCGCAGCCCAGTCGTTTGGCTGGATGCTTCGTCATTAGCTGCACAGAAACAGACAAGACAGACGCAGGTTTGATGCGCGTCGCGCCACCTTTTCCCGCCTACGTTCTCCGCCGGCGCTCCGGCCTGGTGGATCAGTGACCTTTTCCCTCTCGGTCTCATTGTTCCTTCACCATCTCCTTCCACCAAATTAATTATTTATGAACTGTAAATCATCTGCAGTTGTTCGTGTTGTACTGTACAAAGAACATGTCTGTCAACGGGGGTGCTGCTTAATTTTTGCTGTCTCATTTGTGCTTAAGCTGCTGCGTGAACATTGTTAGCATCACCTATATCCGATGTTAATGTCACAGTGAATGAAGATGTACAATACAATCCACAGCAGAGTCATCCCGGGCTGTTATAAAACATGCAACAAAGAAGTCAGCACTTTCAACTTGTAAAATGCACTGGAGTTGCTCTCTCAACTACATATCTTACACGTTTTAAAGAGTACAATTAAAGTAGAGGAGATAATTAAAGAAATGTATTAAATCTATGATCAAAATAAAACTTCTGACTCGTAAGTAAAACAGATATGCAGCACTAAAGTTTGTAAAACTTTTTCAACTTTTTACAAACTACGATGCAAAAACTGAGAGACAGCAACACAGAGATTTAAAGGGATGTCAATCTATGGGAATGTTTGTTTTTATTTTTAAAAATTAGAAAAAAAAAACTAAAACCTAACATATCTGACAGCTTATTTTTAATTCAAATATTGCACGTCCTTTTAAGGATCTTTGAAATTATACTGGTAGTCCTGCAGTTAAGGTTTTTCACATGTCGATCCTTTTTATGCAGCTCCACCTTATAATTCATGATTTTCAACAGAATAATCGTCCATACTGTCCTTAAATATTCTAAAGGTTTCATTTATTGTTCTTAAGGGAAAAAAAAGAATAATCTGTCAAAATTGGCCACTGTTTCTGGCTGACATAACGTCTGCCTCCGCATTTGTTCTCTGTGCACATACCTGAAAGTCAGCTCTACTTTTTCTCTAATGGAAATTACTTGTAGAGTTTAAAAAGCCGGGGCTCATCCAGTCAAATGCACAGACACAAAATGACTTAACCCAGGCAGCGCTGGCAGGGAGCAGAGAAATCCGGGGGTGGACACGGGTGAGCTTTCATGCTCCAGTGAAGATTCACTCTCATAGCACTACAACACTGTAATCATAACTAATACATAACATACAGCCTGTGTGTCACTGACAGACTATGAGTGAGTGTGTGTATGTATCTAAGAGACCACTGTTGCCATTAATTTGTTGATGAATGACTTTGCCTTTAAATTTAGGAGGAGGCAGTGTGACTAGTATCGGGTCAGAATAAGTGCAGTTCGGTGTACTTTGATTTAAAAAAAGACGAAAATAAAAACATATGATTTCTTTTGAATCAATGACGCCTATTTCATGTGAGATAATGTTTAATGTTTGAATATCTTTTTGATTTTTGTTAAGCTTTCTTAGATCTATAACATGAGCAAAGCTGCTGTAGAGAGACAACATGATCAAAATAAAAAGGACCGAACATACTGTATGTTACCATCCATCCATCAGCCGGTACTGTGTGTGTGTGTGTGTGTGTGGGGGTGTGTGTGTGTGTGTGTGTGTGTGTGGTCTGCTGTGGTCAGTGAAGCTTAGAGGCAGCAGATGAGACAGAGGTTTAATAAAGAGGACTGACTCCATTTGTTGTAGTAATCAGCCTACCCTCCCCCCCCCACACACATACACACACGCCGACACACACCAGTCCAACGCAGCTGGAAGTTATCGGATCATAATTTTGGTAAAGGCTGAGCAAACCACACACGCTTATGCTATCTGATCACAGTAGTCGATGCATGTGACAATTATGAAGGAAATTTTAATGTTTTCTGTTCTTCTGTTTGTCCCCCTTACTCCCTTTTCTTTCTAAATTAACTGAAGACCCCCTGGTACTTTGTGTGTGTTTGATAAAGCAGCCGTGTGTGTGTGTGTGTATGAATACTCACTCCTTTACATATGGCGACAGCTTCCTTAGACATCGATTTGGGATAGGAGACGTGATGCTCCATTATGGATTGAAACAACTCGTCCTCATCCTCACCATCGAATGGGGGCTGCAGAAGAGAGGGAAGAGTTGAGGAGAAAAAGGAGAAATGTAACACAGGACAGACAGAGGGTATGCTAAACACAATTATTATTATATTTTTGTATAAATTTTTGAATGTTTTAATTTGTTTTTCTCAAAAACTGAACAAATTCGATCAGTTTAAAAGTTAAAGTTTTCTAATTTTCAGTGTAATGCCATGCATCCCTTTATCTGAGTTTCATACATATAAACATACACATGATGCTAGTAATAATGGAGAGGGCAAAAGATGTTCAATTATGAAATATTTTAATACCTTAAAACTAATTCAGTAAATCCAATTTGCAATCAGTTATCAGCAGCCTTTACAGAGCAAATAAATAATGGCGATAAAGTATTACTTTTCTTTTCAATAAATAAAAAAAACAAACATTCTAGTTTTCATAAAGCTGCAGACCAACCTGTCCAGCCAACATTTCGTAAAGCAATACTCCAAACGCCCACCAGTCCACAGATTTCCCATAAGGTTGATAGGCAATAATCTGAAATTAAACAAGAACAGTTGTAATAATCAGCAACACTTAATAATCCTAAACTCTTAGCAAATAGCCAGATTTTAAAATGAACACGTTCTCTAACTTTGGCCAAATTGTTTGAATTTGAGTTTTCCTGATTAACGAATGTTGCGAGCACCACACACACGGACTGAATACCTCAGGAGCGATGTAGTCTGGTGTTCCACAGAAGGTCTTGGTTGTGATTCCATCAAGCATATTTTCTTTACACATACCGAAGTCTGCGATCTTAATGTGGCCTTCACAGTCCAGCATTACATTATCCAGCTTCAGATCCCTAAAATTGGTAAAGAAATTGAATTTTGTTACCTTCTGCAGTTTTCTGTTAGCTACAGCTAAACTGATCTAGTAAATATGTGATTTGTACTTTTGAGAACTGTGTCATGAACGGCATACGTGTTTAGAGTGGTTCAACTCTCAAAAGACGCTTGTCAATTTTTTTAGTAGATACTAAATGAAAAATATAAAGATCAAGATAATCTGATGTGTGTAATGTTGAATATTACTTAAAAACTCACCATTCTGAAACTTCTATCTGTTGCTTTAAACTTTGCTAACCCTTCCCACAGTCCAGTTTAACAATGCACGCACACTGGCAAATTTAAAGGAAATGTGACATATTTTTTTTAAACACACTCCACTTTGCTAGATCATGCAACTACTGACAGATAAAGTGAATTATTAAGATCATCTTGTTCTTCTGAGAGGTTTTATATGAAGCAGGTGAATAAAATACATGTACTGTTGTGTGAACACAACTCCTTCTGCTTTCCAACAACTAGGTAGGCTGATATTTATGGGAGTTGCATAAATGATATTTATGCATTTTAGCACAATTTTTCTCCATTTGCTACCTTTGCACTTTAGTCAGTCAGTTCATTGTGTATGTTACCTGTAGATGATGCCCTTTTGATGCAGGAAGAATAAGCCAATGGCTATCTCAGCAGCGTAGAATCTACAAAAGAAACGCAGGAAGAGACAAACAGCAGCACCAATTACAGTGAGGTTGAGAGACGGTGGGAAAACAGGGGAGTTAATTTGCGTGTGTCTACTCTTCATAAAGGTCAGAGCTGTCTCTTGAAGGCCAAAGAACAGCTGATAAGATCAACAGGAAGGGCCTTTAACAGACTGACCACGCAGGCAGCTATGTTTGAACGACGTGGTTTGTTCACGAAATATACGAGAAGACAATCTGAAGGTGGGCAGGCAGGTTAGAACAAGGAGAGTCAACTTGATGTCTGTTTATCTGAATTTGAAATGAGGAATGTTTGTTAGTGAACACAACGCAGGACAAAAAGTAAGAATTATTATAAATGTTCTACTACTTTAATGGCACAAATACACAATGTTTCTACTAAGATGCACAGTGTTGGCGGTGTTATGTTTTGTGTAGATTAACAGGTCAAATTTTTCAAACTCTTTAGTTATGACAATGATGAGATGTTTCAAGGACTAATCAGAGGTGACAACACATTGGACGTAATGAAAGACCAAAAGATTACAAAGACAAGCCTCAGTTCGTTCACACTGGTATTCAGGGACTTCGCTTATCGCAGACTTGTGGGATATTTGCATACATGTCGAGTAGCTATGTTCTTTTGTGAGCATGCTATTCCACTCACGAACACTCCCCTGAGCAGAAAACGTACCCAGAGAAAGACTCACGTCTTATATCACACACCTAGTTCTCGCAGATGCAGATTATAAAACTAATTAACCCCAAGCTGGTAGCTTCTTTACTGAGAGAAAAACAGCATCACTGAGCTGTGAAACATCTATAGTATCTCCAGAGGATTGAGATTTTTACACTGATGGCAGGAATGAGGTCTATGTTTTGTGTACTCACACAGCATGGGGCTCTTTGAACTTGCCAGCCTGCTGTATCTGATACATGAGGTCTCCGCCATTTATGTACTCCATGACGAAATACAAACGGTCCTACGGAGAGAAACAGGAGGGCGGGTGATGAGAGAAGGGTCAGGAAGGAAAACAGACAGTGTCATGATCTTTCATTACATTAATTATGCTTCATCAGAATGTTCAAAAAAGGTGACATGAAATAATTCTGTATAATTAAGTATAAGTATAGTATAATTAAGATTTCATAAAAAAGAACACCAAAATACAGTTTAGAGTGCAAATATATATATATATATATATAAAGCATCCATGTTTATAAAACAATCTATCAGACAGATGAGACTTGTGGCAAATAAAATCAAAACCAAAGAGGTCAGCTGCGGTGTGACGTCATCATAGGGTATGGCACATGAGGGAGGACAATGTTTTTCTACAGGTGATTCACATTAAACCAATGACTGAAAACACAAGAACTGAGACCAGAAGGAATAAAATAAATCAGAATTAGGGTAGAGACAAAGTCGTGAGTGTATTTTTGCAAGAGCATCGGTCTCAGGACCAATAACCAATACCTCTGCTTTTCCTGGTTTAGATATAGGAAATATTTTAGCATTGTATTGAAATTGATGGCAGACATCAAGGTACAGTTAAAGGAGCATCTACAGGTCTTGCGTCACCAGGAAACACAGCAGAGTATCATCTGCATAACTGTGGAAATTTTCACCATGTTTCTTTACAATTTTCCCAAAGCATCTTAGAGAACAACAAACTAAAACTGAGCCATGTGGAACACCACAATTTACCTAATAACTAAAAGGTTTGAAACCTTTGATGCTAAACCGTTTCAGGACGGGGGTCAGTTTGTGACAGTCTACCTCCTGGTACTGAACGGTCCACAATATCAAATGCAGATTGAGCAGGACAAGGACCAAAAATGGTGAATTACTGTAGCCCGAAAAATGTTTGCCCAGGGGTAGACTGCTTATGTGAAACAAATGACACTAGAAGTGAAAGGAGCAGTCATAAGGGGACGAAAGAGGAAGGGGACAGAGAGGAGGACGCGACTGGGCCGTTGTAAGTACAGCCAATCAGTCTTGAAGGGACATCAATTTAAGAACCTATTGTCTTCACTTATCTACAGAAATTGCCAATATGGTTCAGTGTTTCAGAAAATCTAGTGTATATGTATGTGTGTAGGCGTGTGTGTGCATTCTGGAGAGGTTTGTGTGTGTGTGTGTGTGTTAGGGTCTGTACTGTCTGATAAGCCTCATAAACTGACCTTTTGAGAGCAATATGTTGAACTTGTGTGTCTTTCGATTAAAAATGTACTTGCATGTGTGCACCACAAGTCATGTACAGCAACAAAATTTTATGGCCAAAGTCCTCCTCTGCTGAGAGAATTACTGCTGAACTGGATTAGCACATCCACTCTCAGTGGGTGTGTGGGGATGTCCGCGCGTGTGTGTGGATCAGGTCAGCTGAGTTTGTGGCATCTCTCAACCAAGTGACAACGCATCACTAATAACAGTGTGCGTTTATGGCTTGTGAAATGAAATGTCATGCACTGAGGGCTACGCATGAAACCACCAAGCTATATTTACACCCCCGTTGACTCATCTTTGGTGTAATACGGATTATACATCACAAGTTGAGCATGAATCAAGCATGAATTCAGGCTGTGTATTCCAGCTGGGAGCTGGTGACGGCAGTCGAGGTAGCTGCTGTTAAGACCACAGCGCTCCCTGCGCGCCCTGCAGCAGCATGCTGCTCTTACAATTGTTCCCACGTAACCTGACAGTGTGGAGATCAACAAAGGCAGCTCCGTTTTGTCTTGTTATCGGTGGAACATTTAAAGGGGAAAATCTGCACATTTTCCCCTTTAAACATCAAGTGCCTTGATGCTTCTTTAGCTGCCTTCCTAAAAAAGCTTATAAATTGCATCAACAAGTACACTGCTCAAAAAAATAAAGGGAACACTTAAACAACACAATATAACTCCAAGTAAATCAAACTTCTGTGAAATCAAACTGTCCACTTAGGAAGCAACACTGATTGACAATCAATTTCACCTGCTGTTGTGCAAATGGAATAGACAACAGGTGGAAATTATTGGCAATTAGCAAGACACACTCAATAAAGGAGTGGTTCTGCAGTTGGGACCACAGACCACTTCTCAGTATCTATGCTGTCTGGCTGATGTTTTGGTCAGTTTTGAATGTTGGTGGTGCTTTCACACTCGTGGTAGCATGAGACGGACTCCACAACCCACACAAGTGGCTCAGGTAGTGCAGCTCATCCAGGATGGCACATCAATGCGAGCTGTGGCAAGAAGGTTTGCTGTGTCTGTCAGCGTAGTGTCCAGAGGCTGGAGGCGCTACCAGGGGACAGGCCAGTACACCAGGAGACGTGGAGGAGGCCGTAGGAGGGCAACAACCCAGCAGCAGGACCGCTACCTCCGCCTTTGTGCAAGAAGGAACAGGAGGAGCACTGCCAGAGCCCTGCAAAATGACCTCCAGCAGGCCACAAATGTGCATGTGTCTGCACAAACGGTTAGAAACTGACTGCATGAGGATGATATGAGGGCCCGACGTCCACAGATGGGGGTTGTGCTCACAGCCCAACACCGTGCAGGACGTTTGGCATTTGCCAGAGAACACCAGGATTGGCAAATTTGCCACTGGCGCCTTGTGCTCTTCACAGATGAAAGCAGGTTCACACTGAGCACATGTGACAGACGTGACAGAGTCTGGAGACGCCGTGGAGAGCGGTCTGCTGCCTGCAACATCCTTCAGCATGACTGGTTTGGCAGTGGGTCAGTAATGGTGTGGTGTGGCATTTCTTTGGAGGGCCGCACAGCCCTCCATGTGCTCACCAGAGGTAGCCTGAGTGCCATTAGGTACCGAGATGAGATCCTCAGACCCCTTGTGAGACATATGCTGGTGCGGTTGGCCCTGGGTTCCTCCTAATGCAGGACAATGCTAGACCTCATGTGGCTGGAGTATGTCAGCAGTTCCTGCAAGATGAAGGCATTGAAGCTATGGACTGGCCAGCCCGTTCCCCAGACCTGAATCCGATTGAGCACATCTGGGACATCATGTCTCGCTCCATCCACCAACGTCACGTTGCACCACAGACTGTCCAGGAGTTGGCGGATGCTTTAGTCCAGGTCTGGGAGGAGATCCCTCAGGAGACCATCCGCCACCTCATCAGGAGCATGCCCAGGCGTTGTAGGGAGGTCATACAGGCACGTGGAGGCCACACACAATACTGAGCCTCATTTTGACTTGTTTTAAGGACATTACATTAAAGTTGGATCAGCGTGTAGTGTTATTTCACTTTAATTTTGTGTGTGGCTCCAAATCCAGGCCTCCATTGGTTAATAAATTTGATTTCCATTGATGATTTTTGTGTGATTTTGTTGTCAGCACATTCAACTTTGTACAGAACAAAGTATTCAATGAGAATATTTCTTTCATTCAGATCTAGGATGTGTTATTTGAGTGTTCCCTTTAGTTTTTTGAGCAGTGTATTTTTCAAGAAAGATTACCGGGGTCCCTACTGTTGGCAAACCCATAATCTATTCAATAAATGTAACCAAAGTGTTCCATTTGCATGATTTTATTTATTTATTTTGAGCATTGAGTAACATTTTATTATGTAATCTACTGCTGTTAATTTGGAGTATAAATATGACAAATTTCTCTTTGCCACTCTTCAAAATGAGACAGACAAGATACCATGATATTCAAGTCAGGCTCATGTTTTCTTGATTTCCACAGGTCAGGAAGTGGCAACAAGTAGTAACATAAAAATAATAAATTTACAGTCAGAGGAATATATAAAACATTTAAGGCAACTGGATGGCGAGGAAGCCATTTGTGTCTAAAAAGTACATGTGTAACGTTTGCTAAAAAATACTAGGACTTTAACTGGAACCCTGTACTTTGACGCTAGGACTGAGATTTTCAGCAGCAGACACTGCATGTTGGTTTAGTGAGATACAACAGGATGAAAATGTGAAAAGCATCTCATACCCACAGTGGGGTTTGATGGAGAATCTGTGAATCTGCTGGACTGTTTCTTTTCCAGAGGCCATACTTTTAAATAAAGGGCTGGTTGACTCTAATGGAAAACTGAAAATTGGTCAGCAGTGGTTCTCCAAAACACAGGACCAGTTGAAAAAAAGAACTGGTTCATCAGACACAAAATAAACCTTTTTCCATGGTGATAAATGATCTAAATCCTATTGAAAATCTGAGGAGCTGAACATTTGTTTCACAAATGTTTGTGTCATAGATGAATTCCTAAGATGCAATTTTTCACCAATGAATGAAAGTATTCATGCACAAAACTTGATTCCCTTGATTTTAAAATGTGAAACTATGCGACTGATTGCTACATATTCTTACCAGGAGTTGCAAAGAATAGCGGTGAGAATGACAAACTATTATTTTATGTGTGTCGAGCTGGTCGTAAAAGTTTAATTTGATTTCTGTTAAAATAATATACTATGAAAATCATTTTGAGTGTTTCATCTTCAGTGAATATGAGGCTATAGCAGTACTGAAGTAAATAGAACATTATTTCCCTTTATGTTTGCAACTGTTGCTGTAATTAGAAGACAGTCTTTGGAAAAAGGCAGTGTTTATCATTGGTTTTAAATAATCAAAAGCCTGATTCCACTTCGCAATACGAGAAGTTTACATTAGTGTCAACAAAGCAGTCGCAGGAATAAGCCAATCAACCCACCATGGTCTGGAAGGTGGAGTGCAGCTGCGTTAAGAACGGAGGCTTTCCGGTCAGAGCCAACACCCTCTTCTCCACCATGGTGCACTCAACATCGTCGTCCTGGATGACCACGTCCTTCTTCAGGATCTTTATTGCGTACAGTTCCTCTGTTCCTTTACGCTCCGCCAGCATCACCTAGAGAGGAAGAGGAGAGAAACAAAGGCAGGGGTTGAAGAGACAAGGATAAAACAATTTTCCACACATTTTCATGGTCCAGAGAGAAGAAATAATCAAAAAAAAAAATGGAGGAAAGGGAGAAAGTGATGAGGGAGGCATGGAAAGAATCCATATAGTACATTGACTGTTTCCATTTCGGGAAAATATAAAGAGTGACAAAAGAAAAAAAAAAACATGATATTTTGAGATGTCACAGGTGGAAAAGAGAAACCACGGGGAAACCTTCTGACACGCTGAGATGTTTATGAGCAGAGATTGTGCTGCAAAATTCCTTTATGAAAAGATAAATACTGACAATAACAAAACAGGAGTCACAAAATATAAATATTAGCTTGAATTGTGCATTATAAAGCTTGAAAACACAGAAAAATACTGAATCAGTCTTCTTTGTCTCACTGCAAGTGCTTAAACTAATGTAAAGGATCTACTGAGGTAAAATGTGTCAAAATGTCCAAACCAAAGATAGAACGTCTCCATCTTAGATGTTTGTATTGTCAATCTAAAATTAACTATTGAGACATCTTACCGTACCTTCAGCATTTTATGCGTTTCATTCTGTCAGTTGTCAGTATTTCCTGCACGGGGTTCACTCTGAGAGAATAAAATTTGGTTTACATGAGCTGCAGCAATCTGAAAGTCACCAAGATATAGTGCTTCTCTAAGATCTCTCCATGGGGATTTTCTTTGCCCTTCACAATATCTGAGAAGGACACTAAGAGGAAAAGAAACATCTCACAGAAAAAATGAGAACAAGAATAAAAGGATTTTGTAACTTTGTTGTTTTTTTTACCCAGAAACTTCAGTAAGATCAGTTTTAGAGGTGAGCTGAGATCAAGGACAGTTGCAGTATGAAAAAAGTGGGATTAAAAAGTAAGAAGTAGGTCAAAAAAATGTGGCGTAACCTGAAGGTGAAGAAAGAAGAGAATAAAAGAAATTGTTGCTCTTGTTTTAAATTATAACGTCCAGGAACACCTGAGTAAAATCATGACTGGGAAACCAGTAAGTTAAAGAAACTGTAATCAAATCTGCAGTTCACTTTGTCCAAGGCCGGGCAGTTCCTGCTGCGTCTACACTTCTTCATGTACACACAGAGGTGGTGATTGTTTAAACTGTGTTTTCTATAGACAAATGTCAATATTTAAATGAAGATTTTTAAAATTAAATGTCATGGGCCCTACTTAATCTATGCCTATTACCACTTTCTAGGCCTAAGACACCTAAAACACTGGGATTTGGACATTTATCCTTCATTGTTCTGACTCCATCAAGCTTTAAATGTGTAGTAAAAAAAAAGAAAAAAGTAATGACTGAGACAATGTGGTTCATGATATGGTTTATTCAAGCTTTGAATGCTCTCCCTTAAAATTGTGATGTTCTTATTTTTTTTGCTCTTATGTAAGATTTACATTTTCAGAAAAAAACAAATTTTGAGTTTCAAATTAACAAGTGCAACAAATCAACGTAACGTGTTGATCTGCTTTTGAATATTTACTGTATAAAATTAACTGTGATGTTTCAGGTTCTTTTCTAATTTTTCTAATCCTGCATATAGTCTCAAATAACAAACATTGATCAACTTATTTCATTTCTAAATACACCAGAAATTCTGACATGTTTTTTGCAGATTGACCTAACAAATGTTTTTTTTTAAACAAATGCAGCATGTAATTAAGAGGTTAATGCGCATTTTTCAAATTGAACAAAATTGAAAATTAGCATCTCAGGCGCTTGTGCTTTATACATTTTCAAGTATGATAATGTTGTGAGATTATTGGGACCGGTATTCTACTTGAAGTGTGGCACAAATGGATCCACTGTGTGTGAAGACGTGCCAGTGTGTGTATTCGCCCATCTGATGATGTGCAATTTGTACTTCTGCACAGAAGGCTGACACAGATGAAAACATTTCAACATTGAAATTATTGGAGACCTCTAGCAAGAAACATATGTGTCTGCATGGGTGTGTGTGTGTGTGCATGAACTCGGCATATGGTGCAGTGTAACAATATGTAAAAAAACAAACAAACAAAAAAACGCTTTAAAAATGAAACAGCGGCACCAAAGGACACCATCTGGCCCAAAGTTCATTCACAGAACTACAAGGACACACTCAGAGAAAGAGAACAAACGATGATGGGGAAACCAGAGAAGCATATCAGAAATGAAAACACTTCAACAAGCTAAACATGCGCAGCACAGAGCAATGAACCGAACCGAGTCAAATGCAGAAGTGCGTTTCTCAAGGTGAATCCGACTCCAAAGTCATGCGTAGTCTTGAGAGAGCAGTGTGAACTGTGGCGTGTGTAAGTGGTTCATTCATGAAAAGTTATTTGGGGTCAATTGCCAATAAGCAGCCCAGAGGATATTAGCCGACGTGTGACGTAAACAGCGCTGAACACTGCGAGTTTTCTCTGATGACCTTGGAGAGCGACTCTATCAAGGCAAAATTAACTAACCAACACTCGACAAGCACTGGATGGACCCGCAAGGCCTTTGCCATCATTCTTATAATATATGCAGCAACCTTTCTATCCACTGAGCTGCATGTAATTAAGAAGAAGAAAAAACTGAGGTGAAAACAGGCTCTTTTCAGGAGAAGTTGCAAAATAATGCAGCACCTTTAGAAAAATACTAATTTATATGCTTAGAGGCAACCTGGTGATGTATTATTTACCTATTTATTTATCTGCTGACAGCTACTTCCAGCAAGATAAGACCGTAATCCGATGATATAAAGAGTCACCAGGTCTCAACCTACACAGCGCCTTTGCAATGCTGGAACATCATGGATGTTCAGCTGGCAGATCTGAAGCGACTGAGTGATTCCATCATGTCAACATGGACCAAAGTCTCTCAGGAATCTTTTGACACCTTACTATGTCACGAATAATTAAGGTGATTCTGAAGGCAAGGGTCAGTACAATGTGTAAAGCATTGAAAATGTGTTGAGTAAGCTTCCAAGAGATTGAAAAGCTTTCATTTAAATCAAATGAGAACAATTTTCTAAACCCGAGTAGTTTTAAAGGCTAAGCCTAAAAAAAAAATGCAAATGAAACTGAAAGTATCCAGCAGCAGAAAAATATTAAACAAAAAGTGAGAAAAATCTGTGAATTGTAGCGCCAAACTGTTCAATACACTTAATTTTTCTAGTGTCACAATAACACAAAACTACATCTTGTAAACCTGGATCAGTCTCAACTAAAGTAGCCTTTAGGTAAATGTTCAAAAATAGGATCCATGTGTAGCACTCCAGCCATTTCTCTTATTTTTCTACAGGCATTTAGTAATCACAGCAAAAGTCACATTAACACATATTCAACTTTAATATGCTAAAATACGCCTGAAGATTTTGTAACTATATGACTCTATGACATTATTATGATGTACAGCACTTTAATCGGCCTTGTTGCTGAAATGCACTCTACAAATAAACTTGACTTGACATAAAGCAGACATTTTAAAGGAGCAAATCCCAGTTTTCATTCTCTTCTGCAGTTTGTTTCCAACATTTTTTCAACTGATTCAAATAAACAAAGAAACGCAGACTCTTCTCTTTGGCATCTGCAGCCTCTCCCTCACTGTTTGACACTCACAGGGCAGACAGCAAATTGTGGTCAGTGACCTTAGATGAAAAGAAAGCAAGGTAGGAAGCCATTAGTCCTTTATCACACCAGGTGCTAAAAAAGTTCAGCCGCTGCAGTGTTGTTCTCCAACACAGCACGCTTGCCAGACTAATGCGAATTGCCATGGCAGCATGAAACCTTGTAATAAGAAAACTCTGACCTTATGCGTTCACCTCATCCTCTCAGTGTAATGTCTAATCTAGCAAAATGGCAAACATGTGTGACTGAAACGCTATATTGAGGGCTACTCTGAGAGAAAGCAAATGGCTGAATGTATAGGAACAGCAGACATGCAAGCAAGATGGAAACAATTTATTATGTAACTTGCTGACAAAAAATTCCTTGAGGCTTTTTGCCTTTAATTCAATGCTCCATTTAAACTATGTGATTGTGTGCTGCTTAATTGCCATATTGTGTTACGATGATGTTTATCCCTGTCAAGAGAGGAAGATGAAAATTAAAATGTACAAAATGACAAAAAAAATATTTCCAAAATACTTTAGTTTTCCACAAGACATTTCTGCCCTTTGGCATTTAAAATGCTTCTATCAAACAGAGGCATACTCTGAATCACCAATGCGCAAATTCAGGTAGAGTTAAGATGTCAAATATGAACCTGCATGGATTTCCCAACACTATTCCTATTCTCAGATTCTGTATATATCATAGCAAACAGAGCTTTGCAGCAAATACAGCAAAGAGTCAAGCCAGCAAGCCTTCCTGCTGCAAAAGAAAAGCCTGCATTGCTCGACTTTAATGTTTTCTTCTCAGACATTAACCTTTATTTATATCCTCCGTGTTTGCATGAAACACATCAGAGACGTTTGGCATTTATTTTCCTCTGTCTCAATAGTAAAAAAATTTTTTTAAATCAAAGAAGAAGCTAACAGGTAGTCTGCAGCAGACCGTCTACTGTCAGTGGGCTAACAAATACATGCATTTCTATATTGGAGACATCTGTTGATATGTGTCTTTTATTACTAAAACATATAACACTTTTTTTGGTTCTAAGCTTAAACTTCAAACAGAACACCACTCATCTGGCCACGGAAAAAAAAAAACAAACAACAAAAAGACCCCCATAAAAACAGCTCTGAGGGATTCATCCTCAGCCTCCCACACAGACGCCAGAGAAACCCTTAAAGTGCGCCGCGTCACATGAGCGTCCGCTTCTGCATTTGGCGAATGCGTTCCCGGTAGAGAAAGACGCCTGCGTTCAGGAATGTCCTTTTTTTTTTATTTACGCGCTTAAGCATGTGAGTCAGGTACTCCGCTAATGACGACTCCAATAATGAATGAGGCTCTCCGCGGTGACACATCAGTGTAGCTTTAAATCCCTGTTACCATGGAAACAGGCAGTTGCTGTACAGGTCTGACACAGACAATGGTCTTTCCCCCCCTCCCTCTGTCTCTGTCGTGCTCTTTATGTCACTCTCAGTCTTTCTCCACCCCACTGCTCCGTTCATCTTTGGCTCCCAAAATCCTCCTCTCATTCTTTCTCTCATGTCGCATCTTCCTGTTTTGCCCGTTTTTTTTTTTTTGTCTCCCAAATTTCCATTCATTCTTTCCCAACACCATTCCCCTCGCTCTCCCCATCTCTGAGGACCCCTCACACCTATCTCGCTGACTCGCTTTTCATTCATCCTGAAGTTTTTACCTCTCTCTCGATTCATTCATGTCAGCCTTGTCAC
Source organism: Xiphophorus maculatus (assembly GCF_002775205.1). Taxonomy (NCBI): domain Eukaryota; kingdom Metazoa; phylum Chordata; class Actinopteri; order Cyprinodontiformes; family Poeciliidae; genus Xiphophorus; species Xiphophorus maculatus. The sequence goes on along the minus strand of NC_036458.1, from coordinate 17,831,193 downwards.
CACGGATCTCATCGCCTTCTCCCTCTCCTTTCATCACTTTCATCACTTTCCCATGTCCTCCTCTGTGCCTCCTTCCCTTCATCCATTTCTATCTATCTGTACTTACTCTTTCTGTGTTCGTCTTTTTTTTTCTGTGTAAATTTTTCATCCTTCCATCTCTTGTTTAAGCTCAGTCCAAGTCCTCTGAGGCGGTCACTACGCCACTCTGTTAAAATAGTGGTTTTGCATATGCATGATGGCTGCTTTGCATAAGCTATATCCTTCAGGAACTCAGTAGCTCAAACCAATGTCTTTCTATTATTATAGCATTTTATTACAATTTGTTTGGGAACCGCAAAGATTTTATGAAAACAAAATAATGGATGAGCCACAGCACACAGCGGACAGATAATGAGGAGTCAAACAGTTGTTTAAGTGACAAAGACAGGGTAAACACACCAGGACACGTAGTTCTCACCTTGCCAAAGCTGCCCTTGCCCAGCACCATCAGGAAGTTAAAGTCGGATAGCCTTATGCGATCCTGGTTGCCGTTGGAGTCGAACCGGGAGGCTGCGTTCGCTGACTTTCCCTCCGTGTTTTTGCCCACTGCGATTTTAGCCCTCTAGATGGACAAGAAAGATAGAAATATATAGAGAAACTGTACGTATAATAAAGGGAAAGAGAAATAGGAATATTGTATTCTTTTGTTTCAGTTTTTTCAGTATGTGTGTGTTTGTAATCTTTATGGTTTTCCGTTTCTCAACAGATAAAATGTTCTGTTTTTTCACAAACACGTCGACACTCACAAGAGGATTAATTTTAAAAGTGTTTGCTTTTGTCGGAGGATTTTATTACACTCTGAAATGACAAAGATTACAAATGGAGAAATGGCTTAACAATACACTTGCATCCATAATAAATTAGACAAACCTCCATCGAAATACTTAAGAATTTGAGAAGCTAATTAAATGTTCCAGTCCAGCATCTTTTGATTTGACGTAAAAGGAACTGGATTGACGATGCAGCTGACTTTAGTTAAAGTGTGAAAGTCTTGGGGTTGACTTCTACTGACAAAGTTAATACACAAAGTCTAACGGTTCAAATTTGTTTTGATTGTTGTCTTTAAAACATTTGAAACTTAAAACGGCCTTCATCACCTCCTTTCCCTCAAGCTGGCTCAACCAAAGTTCATTTCTCTTCCCAGCTGATTCAAGCAGGCTAGCTTCTTTAAGGTAGGTTAAGATTGTGAAGCTAAACAGTCAATAAGCTTAAATTGGTAAGATTTAATAAACTCTTAATAAATTAAAGCAAAATTAGTTGACAAAAATATGGAATACAGCCGGTCACCCAGTCCAGTGGGACTTGAGGTTCTAATCCGAGCAGTTCAAACATTTTTAACACTCACAGAAATATAATGTAACATTAATATTTTTTTATATAGTGTTTGACTGGAACCTTCTATGAATTAGCTCTTGTTTTGCCAAATCCACATATATAAACCTTTATGAGTGTGTGGCTGTGGTTACATGGGAACATGCATCTCATGTCACCAACGCGACCTTTCAAACTCTCTGTCTTTGTCTGTGTCTTTTCAGGTCTTTGCTTTCCTCCTGGGAGCTTTCCCCCTAGAGCTATCACAAGAGCTGGTGTATTTGTTTATTAATGTGCGCCGCCAATCCCAGCCACCCAGAACCACGACCTTAAGGAAAAGCGGAGACAACAATAGATAACGGGTAAGAAACGCACAAGACAGTCCAGAATCAGAGGAGAAAAAACAAATAACAGGAGGAGAGGAAAAAAGTAATATGAGGACAATAAAGGGGAAGGATTCAAATAGGCAATTGCATCACCACATTTAAGGAGTATTATTATGTTCTATTTTTCCCAGTGCATTCCCCTTAAGTGTTGCAAACTGCAACTTAACACACTTTCAGAAGAAGACTCCTGTTTGCAGATTGCAGTCAGTGTGACAAATGGAGAAAAGAAGAAGGAAGGAGGAAGGAAAAGGGAAAATCACGGAGTGGGGTGATCCTCATCACTGCCAAATGTGTTAATGAATGGGCCTACTGGTCAGGCCCCCCCCCAGCATCCCCACCCACCCACACACGCACAAACACGTCTGGACCTGCCGTGTGCCAAACCGGATGGTGCTGTAAGTGTGCCTGCCAACTGCTAACAGCTCTCCCAGAGTGGCTCTCACTCAGACACACACACACACACACACCCCCACACACACACACACACACACACACACACACACACACACACACACACACACACACACACACGCACAGTGGCCAAAGCCAACTGCTCACACACATTCCCAAACACACAACGCATTTAAACGCACGCAGGCGCACACACACACCTCAAATTTCTGCCGTAGCTCCTCGTTGCCCTCCTCTCCCTCTGGAGCCACGGGAACGTTGAAGTACTCGCCTTCTTCCTGAGAAAGGAGCTTAAACCTGAAATGAAGAGATATTCATTCTTACATGATTGATGATTGACTTACATACATAACCGGGGGGAAATGGTTATTTTTTATAGGGCTAAAAGGGAAACATTTTGCCCATAATAAAAATAACTTCTCTTGGCTGAAGCACAAACCACACGGCTTCACCAGTGCAGAGTTTTTTTAGAGAATTGATTTATTGTCACAGATCCTCCGGTTTCACCTTCAGCAACCTGAAATCAGATAAACACTCCCTGAGGTGACAGTCTACGTCGAATGTTGTTGTTTTTTCTTTAACAAAAACATGTGAGAGCAAAATATGTTTATGTTTCAATCAAAACCAAAATGCGGTTAGAAATGATGTATCCCAGCTACAAGTCGTCTGCAAAAGTGTTCATAGCCGTTTGATGAATCCTCATTGTGCATTATGAGAAATGTTATGGTACAGAATGGCACAAAATGGAGTATAATTGTAAATTAAAACAAAAGTGATGTGTGGTTCTACAGTTTTTCTTTCAGGAAATCTGAAAAAGCATGGCATGCATTAATATTCAGCTCCCCCAAGTCAAGACTTTGTAGATTCACGTTTTGCTACTTTTGCAGTTAAAAGTCTTCAAGGTGTTTGTCTCTACCAGCTTTGCACATTTAGAGAATGATTTTTTCCCACAAATCTTTTTCAACTAAAAGCCTAAACCCAGTGAGATTACACTCAGATTTGTCCCTGCTGAAGAACAGAATTCCCACAGCATGATGCTTCCACCACAAGTTTTCATGGTGGGAATGGTGTGTTTAGGATAAAGAGCAATATGAGTTTTCATCCACATGCAGCATTCGATTTAATCCTTGTCTCAATTTGACCCAATTTGCCTTCTACAGGTTTGCTGTGCTTCCTACATGGCTGGCTGTAAACTAGAAACATGACTTTCTTGCAAGAATGTCTTTCATCTTGACAATCTTCCATTAAAAAAAACATATTTATAGAGTTTTTGCCATTTACAGAATCTTCCCACTGGTCTCTGAATATCTGCAGCTCCTCCAAAGTTACCAGGAAGAGCTTCTTGCCTGTATCTCTGATTAACAATCTCCTTGCCTGGCCTGGCCAGGATAACGGTACAGCCAAACCTTGTTAGGTAGATTTGCCATGCTCTTTCCATTTTCAGACAGTAGACTAAACAATACATGAGATGTTCCAAGATTGGTGTATTGATTTATAACCCAACTCTGCTTTAATCTACTTCACAACTTCCTCCCTGACCTGTTATGTTCCTCGGCCTTCATGATGCTGTCTGATCCCGAACATTGTCCAACAAACCTCTGACATTTTATTTCTATAAGACCCTAGTTCCTATTTAAAGTGGCAGCTGCTAGCATCAATATGGAAACTAACAAATCCAATAAAAGATCTTTTAGTCTCTCTCATGCTGTCTCCGTCCCTTTCCTGTCATGCCAGTAAGTGTGCGGAGCTGCACAGAGGTGGATTAGAGGAAAACCTGCATCTTAAAAGGCTCACTGCGAATATCAGGTGTACCGAGGCATCCTTCCACCTCCCAGTCTCACCTCAAAAGCTGGCATCTCATTAAAAACCCTGACAGAGCAGTGTCAGCAAAAAAAAAAAAAGAGAGGAAGATTTAGAGAGATAGTGATTGGGCTGCAGACACAGAGGGAGAGGGATGGAGGGAGGGGGCGCGCGAGGGTGGAGGAGAGGAGAGATAAAAAAGCAGAGATAAAAAGACGGGGGAAGAGCTACTCTGGCACTAAATATAACCAGATTAGGAAGAAGAGCTCCAAAAAAAAGAAGAAAAAAAAAAGTTTTTTCTCTTATGCTACGGTAATGAACAAGGTCACCTTCATTCTCCCTCCTGCTCTCTTGTGTTCGCCGCCTCAAATGTTTCCACACCCCTACTCCACCCATTCATCCAGCCTCCATGTCTTACCAGCCGTCCACCCCTTGCTTTTGGAGCTCTGAGATGCCGAAGGACAGTGATCCCATGAAGTCGTTGCGGCTGGTCAAGTCCCAGTCCCACACCTCCACCGACAGGCGGCGGTCCTTGTCATACTCCTTCAGGTGGCTGGAGGAGACATGGGGGAAGGTTTTGTGCATGGCGATATTCTCTGAGATACAAAACTCTACTTTGTGACATTACATCATGTACAAGTACAAAATGAAATTCAATTCACTGCTCATTGTTTCTAGCAGCTAGCATGACAATAGTGCATGTATGAATTGGCAAAGTTTTCAATTAAGAGGTAATTGAATCAGTAATTATTTCTGATTAAGAGTCATCAACTTAAATCCTATCTGGTGTTTATAGAAGTTCCTGGTGAACCAAAGTTCAATGTGCCTAAACAACCCATATTTTTAATTTTATAAATACGTTTTTTTTTTTTATTAAATTTTGCATACATAAATTTTCCATACATGGACATACCTAAATTAACATAACAGATCAAATCCCCACCCATCCCTTTCCCGCACAAAATGGCACATCATAAAACACTTACACCGTCAAGACAACATGGCAAAAACATCACGAATTGATCCAAACCTTTCCACAAGCGTGAAAAAAAAAAAAAAAGGACAGTTATACAGGGTATTAAGCAGTGACAGGTCTGAAATAGACACTTTTTCATTGAAGGAATTTTAGTACAGGGTCCCATATTTTCTCAAACACAATGACTTTATCTTCGTTGTGATATCTCAGTCTTTCCAGATGCAGAGTATTTGCCAGTTCTCCCAACCACAAATCAAATGTGGGCACAGAGTCCTTTTTCCAAAATCTCAAAATCAACCTTTTAGCAATCACTGTACCAAACAAAGCTGCCATTTTGCTGGTTGCAAAGCACTGGAGACCCCGATGATGGCAATAAGAGGTTCTGGATCCCATTTTTTCCCAAAAGCTGTTGGAAAAAAAATTAAAAATTTTCTTCCAGAATGAGTGAAGCTGAACACATGACCAGAAGGAGTGTGCCAAGTTACCAATAGCAGTCCGACAACATTTACAAATTGGAGACACATTAGTAAAGAAAGTGCTCAGCTTCTCCCTCGAATAATGGAGCCTATGTATAGTTTTGAACTGTATGAGATTGTGTCTGGCATTGACAGAACATTCTTGTATACTTTTCAAACCCTCCTCCCACAGTTCTTCAGATAGCTATTGCCCTAACTCATCCTCCCATGCCTTCTTAATCCTGGTTGTATCTACACTCATACCATTAAAGATCCTATAAAAGTGTGACACTGCCCCCCGATTGACAGGATCAAATTTATTTATTTCCTCCAGGGTATCATGTTTCATTAAAGTTCCAACATTCGATACATTTTTCCTAACATAGTCCCGAACCTGCAGATAACGGAAAAAACTTGACGGAGGAAGATTATACTCGGAACATAACTGTGCAAAAGATGCAAAAGTTCCACTAATATATAGGTCACCAATCACACTGATGCCCTTCATTCTCCACGCCCGAAAGACAGCGTCACTGAGACCTGGATAAATAAGTTTTTGTGGAGAATGCAAGAATAGACTTGTAACATACAAAACAACAAGTGACATGAAAGGAATCCACCGAAAGGAACTGAAAGGTTTAAATGCTGAAACTTCTTCCAGTATTAATTACTACTTACTGGTAATCACAGAAACATTAAGCAGCTGCATCTGATCAACTAAATGTGAAACGAACTTAAGAGAACAGGAAATAAAGCAGAAATGGCTAAAAACTAGCACTCACAAGGGGCGGTGGACAGAGATGAAGGAGAGCTAAGACAATTACAAAACACAGCAAAAGAATGCGCAAAAAGCAAAAGCCCCAAAACAACTATTTTTTTTGTCTTTACAAACTTGTTTACTAAAGCGCAATGCTCGCTTGTTTCTTATTTTGGTGGCTTGAAAGATGCACAAAGTTCCTCTAAACCTGAACATCTGCACTGAAATGCCTGGAGTTATCAGTCTTCTCCCGAACTAATCGTCGTGAGGATTATCAAGGATGCAGCAGCAGCAAAACAACCCCAAAAGCAAGGTTTTACAAGACACAAGAAGCCAGATGTTCTCATCCGAGCGCCGGCGGTCACTTGAGCATGGGAAGAGCGGTACAATGCAGCGGCCTGAAAGTAGTTCTTTCATTAAGAAGAAGACATGATATTAATGAGAGCAATAAGAAGCCATTAAACTTTCTTACAATTTGAAGGTCTCGTTCCATGTGGGGTTTAGGCAACACTTTATAGTCTTGGTCTTCTGTTTGCTTTCACTGCGTGGATCTGGGATCAACTTCAACTTCACATACGGGTCTGACAGACCGTTGGGGTCCATAGGAATCAGATTCCTGGCCTCTTTAACTGAAGAAAGCAAAGAAAATAAAAAAACAGCAGGTCAAAGTCACCAATAATTTAACTTTTTCAATTCTCACTGTATTTAAAAAGCATTTGTTGGAGGGACAGTTGTCTCTTTTGTGGTGGTCCAAGGTTGCAGCATCTAAAAAGGTACTGAAACGATTAGCTTAAAAAGAAAGACGTTCAAGTTGCCTATGCTAACTGTTTGGATTGAAGTAGAAACTGAATTTGGATAGAAATAAAATAACACGGCACAGATCACAAGGACAGGAAATTAGAGAAGTAGTGGCATATTTTTGCTATTCGAGTCAGATTGATGGAGAATTCAAGAGGAAAGTGCAATTTTTTTGTTTTCAACATAAGCGTTACTCAGAACCTTTGTGACAAAATGTGACTGCAGTGTTCATAGATGTCGATGCAGACACAGGAAATAACCCTTCACAGGGTTGGAAGATCTGATTGTAATGACCGTGGAACGTTGCCAACTTCAATACTAATCCTTTCGTTGAGACAGCCTGTCATCGAGAGGCAATTGTACTCCATTAATGTAATAAAAATGTTGTGGGTCAACCTGCAAGTTCACATCGATTACCAGAAGAGATGCTGGTGCATGTTGGGTGGGGTAGTAAGTTTTTCCAGCCATGATCCACAGTAACACTGTAAGTACATATCAGTACATTTAATTTTGGTTTGTTGAAATCCCCCCCAAAAAAGCAGACCAATTAAAGCGATGTAAGAAGATACACAAAGGAAAAAGATTTATAAAATATATACATTTTTTTTAAAATGTGGTTTCTTCTTGAAGATGCAAAACCCTACATAAGTTACTTAACAGGTCACATGTGTTCTAATACAATTTCTTTAGTCATTCATTAAATTCTAAATTAATTAAAAATAAACTATTACTAATAAACTTGCCCAGAACGTTAGCTGGAGATGGGCCCCAGCACCCCTTCCCACCCCACTAGGACCAGCGTGTTAGAAAATGGATGGATGGATGGATAACTAATAAACTAGTGCAGCTAAAACTTGCAAATTTTGTTTCACCAAGTTTAGATGTTAATGGCAGCCTTTTCATATTTACAGGTTAAAAAACTGTGTATTTTTACAATGCTTTTACACTGTGATCTGGTGAGGAGCTGGCTGCTTTTATCTGACCTGGCCATTGTCTTCCTATGCAATTCCGCTTGATTCTCATCTCTCTTCTCTACTTTGGCTGGAATTTCTCCCATTAAGCTGAATTTCTCTGGTAGAATTTCAAATGGGCCAATCAGAAATCAGAAAGAGACGTTGTGAACGATTATGTTGATTGCCTATGTACTATTTTTTTCGTCAGGCTAGCTTTTATAACGTTTTTAGCATAAAAGAAAAATGAAAATCTACTAACTACTGTAGATAGTTGCCATGCTTTTTTCCCCTCCATATTTCAGTGAAAGAAAATCATGTATGTGTCCCATAAACATCTAAAGGTCTCATAAGGTGGCATGTAAGTTTCCTTTGAACCAAGACAGAAGGAGAGCTTCCCAGGAGATCAGGAAAAATGCTGCCGCTAAAGCAGTACTCTCCACTAACCTCCAATAGGTCAACCGCAGCGAAGACCCCAGCATTAAACTCTCAGCAGAGCGGGCCAATAAATATTAGATGATGCCAGTTAAAGTGACCATCAAATAGCAGTGGAGGAGAGCTGTAAAGAGGGTAGAATACCAAATAGTCCCAGAGGGCACAGAGTAAACAGCAAAGATGTGTGCAAATCTGTTGTTGTGAGTAAATGAACGCATCTGATCGAGCGTACATATCAATGGAAGCAAACGGAACAGCAGATTACTTTACAGTGCCACCTTGGATGTTTTATTTTTGTAATTGTTTATGTAAACTGATTGTGATCAACACAATTTTTGACCAAAAAAGAAAAAAAAAAAACAATGGTCTGATGTCTGCATGAAACCTAAAAGGTTAATGTCAAAGTGAAAATTTATTTCTACAAAATAATGAAAATTATTAGAATGTAGATCACTTAAAAGCAGTGTTTGTGTCTCAAATGATTTTAGTACTAAGACACCCAAACCTGGAGGATTCATTCACTGGTTAATCAGAATTTCTGGATATTATTAGAATTTTAATAGAAGCATCTAAGTGCAAAATGTACCTGATTTTTCATTAACATTCTTAGCAAATTTTTACCAAGATTTAGTGACAATCTAGTGACAGGATTTGATTCAAATAAAACAATTTAAAATACAAAATTCAGTTCAAAATATAACATTTTTATATCTATCACTAAGATCATTTCAGAAATTAGGTTTATTCTAAAAAAAAAAAAATATTAAAAAGCCAAAGATACAATTTATTTCTGACGCTCTCTTTTTCAGCCTATGTTGAGTAAAAGTCACCTTTTTTTAGCAGTAAAGTTATATATCATTTTTTATAATATTCTCTGTGATGATAGAATCAATTTCAGTCAACAGAAATCAACTTGGTGTTTACAGATAAGGGTTTTCACACAAGAAAAGATGCTCGCGGGAACTTTAAGGATTTTGGTGAAGATGAGACAAAGAGTTATGTTAAAATAAAGCAATTACTAAACAGAAGTTCAATCTCACCCAATCGAATTGGGGTGCTTCTTTAATTATGCAGTTTGTTTCTGTTTGCACTGTTCCCTAGCACAATATTGAGCTCACAGAAATCACCCTATTCTAATGTCATCAGGCATTTCAACAGCTTACTGAGATCTGAACTAGAAGGAAAAAATATTCACTTGTATTGAAATGCAACTAATCCAGCAGCTTCTTGTCATCAAGCTTTTTGTTTCGATAATCTCAGGTACATCAGTTTTTAAATAAAATATGATTTAGCATGATCTTATACTTGGTACTTATAAGAAGGAAGATTATGGTTTGTTCATCTCAGCTGGAAGAGATGCCTGTTATTGCATCCACAGGACTGGCAAATGCAAGTGATTCACATAGCAACAGCATCACCAATAACATTGGGATAAATTACTGTAGGTGTCACCAGTCAGGCGACGGCATGCAGCAATGGATTAGCTACCACTCCTTCAGGCATGTTCCAGAAACCAAAGAAGTTGCCAGCACTATGTTATACTACCAAGACCTCACTACGCAAGTTTTGTGCATGCGTAGAAGAGTTAAAGATTAAACACATTGTGATTTATGATGTGCTCCTTGTCCAGTGTGAAGGGTTTGAAAAGTTCTGTGCACTTTTAAACCAGTCTTTCAACAGCTGATCACAATAACTCCTTTCCCATTGAAGGTTTGTTTACTAAACTATTTCTGTCTTGCACATTCTCTTACGGGGGGGCGACACAAAGAAAAATAGCATCCAAAAGATTTTGGTTCGATATCCTACACTGCATTTGCCGTGCTGGAGACCCTTTAAAAGAGAGGCCAGGCCCTCTCTGCTCCCATGAGCTTTGCATCACCATGAACATTGAACTACCTACGACAAGAGAAAGTCTGTGAAGAATCTGTTGCTTTACAACAGCAGCAACAGCTTCAAGAAATCCAAAATCGGAGTCAACACAAACAAGTCTCTCAGTGGAGCAGCCATATTTTGCTTACCAGATCCTGCTTTATTAAGCTTAAGGGAAGATGCTTGCACTTTCTGCTTCTTATAGCAATAGCACTGAAATAAGAATGTTACACAGGGCTCCATACTGATCCCTGTCGGGGAAAAAATGGAACTGCCTCTGTCTTCTACCATTAAAGAGTTATCTCATAAAACCAAAAAGAAAATAACTATATGTTGAACAAAACCTTTAACAATGTCCAGATAATTTTTACCTGGACATTTACATACTTGAATTAGTTCGCCGTTCTGGTCTGCTAAGTGGATTTACTGCTGTCCTGGCAGTGTGTGTGTGATAAGTGCACTCTCTTATCGTTCCCCACATTAACGAGCAGTTAATGATCCCGTGTTGGAGCGTGGGAACCAGAACCAAAGACGAGACTAAATCACACTGAGCAGCAGGGAAAGAGAATTCAGCATATTGGTTCAAGCACCAAAATAATATTCATGTCTGATAACACAGAATAAGACAAATAATTACTGCATATGCATATTGAATTTAATACACTAAACTAAAGACATATTACGGATGTTTAAGTCAAATTCATTTAAAGGTTTAGTTGAACTTTTTTCTATTCCTGCTTTTCAGGTTTTCCACTCTTAATTCAGCCATTTAGAGGTAATATTACTGTAAAGAAAATTTATAAATATATTATGGTAATAATAGTTATAATGTATTATAACTAAGGTTTATTATAAATCAAGATATATTTCAGCTTGATGCATTTACTGTTCAAATTAAGCTGACTTCTAAGAACGCTTGTTATAGTCCTCTGCTGCCTCCTTCAGGTGAAAATAGACATTACAGGTAAAAATTAATTCTATTGAACAAACTCTACTTTTTATTTTGGGCTCCTTTTAAATATAATAGATTAAAAGCAAAACAATTTTTGCTCCAAGCTAAATTAAGTCAAGTACATTAAGGTAGTTTTGTTCTTTGACAACAAAGGGACACATTTTTGCAGGTTTTTATTTTTCATAAGAAAATTGAGAGAACAACAAAGAGTATAAATACATGAATAAATTCATAAGTCATAACAATTAAAATTTCTTCCTGATTACCTCATAAAATTCAGAGTGAAACCCCAACTACAATACTTATTTTATAGATATTACTTTGGTAAGAAATAAAATATTCTTGCATTGTTGGCAAGCCCTTAGTTGATGTTGGCAAATTTCAGCCGGATTATTATCCACAACAGTAATCTGATTGTCCAGTTAATTATTCATTTGGTAATTTTTAAATGGTTCTTTAAAAGTTCCAGAACGTCCAACTGGTGCATTGTGAATATTTTTGCAGATTTCGTTTGGCAGAATCTGAACAAGCAAAACGGGTCCAGAATTACTAAAAGTACATTTATACCATGTTCGGCAATACAAATATTTCCAAATGTACAAAAAGAAAGATAATACCTTAACTAAATAAAAGCTTAACCTTATCTTAAAGTAGTATTATGTTAAAATAGCAAATGAATTTTAATATGGATGCACATTATATCGACACCAACACTGATATTAGTCATTTTTTATCATGTTACTGTGATGAATAAAACTGGACCACTATTTACAAGCGATATTTCTTCTCATCTTGTTGCCGTTAATTCTGGAGGGGAAGTGGAGGAGGTTGGTCATGTGGTATTTGTTTTGGGAATTATTTTATTTTCCCAAAACATTTTCTGAATGTCTAATATCCAATATTAAATCTAGAGTCTTATTTAAGGAAATTATTGCAGAGAGCCTCTTAAATGGAGGGTGCAAGTTCAAGTCACGTTCTATTTCAAAAACTAAATGTACGCCAACTTTAAACATTCGAAAGGACGAGGGTTTGGGCTCATCGTTTTGCCGCAACACCCGGTTGTGTTCAACCTTGTTCGACAGTCGGTGTATGGTATCTCAGTTTTGGATTGGGTGGCTTATGTGTGTTCGAACAGGACAATGAACCAAAACACGACTGAATACATATTGAAAGGCCTCAAGCCTCAGATATGGCCCTGGCCTCACCTCCATTCAAATGTTGAGCAATATAATAATAATAAAAGAAAAACATATCAAAGTGTACGGTTTCTGAAAAAAAAGAGCAACTAAAAATTCAGCCACAATTATGACATAAGAAATTAATACCTACAAAAAAGCATCTGGTTTCTCTGTAGCTCGATAAGGAACTTTGAAATAAATCGAATAAATCACTAACAGGCCTAAATGATTTCTTTTAACGGCGAGTCTCATGGCAAAATACCATGAACCAAAAAACAAAAGATCAATCCTTAAATCACGAAGCAAGTATTCACGCCTTCATCTCTGCCATCCTTACAGCAGAGGGAGACAAACACCTGCATTCCTAACACTTCCCCGTCAATGTGTTTGTGTTTGTGCTTTTGCATCTGCATCTGTGTGTTTTCCTGAAATACACTCACTGGTGACGGTGAGAACGTTAGTCTTGACCTCGGCGGTGATCTCGATGCGGCCTCTCCTCTCAGTGTGGTCCGTCCCACACAGGTTCGGCACATTGGGCACACAGCGCTTGTGGATGTTCATCATACAGTCTGAAAAGCACATGCAAGATTACATCAAGAGTAAACTGTTTGTGTTTGGATATGTTTGAAGGAAGCCACATAGTAATCCACATGCAAATAAAAGGAATTTGTAAACACTTTCATGTAGATATGAACAAAAATGATCAGGTTTGAGAGGTTATGTGCAGTTTGGAGCACGTACGGTCGCATCTCATCCCCTGGTGGATGAGGCCGTAGAGTAGGGAGCCGCAGTGGTCGCAGAAGGTGGGGCTGGAGTAGGTGTGGATCTTAAATTTATGCTTTGCCCTCGGGTCCTGATGAGAAACATTAAGAGAAACATTAAAAACTTGACAGGCACTTAAAAATATCTTTTTTTATCGGAGCAAACATTTCACAATACACGATTAAAGAAGGGGAACTTTGCAGAATCAAAGAGCAAATAAATGATCTTCCGTCTCTTTCACCACAAGCCATTCATCTCAGACTTTCCTCTGCTGTGAACATTTACAGGAAGTTTATATGGGGGTAGGTGAATGTAGAGGGGGGTTGACTGTTGTCTGATAACAATAGCTTTCCTCTGAACTGCTTTTGTTCTCATCAGTTTTCCGAGGCAATAAAAGCAGCTCCCTTCAGAGCCTGAGTGCGTGTGCACGTGCAGGTGAGCGTGCGCGCAGTTCTGTTGGCACAACTGTCTTTAATAGGAAGTCAGTCTTCCGTGAAGTTTGATACTGGTCTGTTGAACAATCATGAACATGCATGCAGCTGCTGGAATGACACGACAGGTTTCTAGGCACATTTTATTCAAACCCCGAAGAGAGATTTAGACCTGGAAATTTTAATGTTTCGAAAGAGAGACGAAGTTTTAGAGGCAAAATGCATTCAAGTAAAATATCTGTTTGGTTTAATTTTGCATCCTAGCTCAAAGATTAAGCTCAACCAATTTTAAGCAGCAACATCATTCGCCATGAGCAAACAGGCCAAAAGCTGAACCGTTTCAGCTGCTGACTGCTGCAGATGTTGATGGTCACGTATTGTGCTGTAAGAGAAGCAATACTGACGGAAGATTTTGACATTATTCATAAACTTCTTGCCTGTCCTCTTCTAAAATTTTGCTAAATTGTTAGCTTTTGGTCCGTTCAACTTGGGAAAATTCTATTATTTTTTTCTGGTTTTGCTGTATGTCTCCACCATCTTAGCATATTTGGAGACTTTTTATAACTCAAGCTCAGTTAGATTGGGTGAAGAGCACCGATTTTCAAGTTTTCACAGATCTCAATCGAATTTAGGTATGAACTTTGACTGGGCCATTTAACATGGATTTCCTTTGCTTAACCATTGTATGATGATGACATTCTTGATCTCTCTGCTGAGTTATATGGTGTTGTGGTGTTGCTTTTTTTCCCAGTAATGTTCTTAAACAAACTGCTAAGGCTTCACAGATTCATACTGTGGTCAAAATACTCACATTTGGACTCTACAGTATTTATTAATTCAGTGACATTCTAAAGACTAATGGCCACAAAGGAATTAACTTAATGTGACAGAGTGAAGGGGCATGACTCACTCAACTCTTACACTTAACTCATTCAAGTTAAATAAGTGAGTTGATCTAAAATTCTGCCAACATTGAAGTTTGTGATAAAATGAGGATGAGTTCAAGGGATATGAATGCTTTTATTGTACCGTCATTCTCAAATAACATCTAAGAATTGCAAAACGAAAAGTTTAAAATTTCTGACTAAAGTAATTTAGGTTATTCATCTCATGTACATAAACATCTTCTAAATAAGTCATTGTAAACTGTTAAACTGCGTACTGTGAGTGCTTGATGGATCATTTTCATGTTATGGTCTACAGTCATTACAGTGAGAGTTTTTGACAATTTCTGCAGTGAAGAGAGAATACCACCTGCACACTCTTTGTCTTCCTATTGTCTGTGACTAAATCATTTCTGCACATTAACATTCATAAGTTGCTTTTAACTGTACATTAGAGGTTTTACGTGGGAGTGTGGAGGGCGGGCCATATCTCCAGGTGGACTGTGATTTCTTAGGGGAACGCTGCCTTCAAATTTCGGCATCATTTTACTCTGAAGCAAAGGACCTGTTTTCTTAATAAAACCCCTAATATTCTCCCCCTCAATTCTCAAACAACAAAAAAGCGATTATAGTTATTTTTGATGTTTTGCCGAGACTGATATTGGTTACGTTCTTTGAGGTGAAAATTGTACAACAAATCCTCTTTATGAAAATATATTTAAATGTGGAACCAGGGAGAGGGGGAAACACAGTCTATTTTTGTCTGCTGTCTATCAAGCGCCCATGCGAGTTCATGCATGTGTGAAACCTGCAACCGCAGTGGAGAGAATACACACCTGCATCTGAGCTCTGTGGTAGTACAGATGTCCAGAGGGAAGAGACATATTCTCAGTTCTTGTGAATGTTCAGAACTTTCAAATCAAAAGCCAGAACAAATTATATGCCTGAATTGTTGCTCTAGTCTGCATTTGTCCTGGGCCTTAATGTAGCATTTTGACCATTGCCTCAGTTATACTCAACATCTTCAAATTATAGGAATGTCTTAGTATGTCGTTAAGTTTGAATCATTTTCATATCTTAATTTTTCTTTTCTCGTCTTTCAGAGGAAGAAATGAGCAGCTAGGAGGTACAGTTACATTCAGTTCAATGTATCGTCCAACAAAATGGCCTAATTGGAAATTGCCTCATAACCCTTCTGAGATTGATCTCTAAGGTCAATGTTTTCCGAGTGTGTAAACAAACATCTCTACGCTCCAGTGCAGCAAACAGCTAAAACTCCTAGATTTACAAAAGTAGCTGTTTTGACAGTTATGAAAACTTTCATACAACCATACATTTAAGGTATGCATTATAAGGTCCATATTTTATTTATTTTTTTACTTATTTCCATGTCGATGTCTATCCTTTCCCCCCCTCGCCATTCCTTTGTTTTATCACAGCACTCTCCTGTCCAATTATATTTCCTGCCAACGGCACTAGTCATCTCCCGCCAACACACAAATCAAACACATGCTGTCATGTTATTGGAAATACTCTGTGATAGACAGGCTTCAGAGTCACTTAGTTGGTGAAGCAAAAATTTATTTTCTTCCTTGAAATTATCCACACAGAAAACTTTTAAAACACGCCTATGCCCATTTTTAGTCATATTTAAAATAAATGTTAACTGTGCAGCACATTAATGATGACAGTAATAATAATAATAATAATACATTTTATTTAAATGTGCTTTTCAAAACACTCAAGGATATATATTGTACAAACAAGTTAAAAACAACAAGTTAACTACCAGCAACTTAGATAAATAAAACATTTCTTCTGTTCTTCTCTGTAAAGTAATGCTGGTTGCCTGACAATGTGATGTTAGCTTGTAAATTAGCTGCATTACAAGCCATGCTATTTATTTTACCTCCAGACGTGCTACCTTTTGTAGCATTTTGCATTATGTTTGTTTCAAAACAGAGCAATAATTTTTTATCATTTTTTAGCATTTTCATCATTTTTTTCCCCCCATCACTGGTAAAAGTTTAAGCAAATTCCTCTATCCAGCCACAGAACACAAGAGACAGCTTGACGTAACAATTGGCAAAGGGCAAATATTCCTTTACATCTAAATGCAAAAATTGTTACATCCTGTGTAAGCTTTTTCCTGCAGTTTTGAAACAATTTTTACACCTGTACCGCTGAACCTTGAAACCATAAATCAGTTCATGTCCGACACGACGTCTGTAAAACGTGCACAGATGTTCTATACCATTAGCAAGCTGTGGGCCTGAAATGTAGGTTTCATTAGAGGACATCATCCCTCGACTTCTCCCACAGGGAACCCATTCTATTAACCCAGATCTATAATTGAATTCTTCTTTTATACATACATAGCTGACGGAAGGGAAGAAAAATGAGAGGTAGTATGGGAATTAAGGAACTACAGACAGAGAGATGATCTTGCGCAAACCAGGATGAACTGTTTTTAGATTTGACTGCATCACTCTAAATAACATTATACATCTGTTTCTAAATTGATGTACATCTTGGTTATTTTCCTTCCTCTCGGTAGGAGCTCTTATGCACAGATATAAGTCCTCCGCTCCATTTCCATCTCTAATAATAAAGTAAGCAACTAGTTTGGAGCAGAGCTAGCCTACATTCCCAGGGACGGAGGTCATAAGGTCATGAACTTATTAAAGAAACAATATGATGATGGTGACACGGCCCCATAATTAAGAGCAGAAGACCCCTGGGTGGATGAGCTTTTAAAATAGACAACGTATGCGGTGTTTTCAGGTTTGGTTTAAAGGGAGACAAGTGGGAGATATTTTCATACAATGGGGAGAGCTACAGTACATGTCTACCAAATATAGAAATGTTCAAGTGTCAGACATGAAGCCGGTGGAAAATAGAAAGAAGATGATAGAGGTGGATGGTGAGATTTGAAGTGACAAATGGAAAAAAAAAACAGAAGCTTAATGCTGGCTTAAAAATAAGAGATGCCCAAGAGGAGATTTTTGGATTAGTTCTTTAATCAGTAAAAAAAAAAAAAGCAGATGAATAATCAAATACTCATGTTTCACCCTATAGGAGATTAGTTTATTTTTTACTTGAATAATAAAATATATGGCAAACTGAAGGTCACTTATTTATATCACCAAAACTTGGCATTTTACCTGGGATGTGTAAAATGCATCACAGGTAACTTCTTTGTATTTTCTGCAACATGCGGTTTTCTTTAGTAGTTTTGTCTTTCACTTGATGTTGCAAGTCTGAACTGGATGGGTTAAACCCAAACGCGTAACATGACGTCAGACTAATGTGATGACAAACATGGTGCACTAGTCGGTCTCGTGCTTGTCAAAAGCAGTGACTTTTTTCTGGATTGTGTTGTGTAATACTGGACCAGACGGTTTTATGATTTTGTGATGGAAACAGAAAAAGTGGCGTACCAAATCTCACCGACCAATGCCGTACCGCTCAGTGTAACCGAGGCATTAGAGACAAACATAACAATCATGTTTTTTTTTACCATGAATGCTAGGGAAGAACATGAAACAAGCCTTGCATTAAGACTGTGGTGAATAAGCTTATATAAAATGGACTTTTGCAATATTTAATACAGAAAAGTTTAAAATTTTGAGTTTCTAAAAAAACAGATGCTAGCAAAGAGATGATGAAGAAGAAATGTTGGAGAAAGAGCTTGGACCTTTGTGAGTTTCTGAAACTAAAATGATAAAAGAGACGCTATTTGAATCATGGCACCAAGAAAGAAATGCTAAAGCAGTCAGGTGAAACACAGGGAAAAATAACAGAGGTTGGTTTTAGACACAGATACAGCCTCATCAGTCAGAAAACCAAAAGGCAAACACAAGTGCTTCCTCTGGAGGCGTCTACGCTCGTCAGGCTGAAAGGGCACTCCAGAGGGAGGTGCAAACAGGTGGAACTTGAAAATGGTTTTTCAAGCCCACTAACGAGAAAAGGCCAAATCATTAGTTTCCCTGAGATGAGAACGTTTCGTTTCTTGAAGATCCGTGATTGAGCGCTTCTTAGAATGCTTTAAGAGTAGAATGACAACAAAGAGCCCGAGTTCTCTGAAATCGCAGAAATCTTCCTGGACTGTATGTGTTAAGTTTAACTCAGTGATGAAACTATAGACTCACTTCCTGACATAGCTTCTTTCTATAGCATATTGACAGCAGAGTCAAAAAATGTTAAAGAAAGTCCCATTAGTCATATGACAGTAATACATTTACTGAGAAAAGTAGAAACGAAAGAAGTAAAAAGGTTTATGCAATCACTGCTTCTACTACTTAACACATATTTTTTGACGCATATAGTGACTTGCAAAAGAATTTATATTTCTTGAACTTTTATGCATATTTTCCCATTACAACCACAACCTTCAATGGATTTTATTGACCATTCAAGGTCAATGAAATCCATTTTATTGGATTTTATTGATATATGTGATCTTATACGATCACATATCGTATAAGATATGTGGTCTTATGCGAACGTGTTCTCGTATGTACCTCCTTTTACCCCCGACTGAAATAAAGTGAAACTAATTGTCTTCGAAAGCCATCTAATTAGTTCATAGACCTGAGAGGTTTTTTAGAAAACACAAGTAAACAAACTGCAATGTGAAGATCAGACAGCAGACAGGATAGGAATAAAGTTGTGGAGAAGAAAAGAAGAAGGACGAGCAAGAAATACAATATTTTAAACCTTGAACGTTGCACAGAGCACTGTTCAATCCACTACCTGAAGGTGAAAAGAGTATGATGCAGTTGAAAACCTACCAAACATAACCATGTAACAGGATTGAGTCAAGAAGGTCATTAATCAGAAAAGCAGCCAAATAAAATGCGGCTTCTCGGGTAACTCTCAAGGAATTGAAGACACATTTGGTTCTGGTTGAAGAACCTCCTGATAGGTTCACAAATCTTATGGAAAAGTGGCAAAAGACTTTAGACTGAGGTGGAATTTCACCTTTGAGCAGGTCATGAACCCTAAGCATACAGCCAGAGTTACAATACAATGGTTTATATCAAAGATTTTCCAGGTGTTGCAATGATCTTGCCTAATTCCAGACCTAAACTTACTCGACAATATTTTATTTTTCACCTGTTAAAAATGTTTTAAAAATCACACATCTTTCCATTTCAGTTTACAATTTTGCATTACCTCTTGGTGGAATGTTGAAAATCTGAGGGATGTATAATTTTAATAATCTGACTGTACTCACGTCTGAGGCAGGTCCTTTGTCCGCGCCTGGACAAGAGAAAGTGACAAACTCATGGCAGCGTTTATGAACCACAAAACAGCACACTGTGAAAAGAGTGTGAGAGAGAAAAAAATGCATCAAAATTCAATGTGAAAATTTCACATTTATTAAATTTCTCTCACAACAGTTGTCAGTAATATACAACATGTTAAATTCTCCCAAAACGAGCCTCAACACTGCATTCTGAAACTAAAATGGAAACCAAAACGTATCAAAAGAAGAAGAAAAAAATGGGTTCTGTATGATTTAGATTAAACTGAGCTGGAACAACCCTTCTCAAACACCACATATGTATTATTAGTCTCTCACTGAGGATGGAGAGGTCTATTTCCCCTTTTCTTTCAGCTTAAATTACTAATACCTTAAAAAAAAAAGGCAAAGAGGAAAGGCAAGTATATCTGTACACCGCTATTATATACAAGACAGATTAAAGTGTTTAACCACAAAAGAAAATGCAGTGAAAAAACTTCACTAAAGGCATGAAGCAAAATGAAAAAGTAATTTAAATGAAGAGCAAGCATTTACTCTTAAGCAGAAAGTGACAAAGCCTTACTGCGTATTAAAAACACTCGTCGAGTTCAAAACTCTCATAAAGGAGACGTGCTGACGTTCATCCCCTCTAAAATGGCCTCTCCTTCCGCTTTGTTTCATTTCAAAGAGCAGATATTATCTAATGCAGTCATAAAGTGTAAAATGGCGCTCAATTTCAATTCTTCTTGGCAATTACTCAAATAGTGATCCAGAAATAAATTGTAGCTTGTCAGCTACAACAAAATGGTCATGCATGGCCAAATTTATAGAGGCGTCCCCCTTCCTCTTTTGAAAATAAAAAAATGCAAACAAAGAGGAATAACAGCAGCTAAAATAAGCTTCATTTGCGGGCAACCAGTCTATAATATAGTGACACTTAAATAAAACCATGCTGCGAGTAGAAGACGTTTCGCTTAGCATCACCTCACTGTGCTGTGTTATATTGTTGCAGCTCTTTGATGACGAACTTTGAAGGGTCCAATTACAGATTTTCTGCCTTTTAATGACTTCCTTCCAGGAGAAATGAGACTAAAAAGCTCTTGATGCGAAAGCACTTTTGACTTGACACAAATGTTTTTATTGAAATTAAGGCAAATTACAGATGCTCTTAGGGAGACTTCTTGACTGTAGTGACTTCGCTCTTGGAAGCAGCACTTATATCAGAGTATTTAAAAGCTCAAGTAGTGGAACAAAAGGATTCTGTGGGTCTGTCTTAACACCTACACTGTCTTTTTGTAACTCCTGCAGCATTGTCATTTAGTCAGACGGCCTATTGGACGCACAATGGGCACCATCTCCTTATCACAAGATTCCTTTCTGTTTATGGGTTTATGGGCAAGCATTACACTTTTTCCTCCCTGGGGTCCTCCGATTTGCAGAAAAACAACAAGGATCTACATCAAAGAAATCTTATGCAATCTGCAGCCAAATGAGATGAAAAGCGTGACACGGTTCCACTTTCCAGGTTGGTAACAATCAGCGAAGCACAAACGTGGAAGCGCTGATGCACAACGAGCCTGTCATCTCCACCCCGATCAGTGACAGCTCCACTTGACAACCAAGACAAACACAGAAGGGTAATAATATCACAGACAGACGTAGAGAAAAGGTTCATACAAAAATGCCCTGGAATCCATATGAGGAATGACAGAAAGGCCCAAAGAGATGCACTGAATGTGCAAACAGGTTTCACGAAAACTCAAGTCAATCCAGGTTACATCACACTAATCTGTTCACATGATATTAGTTACAGCATTTTAAATTTTTTTAAAGATTGTGCCTTTCCAGCTGATTGTTTTATACACTTATTGACACTAAGCATGTAGCAGCAACACATACA
Organism: Xiphophorus maculatus; assembly: GCF_002775205.1. Taxonomy (NCBI): domain Eukaryota; kingdom Metazoa; phylum Chordata; class Actinopteri; order Cyprinodontiformes; family Poeciliidae; genus Xiphophorus; species Xiphophorus maculatus. The sequence continues at coordinate 17,809,651 of NC_036458.1, read as the reverse complement.
ATCTACTCTGACCATAACATTGATACATTTGGAAATCTTTAACAAGATTTATGGCATGAATGTTTTGTTTTAGCTAATTTTGGCCAGATTTTTTGAACAAAAATAGATTTGTGATTTTAGTCATTTTGAAGGTCATTTCCGATAAGGTTTTGTTGCTGATCTAAAGGGAGCATACTATGTGTTTTCTCAGAGTATACAATTTTCATAGAGTCATTTCATAGCACAATCAACTCAATTTGGTACCTTCAGCTGGTCTGGAAATGCTGTAAACACCAAAAATAACTTAAAAGAAACTTGACCTTGCATGATAGCCATGAAATGGGCCTCTGTCTCTTTAAGAACCTCCTAGTCTTTCCAGTGCATCATCGGAACAACTCTTCTCCATGACGACATTTACAATCATTTTTAGGAGAATTGAACTGAGAAGTAATTTGTGTGATGAGCTCAGCAGACGTGCAGTTCCAGGTTTTGTTGAATCACTGCTGCCGCTTGTGTAGGAGGATTATGGTGCTCTGTGGGGCAGGAGCTGGGCTGGAGACTGAAGGTCCTAGGCAGAATGTTGGGTATGTGGGGGATGCATTGTATGAGGAAGCATTAACCATGTGACATTCAAGCGTTTCTCAAAAACGCATGAAAAAAATCAAAGCCAAACTCCAGGTATGTTCTTCATGAGAGAATCACATAAGAACATGATATAAAACTCAAAAATGTTGATTTTGCTTAATACCAACCCTTTAAAGAAATCCTTTGTTCCAGATTTATCTTTACTACTTGGTTAGGTTTATTAATTTAATAATTGGTAATTATGTGGAAAAGACTGTAGGTTGTTTGGACTAAAGTAAAAAGTAAATTATTAACATTTGTGGCATAATTAATAGTTTGTAAATTGGTGTTTACGATTGCAAAGTTGTTAGTTTCAACTAGAAGAAGCTTGGCAGAAAGTTATACAAATTGTTTTTTTTTTATTGGAGACAGGTTGTCAAAATTAGTTTTAAATAAAAAATAAAAATACGTACAAGAATACCTTCTGTCAGAGCGAAACTGTAAGAGCATCAAACACTGTTTATCCAGAGTTGTCATTTACATGTGATTGTGAATATTTTTAAAAGCCCATCAACCGTATACAAACAGTTGACTGACAGATATGTGATTATTATATCACTCCTTATGGACATATTTACTGTCAATAATGAGTTCAGACAGCAGATGCAGAGGCAGATTAAAATGTGGACAAATTAGATGAAAGAACTGGGAGGGGAAAAAAAAAAAAAGCCCACCACATATCCACACAGAAAACGAGTTCCGGGACACTGGGCGTGCATCCTTATGCACCAATTTGCACCATGCAGATCAAGGTTAATTTTAATCATGTTAACATTTACTTCAAAAAAAGATAATTGGTGTGTTGGACCTCCGTATCTTCAGCCTGAGGGAGACAATACAGTAGGCCACGTCGGCCTACTGTATTGAAGATGAACTTGCCTGCCTACAAGATGATTCAGTGTTAGTAAACCACGCTTGGGAGAATGTGCTCAAAATGTTTCTCACTGCCAACAGACACTCGCTTTAAAATCAAGATAATGTGCAGTCTCATGGTAACTAGGGCATACGTCTCAGCATGTTCAGAACATTAAAACGATAAAAAACAAACATTTCGGATGTTACAACATACTGTACGTCCTGAGCTGGCAGGTAGAGACGTAAAGGTGTGCCAAGGATTTAACGAGGTTTCACTGAAACCAGGAAGACGGAGCACATAATACCAGTTTTAAAGTCCCTCCACTGGCTCCCTGTAGCTCAAAGAATAGACTTTAAAATACTGTTGCTAGTTTAAAAATCACTGAATGGTTGTAGCATCACAATACATTAAAGATCTGCTGCTGCTGTTCTATCAACAGGTCTTCTGGTTCTGGTTCTGCTCTGCATCCCCAGAACCAGAACCAAACATGGAGAAGCAGCATTCAGCTTCTATGAATTACAAACAAATTTGCAGAAAACTGCAAGACAGCTGAAACACTGAGTTCCTTTATGTCAAGCCTAAAAACACCCCCGTTTAGAGCCGCCTTTGATTCAAAACTGGACCATTGATTAATATATTTGATGTGTATTTGTGCTTTATGATTTTGGCTTTTAATGAAATGTAGTGTTTATCGCAGTTTGATAATAGTTTACTGCATTATGTTTTTAATGGTGTAAACTTAACTTGACTTATGAAAGTAGCTGTGCAATATTTTTTTACTTCCAAAGTATTATGTAAACATAGATATACTGGATATCAATAGTGCTTACATTAATTTTCTAGTCACAAAAACAAATTATTTTTTGATATATAACATGACCTATCCTTAATGAGGTCCTATCCTTGAATAAATTTACCTCAGAGACCAGATACCACATCATATCTAACTGAATTCTTCTCACAGGTTCTGAACAGAGGGAGAATAATTAACACAGAACACGTTCTCCACTCTAACACACATTACAACACACATGTGCACCTGAATGGTACTTCACTCCCACGCAATATTCACTCTCTGGTTACACCACCTACACACAGCAATGATACTGTACTGCACACATACACACAGAAAACCTCCCCCTCGCTCAAACGACATGAGATTGAAAACAGAACGTGCAGGTGGAGGGATGCGAGTACATCTAGGACTGGTGTGAGCTGTTCGCACAGATTGCTTCAAGGCGACTGCTCTTTTTGGGCTACTGCTACTGCCAAATACTTAACAAAGCACACAGTCACACACACACACATACGCATAATGATGGTACTAAAACTGTGCTGCGTGTTCTCCATGGTACGATTCGGAGGTCAAACCAAACATCACATCTGAACAAAAATAGCGCCGGGTCTGAAATGCGATTGTATTTTCTGTAACCAGAATAATTACTGATCGCTTTATCTAATATTTACAAAAAAAAATCCAATTGTCTGACCCCATGCTTTTAAAAAAATGGATGATGGAACGGATCTAATTGCATAAATACAGAGTAGCAGGTTGAAGACATACAGTAGGTGGCTAAGAAGGAATAATTATAAACAATCTTGTGGATTTGAAGGGAGTCTTTCAATCTGGTCTGGTAAATTTCTTCAGGTGAAGAATGGCTTTATTTTTAAATTATTGAACGCAAAGAAGGATGTTTATTTTTCCTTTTTTGATGATGACGCACAGAAAGCCAAATAAATATGAAATCTGATGTTGTTCCAGTAGACACAATTTAACCCAGTATTTACAGCAACAATATAAGAATAGAAATAACCTTTTTATTTCATTGCGCGACATAAAATCTGACTAAACCTTTGCTATTTTAGGTCAGAAAGGGCCCTGGAGCATACGGACTGCTAGACCAGGACCAGTAAGGCTGCACAGCTGAGTTAGCTAACATCTTTTCCTCCAACTTATTACCTACAATACGGTCTAACACTAAGCGACATTCGCTAACTCCGGAGTGCCCCAAGGGTGTGTTAAGCTCACTACTCTACAATTTTTTCACACCATTCCTCCAGCTGAATGTCGTGAAATTTGCTGAAATGATCAACGACACACCGTACAGGGCCAAGGTAGCCGCATCGTGTGACGACAATAACATCAAGAGGACAACAAAAATAATCCAGAATTTCCACAAGAACTGACAAAACCACTCCACGACAATAACATCAAGACAACAACAAAACTCTCGCCGCTGGAAGCGAGATGGTGGAGAACATTACTAACTTGAAATAGACCTGACTTGGAGCAAAACATTTCCTCAGATGTGGGTAAAATAAAGCAACGCACAGGCTGTACTCCTTGAGGAAGTTGAGGAGTATGCTAATCCCAAAGCAGTTGATGGTAAATATTTTGTAACTTTGCCATAAACACGTTTTAATTTATGGATTTTTAGTGCGTTTTGCCAGCTGCACCAACATTATCAGCAGGCTCTCCAGGAGGTGGTAAAAACAGCATAGAAGATTTTTTTTCATCAGAAATCTCCCTCCGTTTTCTCAGAAAAATCCACAAAAGATATGCACAATCACCTCCACCGAGCGAATCCTCTGTTCCATCTGATATCCTCAGGCATTAGGTACAGGCCCATACGTGCCTGAACCACCAGACTGGCCTACAAACTGTTCCTTCAGGCAGTGAGGCTGCTAAAACTCCCTCTTCATATTTACATTGTCTTTGATACAGCATATGTAAATATCTGGTTTCAATTGTTCCTCATTTGAAAAATGAGCGTTCCAAATCAAAATGTTGTCTGCCATTTTCTATAGAGCTAATAATAGCGATCAGACGTTTGCTAGCTCTTTCCATTTTTTGTTTACTTTAACATCTGAACTGGTTCTAGTTTTACCTGTTTGCTACTTGCTTTACTTTAAAAAACATTCCACATTTAAGAAGTGAAGATGTGACACATATTTCCTGATAGCAGTATTAGATTTAATTCAGGATAAAGTGAGGGGGTTACAGGATTATTTCCATCCATGCATCAAAATAATCATGCCTATGTCCATTTCTTAGAGCTCTGTTTTGTATTCTCTTCACATACATTTCTGCTCTCTCCCACGCAAATTCTAGTTTCACACATCAACATTCTCTGTCCTGCATATTTTTTTGCATATTTCAACACTTCATCTAGCTCAACAATGCGACTGCATGAGTTCATGCAACATTTATGTTGATTAAAAAAAACAATAATTCTTGCTCCCCGCAGTTAGGAGGAATCGGCAAATACTCACAGACACCAACTTATTGTATGACATAATGTATACTAATGTCTTCTTTGCTGCTATTTCAATGTGAGTTTTAATGTTTAATGAGAAATTGGTCTCTGTCCAAAGGGAGAGCATGCCACTGCTTGCTCAGCCATCACCACCATTTACAGAGCAGATTCTGGCTTCTGCGGATAATAATTTATTTTTTATAAACAATACATGATGTAACATTAACAAAAAATGTGAATAACTGTAATCTTTATCTTAAAAAACATCAACAGAATGAAACGATATCCTAAGCCTCAAACATCTAACTGAGAACAGGCCTATCAGTCATGGGAAGTTTGAATAGGTCACAACAACAAGCCTCCAAGGCCATAACCATCCAAATTAAATGACAGCCTGAGTAAGGACAGCATTCATCAAAGATTTTTTTTTTCCAAAAATCAGAAATCTCTCTCCGTTGTCTCAGAAAAATCCACAAAAGATATGCACAATCACCTCCACCGAGCGAATCCTCTATTCCATCTGATACCCTCAGGTAGTAGGTACAGGCCCATACATGCCTGAACTACCAGACTGGCCTACAAACTGTAACTTCAGGCAGTGAGGCTGCTAAAACTCCCTCTTCATATTTACATTGTCATTGATACAGCATATGTAAATATCTGGTTTCAATTGTTCTTCATTTGAAAAATGAGCGTTCCAACTCAAAATGTTGTCATGACTTCTGCCATTTTCTATAGAGCTAATCATCATCTTTCACACCTTCCTCCGACCTCTTGTCAGGACTACTCTTGAAGTCTTTCCATGCCATTCTTTTCCAAACAATACACACAGATGAACACATGAACAAACACGGATCACCCCTATGCTGGTGAGCCTTTGCCAGGATTGCACTGAGAAGTGCCTTATATGAGGAGCTCAGTATGTAAGAGGAGTCAAAGATTTTGACAAAAAAAAAAAAACACCATAAAACTGCACATAATAAAATAATTCTCTGAATGTAAAAAGCTATTAGAGGGCCAAAGATTTTCATCTGTAACTGTTTTAAAAGGCAAATCTATTAAGTATCGACTCAGGGGTGAAGTAGTAAAAATGGAAGCCACAATTTTCAGATTTGCATCAATGGTTTTCTGTTTACTGCTGCACGTTTACAAGCAAGCATAGCTGACTGACACGCTTGCAGTCACAAAACCACTGAGCCTGTGGCTTGAAATATTCACAGTTTTGCATGTTTTCTCAATCTATGAGCACCAGTCGCCCGCCGTTATTACGCAACAACTAATAGTCAATCGATATGAACTTCCCATCATGCTCCCTGTATTAGTGTGCTGTGAACAAACTGCTGCTTGAACCTCCTCTGGTGGAAGAGTCTGCTTTACTGTTGGAGCCAACAAGCTAATATTTTGGGTTTACACTGTCTTGAGTAAAGATAAATAAATTAAGTCTTTAGCCTTGAATGAACAGGATGTGTGAGATTTCAGTCATGACACTCTTATTTCCTTTGTGCAATATTTATCAGCATCATCTATTTTTAACCTATTCTTTCTACAATTTGTGATCTCCTGCTCCTTTTTTTGCTTATTTTCATTTGCATTATTTTCCACCGATCTCGTCTCCTCTTGTTGCTCCAGTATATTCTCTTCATGAAATGTTGACAGATCACGGCTGTTGTACGCAGCGTTTCCCTCTAATGAACTGCCAACATGTGTGTATTTGTGTGTGCTTGTGAAACGTAGTGATAAGCTGTGCAACGATGTCCCAGATTTAAATGCTGTCGGATTCTGCAGCCATGTTTAGAGTGACAGAGATTTCTATTTTATAGCGTCTCTCAACATAAAGCCTTGTTAATGAGTCATAAATAAGTTTTTATATAAGCGTAGGCAAACACCGTGTTCTGTGGTTCAGTTCGTGATCATGATCTAAACATTTGGTTGGACATGGATAAAAAAAAAACAACATACCAGGCCATACAAGAATATCCTTAAAACAGCATGATGATGCCACCACCATATTTCAATGTTCTTCGCCAAATTTGATTTGTTTTTTACAGTTTTGACATTGGAAATAAATACTGCTTTTTTCGGACTATAAGCCACTACTTTTTCCCACGCTTTGAACCATGCAGCTTGTAGCCCGGTGCGGCTTTTCTGTGGATCTTTCTTCAGCCACCAGGGGGCTCTTTAGCAGGAAGTGAATCATTGGAAGTCAAAATTGAAAATCAAAGAAGAAAGTGCTAATTTTCATTTAGAACAAGCACATGCTAGCACCAGGCACGACGGAGAAATGTTTTCAAACTCATATGATGCAGCTTTTAAGTTGAGGGCTACCAATCTGGCAGTACAGGAGGGAAATAGAGCCGCTGTACGTAAACTCGGCGTGAATGAAACCATGGTTCGGAGTTGGAGACGGATTAAGCAGTAGAGGGCTGCGTCCTTATGGAAAACTGAGAGCGGCAGAGATATCAGCAGGTTATAGCCCAGTGCGGCTTATATGTACGTTTAAATTATTATTTTTTTTATTGTAGGTGCGGCTTATAGTATAGTGTGCTCTATAGTTTGGAAAATACGGTAAGTAAAAAGTATTAAAACAAATACATGCATTTAGGATGTTAACTATACAATAGTTAAATTCAGATTTCATTTTTGGTAGCACTTTATTTGAAGGGGTGTGCATAATACAGACATAATACTTGTGATAAGCATGAAAGAGTCTTCATGAATGTTTATGACTGTTGTCTTGTCATAAACACAAATTGTTTTTAAAAAAAAGTGTCATTATTTGGTAAATAATGACACTTTTAATGCAAAGTTGACACTTTCAATTGACTTTTAATGCAAGTTTTAGTAGAATATCACATTAAAAGTGTATTAATTTACCAATAATGCAAAATTGATACATTTAATGGACTTCTAATGCAACTTGTGTCTGTTTTAATTATTTGATTTTCTCCCACAGTTTTTTATTTACGTGTTTGTTTATTAATGTCACAAATAATTCAGTGTATCAAACACTGTCATATTTATAAACATTGGTAACAGGCACAGGCCTTTTAGTAACAAGCAGATATGGACAATGGATGGATGGATGGAAGTTAATGGCTATAACATTGCAGACTTATTATAAATTCATAAACTGCCTTACTTTAATGTGTTTAACTGCATTTTTTAAAAAGGAAATTGGTTTAATTTATTCGTGGCACAAAGAAAGTAATTGTGCCATATTTGACATTTGAAACCACTGGGGCAAAAGCACAACAACTGAGCTTGTACACTTCTCCACCTCAGGAATATCACTAGCATTTTGACTATGATCTTGTCCCTTTGTTTATGGGATGCCGCTTAACCAAACAACGATGTTTCTTCACCAGAAGAAAATGCCAGCAGTCCTGTCAGCAAGAACAATCTGAACTGCAAGAGGAAGATGACGTGAGTGGCAGGACTGCGTGGCAAAACATCGAACAAAGCAGCTCAGATTACAAACACACAATAGGAAAGTTACTTCAGTCTCTGTCATTTCCCGAACTACAACTAAACGAACGCATCATGTTACTGGCAAAATACCCCACCAACTGAACATTTAACGTTCACAAGAGTCTACTGGGCTCATCTACAAACACCTGTATTAGATCTTGTTTCCTGACTGCAGCCAGGCAGACCTGGCACAGGCTTTAAACAGCGTGGAGAGAGGCCTTGGCGAGCTAGACTCCTGTTGCCATTTTTGTGTCTTGCTCTCTTCCTACCGTCTCTGGAAAGGAAACATCCTTGTGAGTGGGGTGGAAGACACAAAGACGAGGCTTTTGCAACAAGGAGTAAGAAGACGAGAGCAAGACGACGCAAGAATCGAAGGCAGAGTAAAGTCAATGATCAACACAAAATGCATCAGTCACCCTGGGCGCCTCCCCACGTGTCTGTGCAAGAACATATGTGTGTACGGGCTTATATAAGGGGGTGAACAGCCTACGCCAATGTATAAATACCCACAATGCCACTGGTGGAGAAGGGAGAAGGGTCACATTGAGTCAGCATACCCATATCACTCCTCCTCCTTCTGCCTCCTATCAACTCATCCTCTTTTGTCCTCCTCCGGCTCAACATCTACAATTTTTTTTGGCGCAGTTTTTACAAAAGCACAAAGGATTTCACTTGGCAGGCAAACACTGACCTCTAGTTTGTGACGACTGCATGATAAGCAACGCTGCAAACAAAACAATTTTAGTTTAGTCGTGTGAAAGACAAGGCTTCCAAAAGAAAGCAGTTAATTATTATGAAAAGGAGGCTTTTAATTTGAGGGTGCTGCCACAATACAGTGATTGCAGCCCCGTATACATTTAGATAAAAATTTCTTTGAGTACACAGGTGTGAAAGGTGTGGCCCTGGGGAAAAAGAAGAAAAAGTTACCAGGATTCTTGAACTTTAAATTCCTTTGCCAGATTTGATAATTGAAAATAAATAAATAACTTTCTTGTGGTTTAGTTATTTCAACCAGATTCCACAGAAACTACTGTCGTGACTAGAACTTACTGCGTGGAGCTTAGAGTAATGCGGTGCTTTCGCACTCTTTCTGGGGTATTTTTTCAGTCACACAAAAAATACCTACACTACATTATCGAAAACTAAAGCACCTCCATCCATCACTTTTAATGAGTAAAGTGAAACAGCTATGAATCTACAAAAAGCATGTCTGTTAAGCAGCCGAGTGCATGCTAGCTACCTGAGCGGATAGCCTTACTATCAATGACAGCAATATTAACACTAATATTTGCATTACTTTGTTAAAGGTTTTGGCTTTACTCCAGATATTAAAATCAAAACAATAAGCAATTACCATAGGTCATGCTATTATAGCTGTAATAATAAAGAATAAGTGTTGTATTTCTATTCTGTTTTAGTTCGCCTGTATATTTGCTAAGCTATGTCTGTTTAAATGTCCTTGGCAACATGTTTGTTGTTTACAACCATGTTTATGCTATTTTAGATTTCTCTATTTTAAATGTCTTCTTATTCTCTGTTTTACTGAACAATTTATGTACATCAAATGACATTAAGGTGCTTTTACTCAAGGTTATGAGAATCTGATGCCTGTCCATGCCTAGAATTTTGAATTTAAAGTTTATACATTTATAATATTAAATTGTAAAAAGTATAAGGCATTATTTATTTATTTGCTTCTTGTAGGTGATCATATTGACCCCTGTTTCTACCTAAAGCACAAGTTCTATAAGTGTTACAAAATTCACAGTTAAGCCTAAAGTTATTCATAGATGTTGCAGACGTAGGTAAGTAATTTAGCAAATGCAACCAAATAGTTTCTGATTGAACATGATACTGCAGTGATGTTCAAGGGTTATCGCATTATTACAGAAAATAATAATAACTGTGCAGAAGCTAGCATATTGGATATTATTTTTACCCTTTTAGGTGATCAGTAAAAGCATTTATTGACATTGCAGAAATCAAATTTCTTCTTATAGTTGGTGAGAAGCTTTTTAAGTGTTTCCAATGGTATTTTTTGCCATTGGAAACTCAAAGACTTGGAAGTTATCAATAACTTCCAAGTCTTTGAGGTTGGAAGGCCTCCTCGCCACCACCCTAATCTTTAGTTTCCTCCACAGATTCTTTGTTGGACTGAAGTCTGTCTCCCAAAACTAATACTTATTGACAGAAGATTTTAAGCCTTAAACAATAATCACAAAATTATTAAGTAAAGACCATTAGGGTAATAGGGAAGTGAATATGTAATGTGATTTAGAGCGAGGCTTTTTCTCAATTCTGTAAAATCTGTCGGTCTGTGGACTCATTTGCAAGCTTTAAAGCTGCCAGCAAAACCAACAGAAGAATGATCCTGTGGAATAATCAAACACATGGAGCACAGTGCTGTCTGTCTGTCATTCCTCCACATTCAGTTTTGAATGAGCCTTTCAATAAAAGCTAGAAAAAACAAATTACTTTGAAGATCAAATTTGCTTGAATTTGAATTTGCAAAAAGGGAGTTTCGACTTGTAGAACCAGGATAAATCTCATAAATCCAGAAGAGAACTATCCCGGTATCAAGTAACTCTTCGAAAGGTCCCCCAAGTGTTTGCTGTTTGTTTGTTTTTGCGACAGATTAAACTGTAATTGTGACTGAGAATGTCATAGTTTTTAAATTAGCAGAACTGCAGTGTGAAAAGCAACTGAAAACACTCACTGTGAATATAATTCAATAATGTGTTACACCTTCAAATGAAGGGAAGGACAAGACAATCAATTTCTTGCTTTTTCAGGAGTCTGGCCAGATTCATGCTTGGTTTTATATCCGTTTCAGCTCTGTGCCAGCTCTGTGAAAGTTCTGGCACATTCTGATTTTATCTGCTCCAGCAAACACCTCCATCCTTATTCTGTCTCTCTCTCTCAAGTCATCCATCTCTCTCTTTACCTCTCATTCACTGTCTTGTCTGACTTTATATCCATCAGACCCTGAGCAGACAAGATACATGGATGTCTGCCATGATTCACACTGAAATGCCTTTACTGATAAGCAGAAAGACTACAAACCAATTACATGCCAATGCATGAGGATGTTCAGCAAAATGAGGTATTAACATAGCGACCAGAGCACTGTCAAACAACTGGGTTGGTTACCGGACATAAAGAATAAAAATAAATAAATAAATAAACTAAAAACTTAAAACAAAAGCAAAGGTTGTTTTTGCTTTATGGAAAAGCAATTTTGTAAATAGGCATTTGCAAGTTGTACTTTTCAACTCTATATTGCACTGAACATTATCTCCCCCCCATTCTGTTATTTACAGAGTAACACTGAAGTTCATCAAGCTGATACTTGCTGGATAATTAGTCAGGGTACATTGCCTATAAAAAGTTTTCACTCCCTAAAATGCTTATTCGTGATACTTTTTTTTTACATCAGACTAGGCAGGGGTGGGCAATCCTGGTCCTCGAGGGCCGGTGTCCTGCAACTCTTAGATGTCTCCCTGGTCCAACACACCTGAATCCAACAGCTGAATCACCTCCTAAGTGCAGTCAAGTTCTCCAGAGTCCTGCTAACGACCTCATTATTTGACTCAGGTGTGTTGAAGTAGAGATGCATCTAAAAGTTGCAGGACACCGGCCCTCGAGGACCAGGAGTGCCCACCCCTGGTAGAGCCTGTGTATGACAGACATCACACACTCCATATCACCACAAACAGTATCCCCATCACAGTGAAGTTTTGCTATTTAAATAGCTTTTTTTGAAGCAGTGATTGCAATATTACACAGATTAATAAAATATTCCAAAGATCACAGTGATTAAGGCATGACCGTTGCAGTTTGGCTTGCATACCTTGCCTAACAGATGACCCAGGCCACGGGTGGTTAATATCCAAAGACCACTATAGTATTTAATACACCGACCACAGGACTGACGTGTAATATAATATTTGTCAATTGCTCCCAACTCCTAATAAGAACAGCTGGCAAACTGTGTAGTAGGTCTACTAATAAATTTTGTGCAAATTTGGGGTATAGTTTATTTTTCAAATTTAAAATAAAGGCTGTAGATAATATTATTACTCTAGAAGTCAATATTTTAGTTCACGGTAGCTGGAACAATTGTGTTTTTCTGATTTAAATCAAAGCAATTTGATTATAGATTTTTAATTTATTTATTTATTTATTTTGCATAAAAACAGTCCTACTGCAAATGCTGGAAAGTCTTCTTTACTTCATTTTACCTCACATTCACATTTAGGTGCAATTTATTTTCTAAATGTTTAAATGTTTAATACAGCAAGCAGATGTTTAACATCCCGACAAAGTATGACAGAAGTACAAAAACACATATTTCAGAATAAATTATCAATGGCGATTTTGAAAAACAGTGCGTTCGAATGAGAAAATGTGTTTTTAACAGCCCCATCATGTCTGAAAAACAGAACTAATTGTAAACCAGTGTGGCATTTATTCTGTTAGTCTTTGCACTAACAATAATTGATGCGTGTGCCAGTGTGTGTGCTTGCTGTGTGCGTTTGCGTGTCTAAGTGTCTGGAGGGCTTTTTATGTACTCTTACTGCAGAAGTACATCTACCTCCGCAATCGCTGAACATGTGCAGCCAACTCACAAACACACACAGCAACACACATAATCCTGTAACCCTTCTGTATTGTATATCAACTTTCGCTTTTGTCTCCATCCCTCACATTTTCCTCCCTCCGCCCTTCACTGCCACTTCCTTTCAGCTTCTCTTAACTCCCCCGCAAACAGAACCTGCTGTTTTGGGCCAGACGGCAAGAAAAATACAGAGGATAAGGACAACAGATTTGAGGAACGGAAAGCATAAGTGTGTGCAGTAGGTGTGTGTGTGTTTTTTAGCATTCCTGTTTCCTGTATTTAATTTGCAGAGAAGCAGTCATTATCCTCATTGTGATGCTTTATCTGGTGATTTCCTCATTAACTCAGGGAGAGAGAGAGGTGGTATGAAGAGGACGAGGGAGAAAGAGTGGGAGAGAGGACGCGGAGGTGAGAGTGGAGAGCTGCGGATAACGAGGGAGCTGATGAGACGTTTGAATACCGAATAATGTACAAAGTACATCTTACAAAGATGCCAGGATTCACTGTAAAATAAAATGCATAAAAACAACATTTATCAAATTATTGCTATTAATAAAAGCAACTTAAATTCCTAAACAGGTGCCCCTTCAAGGAGCCTGCTCTTCAGTTCTGGATCTTCTTTACACAAACTTTTTGCATTAATTTATCTGCATTTCCCAGCTCACTCTTCAGCCTGCATGCAAACACTAACACAGTTTCCTTATAGAACATGCATAGTGATGGTATCTGTTTCCTAATGTGAGTTTAAAAACGGAAATGTACTGATCGGGGTTTTTTTTTTTTTAAATACGACACCAACTTATAGTTTTCTATGAGGTCTGATCTTTTCTTTTATTTCAAAGCACTACAGCATGTGAAAACCTATTTGTTTATACTGAGTTGTAATTCAACAATTAAATGCAGAAAAGTTATGATGAATAAAAAAAAATAGCTGGAGGTTCCTTGATATAAGTACAAGATTTCAATCAAACGAAAACGACAAGTAGAGATGGCAGTATTGCATAATTTACTCAATCATCAATCTCAATGATAAATACACATATGGGTCCATCTGTTTGTCCTCTCCATTGGTTTTGTGTGTGTATTAGTGGACGAGAGCCCAAATGTAGCAAATAAAGCTATACAATGATGGTGGTGCTCCTTATTTAAATTAGGCCTGGATTTTGAACCAAGTGCTCATGTGACACAGAAACTCAACAAGTTAAGTAGCACAACATAGAACAATGCTAACCGCTATTGTTTTTGTTATCTGTCCATGTATGAAGAGAACAAAGCCTGGAGTCGTACATTCTTTGAATGTGCACCTTCACCTCAGCTGAGTACTTCACATCTCCACTGGGGGTGCGACTAAAAAGTTTCACCCTGAGACATGGTTTTAAAAAGTGCTGTGTCGGATACTCCGATCACTGGAGTTGCGCAAACGAGCAGCTGGATCGACTGATCGATGACCAAGAACCCGAATGTGCTCCAGTGTTCACAGGAGAACCTTCCAGAAGGACAACCATCTCTGAAGAAATCAGACCTGTGTGTTAAAGCGACCAGATGAAAGCCACTGCGTTGAGTTTGTCAAAAAGCTCCTGACAAACTTTCAGACCAGGAGAATTCTCATCAAGGATTGAACTCTTTGGTGTAAATGCTGGGCGTCACGTTTGGAGAAAACCAGACACGGGTCATCACCATCCCTGACGCGAGTCTGTTGGAGATATCTGAGAATGGCTGCACAAACATCTTTCATCCACCTGGATGGAGTTTGAAAAGTACTGCAAAGAAGTACTGCCTAAAGATAGATGCGCTAAACTTGTGACATCACATTCAAAAAGCCATTAGGCCAGGGGTGTCAAACTCCAGTCCTCCAGTCGCTGTCCTGCAATTTTTAGATGTGCCACAGATACAAAACACTGGAATGAAATGGCTTAATTACCTCCTCCTTGTGTAGATCAGTTCTCCAGAGCCTTAATGACCTAATTATTTTATTCAGGTGTTGTGCAGCAGAGGCACATCTAAAAGTTGCAGGACAGTGGCCCTCCAGGACTGGAGTTTGACACCCCTGCATTAAGCTGTAATTGCTGCCAAAGGTGAATCAACAAAGTATTAAGCAAAGGTTGTGAATGCTTATTTAGATGTGATTTCTTGGTTTTCTATTTTTAATAAACAAAAATAGAGGGCTGAACCTGTTTGGTTTTTTTTTTCAGAAAAATGTGCAAACCACTTTTCTTTTAAAATCCTCAGATATATTAGGATTTGTTGTCACAGATTAACTAAATGTCCTAAATGGTATGAATACTTTTGCTCTGTATCTACATGGCTGACATGAACTTTAAAAGCAAAGTTTTAGTCCTGGTACTCAAAGAAATGCACTCATAACCTGAGATATGATATTACCTTATGGCATTAAGAGACGAGTAAGCTGGATTCAAGACAAAAAAAAGAAAAAAAAGGAGGAGAACAGAATGGACGACATAGTTGAGGGATTAAGTGGCTGCACTACAAGGAGACTGGCTGAAAAAAGGATGTAAAAATGGAAGTAAAGACAGAAAAAGAGGTCTGAGATGCCTGTACTTCTGTCAGCTCGTGCCCCTGTTGCTAGGTTACCATCAAGAGATGAAAGGGTTAAAGTATCTCAGGAGCAACAGTGACACAGTTAGCTGGTCTGCATCAGAGAACGCACACACACAAGTTTGAAACATACACAAAAATGGAGTGAGTCACAACAGCGTCTGGATCCGTGTTCAGATTTGGCCGTTGCAGAACTGCACCGCGACGATCGCTCGTACAGTTGGGAGGGATTTCTTCTTATCGTCCTTACATGTTTCAGATCATCAAATAAGTGTTAATATCAGACAAATATAACCTGAGTGAGCACAAAACGGCAGGTACTTCATGGACGATTCCAAAAACTGGGTTATGATTTTCGAAATAGCAGATCTCGAGTCTCTTACATCAGTGGAAGAATTTTGGTCCAGTCTTCTTTGCTGATCATTTTAATTCTGTAACATTTTCAAGCAGGTGTGTAATTATTTATTTTTGGAAAGATGTAGCAGGACAAAGGACTTCCAAAAAGTTCCACTTTTTCACATGAGTCTGCAGAGTATTTTGTTGAAGTCTTGTCAATCATCTAGATGTTATTTGCAAAATGCGTGACGTGTCAGCAGGTTTTGGCCTTGGAAGTCTCATTTACCATTTTTGACCAGTTCCTTTCCTGTTGTTTACTAAAGAACAATGACCTCAACCAAAACGAGTGCTTCACATTTTCTTTTCAGTTTCTTTTATTTACATCCTAGATTAATGCTATTAGAGTAATTTTGGTTGGCTGGCCACTCTTGGGAAGGTTCCCCACTGTTTTATATTTTTTCTATGTGTGGATAAAGGCTCCTTAAAGCCTTAGAAATTGCTTTGTAACCCTTTTCCAAACTAATGGATGCCAACTATGTAGCATTATGAAGTATCGGTTTCTAAAAAGTATGGGAATATTTTTTATTTATCCTTAAGTCTACTTTGCGTTCCCAGACAAGTTGCTGATCTACAGATTGGATATTAATTTTTCCAAGGTGTAATAATTGAAAATCAAAACAGTGGTAAATTACAGTTAATTGATTATTTAACAAAACATTGGTTATGTTTTCACAGATAGATTTTTTTCCAAAATAAATGAAATAATCATTTGACAAATATGTCAAAATTTACTTGATCAGCAGAAACATAAAAAAAAGTCATCTGTAAGGCAGCAAATACTTCTTTCCAGCACTATAATTAAGTTAAAATGTTGACGGGAAATCTGTCCGGTAACATGTACCGGATATTCGGCATGTCTTCTTTTATAGCTAGAGATGTCTCTAGCTAAACACACCATAAATTTGCTGCATGCCAGTGTACACACAGTAAACATGCCATCAAATGGGTATTTACTTGTTTTACAGTATTTACATATAACAGACATGCTGGCTGATTTATCAATTTAACACCAAGGGCTGTTGATGAAATACCATAGCTAACTATAAAAGGACGAAGCATCTTTGTAACAGGATCCTGTGAAATCGTAAAAACCAAAAAAAACGAGAAATTATATAACCCCATTTTCCCGGTTTGCAATCTAACTTGTCATGCAACCATAGTCAGTTTCAAAGAACACTTTTAAACCAAGAACAGCAGCTTTTTCTCTTTCCCCCCCCCCCCTCAGCAGTTAGTAATCCAGGTGGGCCATCACACCTACACATCATGACTCAAGTTTTAGACATTTAGCTCATCTCATCATGCGCACCAATTTGCCCTGACTGCGATGGACAATGGATGGAGTTCAATCCGCTCACCTACGCTGCAGACATCCAAAACTGAGCGGGGCAGAGGTCCTGTGATAATGCAGGAGCCAAGTGTTGCAATAGTGAATAATTAAAGAAAAAATGAGCAAAGGTGGCAATTGATTTTTGTGGTGAGAGTGGAGTGGGTGGAATGCAGTTAGAAACACCCAGAGAGTATAGTTACACAAACGGAACAAGGAGCCAATACTTTACTGAATATTTTGCGAAGAAAACATTATGCAGAGTAATAGAAACGTTGCATCACTCCAACACAGCATTTCAGAGTTTCTTAAAGGACCAAAGCAATCTGAAGGTCATAAAATGTGTGAAATAGAGCCTTAAAATAATTTCAACTTTCATGGCTGTAGGATAATCTGAAAACTGTTATAAACATACAACTTTTACTTGTTTTAACAAAATTTTTTTTTTACCAATGACAAAATAATTCTCACTAATCTCACTAGTTTAGCAAATGTACAAATAAAGGCTTGATTTTTCTTAATTTATTTTAGCGTGAGACTGATCCAATGGAAAATGAATTTAAGACTTATGACTAACCATTTAATAGCATTATCACATACAATTAATGAATAGAGAAGATATGAAATATTGTCAAGTTTATTAGTTCCGCAGGCAAATGAAAATTACACAACTCAGACAGAAAAGAGTGAAAGAATTAGAGATTCAAAGTAAATGGTACAATATTTGTGTTGAGAAATAACACAAAGGAAGATGTTATTATGCATTAATCTACCAGGATTATTCCTGCACAGAAATATTCTTGCTACCAATAATCGCAACAGAACTGACTCTATGGCAGCTCAGCAGAGTCAGTTCTCCCAATTACCATAAACCAGGAGATTGGGCTGAATTTGCACCTGCCACTGATAAGCATTTAGGAGAATTTGGTGCAATTTACATATCATTAAAAACAAACACAAAAAGGTTTCCAAAGTTTAAATGATCTTAAAACTCTTCTTGTAGAGTATACATGAAGACTGAACACCCAGCGATAATTAAACACCATGACTAGAGGTCAGCTTGGCCATTATCACTATCTGCTTTTGGAAATTACATCAGCCTTTAATGTTTTTTTTTCCTCTTTTTCTCACTTTGTCTGTTTCTGTTACACTTCAAATTTGAGCTCAAGGTGTTATTAACAGAGAGAAAGACTGAAGAGAATATGAACCACAGCTGCTTTAGGGGAATCTTTAGCCTTGAACTCTTTTCGGTACAATCATGGTCTTCTTTCGAATTTTATTTGGGTTAATGTCAATGTTATGACCCTGTACTGGTATCACAAATATTAAATAAATTTTGACTGGAATCCTTTTAAAACAGAGCAAAAAATTAACCTTGTAGAAAATATTTAGAGGAGTATAGTTTGGGCTTGATCAGATGAAACAAATGTGATAAAATAAATTAAATCTGTTTGAAATCCATATTTTGCTAACATAGTTCTTCAAAAATGTTTAGTTCATAGCATCCAATGCAGAAAATACATTGTCATTCTGTATATTTTTCACCCAGTTGATCAGAAATCCTAATTTAGTCAGAGGCAATGAATGCTTCATGAACAGGCAACGAAGGGCAGAGCAAAAAGACACCAGTGAAACACATCTGCAAGTGATTGCACCAGCAAGAGGAAGTGAAACTAAATCTATAAAAAACAAGAGGACCATAAGCCTAAAAATATAATGGGAAGGTAATTTACAAAAAAGTAGGCACTTTAATTTTTTGCTATCTACTTTGCTATCTTAAAGTAGACACTATAAGATAGCAAGATGAACTGACAACATAACCAAAGTGTTATGTTGTCATGTAACTGTGTTTTGTTATTAAAACTTTGTTTAATAACAAAAGAAAGTTGTCTTTTTACCTGCATTATGAAGAAAGGTAAGCTGAAAAGTTGACAACTGATCTTGTTTTTTGACCAGCAAACAAACAACCTGATATAATAAGCCAGAGCAAATGATTACTGTGATAACATTTGATGGGAGCAATAAAAAGACAGATATTTGCCTTGCTGGCTATGGGGAATTATTGCAGGGATCTGATAAGATGGGGAAACTCATATCCTTTCCAGAGAGGCTGTAAAGATTGCCTGGTTACCTGCTGAACAACCACAACAAGCTACAGTCAGGAGTCAATGAGGTGGAAAGGCAATGCTGTACACGAAAAGCAGGAACTTAAGGCCTTTAAATAAAGCTTAGTCCACACTGACAAAAATAGATAGCAAAAAAAAAACCTTTTCCCTCTGAGATTTTTGCAAATTTTCTCAGTGTCTGACCAAGCTGCGATCTGAAAACCTCAAGCTTAATATTTAATTTTCTTTTGATATGTTGCAAGAAACGTGCAGTTTTTAAAGTATACAGGGTGTGATTAAATTTAGCTCAGGAGGTGAGACAATGCCTAATATTTGTTTCACGTGAATCAGTTTCTCATCAAAACTGGTTTAACAAAACTGTAATAAGTAGAATGATACAGGTTATAAATACATTTATTGATAATTAACCAGTTTGTATGTAGAGATTTTGGAGCTGGTGTTGATATAGGTTTATCTAAATGGGAATATTTGATTAATTCTCACACATTAAAAATGCTCTTTTATGAGTTTCTACAAATGAACAATTGTTTTCATAAATGTGTTAATTTAGTTTTAGGAAATCTCTCTTTGTTGTAACGTTATTCAAATCAGATTAGGCCAGGAAAGCTTTGCATAAACTCAAAATTCAGATAATCAAATGCAGCCAATATTCCTCTTAAAACAGATCTAGATGTCAAAATACTAAGAAATCATTGGTGTTCATCTCTGTCCATCATTTCCTTCCTACCTAGTATCAAAATGTTTTCACAAAAGGTGTGTTAAAGGTGGCTGGGCTGTTTTCAAAGTTACTGTCGCCAGCTCAATCAATGTGCCTGCAGGTATTCCAGTAGTTTGTGGATTTCATGTTTTAGAAATTAAACATCTAAAGAAATGGAGTAAAATATTCTTAAAATACGTAGATTTCATAGACATTTTAATTGAATGGCATCTTGCTCTCCAGAGGACCTTTGTTGAAGGATTAGTTTTCAAAAATGGCTACATTCGCTCTCATACTGTTTCAGCCAACATTTTCACTTTGCGGTTCCAGTTATTCTAGCAATGAAAAAAACTCATCATCTCATAAGCTTGCGTTTTGTTCTAGTACTGTGTTGCATTATGTTCACACATTTACACGGCTGTCGGACTGAGGTAAATCAGATATGCTATGATTTTCCACATTTTTATATCTCCATTGCCGGTGAATCCACCCGCGTTTCCCACACCATTCACTGATCTTAATGTCAAAGGACAAAAATGAAATGTCCAGCGCCTGTCTCGAATGTTTTGAGAACCTAAATCTTACTGGACTATTTTGCACCTAATCCTTACACTCTTCCCATCATTCTACACCCATTGAGCGTTTGCAGGGTTGCTGGAAGGCTGGACAGTGTTCATTGGGCAAGAACCACCACAGGCAGAGGAACATGGAGGAAATTAATGACAGGCAACACAAGGCAAAATTCCAATCCAAGAAGATGGAGGCATAAATATCCAATAATTGGCAAAAACAAAGAGAAACAGCAAGGAGAAATGCCTGAAATGATGAACTATAATCAACTCTTTCACAAGCAAAAGAGGAATAGGGATTACATAAGGCATGAGGATTAGATGCCCTTATGGCTGATAGATTAAAAAAATAGAATGATTAGGAAGCAATGCTAAAAGTTTTTATTTATGAGATAAAACAAACATGAGGAATTACATGAATTCAGAATTTGTACACTTGTGTGCTTGGCCATTAGCATGTCATACCAACTTGACCCACATTAACTGTTTGACCCATGCCGACATGTCTCCAAGGTGTCACTGTAGCGACGGAAATGTAGTTGCCTCAAATGTGAGCATGCCCAAGCCCTGCAGGATTGTCTGTCAATCTGTATCTTAAAGCATGGCACACACACAAACAAACTGCTGACATTGATCAGTCTTCAAATGTGTGAAAGTAGATCAGCGCAAAAGGAGCTGGTCCTCGGTGACAAGTAAAATTAGACTTTATCTCACAAACTCTCTTTTACACACCTGTGGAACATCAAAGACACACACGCACACATCAAGCAGCTAGAACTGATGGTCTGATTAAAAAAACAACCCAGAGATAATCTGTTTTCCCCTCTGCAGCTTGGCTTCTGTCCTCTTATTCTCTGACGACAATGATGAAATCACGGATGCACGGTTCCACACATTAGCTCTGCTCTCAAACCGCAAACAGGCTACAGCACAAATAGACCTTTATAACTAGCCCTCATTCAACTTACAGGAGAATGTTATTATAGACAGAAATGCAATGGGTGATACTGCATTTCTGTATCAATTGTTCAATTGTTCAATTAATATTTTAACCATAAATATAGCCACCGCTTTGTCTCAGTAAAATGTAATTTCTTTGCAATTCATTGTTTACAATATTTGCCTTTCCTCAGACTTTTTTGAAGTACAAATTATATGTACTAACTTAACATGCATTGTGACTAGAAATCCATCAAAGAATTGGCTGGTGACCACATTTGGTCTTTTTTTTTTATTATTGTCATGTAGGTCAGAAACTCAAAAATCCTATCTACTTTCTACTTTTTACAAGTGAACACACCATTTCTAAGTGTTACTATGTTAACGCTCTTCAGTGTGAAAGCTGTTCTTTCCTCAGTTACAGCTTTCACACTGTCAATAGCATCAGTGAATGAACTGAAAGAAAAGGTGTAAGAATCTACTTAAAAGGAAAGTGGATTTCCTTTTTAAAGGTTAATTAAGATTTTTTTTAGATCTTTCTTCTTCCAAGTTGTTAATGATAATAGTTCCTCGCGTCTATAATAGAAGTATGATGTAATTTCACCTTGAGCATGTTGGAAGTGCAAATCCTTCACTAGCAAACTAGTCATGACATGAACACTTCAGTTTAATTTGTTTAAAATTGCTAGTCAGCTAAACCAGTTTACATCTGACTAGTTTGTTAGACATCCACCTTTCCAAAGAGTTTGTTACTTTTCAACTTGGTTATGGTGAAATGTTGACTCTCTGCTGAGGTAAGGAAATTATTACCAATAATAACTTTCTAATACCTCACTTCAAACAAGTTCAAAATAACAGGTTGAGGTTGTAGGTTCAGGCTGCAACAACAGACACCAAGACTTCATTAAGAACTACATTGCAACAAATTTTTTTTACCGTTTATATATTTATTCATTTTTGTGTCGTTTTATTATGCCTGTTTTTGTTGTCAACCCTATTCACCTATGAACCCACAAGGAGTCACACAAAGACACAAGTTTGGACAATTTTTTGCGTAAAATTTATATTAGCAAGCTAACAAATAAAAATAAATAAATAAATAACAGAGGTGTTATTTATTTGATGCAATAATTCATTTTTCTAAAGAAAGGTTTATAGTTATGTACACTTCTGTCTGTAAACTGATAAGCCAATTAAATCACACATGCATGATTTAATTACATACTGGATGTGGAGGGAGCAGCTCTGACTACAGCTGGGAGGGACTGACTCCTTCATGAGGCCCTGTCTGTGAGTGTTTGGAATGAGGGTCGAAGCTTATAGATTTTTCAAAAGAAGATTGCTTAACTTACTTACAAAGTGGCAAAGTTAGCAACATTCATCTGTCTGACTGCTGTGGCAGTTGACTTACTTAATAAGCTAACATTAGCTTAGCAGACTCCCAATGTACCTTCAGGAAACTGACTGGCAATCTGTGACACAGTTGTGTACATTTTAAAATCTTTGAAGATATCTTGATAGCTCTCCTTTGTTGATTGTTGTGGTGTAGCCATAAATCAATCAAGTTATGTTTTTATGCCCCTTCTCTGTGTGTCTGCTAATCAACAGCTAACATTAAAATTACTGATCCATAATTTGATTTGAGTACTGTTTCGTAGTCGATTCAATCATGAAATGCATTTTTTTACATTTTTAAATATCATAATACTATGTAATATCTGTACTTTGTTCCTTATTATCATAAACTCAGGATTTAACTGCCCCTTTGCCTTAACAGTAGCATACATTGTAACTTCACATCAATCTGGAGGAAGGACAAACCTCAGAATTTGCGCCACAACTTCTCATCAGAGAGCGGCTTTTCACCTACACTCTTCGATTCACAGTATTTTGCTGTGCGCCGTGGTCATCAACTGTTTCGAGAGAAAGCTCTTTGTGTCTGAAAAGCACCGGGGAATGATGGAGAAATCAATGCACTATAATGCTGCAATATTTTTGGCACTGTCAATAAGTTGACTGAGGCGCACTGTAAAGACTGCAGCAGTAAGTCACCAATGACCACAGAGTGCTGTTGTATAACCAGAACCTTTACAAAACGCTACAAAGAAAGTGCTTGAAAAGTCGCTTGGGTCGGGTCAGACCTGGACTGACAAGTGTTAGTATACAGACTTACAGAATTCATGCAGAGCATTGACTGTATGCTCTGCAAGGTGCAGGATATTGGAAGTAAAATGTCTGCAAAAGAACCACTCCAGAAAAACATACACAAATATAATGTGGTGAATTAGAAATACGTGATTGGCATTTGGAAGCAAAATCTGGGTGCAATGGTAACAGCAAGAAAAATTACACTCAGAAACCAGAGGGTATGTTTCACAAAAAAATATATCAAGAAATTAGAAAAAAATTATGTAAAGTTAATAAAAATAAAGCAAAAAGAGCATCAGAACAAAGCATTAAAAACAGCATTCAGGGATTGGATAAACTTATCCAATAACCTGAAAATCTTGGTGTAAATGAGCCTCCTTTTATTAGTACTTCACAATGTTAATGAAAAAAAGACTACAATTCAAGCTTTCTGGATGAAGATAAAAGTTCTGATAATCTTTTCTGTGGTGCATGGCAATAATCATCTGAGTGACAAACTGCCTGGGACAATAGTTTAATTTCTAACAAGAAATTTGACAAGTTTTTTCACCTCGTAACACCTCAGTAATACGTTATCTAACTGCAGATAACTAAAATATCGGCTCCCACACAGACTGTGCAAGGGAGAGGCTGAAGCTTTTTCTACCAGATTTTCCTCAGTTGATACACTGGGGTGATTCCTCCAAATATAAGTCAGGATATTGGACAAGTTGCCAATACTAGGATCAACACGGGTTGCTGATGGTCTCAGTACATCCACCACATCCTTACTGTCCATCTATCCATTATCTTCATGTGAATAACACAGCACCAAATTACACAATGTTATTAGGTCATTTTTATTTATATTGAGCTCAGTAACCCTACCATGTAGAGAGGTTATTTCCTGATATCGAGACAGCAGAACTCCAAAATAATTGTAAAAACAATGGGATTGTCAAAAAACAAACATTTTAAAAATATATTTTCAATTTAGGAAATTCTTTCTTCTTTCTATTTTGTAATGTTTCCTGAATGATGTGCACTTCTGCTACTTTCCAAGGAGAACCTCTCACCTATGAGAGACGCATTGAGCAAAGATGGCAAAAAGAGGAAAAGAAAAGCAGCAGAATTGACATCATAGCGTGCACAAATTGATGCACGGGTGGTGTGAAACATTTTGCGATACCCTCAACCTTTTCATCACTGAAAAAGTGAGGAGCGCAGCAGGAAAAACTGCAAGGTAGGAAACGGCAAGATGGGTACTGACCGATACCAGCAGTGTTTGGCAAATGAAAAAATGTCACATCTACGTGGGGGAACACTTCAGGTTTTGAAGATGTTGTGTTTTTAATATTGGCCAAAACAGCTATTCATTTTTACGTTTCCATGAACAAGCAGCAGAAAAGGTAGAAGAAAAAAAAGGTGACTTTCAATCTGTCCCTTCAACATAGCTTACCGTTGTAAAGATTTTTGAACATGTGCATCAGTGAATACCAACATGTTCTAAAGCAAAAGAGGGAAAACAAACAAGAAAAATATCCTTTCAGGACCTGGTTCAACATTAACTTATGCCAAGCATTCTCCTGAGACTGTCAGCATTGAAATGATCCAAAAAATTTTGCTTTGTAATAAATACTTCCCACTGTCAATAATTAGACTTTGCCTTCTTCTTGTTTATATTGTTCTCCCATCACACCTACACACACCAAGTCTGGCCTTCTCCTCTTTCTCCCATATATTCATCCATCCATCCATCCAGCTGGTGCTCTCAGTGATACAATCTATTTATAAAAGCATCAAAGTCCACAAATAGCACACAGGCACTTGTGGGTAAAAGGGGAGAAAAAGAAAAGTGGAGATAAATTGAGGAGTTAGAGGGAAAGCAGGAGAGAGAAAAGAAAGAGAAATGAAAAGAAAGCAGGAGAAAGAAAAAAAGAAAATGAAAAGAAAGCAGGAGAGAAGCAGGAAACAAATGCAGAGCTCAGAAAGCAGAGGAAAGGTAGGGAGTCGGAAAGGAGAGATCAGAGATGTTAAGAACATAAAAGTAGCGGAAAAACAAAAAAAAAACTGGATGGCTGTCAAATGCTTTAACCTGTTTCTTTTGGATCGAGGACCTCAGTGATAAACCTCAATATGTGCTCATGGCATGTTAATGCATGAAAACTCCTTTCGTTTTTCTGTACGCGTTTTTATTTGTGTGTGTGTGTGTGTGTGTTGGGGTGTGTGTGTGGGAGGCGGGCATTGGATCCTTCGGCCTCCCACCCACGCAGGTTGGAGTTGCAGAGGCACCTGAGCAGCGATCAAACGTGCGATGTTAGCAAATTTCCACCAGCTCATTTGAAGCTGTACCGAAGCATGAAAAAGCAAAAAGAAACCTTTTGTTTACGTCCAGGAGAACTGCCCTCAGAGTCCAGGGAGCTGCTGGATGACTCCCAGTTAGGCAACATTCAAGTAAGCTTCAACAAACCTCTTAAATGGGGCTTTTTATAACTACATATTATCTGTTCTGAAAAGCACTAATAGCTGCCCCATGCAATAGATTCATGGGCTTGTTTTAGGTGCAATCTTCTCTTATGCACGCCTACACCATGTTATCTTCCCTCTTTTCTACCTCATCTTCCCTATCCATTATCTTCTGTGCCTGGCAAAAAAAAAAAAAAAGTCTCTCCAGCCAACTCTCTGCTGGAATATCATTCCCGCACACCTTTTTTTTTCCCCACTCGGTTTTAACCATCTGCCTTGTTTTATTTACAGTGAATTACCCTCGAGCCGCCGGCAGCATCACATGTAAATAAAAATATCTACTGAGATTTACATGCAGCATATTAGAAATTGGGTTATATTTAGGATTCTAAAGAGGACATGTATTCACTATTATTTACCAGTCCAGCTTAATTTCCTAATTCAAAGAAACGACAGATAATAAAAAAATAAATGATGCAATTATTTCCAATGGTTCAAGAAAACAACATTAAAACATCATGCGTGAAACACATTAGGAGTTTATGAAAGAAATACATTGTAGAGTCACAAGAAGTCCTGTTTACAGTGTGCCAAATGCCATGTAGGCGGCACAGCATAAGCGAGAGAAGGTGCTCAGTCGAAACACTGTGTGTGGCCGAATTTAACACGCTTAATACAATGAAACACGGTGGCAGTGGCATCATGCTGTGGGGACGCTTTTCTTCAACAGGGACAGAGAAGCTAGTCAGAGTTGAAGATAGAGCTAATTACAGGAAGAATCTGTGACAGAGACAGGAAAAGACTTGAAACAGAGGCGCAGGTTGATCCTCAAGCAGGACAATGATCATAAACTTAGAGCCTGATCAAATTACACAAATGTGTTAGAATGGCCCAGTCAAAGTCCAGACCTGTATGTGAAGATAATTTAAATGTTCACAGATTTCCTTTATTCAAAGGGAACTATTTTGCTTCAATTATTTTTGCAAAGAATTCTGTGTACAAATAAGATATCTCAGCAGCCTTAATGTAATTTAGATGAACTGAACAACAACGCATAAAATTATGTGTCATTTTCCTTTCACTTCACAAATGTCATGGAGAGTCACTTAAAATCCTAAAAAAAAAAAACCATTAAAGTTAGGAGTTATAATCTGCACACAGTATAAATAGTGTGGAGATTGTTTACTGCTTGTAAATCACTTCACATCGTGTTACAGGTCTTAAAGCCATTTCCTTCCTGCACTTGACATGAGCGTCTTTTAATTTTCAAGAAAATTTCACGTAGGCCTCCTTCCCGTTCAACGCCCTTCCCACTCACATTCCCATCCTCTCTCCCTGTGCGCTCAACGAATTCCTCCCCCAATTAGTCAACGAGTCTTCCTCTGCTTCTGCCTCCACCTCCTGTCTTGCCTTTAAAATCTTTTTATGCATCTTTTCTATTTGTTTTTGCTCCTCTAATTCTCTCTTTCCCCTTATCGTCTCCAACTTGTGACGTTTCACACCCTCTGCCCGCTTATTCTATCTCTTTCCAGCTCCACGAAGGGATGCCATGTCCATTAACTCTGCGAGGAGCAAGTGGAGGACACTTAACACCCGTGTTCAAAACTAAAACCCAACTCTTTATTAACACACTCGTTTCCAAGCATGTGCGTAGACGCAAAAACACAAAAGGCAATCACACGGAAGCAAATGGAGTGCATGCAGCTTTGCACAGGCAGCCATTAAAGAAATAGGCACTCATTAACAGAAACACAGAGCACATTGCATGTGCACACCATCTCACAAGTGTTGAATATACACAAAACTGAAAGAAAAAAAGAAAAGTCTCAGAAATTAAGATGATATAATAAAAAAAGTCCCTGTTTAGTCAGACCCACAGTATTTCAAGAGGTTAGAAAATAAAACAGCTGAATCCCATTGAGGCATTCCAGGTTATTGTTTACAGCAACAACACTGTAAACACCGTCAGCTGCTTGTACCCGCAACGTTTTACACAACTTTGCACCATGTGCAAATATCAGCCGGCTTTACAGCTTGTGAACACCCAAGCAAATAAACAACTGTGCTTACCCAAGAATTATTATGTTTTATTATTAACAATCTGTGTTTTTTTTCTATAAAATGACAGATCTGTGGAGTCAGAAGAGTATACATTAAAATACAAATTTCTGATTCTCATTTTGAAATTATTTAAATGAATCGACATAAAGTCTTAAAGGCAAGATACTGAAGCAAACGGTTCGTTGATGGGAAAACAATTATTTTATATTCATATTAATGAAATAGATATTAATCAGTTTTTTTTAACATGTTATTTAGCATTATCCCCAAACAGTATCTCGTACTCAACATGACTCATGGTGGGATTTATTTGCAGCCTGCTTTTAGAGTGAACTTGCATGGACGGCCACATGTGGGCATTTTGGCAATTATTTTGAATGTTTAAGATGGCCTCTCGACTCGCATCTCATCATAAGGATAACTTAATATCTAAGGTTTTAACATGGCAACTCTTCAATATGCTGAGTAGCAGTGTTCTAATCCGTCCAACCTAAAATGATGTGAATAATCTTAGGTATTAAAATTGGGAATCAACTCGGAGGCATCCTAATTTATTAGGTCTTATGTTGGTTTTTGGTGTATATATCATGTATTTAGCAGGTTATTAGACTGCAGGTGTCATGCAGTGAAGCTCTGGATGCCAGTAATGCATTTTGGCCTCTTGGATGAACTTTGACTATTCTGCCTGAGAAAACACAGGCAGAATGGTGGAGACAATATGATGATGGCAAAAAAGGGAGTGGGATGCTCATAATTGAATATGTCACAGCAGTATTCACCAGCCACTTGGATGGATGGTCACAATATTCCTAACACTGTAGAGTTCAAATGATATACTAAATAATAAAACAATAAATTTATTAAAAGTCCACAATATCTTTGCTTTATGAAGTCAGGTTCAAGCCAAGCATAATGCCTTTAACTTGCAATGTAAGGAAAAAGTAGCAGGTAGAGATAACATGACAGCATTTCTGTCTCAGCTCCCCTTCCCCATGAGAGCGGAGAACTAAAAGCTGCTTCAGCTTTGCAGATTTTTTGGATCGCAAATTACAATACTTTCCACTCGTGCACACCATACGCCGCTGATTTATTAACATTCACACTTCATATTGAAAACTTTGATTTTAGCCTTAGTTTGTGCAGAATAAATTAATGTTCCACATCTCTTCCCTTTTGGTTGTGGTCTGTGAGCCAGGCCATAGCAGCTGGAGGCTTGTAGTTTAATCATTATTGTTTGATATTTGATAATTTACCAGTTAGAATATAGCAGTAAAGGTGTAAAAAGACCTCAGTTTGGAGATTCCTTTGGGATGCCATCTTAAGGAGGGAGGTTGTTACGCCCCCTACAGGACATTTACTTTATGCAACACTGATTACTAATATGGGAAACCTGAGGACCTCGTTAATCCACTGGCACGCTGCCAACGTTTGCTTTGTAAGTTATATTGATTGCACATTACAAGACTTTCAGATGCATCCTCCACTTATTTAACAGACTTTCACACTTCCTATTGGAAACTTTGACCTTTTCCTCAGTTTGTGCTGAATTAACACAAACTGATTGTAGATTTTGAGCCAGCTGTTATGAACTTTACCACAATTTGGCAATAATGCACAAAATCGTTTTCCCCTTGGTGACCAACGAACACGAGAATTGTGTGTGGGGGGGGGAAAGCACAGCAAAGACTGCACTTTTTAAGTAATCTGAAAACAGCATCACTACACACCTGCATCCTCACAACACTGCACAGGGATTGGAAGAAAATTGGGCTGACATTCTGCACCTCCATGTGCTGCAGTTTGTTGGACAACAGGGCCCTGCAGAGGTTAGTGACGGGAGCTGGATGGCTTATTGGAGAGCCTCTATAATCCATTCACAGTCTTTTTCAGCACTGCTGCTGCAGACAGACGCTCTTCCCATCCTCTCCATGAACTTTTTTAAACTGCTGCCATCAAAATCAGAACCATCAGACAACTACACTGCTTTTTGCCTCGTGCTGTTGAAATACTAAACTGCTGTTAAGACTGTGCATATTTCCATATATCATTTTGCATGGTTTGTTGCACCAATATGTCATGGATCCCAGAGAAATCCCGAAATGACAATGAATTGATCTGACTGGATTTTAAAATAGAGGCTTCCAGGGCATATTTTAAAATTGGCACCAGTCAAAGCCCCTAATGCACAATAAGAGGGAACAAAGTGATGCTTGATGCTGCAGGACTGATTAAAAACAGAATGTGATCTCTGCACAGCATGTTCTCTCATAGGTCACTGTTATTTAATTTTCATATGCAGTGTAACTTTTTCTGTGCATTGCAACAAATGTTTGCTGCTCTAATGTAAATGCAAAGTTTTTAATTCACATAACGTTCAATAAGGGACACAAGCTGCATGTGTATCTTTTCAAGCTTATACACTTTTTTAAATAAAGGTCTGATGACAGAAAGCATTTCATACCACACAGACTTTCAACAGATCTAAACAACATCAGATCAGGCCAGTGAAAAGGAAGTGCAACAGGCCACATCCTTGTTAATTATATGCAGTGCTACATGTGGCTGCTGGTTGTCTCTGCTGCTTTCTGAGAGCTGGCACAAACCAATGTTTAGGACCCATCAGCAGACCATAAACTAGGGGCCCATTTCATTCAGGATAAAAGCCATTCCAAATTGAATGAAGCAATATATTTTATTTACTGCTCTTCTAACTGTTTAAAGTACAAGCAAAAGTAGACATACAAAGCCCCTTGCAAATGGGCAAGGGCGTTGCAAATGCAAGCCCAACTTCCTTTTTTTTGCCACTCTGATAGTGCAAAAAATAGCAACGCCATGTGCAGTTAACATAGCTGATTAGCATTTTGCTGAATCTACTGTAAATTCAAACAGATGGACAAACTATTTAGGTCGTCTGGACAATAAACAACCAATGGCATGCATGTTTGGCTACAAATAGGACTGAAGTACATAATATATGCGAGATATCAGTTGGTAGATATTGCCACATTCACACAGAGTATCTGTGTGACTCTCTGAAAAGAAGTGAAGCACACCCAAACACTGGTGTGTTGCTTCATTCCTTTTGCGTCTACATGTGCATCTGTTTGACCTTGCGGAGAAATTCCCCGAGTGATACTCGGAAAATAAAATCAAATCACACGTGAAACAAGATAGCTGGATTGTTGCTGGTGCCTAGTGTTTACTCTAACACACACTTTTGTCAGACTGTACAAAAGCTCGAGTTCAGTCAAACAAGTAAGACGTCCCTAGAAGCACACCACTGACAGCTTACACGTCGTATGTACACATGTGCTAATTACCAGCTAACCAACTGCTGTGTTGAAAAGCACCTCCTACATCCCAGAGCCTATAGAGGGCTGTGTCTGGATGCTTCGCTGTTGCTAAGGAACGAGAAAATCCTTGAACATCCAACTGGCTGTAAACACAGTGGGGAGAAAATAAAAGATAGACTTCAAGCAAACTGAATAAAGATAAAACCGCCAAAAGCTCCTCCACATTTTTTTTTAAATGTTCCTGTGGTTGATTAGATCATTTGTCGAGGGAAGACCGGAGAACAGGGATGATGCATCTGACTCTAAAGGTTTGAGTCCACAGAAGCTAGGCAAGCAAATTTTAAAATGGTTTTGCTACGTATTTTTTTAAAATGTTGTTTGCAAGGTCAGATAAATTATTAACGATGCAGGGTTAAATATTCATACCCTTTAATCTTTTTCACATTCTATCACATCACTGCCTGTGATTCTGATAGACCGACACGAAGCAGTGCATAGTGCTGAATTGGAAGGAAAAAATGAAGCATAATTGCTGAGAGTTTTGCAAATGACAAGTGTAAATTGTGATGTGCATTTGAATTTAAACTCTGGAGTAAGTGCTATTACTCCAATCACAATACAATTCCTCAAGGTATGTCACTGCAAGCTTTGCACATTTAGAGATGTAGATTTTTAGCCATTTTACTCTGTAAAAGTACCTCAAACTCAGTCAGAATGGATGGAGAGTATTTTTAGGACCAGTTTCGAAGCCTGACACAGATTCTCATTAGGATGAATTAAGCCTCTGCTTCAGTCTAGAGTCTTTTGCAGTCCCTTCCCATCACTTGTTTACAAATCCCTGCTGCTAGTGCGTCGCATTATGTGTCAAGAGAGCTAAAGGCAGATCTATGCCACACTTTCCAGATTGTATATTTGCAAGAAATGTTGAAATATGTGTAATTTTCCCCCCACTTTTCGATTACATTACTTTGTGTTGGTCTGTCACAGAAAATCCAAGTGAAATTCTGTGGTGGTATGTTTGCATGTTGCATGTAAAACAGTTGCAAAACTCCAAAATGAGTAAACTTTTGACCCTGTAACTCTATTCATCATGTGTAGTTTCACCTTCATGTTACATAATTTCTCAGACACTCATCACTGAACCATGCATGACAGGACAGGAAATTTGTTTGGGCTTTCAGTGACATTTTTTTCAGCTTTTGTTTTTGTCGCCTAAATCTAAACGTTTGCTGTTTTACATACGCAACTTCATGAAACAAGGGGCCCAGACACTCTGATTATGTCAACGTTAATAACAGTGCAAATATTTATTTGCTTCGACTTGAAGATTTCAAGCTTCAAGCACACTTCACTGTTCCACCCCCCATTTGTTTTGACAAACAAAACACTCATAAGCATTAATTAATAATCATTGTTATTGTCAGTTCTTTCTTTTCACCAGCATTTATTCTATTCCCAGAGCTTTGTGATGCTGTTCTCTGTGCCAGTCAAAATTAATTGCACACCAGGGATGTTGGGTGGCCTGTTTTAAGTTTAGAACTGAGCGTAGGAAACGGTTTCTTCAAACCAATTACAAGTGCACTTAAAGAACAATGTTTGACATGCTGTATTTTTGTCTTTTGAGTGAATTTGTGTCATTTGAGAATCAAGAGAGCTTGGCAAACGTGAGAAAAGTGCATGTGTGCACTTTCAATTGACCTACCTTGACACTGGAATCCCTGCTTCCCAAAACCCCTGTGGAGAGAAAACACCAGAGGGAAAAAGTTACACAAATGCAAAATCTGACTGAGCAAGCACATACATTGATCAATAGCGTCCGATATTTGCATAAAGCAAAATGTTAACCATCGAAAATTAAAAACACACCAGGAGAGGTGTGTCAGTGTCAGATATTTTCTTAGGGCATGACCTGTTCTGTGCGTGGAGTGAACGCACGCAAAACTTTACAACTCAGCTGGGAAGTACGGCAGCTGCACCGAGGTAAAATGATCTGACACACCTCCTCCAAAGGTACATGGGGATGGCTGCAGGTGCAGGTGCATGTATGAAAACACACACACAGACGTCTACACAGAAAGTAGCACACACACACACGCTCTGCCCAGCTCATTTTCATAGTGTAGCTACAAATAGATAATCTCCACAGGTGTGACATCTCTCAATGCGCACATTATTCTTTTTCACATTGCTTTTTGACCTAGACAGACAGACAGACAGACAGACAGACAGACAGACAGACAGACAGACAGACAGACAGACAGACAGACAGACAGACAGACAGACAGACAGACAGACAGACAGACAGACAGACAGACAGACAGACAGACAGACAGACAGACAGACAGACAGACAGATAGATAGATAGATAGATAGATAGATAGATAGATAGATAGATAGATAGATAGATAGATAGATAGATAGATAGATAGATAGATAGATAGATATTCAGCCAGTGGGATCTAAAGTCCCAAACATAATCTTCTAGGTCAGATCACTTAGTCATTCACAAATTAAAAAGCTTGTCACAGGTCTGAACTAACAGCCATTCTGGGACTGGTGCAGAGATAATAATAAACGGGACAAATTAGGCCAAACTCCAGCACTAAATTAATTTAACAACCTGAGTGCAGATCTGTGCGACTGTCTAGTAAACCCAGGTGGCCTGCATGGATGGTGAGATGTTTGCACAGGTTACTGACAAGCAGTGGGAGTTTTTGCCTGAATAGTTTCCCCAGGCAAGCCGCTTCTTTAGGCCCCCACCCCGAACCCCACACACAACCCAGAAAAAGAAAGGCTGCCCTGCTGAAGCCGATCCTACTTATAAATTGCCCGTCTTTATCATTCAGTTAATCACATCCGTTAAGGACTTAAATGTTTTCCTCTGTTTGACATTAGGCTAAAAGCTAGGAATCAGATGCCAGCATCAGACTTCATAGCCACCTGCAGTATACAGTAAATTCAAAGGGTGCCAAACACCAGGGGAGGCTACCCCCTTCCTGGAGATGCAAAAAAAAAGCAAAAGAAATATGGGGTGTAAATAAAAGTTGACTATTGTTTCAACCATTTCTGTCGCCCCCCTCTTGACTGTGTCTGCCTTGGTGGTGAGCCCTATAACACATAGCAAAATGTTAAACATTTATCACTGAGAAATTAGGGAGAAAAACAATTAAACATGTATGTGCTAAAGGGCCCTTATCAATTATTTTCTCCAGGGTTATTCCAGCTGCCAGGCTTGTTCTAAAAAAATATATATATATATAAATAAATAAACATTTTTCATCCACTCACTTTTTCAGCCAACTTCATTCCATCAAATGTTGGTCTGCAGCTACTCTTTCTTTTTTAACACTACAGCCCACATATTTCTTGGTCTTCCCTTTTTGCCTTGGTGTACAGTTATAGCATCAACAAGTGTGATGAATGCTGAAGTAGTCGGTTATTATAAGAAGACGGCAGCCACCTACTTTCTCTATTTCTTAAGGGCAAGTTAACATGGCC